>NC_134086.1:116894275-117519275 GCF_000715075.1 Nicotiana tabacum | reverse complement strand
GCGCAACATCTTCTTATAATCCTGACTAACTT
This sequence comes from Nicotiana tabacum, assembly GCF_000715075.1. Classification (NCBI taxonomy): domain Eukaryota; kingdom Viridiplantae; phylum Streptophyta; class Magnoliopsida; order Solanales; family Solanaceae; genus Nicotiana; species Nicotiana tabacum. The sequence goes on along the minus strand of NC_134086.1, from coordinate 117,519,243 downwards.
GGTTACCTCTTGTTTTTATTATTCTCCTCCCCAAAGGTTAGTTCGTGTACTCTAGCAACATTATCTTATTCCACGAGATCCAGGGGCCCTCCACCCACTCCTCCTCTTAGTCCTGTCAAAAACAAGAACAAAGGGAAGATGAAAGATTTGAACATTGCCAGAAAGGAGAACTCAACTGAATGGGTAGAGGTCACTCATGGTCATGGTACTCAGGTTTCCAAGGAAAATGCATCACAACTCAAACAAAAGCTGTTGAAATTCCAAGAAGAACTTGATCAGGTTCGGAATCTGGAAAATCTGTCATTTTCCCTCACCACTCCGGATGTTAATTTCCCAAATGCTCAGAATCCCACACCGCCACAAAATATCCCAAAGCAACAAAACCATCCCGCTCCTCACCACCACTGCAACACCTGCCATACTTCTAACAATACTCCATTGCTCATCCCAGAACCCTTGAACTATACAAATGACCACTTCCACACTCATCATAACACCCCCATCTACGTGGAGACCATGCCACACTACACCCAACCCATCTCAAGCACACCCGAGTCTGATGATAAAGACTCACTTATCAAGAACCTGGATAAAGAACCGAAGAAGCTAACTAGCCGAATTCAAGGCGTCGAAGGGAGCAAGGGAATTGAAGGGCTAAACTATGAAGATCTTTGTATACAGACCGGCGTTGAACTGCACAAGGGTTACAAACCTTCAAAGTTCGAAATGTTTGATGGTACAGGGGATCCAAGAGTCCATTTGAGAAATACTGTGACAAGCTAGTCGGAGTAGGGAAAGACGAGAGGATCCGCATGAAGCTTTTCATGAGGATTCTGAAAGGAGATGCTCTGTCTTGGTACATTAGCCAAGACCCGAAGAAATGATCAAACTGGGTGAGTATGGCGTCCGATTTCATGGACATGTTCAGGTTCAACACAGAGAATACACCCGATGTGTTCTACATTCAGAATCTAAAGAAGAAGCCTATAGAAACATTTCACGAGTATGCTACTTGCTGGAGGTCCGAAGCTGCTAAGGTCAGACCTACCTTAGAGGAGGAACAACTGAACAAATTTTTCGTTCGGGCTCAGGACCCGCAGTATTATGAAAGGTTGATATTGATTGAGAGCCATAAATTTTCTGACATCATCAAGTTGGCTAAAAGAATCGAAGAATGCATCAAAAGCGGTATGGTTACGAACTTCGAGGCCTTGCAAGCAATAAATAAGGCCTTACAGTCAGGTGGTGTGTCCAAGAAAAGGGATGTAGGAGCCGTAATGGTTGCACAGAGAACCAAATCTCTTATCAAATACCAAGCCTACCCAATACCTCCACTCACATATCAGCTTACTCTGAACTACCAAGCACCCTAACTCTCTTACCAAACTCCACCACCCACTTATCAATCACCTCTGCCTCCCGCAAATCAACCCACTTCACCCAAATATTCCCAACCCACACATGTTTACCAAGCCTACAATTCTCAACTATCCCACTATCAATCACCTCATACACGCCAAAACATCCCTAGACCTCGACCAAATTTTGATCACGGACCTCCTAAACAGTATACAACCATTGCTGAACCTATTGACCAGTTGTACGAAAGGCTCAAAGCTGCCGGTTATGTCACCCCTATCCCTGTTGTTACCCCTGAGAACCCTTATCAGTAGGTTAATCCATACAAATCCTGTGCATACCATTCCGGTATAAAAGGACACACCATCGACGAGTGTCGCTCTTTGAAGGACAAAATCCAGGCTTTGATTGACAATAAGATTATTGTGGCAAAGGAACCCGCTCAGAATGTCCGCGATAACCCTCTTCCAGACCATAAGGGTAGAGGTGTGCACATGATTGAAATAGAGGATGATTGGGATCCCGAAGGATTGCTCGAGTTGATCGCAAAAGGTAATGATCCGAAGAAACCAATAGTTACCCTTAATCCGATCGTGGTTTAGATTCAGCCCTCTGGGGACGCTGAGGTGAACATGTCTGTGACACTTGAGTTTGAAGCAACGTTGTCACACCTCCTTTTTGCGCGCCCGCCCCGAAGGGTAAGATGCGTGGGTGGAGTTTTTCCAATTTAAGTGACAATATTCGAAATGTGATTATTTATTTAATTCAGAGTCTCCACTTGGGAAAGGGTTGGCTTTTGGTGTCCCAAGTCACCGGTTTATCTTGGATCCCAAATCGAGGAAATTTTCGACTTTTCCAAATGAAGTCTGCGAACCAGAAATTCTAAGTAAGGAATTTTGTTGACCCGATGGAAGGTGTTAGGCACTCTCGAATCCCGTGGTTCTAGCACGGTCGCTTAAATTGTTATAATGGCTAAATATCTGATTTAAATACATGTTATGACTTACGTGCTTTTATTAAGTTTAAACCGCTTTTATTATTATCGTTTATTTTTTATAGAATTTGCAACGTCGCGAAAATGTATCTCGAACCACGTCGCAATCAATGCGCCCGTAGTTGTTGACCATTTCGACTCCGTTGAGATTTGGATTCGGGTCACATCAATGTGCACCCGAGTTTTAAGAATGTAATTTAATTAAGCAGTGCCCTAAGGGTCTAGCGCATTATTATTTTGTAGAAGGCCATGAAATTCACTAAACGGCCTATCCTGAATTCTAAATAATTATTATGTTTATTTATTGAGGGCCCCGCAATTTTGCATTTTATTTAGCGAGGCTCATCTCTATTTTAGAACAAGGATATCCTAAAGTGGCTATATTTCTAATACATTTGTCTCTAGGAAGATAAAGGAGAAAAATACTAAACTTACATGTTTAAGCAACTAACATGCTAAATCCCTACTATATATGATGAATCCAAATTTTTGCTTGATCGCCTAATTGGTTGTTTATGAGGTAAGAACTATCTCATGCCTCGCCTTTAAGGAGTGAATAAGTTTTGTTAATTTGCTAAGGGGATTGCAAGCAAACTAATAACGTACACTAAATTTGCATTAAGAAACGACCTTCCAGTTCGGATTGCAGAACTAGCCCATTTGGTCTTGATAAATGAGATTAGTTGTTTATTAGGAAAACCACTGTTGATTGAACTCAGAAAAGTAGTCGCGTTATTTCGAAACGATGAATCTATATTGAAGCTCATATCGAAACTATGTAGAAAACAAGTAGTCCAGTAGAAGAGTCAGCATACGTTATTACCTTGTTAATGTAACGCTGCAAGAGAATTAGTTTGGGGCACATCTTATCTTGGAGTCAAATAGAAACGAATGTAGCAAATTCGATGGTTCAGAGATATAGGCAAAATACATACATGTGCTTGCTATGATTCTATGTTTATTGTATCATAACTGAAACAAAGCTAACGATTGCATGCTTTAAAACACATCTGATTTATCAAGCCAATGCTATCTACTTGTTCATCTCAACTTAGAATACATGTTAATTTATACAGAATGTTTGCAGTTTGCAGTTAAACAAATACAGGCCCAACTAACATTCAACCTATTTTTAACACCAATGTTATAACATAAACAGATGTTCATTTCTTTATTTCTGCTTCAACTTCAAACTTTCAACAATACATGGTTTCAGAGGTTGTGTACCTGGAAATATTTGACAATTGAAGAAGAGGGCAGTCAGCAGAGTAACAATGACAACAAGTGCAGCAGCAGTAACAACAGGTAACAAAATCCCAATGCAAGATGCAGTTATAGCCAATGGGAAAAGGTAACAAAATGACAGCAACAAGCAGGGGAGTGGGCTCAGAACTCAAACGGTCTAACTCCAAAAGAAAACAAACCAATAAGAACCAAACAGCAGAAACCTGACTGATACTTGAGAGGAAACCAACACTTGTTTGAAACAGGTCAAACAAACTGGGAATCGAACAATTAGCAGGAAGAAAAGACAGTTTATGCTTTCTGTATAGCCACCCTCTATCTCCTTTCTTTCCAAAATCCAAAATCAGTGTTCAGTTTTGAACTTATGCTTGAATTATCAAAAGAAACCTTTTCCAGTTCCCTCTATCTCCTTTCCTAACATCAGGTGGTATTCTTTTCCTCTCCTCCTATATTGTATGTCTGTGTCTATTCCCTCTGTCTGTATCTCTGTCTGTGTATCTCTATCAGCTCTCTCTTTTCCTCTTCTATCCTCACAGTGTGTGTATTCCTCTCCTATAATCTTCTGGGTCCTTCCCCTTTTTCAGATGTCCTCTAACCTCTCTTTATAAGCCTTCACATTACCCCCTTTAACAGCCTGTTTAGAATCACCATACCCCTCCCATGTGCCTTCCATTTTCAGTTCCACTTTAGCTAATTAAGTATTAAACCCCATCATTCCCCTGGCAGGCTTAAACTTTCCCATTTTATTAACTAAAAGCAAGCATGGGCAGCAGGATGTAGTCTGACAGCACATGATGTCAAACCATTTTTAAATCCAAAGCCCTTTTATGCAGGAAACAGGCTGTGCACAATGCACATGCTGTGCACAAGTGCACATGCCATCAACTCAGATTTCAATTACAGACCAAGCCTTAGGTTTCTGAAATCATATTAACAACTATAAGTAACTGAACTTGGTTCTTAATTAATTCAGGCAATGTTCAACAGAAGCAAATCGATTTATTTTTGTGTTCAGACAGTTGAAACTAATTGACGACACATGTCGACTCGACTATATTAGTTATAACACATACAATCGTAGCCAAAAATCCGACATTTAACAGTATCACACAAGGTTCGCATTATATTGACTAAGCAGAATTGCACTCGAGGAGTCAACTAGTCAGTCCAAATTTGAAAATCAGCTAATTGCACAACACTTACATTCATATTATCAGAACAAATGGAAAGACTTAATCAAACAACAGAGGTTCAGGCAAAGTGGTCAAGGCACAGTTGATAAAAGTCAAGGACATAAACAGAACATGAACAGACCCTTACAACGATCAGATGAACCAAAACAAATAAGAAATGAAAGAACTCACCTTAAACCTTGAAAAATCAAAACCTTAAACTCGGACTCGGTCAGGCCTTTCTTAAGGCTGAACGGACTTTAATCGAAGTGTTTCTCAGATGAGAAACACTTCGATTAAGGTCCATTAGACCTTAATCTCTTCGGTTTGGACCAGGTGGACCAGTGATGAGGAACACTAAGGTTCAAAAACTAGATCCGGGATTCATGCTTCCCTGGTCAGATTCGGACCAAACCAAGTATGGTTTGGTCACGAGGGGGGTCTGGGGAGTGTCTGGTATGAGTTTAGGGCAGATCGGTGTAGATTAGGTTCCGACTCGAATCTTCAAATGAAGATTCGAGAAAGTGGGATAGGATTCGAGGTGTGTGGTTGGTAGATTTGGGTTCGGGATGGCAAGGGGGGTTCTATGGTGTTAAGGGCGAGGTCATCGGCGTCTGTGCCACCGGTTTTCATGGTGAAGGATGCAGGGGCGGCTCTAGGGTTTGATGGGGAAGATGGTGAAGACGGGAGCTGGGGTATCAGATGGGGGGGCAGGGTAAGGTTAGAGACTTATATAGTTAGTGGGTGGGCGGATCCTGGCCGTTGGATGAGATGTGATGAAGGGCCAGGATCCTTCAGCTTGAGGGAAACAGTGTCGTTTCATCTTTTAGAGGGTTTGGGTCGGTCCGGGTGGAAACGGGTCGGGGTCATTAGTGGGTTATGGGGAGGTGATCTTGGCCGTTGATCATTCGGAGATCAACGGCTCAGATCAGTTTGGACCAAAACGGCGTCGTTTGGACACCCTGGGTATCAGCTGGTGCGGACCGGGCAGGCCTGGTTTGAACGTTGTTTGTTTGGGCCAATTTTAATAAATTGGCCCAATCTGGAAGAAGAAAAGATTTTTTTTTCTTTTTTTTATTTTAAAAACAAAACTAAGCAAAAAAAAATTAAATTAAAATTAAATACATACTCAATACAATTATTTGCACACACACTAAAATACTTCAAAACAGGTAAAATCAAACAAAATAAAATTACGGACGAAGATGCCTATTTATGATTTTCTGTTTAACGACCGGATTACGGTTCGAATTATGCATGACACACACATTTTTTGTATTTTGTTTTAATAAAGTAAAAATGGGCAAAAATCGTAAATAACCAACAAAGTGCCATGTAAAAATCCAAAATTTGTACAGCAGGGCCAATTATTATTATTTTTTATTTCTTTTGGAGCGATTGTCGTGCGAAACAAAAATCACGTGCTCACAGCTGCCCCTCTTTGTTCGGAAACACGAAGAGTTTTCGTGCAAAGATAAAGTGAGCGTGTATGAGCGATTTTTGCCTATGGACCACTCCGTATGAAGCATGTTTTTGAAAGATCTGACCGAATCTTGCTTCAAAGATTTCCTACATATCCTGGGCTAAACAGGAATCAGGTCAATGTAGTTCGAGAAGTTTTGGTAGCTGGGACTACCATGGGATTGCAATGCTTGCTGCTACTGCTATTGCTGTTGTCACTGCTGCGTCACTAACCGCCTTATTACAACCAAACGAAAATTGGAAACTGAACTAACTACTTATATGCATGTCAACTGCTAGTTACAAGATTCCTATCTATGATTCTTTTACGACTTGGTCTTGGGTCTTAGCTGATTCTGCTTGTAGACTCCGATCTGAATCTTGATGCTTGCGAGTTGCGGCGACTTGTTTAATCTCTGGGATATTGAGTGAGACGCGATTGGCAGGGTTCAGGACCTTAATCAAATGTTGGAGTCAATCCGCCTTCCATTTACTCCGATATCTCGGGACATCTTCTTTTTTTTCTTTTTCTTCTTTGATTGCGAACTGGGACACATCTCGTGGGTCATTTTGATCCATGTGGCTTGAGGTTAGACCTGCGGGAGGAAACAAACGAACGAAATTTTCTGCCCCAGTTTCACTAGGAAAATTTCGTTAATTATTCGCCGGGAAGTTCATAAAATTGATGAAAGAGGATATGCATGCTCAGTTCAGGGTTCGAGCCCTAATACCGACTAGCTGGGGAAGGGTTCAGTTTAGGGTTTAAAACCCTAATGCTGACTAAAGGAAAAAGTTCAGTTTAGGGTTTAAAACCCTAATGCTGATTTATGGAAAAGCTCAGTTTAGGGTTTAAAAACCCTAATGCTGACTGGAAACAAGAGCTCAGTTTAGGGTTTAAAACCCAAATGCTGATTGCATGAAAAAACTCAGTTTAGGGTTTAAAACCCTAATGCTGGCTGAAAGGAAAAAGTTCAGTTTAGGGTTTAAAACCCTAATGCTGACTAAAAGGAAAATTCAGTTTAGGGTTTAAAACCCTAATGCTGATTGCATGGAAAAGCTCAGTTTAGGGTTTAAAACCCTAATGCTGGCTGAAAGGAAAGAGTTCAGTTTAAGGTTCAAAACCCTAATGCTGACTAAAAGGAAAATTCAGTTTAGGGTTTAAAACCCTAATGCTGATTGCATGGAAAAGCTCAGTTTAGGGTTTAAAACCCTAATGCTGGCTGAATGGAAAAAGTTCAGTTTAGGGTTTAAAACCCTAATGCTGACTAAAAGGAAAATTCAGTTTAGGGTTTAAAACCCTAATGCTGATTGCATGGAAAAGCTCAGTTTAGGGTTTAAAACCCTAATGCTGGCTGAAAGGAAAATTCAGTTTAGGGTTTAAAACCCTAATGCTGATTGCATGGAAAAGCTTAGTTTAGGGTTTAAAACCCTAATGCTGGCTGAAAGGAAAAAGTTCAGTTTAGGGTTTAAAACCCTAATGCTGATTGCATGGAAAAGCTCAGTTTAGGGTTTAAAACCCTAATGCTGGCTGAATGGAAAAAGTTCAGTTTAGGGTTTAAAACCCTAATGCTGATTAAAAGGAAAATTCAGTTTAGGGTTTAAAACCCTAATGCTGATTGCATGGAAAAGCTCAGTTTAGGGTTTAAAACCCTAATGCTGGCTGAAATGGAAAAAGTTCAGTTTAGGGTTTAAAACCCTAATGCTGACTAAAAGGAAAATTCAGTTTAGGGTTTAAAACCCTAATGTTGATTGCATGGAAAAGCTCAGTTTAGGGTTTAAAACCCTAATGCTGGCTGAAAGGAAAGAGTTCAGTTTAAGGTTCAAAACCCTAATGCTGACTAAAAGGAAAATTCAGTTTAGGGTTTAAAACCCTAATGCTGATTGCATGGAAAAGCTCAGTTTAGGGTTTAAAACCCTAATGCTGGCTGAATGGAAAAAGTTTAGTTTAGGGTTTAAAAACCTAATGCTGACTAAAAGGAAAATTCAGTTTAGGGTTTAAAACCCTAATGCTGATTGCATGGAAAAGCTCAGTTTAGGGTTTAAAACCCTAATGCTGGCTGAATGGAAAAAGTTCAGTTTAGGGTTTAAAACCCTAATGCTGACTAAAAGAAAAATTCAGTTTAGGGTTTAAAACCCTAATGCTGATTGTATGGAAAAGCTCAGTTTAGGGTTTAAAACCCTAATGCTGGCTGAATGGGAAAATTCAGTTTAGGGTTTAAAACCCTAATGCTGATTGCATGGAAAATCTCAGTTTAGGGTTTAAAACCCTAATGCTGGCTGAAAGGAAAAAGTTCAGTTTAGGGTTTAAAACCCTAATGCTGACTAAAAGGAAAATTCAGTTTAGGGTTTAAAACCCTAATGTTGATTGCATGGAAAAGCTCAGTTTAGGGTTTAAAACCCTAATGCTGGCTGAATGGAAAAAGTTCAGTTTAGGGTTTAAAACCCTAATGCTGACTAAAAGGAAAAGCTCAGTTTAGGGTTTAAAACCCTAATGCTGGTTGAATGGAAAATTCAGTTTAGGGTTTAAAACCCTAATGCTGACTAAAAGGAAAAGCTCAGTTTAGGGTTTAAAACCCTAATGCTGGCTGAATGGAAAAAGTTCAGTTTAGGGTTTAAAACTCTAATGCTGACTAAAAGGAAAAGCTCAGTTTAGGGTTTAAAACCCTAATGCTGGCTGAAAGGAAAAAGTTCAGTTTAGGGTTTAAAACCCTAATGCTGATTAAAAGGAAAATTCAGTTTAGGGTTTAAAACCCTAATGCTGATTGGCTGGGGATAAAGCTCAAGAATACTGCACGATCTATTTTTGAGTTTTCTTGTTTTAATAGAAGATAAAAGGGCGTTTCGTGGAAGCTTACCTTTCGAGTGAATTCATCATTGCCGAAGTACTTCCTGTACCCGTGTACCTTCTTCTTTGGGCGACACCTGCTTCTTGCATGGTTGTCTTGGATTAGACCTGTTTCAACCTTTCAGACAAAGAATCATTTGTTAGTTCGGAAATGACGGTCGGTTTGGTGACCTTGATCGTTCCCAGTTGCTTTCTTGCGTCTTTATTTCTGTTGTGAAGTTCCGCCATTGATTTGATTCGAATGGCGAAACCCTTCTAGACTGTTCAGGCTTGTATTTCCAGATTCTGCGATGATTTGCCTCGTAAGGCCTCTTTTTTCTTTTTGTCCCGTTTTGATTGGAGGTTCTCAACGGGGATTTTATTGGAGGTGTTCTGTGGGAATTTGCACAAAAGGAAGCTCTGTGGGGGGGAATATTTACAAAGTGGATTCTTTGTGCGGATTCTGTACAATGGGGTATGCTGGTTTTTTTTTGTTTCAAAACGAGTTTCCCAGGGTTTGTTGGGTAAGCTTGTTGGGGAATATTTACAAAAGGATTCGCTGGGGATGTGCTGAGGAAACTCCAACGGGGATTTTTTTTTTTCATACTGGGGAGACTCTGTGGGAGATTGTACAGAAGGAGAGACTCTGTGGGGATTTGTACAGGGGGAGACTCTGTGGGGATTTGCCCGAAGGCGGACTTGCTGGGGAAGATTTCAAGATTTCTCTCTTTCCTCTTTACTCTAAAACACCCTCAAACGTCATGATTCGTCAGGCTTGGGCAATCGTACCAACGAGATGAGGCACTTTCCTTCATGAGACGGGATTCCGTGCAAACAAACCTGCCACCTGCCCTTTCCGGTGTGTCCTGAACTCGGGGTTAAAACACAAAAGGGATTCGAAAGAAACAAAGAAAGGAGAAAACAAATCAGAAAAAGAGTGTCCTTTTCAGGACGAGAAAGACTTATCTGAGGAAGATGACACTGGCTTTAAATGACATGACATGCTCTTTGGACTGGGCGCCTGACCATTCCATAAACTTGCGTTTCTCTGAACCAGAACGGATCTGTGATTCCAAACCGGTGGAACGTTGTCGAGACCTCCTTGGGGTGGAGTCATTCTTTTTCGGCCAACAGCGCCCTTTGCGGGTTTTTGCTGGCTGACCTCTCTCATTTCTCTTCCTGTCATCGCTTGATAGCACTCTTTGCGAGTTTTTACTAAACAAGCTCTCTCATTTTGGTTTCTCTACTCCCGTCGCCTCGTGGTGCCCGAAGGTTTTCACCGCCGAGACTCTCTCATTTTATCTCTCTCAATTCAGAGTGTGCTGGTCTCCATTTGTGACGCTTATTGGTTCCCCACCATATTTGGTAATTGATTTGAAGGCTTGTGCTTGGTAAAGAGAGGTAGATGATACTAACTTCTAAACTGCTCGACGTGCCCCGGTTTTCAATTTCAGGGTGAATGGGATTTTATTGTCGGTGTGACTGAACCTCAGGGAGAGGCTGCCTACGTATCCTTTCGGAATCAAGTCAAACGTAGTTCAGGCCTCAATCAATGTTTTGTTTTGTTTTTGTTTTTTTGTTTTTGTTTTTGTTTTTTTGTTTTGTTTTGTTTTTGTTTTGTAAGCTGCTCAAAAGTTGGTAGAGAGAATTGGGTAGTGTTTGGGGAGTAGTGGGGGATAAAACCTTCGCCCTTTTCAAGCGTGTCAGGACCACTGGAGTATGATTTAGACGTAGTACCTCTTGACTGCATCTGCATTTACTGCTGTGTCGGGGTCATTTCCTTCGATATCACCCAGATACAATGCTCCTCTTGGCAATATCTTCCTTACGATGTATGGGCCTTTCCAATTCGGAGCAAACTTCCCTTTTGCTTCCTCATGATGCGGCAGAATACGCCTCAGTACCAATTGTCCTACTTCGAAATTCCGGGGTCGGACTTTCTTGTTGTAAGCACGGGCCATCCTTCGTTGGTATAACTGTCCGTGACAAACTGCGGTCATCCGCTTTTCATCAATCAACGTCAATTGCTCTAACCGAGTCTTGACCCACTCGCTGTCCTCGATTTCTGCTTCGACAATGATTCGAAGTGAAGGAATTTCTACCTCTGCCGGTATTACAGCCTCGGTCCCATAAACCAAAAGATAAGGAGTCGCTCCCACCGATGTGCGTACCGTAGTGAGGTACCCCAATAATGCAAATGGTAACTGCTCATGCCACTGTCGGGAACTTTGGATGGTCTTCCTCAAAATCTTCTTGATGTTTTTGTTTGCCGCTTCCACAGCACCATTGGCCTTTGGCCGATAAGGCGTGGAATTCCTATGCGTTATTCTGAATTGCTCGCATACATCTCCCATCAAGTGACTGTTCAAGTTTGCTACGTTATCTGTAATGATAGTCGCAGGAATACCGAAGCGACAGATAAGATTTGAGTGTACAAAATCCACCACAGCTTTCTTAGTGACCGACTTGAGGGTGACAGCCTCTACCCATTTTGTGAAGTAGTCTATGGCAACCAGTATAAACCTGTGTCCATTCGAGGCCTTTGGTTCAATTGGTCCAATGACGTCCATGCCCCAAGCGACAAATGGCCAAGGTGCGGACATGGGATGCAGTTCCGTGGGAGGCACATGAATCAAATCACCGTGCACCTGACACTGATGACATTTCCGAACGAAGCTAAAGCAATCCTTTTCCATGGTCATCCAGTAATAACCTGCTCGAAGGATTTTCTTCGCTAAGACATACCCGTTCATGTGAGGTCCGCACACACCTGCGTGTACTTCGTGCATGATCTTCCTCGCTTCCTCGATATCGACACATCTTAGGAGATTGAGGTCCGGGGTCCTCTTATATAACAATTCACCGCTCAAAAAGAAACCACTTGCATGTCGCCTAATGGTCCTCTTTTGATCTCCAGTAGCGTGCTCGGGGTATTCTTGCGTCTTCAGGAACCTCTTGATGTCATGGTACCAAGGCTGCGTACTTGATCCTGCCTCGATTACACTGCAGTAACCGTGTCTTTCCTTGATTTGGATTTCCAAAGGATCGACGTGGGCGTTGCCCGGGTAGGGTAGCATTGAAGCCAAAGTAGCAAGTGCATCTGCCAGTTCATTGTGACACCTCGGAATGTACCTGAATTCTATTGATGTAAAGCGCTTGCTGAGGTCCTCCACATGTTGTCGGTATGGAATAAGTTTGACATCCCGAGTTTCCCATTCGCCTTGAGCTTGCCGGATGATCAGGTCAGAATCTCCCATAATCAGTAAGTCTTCGACATCCTGATCGATTGCCATATGCATGCCCATGATGCAGGCTTCATACTCAGCTGTATTATTTGTGCAAAAGAAACGAAGTCTAGCTGTGGCGGGATAATGCTGACCAGAAGGCGAGATCAAAATTGCCCCAATCCCTACACCCTTGGCGTTCACGGCTCCGTCAAAGAACATCTTCCAAACATGAGCTTCCTCCGAGATCACTTCTACGGTGTTTACCTCTTCATCTGGAAAGTAGGTATCCAATGGCTGGTATTCCTCATCGACCGGATTTTCGGCCAAATGATCTGCTAATGCCTGGGCTTTCATTGCCGTGCGAGTGACATAAACTATGTCAAATTCTGTAAGCAAGATTTGCCATTTAGCCAGTCTCCCAGTAGGCATTGGTTTCTGAAATATATACTTCAAAGGATCCAACCTGCTTTTGAGGAACGTAGTGTGGGCTTGGAGATAATGTCTCAGCTTTTGAGCAACCCATGTGAGAGCACAGCATGTCCTTTCCAGCAGAGTGTATCTGGACTCGTAGCTAGTGAATTTCTTGCTCAAGTAGGAAATTGCTTGCTCCTTCTTTCCGGTTACGTCGTGTTGCCCGAGGACGCAACCGAAAGAGTTCTCCAAGACTGTCAGATACAAGAAAAGTGGCCTCCCTGGTTCTGGAGGGACCAAGACTGGGGGATTCGAAAGGTATTCTTTGACTTTATCAAAGGCTTCTTGACACTCAGTTGTCCATTTGATCGCCGCATCTTTCCTTAAAAGCTTGAATATGGGCTCACACGTGCTTGTCAGCTGGGCAATAAATCGACTGATGTAGTTTAACCTGCCCAACAGACTCATCACGTCTTTCTTTGTTCTCGGGGGAGGTAGATCCCTGATGGATTTTATCTTAGTTGGATCTAGCTCGATTCCTCTCCTGCTTACGATGAAGCCCAAAAGTTTTCCCGACGGAACTCCGAAAGCGCATTTGGCTGGGTTTAGCTTCAAGTCATACTTCCTTAATCTCTCGAAGAATTTCCTCAAGTCTTGGATGTGATTATCCTGCGTCCTGGACTTGACTATCACGTCGTCCACGTACACCTCTATTTCCTGATGCATCATGTCATGGAAAATGGCAGTCATGGCCCTCATGTAAGTAGCCCCCGCATTCTTCAGACCAAATGGCATGACCCGGTAACAGTAGGTGCCCCAAGGCGTGGTGAAGGCAGTTTTCTCGGCGTCTTCTTCATCCATCAATACCTGGTGATACCCAGCATAACAATCTACAAAAGACTGTATCTTGTGTTTGGCACAATTGTCAACGAGGATGTGGATGTTGGGCAGCAGGAAGTTATCTTTAGGACTCGCTTTGTTCAGATCTCGGTAATCTACACATACCCGAGTTTTCCCGTCCCTTTTTGGTACTGGAACCACATTCGCCAACCATGTTGTATATTGGACTACCCGGATCACTCCTGTTTTCAGTTTCTTGGTGATCTCCTCTTTAATCTTGTCACTGACCTTAGTTTTGAACTTTCGTTGCTTTTGTTGAACTGGAGGACAATCAGGATGAATCGGCAATTTATGAACCACTAGATCAACACCTAGTCCCGGCATGTCATCATATGACCAAGCAAACACGTCTTTGAATTCAAGAAGAAGTTGAATTATCGCCTCTCGCGTTTTCTTGTCCGTGTGAATGCTTATCTTGGTCTCCCAGATTTCTTCCGGGGTTCCTAAATTTACCGGTTCAGTGTCATTCAGATTTGGCTTAGGTTTATTCTCGAAATATTCCAACTCTCGGTTTATCTCCCTAAAAGCCTCTTCCGCATCATATTCTGGTTCTGGGTTCATTAATTCGCAGTTAAATAACTCATTGTGATCTGGGCGTGAAGTCCGCAAGCATGTCATATTTAAAGCCGCATTATTAGGACTGAAAAGAAAGATAAAAGGAAAAATAATAAAATCAGAACAAAAGAAAGAATGGGAAAGCAATGATGATTTTTTTTTTATATTTTCTTTGGAAAGTTGGAAGACAACAATGTTTACAACTATGAATTCAAAGCAACAATCGAAAAGAAGAAAACGTTCAAGTCATGTCCTGGAGATAACTTGCGACACAGGAAAGGTGGCATGACAGGTCTACCCGGACTTCCATCTAGTCGGGAATGGCGTGGCCTCCCAGTTTTGGAGTTTGGCGTTTGGCCCCATGTACATCATCTCAGCAGCGCTTGTGCCTTCACCTGGTTGAACCATGTGGACCTCGTAGAGCATCTCTCTCATTGCCCCACATACCTCCTCGATTTCCTCAGCTGTGAAGACCTCATCATCTTCTTCTTCAATGTACCTCGGCCTGATGAAAGTTGCATATAAATCCGGCAGCGGTTGAGGTAACTTCCAACCTTCATTTTTCCTTTTCTTTGCCCACTCTTCGTCTGCTGGAGTAGGTTTGAAACCTAGTCCAAAAGGTTTCTTGATGATTGGCAAAGTAATGGGTTCTGTTATTCCCTGAAGGGTTCGCCCAAGCCCCTTCCCCGGCCTAAATCCATGCCGGATCATCTCTTTGGCCACCATAAACGAGGCGTTAGACAGGAAAGGCTGGGGGCAGGGTATTCCCTCTTCGTGCTGCTCTGCCAGTACAACCTCGAAAGCTTGATAGACCGTATGTTCGCTTCCTTCTCTTGGTTCAAGGTACGGGATGGATGGGTCCCGATAAATGGCATGCTCATCTTCCCCATGGACCACGATCTCTCGGTCTTCGTACTCGAACTTCACCATCTGGTGAAGAGTGGAAGGAACGGCTCCTGCCGCATGGATCCAAGGTCTGCCAAGGAGAAAATTGTAGGATGTGTCCATGTCGATTACCTGGAAGGTTACTCGAAATTCGACTGGTCCTATGACCAACAACAGGTCTATTTATCCCATGGTATCTCTCTTGATGCCGTCGAAAGCTCTTACGCAGACATTGTTGGGTCAAATTCTTCCTGTCCCAATTTCCATTCTTTGTAGCGTGGAGAGCGGGCAAATGTCAACACCTGATCCCCCATCCAACATTACCCGCTTGACATAGTAGTCCTCGCATTTAACTGTTAAATGCAAAGCCTTGTTGTGTGCCGCTCCCTCCGGGGGTAAATCATTCTTGCTGAAAGAGATTTGGTTGACGGCGAAGAATCTTTCTGTCATACGCTCTAGTTGCTCCACCGAGGTTTCAACTGGTACATATGCTTCATTCAGGGTTTTCAGCACGATCTTTTGATGCTCGGTTGACCTCATTAATAATGACAGCATGGATACTTGCTCAGGGTACTTGCGCAGCTGATCTATCACTTCGTAATCCGACATTTTCATTTGTTGGAAGAACACTTCCGCTTCTTCAACACTCACGGGCTTCTTTGGCGGGAAGCGCCTTTGTGTGGCGTTGTTCAGTTCTTGGGTATTTGAATACCTTCCAATGAAAGTATTTTCTGGAAGTTCTCCCATGACCTCTTTACCTTTGTACATCACCAAAGTCTTTCGATAATTCCACGGCACTGTGGACGGGTTGGTCATTGGCTTTTGTGGCACGCGTCCGATAACCACTGGCTCATTTAGCCGAGGTGGTTGAATCGTCCCCCGGACCACATAGGCCCCTTTCGGCACGTACATAGGTTTTGTCTTTTTGATTCCGAAGTTCTGCGTCTTCTCAGCTTGACCTCGTGGTATGTAAAGAACTCCACCCTTTCCTGGTACCACTTTCTTCTCCACCTTCTTCTCAAGCACTTTCTTTATAGTTTTGGCCTCTTCCCCCTTTTCTGGTTTTTGGTTTGTTTCAGGCCTCTTCCCCGTGTCGACAATGGCAATTATGGCTCTCAGAGCAGGGTTGAACTCTTTGTCTTCACAAATCATTCCGATCAGTGGCCCATTATTGTGAGCGGGCAATGGATTGTTAGTCACATTCGGGATCTCTTCGTCCCTTAGCACTATTTTCCCCTGCTCTATCAAATTTTCGACCACTCTTTTCAATGACCAGCAGTCGTTCGTATCATGTCCCTCGGCCCCTGAATGATAGGCGCATCTGACTCCGGCTTTGTAAGAAGGTGATGTTGGGTTTTGCCTCGTTTGGGGAATTGGTTGCAAGAAACCCAACTGGACTAGCTTAGGGAACAAAGTAGAGTATTGTTCACCGATGGGCGTGAAAGTCCGTCGTCGAGGTGGCTCCTGAGGGCGAAAGTTATTCTGTGGGGGTTGTGGGTTATAGTGGTTGCGGTATGGAGGCTGATTTCTGGGAAGTGGAGCTGGGCCTCGGTTGGCTTGTTGTGGTGGATGGTTATAAGGTTGGGCGTTCATGACCATATAAGGTTGATGAGCATATGCCAAATTTGAGTGGGGGTAGTAGTGTTGTGGGGCTCTTTCCGAAAAATGGGGCCTGGGATGACGATACTCCCTTGCTTCAGAGGCTGCCATAGTCGTTTCTTCCTTCTTCTTCCCCCTCGTCGTTCCTCCGGACCCGCTTTGGACGGCCTGGGAGGTCGCCCTTATGGCTGCTTGACTCAAAATTCTACCCGTTTTCAAACCATTTTCCACCATCTCTCCAATCTTGATCGCTTCCGCGAATGGCTTACCCATAGCTGACATCATGTTTTGGAAATAGTCAGACTCTTGAGCCTGGAGAAAGGTAGTGACCATTTCCACTTCATCCATGGGAGGCTTCACTCTCGACGCCTGTTCACGCCACTTAATAGCATACTCTCTAAAGCTTTCCGAAGGCTTCTTCTTCAAATTCGACAGAGAGTTTCGGTCTGGCGCAATGTCGATGTTATACTGGAATTGTTTTACAAAATCTCTGGCGAGATCATCCCATATATGCCATCGGGACATTTCCTGATCCATATACCATTCCGAAGCTATCCCTACTAGACTTTCCCCAAAATATGCCATTAGCAGTTCTTCTTTTCCGCCGGCTCCCCGCAATTGGTTGCAGTATTTCTTAAGATGTGCAATGGGGTCATCGTGCCCATCGTATTTCTCGAACTTTGGGGTCTTGAAACCCGTTGGCAGGTGCACGTGAGGGAACATGCACAGGTCGGCGTAAGAGACGCTCCTCTGTCCGCTCAATCCTTGCATATTCTTCAGACTTTGTTCAAGGCTTCTCATTCTTGTGGCAATCTCATTTTATTCTGCAATTCTGGGGTTCTGATCCTGTCCGGGTGCAAGCTCGCACTGAGGAGGTAGAGGATTAGTACTGGTAGCGAACCTAGTTGGTTCCATTGAGAACGATGGTGCTTGGAATGTAAAAGAAGATGAGTCAAAGCTTGGCTTGTACGTGGTAGGCTGTGCCGTAACCGGGCAAGGCGATGCAGTAAAGATGTTCATGCTTGCATCAATGGATGACATTCGGGGATGAGGTTCAGAAGGTGATCCAGCGGAGAAGGCTGAGGTGGCTGGGTACCCGAATGGGGTAGCAGGATAATTTATGGGGACATTAGAAGTCCCACTTGACCTGGAGAATAATTCAGGGAATCCGGCGACGACACTTGGCGGCTCTTTCCCATTATTCCAGTCGTCCAGCATTTCCAACATGCGGAGCCGTAGGATTCTATTTTCCTCCGCAGTTGCGGATTCAGGTGTGAGGACGGCTGAGATCGAGCTTTCCTCGGAAACAGGGATTGTTTGCAATGGAATTTCTGAAGACATTTCCACACTTCCTTTTGACCTGGTGAAGTAAGTGTGAGTACTGCTTCTGGCCCTAACAACAGGTAGTTGAACACTTCTCCTTGACCTCGTGAAATATGAGTGCGAGGCCAGACTTTCACCAAACCAACCGTCTTTTCAAAAAACCCTGGAAATACTCAATGACAAACGCATGGTTAATTTGTAGCAAATAACAGATAGTTAATCTCACGTTGGGCATGATGCACCTATACAGTTAAGTGGATTACTATATGTTTGCTACGAGAGCATGCGTCATTCCGGCATTTTTATTCTTTCTTTTCTTTTTCTTTTCTTTTTCTTTTATGTTATTTTTGCAGTAAAAGAAATGCGACCGGATCCGATGAGGATTGCCTACGTATCACGATGCCTACGTGAATCAGATCATTACATAGTTCGAAAAACACAAATGGCGTAAAAGAAGCAACCTTTTTATTGTTGAAGTGGTCTATTACAAACTACATTTTGCGAAAGAAAAAGCAAACTTCGAAAATAAACCTAGACTCAACATAGACTAAAATCACCCTGATGGAAAACAGGCAGAAAATGCTAAGATACAAATTCGACTTATGAGTGCATTATGGTTTTGAAAATTGGTGTCCGCGGGGCATCGTTCGGCCTCGCCGCGGTCCTAGGCGTGAGATCCCTCTCAAGTTGCTCCAGCTCGTGCATAGTCTGCTTGACATAACCCATTACTGCCGAGAGGACGGTAATGCTGGACATGTTCTCACATCGTAGGCATCGTCTGGTGATGGCATGGGCAATGGCTTTGATCCTATCTCTGGTTTGCTTCTTCTCTACGAGCAGGCGTTTTATCTGATCGCTGCATATCTTGAAGACTTGAGCATCTTGTACATGCTGATGCTTCAGTCGCCGTACTTCCAACTTCATCTGGGCTATTGAGTCGTACCAGTATCTGCTCTCAATTTGGAAATCCTTGGCCTGATTAACTGCTTTGATCTCAAGTGCAGCCATCTCTCTCTTTATTTTAGCAACAGTTTTCTCGTGGTCGCCTTCCAATTGATTCAGGTATCGGCGATGCTTATCTGCTCTTGTATCCCATTGTGCCCTGAGCTCCGCTATGACGTTTTCAGATTTCTCCAAACCATCTCGCCATTCCCTGATTTCATTTTTTAACCTTTTTATCAGCTGCTCGTCTGATCGACGCCTCGGCTGTTTATCTGCATCCACCCTTATCTGTTTGATTTGGCTTCTGAGTATTTCGTTCTCCTGAACTAACCCGTTCCGTTCTCCCAAATTGGTAGCAGTTTGCACATTATTCTCATATTTCAAGCCTTCTATTTGTTGCTTTAACCTGCTGATTTCGGCGCAATAGCCTCTTTCCTTTGCTAACCAATCCCACTGCCTTTGCGATGATTCGGTGAAATTCCTGAGGTGGGGTCTCTTAGCTGGCCTTTCATGCTCAAGTTCCCTTCTATACCATGCAAGGTAACCTGGTCTCTCCTTTGGCTCGATCCCGCACGCAAGTATCTGATTTCAAATATTGACACTCATTCCAGATTTGGCGGATCTTTGCTTCTGGGAATTGTCCGTTAGGACTCATCTCAACTGCTTGAGTGCTAAGATCTTCCTCATGAGGTACTGTCTGGCATCTTCCGAACTGTCTCAAGACTCGGCAGGGTGCGTAAGGTTGAATGCTCTTAAGCCCCATCAGTAAGAAATGAGTTTTAGCTGCAGACATATATAGGATCTCATCAACAGGCAACCATCCCAACGCCCATTGTATTTGGCTGGCGGTAAGAGCTTGAAAGAACGAGGTCCATGCCAGGACTCCTTTGGGGAAAATGATCTCTTTGGTTCTCGTGTAAGATTCTTCTATGCGGGTCTTTTCCGGGGAACCATGGCTCAAAATCTCGGAATAATGGCAGAGGTGCTCGGTCATCCATATCTGTAGGAGCAAGTTACAACCTTCGAAGAAATTTCCCCCAGCTTTACAAGCTGTGAGAGCTCGAAAGATGTCGGATACCACCATAGGCGTGAGAGTACTGTCACTTTGCGTGAGTAAAGTGCTGACGACCCCAGATATCTTCAAATCAATGTTTCCATCTTTCCTTGGAAATACCAGAAGGCCCAGGAATATTATCATGAACGCTACCCGTCTGTGCTCATCCCACTTCTGACGAACTCCTTTGCTGCACAGTTTGTTGATTGGATTATTGAATCCCCCTCATGACCGTACCTATCATATATGAAGCATGGAGTACAGAATCCGGCTGCTAGATCCGGGTTGTGGACTGTTCTAGGTATTTTCAATGAATCTAGGAATCGATGTACCGTGACGACTCTCGGGGCGACCAAGTATTTTTCCCTCAACGGAAGTTCAGTATCCCCGATGTATCCGGCCATTTCTTCCAAAGTCGGGGTGAGCTCAAAATCAGAGAAATGGAAAACATTGTGCGCCGGGTCCCAATAGGTAACCAAAGCTCTTATGATATCTCCCCGAGGCTGGATTTCCAACAGACCCACAAGACCTTTCAGATATTTCTTAACCTCATTTTGTCCTTCAACACCTAGATCATTCCACCATAGCCGTAACTTGACAGGGATTTTGGTCATTATTGAAAAATGTTCATTTTGCATCGTGCTCATCCTGCACATTTATTAAGGTGATTTTAAGAAAAATGACTTGACTCAAAATATTTTACAGAGGGGATCAAGTTTTGAACACGGTCTTTAAACACTTCGGGGACGAAGATTTTAAGGCTGTGTGGGTCTACTGGACAAAATGCTAAAAAAGACCCAAAAGGTGGCTATTTATGCAAAGTCAGCCTTCCGGCGTCCCTTTCGGGAACATTCGGCTATTTATGACAAAACAACGTCACCTGACTTATTTACGACTCTTTTAAAATTTTGACACATTTTTTTTATTTATTTATTGATTTTGGCTATTTTAGCGAAAATGGGGTTGAACCCGACGAGGGTTGCCTACGTATCTCACATCCGGTAAGAATCAAACCGGCGTAGTTCGGACATGCCGTAAATAGGGAAAATCGAATAAACCTAGAAATCAAGAATACGTATTTTGATTTTTGAAAAGAGATAAAGACTAAAGAAAATATTTATTATATTTTTTAGGAAAATTGGACTATTAGTCTGAATTCATAAAAGGGGTACTATGAAAGAAACAACATTTTTTGAATTATGAACTTTCCATTTTTTTTACTTTTAAAATAAATACCTTTTCTCTTTTTTTTTTGATTTTGAAAGTGATAAAAGAAAATTATATTTTTTTAACTTTCAATAAAAAGACAACTTTTTTTTTAAGAAAAATTCCGGCGAGGTTTTGATACTACTTGGACATTGGTTTTATTTTCCAAAATAAGTAATTATCTCCCCTACGCTGCTATTTTTCTTTTTTTTTAGGAACCGGTCGACATGCGGAACCGAAGCAAATAAATGCACAACACAAATAGGAATGCAGCATGATGGTCTTTTCATTTCAGGTTGCCTGTCCTAGACGGACCCAACCCCTGTGTTGAGTCCCCTAAGTCAAATGCAACATGATGCAAATAAGCGTTCCTACTAGGGATCCGGCATGAGGTTTCGTTATACTAGGTTTATAACATGGGCATTTGTTCTAGAGTGTGTACCCGAGCGGACAACTCGAGTCGAGGAGGGGGCTACGTACCGGGGACCCGCGAGATCGTCCGGCTTGTAACTTGTCCGACCTCTTTCTTATTTCAGGTATAGACACTAACAGAATAGGGAGTCTCGACCAGCGAGCTTCTCCTCGGAGGTAAGGAAAGAAAGTTTTCGGCACAGTTTATATACAGTTCAGATAATATCAAAGCGGTAAAAGACAACATTTAGCACGTTATGCAAAAACATGTAATAAAGATCAGATAATAAAGCCAAATATAACAATTATTCTAAGCTCGAATTCTTGAACCCTGAACCAGTGGTTCTGGGTTACCCTCCCCAGCGGAGTTGCCAGAGCTGTCACACCTCCTTTTTGCGCGCCCGCCCCGAAGGGTAAGATGCGAGGGTGGAGTTTTTCCAATTTAAGTGACAATATTCGAAATGGGATTATTTATTTAATTCAGAGTCGCCACTTGGGAAAGGGTTGGCTTTTGGTGTCCCAAGTCACCGGTTTATCTTGGATCCTAAATCGAGGAAATTTTCGACTTTTCCAAATGAAGTCTGCGAACCAGAAATTCTAAGTAAGGAATTCTGTTGACCCGAGGGAAGGTGTTAGGAACCCTTGAATCCCGTGGTTCTAGCACGGTCGCTTAAATTGTTATAATGGCTAAATATCTGATTTAAATACATGTTATGACTTACGTGCTTTTATTAAGTTTAAACCGCTTTTATTATTATCGTTTATTTTTTATAGAATTTGCAACGTCGCGAAAATGTATCTCGAACCACGTCGCAATCAATGCGCCCGTAGTTGTTGACCATTTCGACTCCGTTGAGATTTGGATTCGGGTCACATCAATGTGCACCCGAGTTTTAAGAATGTAATTTAATTAAGCCGTGCCCTAAGGGTCTAGCGCGTTATTATTTTGTAGAAGGCCATGAAATTCACTAAACGGCCTATCCTGAATTCTAAATAATTATTATGGTTATTTATTGAGGGCCCCGCAATTTTGCATTTTTATTTGGCGAGGCTCATCTCTATTTTAGAAAAAGGATATCCTAAAGTGGCTACATTTCTAATACATTTGTCTCTAGGAAGATAAAGGAGAAAAATACTAAACTTACTTGTTTAAGCAACTAACATGCTAAATCCCTACTATATATGATGAATCCAAATTTTTGCTTGATCGCCTAATTGGTTGTTTATGAGGTAAGAACTATCTCATGCCTCGCCTTTAAGGAGTGAATAAGTTTTGTTAATTTGCTAAGGGGATTGCAAGCAAACTAATAACGTACACTAAATTTGCATTAAGAAACGACCTTCCAGTTCGGATTGCAGAACTAGCCCATTTGGTCTTGATAAATGAGATTAGTTGTTTATTAGGAAAACCACTATTGATTGAACTCAGAAAAGTAGTCGCGTTATTTCGAAACGATGAATCTATATTGAAGCTCATATCGAAACTATGTAGAAAACAAGTAGTCCAGTAGAAGAGTCAGCATACGTTATTACCTTGTTAATGTAACGCTGCAAGAGAATTAGTTTGGGTCACATCTTATCTTGGAGTCAAATAGAAACGAATGTAGCAAATTTGATGGTTCAGAGATATAGGCAAAATACATACATGTGCTTGCTATGATTCTATGTTTATTGTATCATAACTGAAACAAAGCTAACGATTGCATGCTTTAAAACACATCTGATTTATCAAGCCAATGCTATCTACTTGTTCATCTCAACTTAGAATACATGTTAATTTATACAGAATGTTTGCAGTTTGCAGTTAAACAAATACAGGCCCAACTAACATTCAACCTATTTTTAACACCAATGTTATAACATAAACAGATGTTCATTTCTTTATTTCTGCTTCAACTTCAAACTTTCAACAATACATGGTTTCAGAGGTTGTGTACCTGGAAATATTTGACAATTGAAGAAGAGGGCAGTCTGCAGAGTAACAATGACAACAAGTGCAGCAGCAGTAACAGCAGGTAACAAAATCCCAATGCAAGATGCAGTTATAGCCAATGGGAAAAGGTAACAAAATGACAGCAACAAGCAGGGGAGTGGGCTCAGAACTCAAACGGTCTAACTCCAAAAGAAAACAAACCAATAAGAACCAAACAGCAGAAACCTGACTGATACTTGAGAGGAAACCAACACTTGTTTGAAACAGGTCAAACAAACTGGGAATCGAACAATTAGCAGGAAGAAAAGACAGTTTATGCTTTCTGTATAGCCACCCTCTATCTCCTTTCTTTCCAAAATCCAAAATCAGTGTTCAGTTTTGAACTTATGCTTGAATTATCAAAAGAAACCTTTTCCAGTTCCCTCTATCTCCTTTCCTAACATCAGGTGGTATTCTTTTCCTCTCCTCCTATATTGTATGTCTGTGTCTATTCCCTCTGTCTGTATCTCTGTCTGTGTATCTCTATCAGCTCTCTCTTTTCCTCTTCTATCCTCACAGTGTGTGTATTCCTCTCCTATAATCTTCTGGGTCCTTCCCCTTTTTCAGATGTCCTCTAACCTCTCTTTATAAGCCTTCACATTACCCCCTTTAACAGCCTGTTTAGAATATCACCATACCCCTCCCTTGTGCCTTCCATTTTCAGTTCCACTTTAGCTAATTAAGTATTAAACCCCATCATTCCCCTGGCAGGCTTAAACTTTCCCATTTTATTAACTAAAAGCAAGCATGGGCAGCAGGATGTAGTCTGACAGCACATGCTGTCAAACCATTTTTAAATCCAAAGCCCTTTTATGCAGGAAACAGGCTGTGCACAATGCACATGCTGTGCACAAGTGCACATGCCATCAACTCAGATTTCAATTACAGACCAAGCCTTAGGTTTCTGAAATCATATTAACAACTATAAGTAACTGAACTTGGTTCTTAATTAATTCAGGCAATGTTCAACAGAAGCAAATTGATTTATTTTTGTTCAGACAGTTGAAACTAATTAACGACACATGTCGACTCGACTATATTAGTTATAACACATACAATCGTAGCCAAAAATCCGACATTTAACAGTATCACACAAGGTTCGCATTATATTGACTAAGCAGAATTGCACTCGAGGAGTCAACTAGTCAGTCCAAATTTGAAAATCAGCTAATTGCACAACACTTACATTCATATTATCAGAACAAATGGAAAGACTTAATCAAACAATAGAGGTTCAGGCAAAGTGGTCAAGGCACAGTTGATAAAAGTCAAGGACATAAACAGAACATGAACAGACCCTTACAACGATCAGATGAACCAAAACAAATAAGAAACGAAAGAACTCACCTTAAACCTTGAAAAATCAAAACCTTAAACTCGGACTCGGTCAGGCCTTTCTTAAGGCTGAACGAACTTTAATCGAAGTGTTTCTCAGATGAGAAACACTTCGATTAAGGTCCATTAGACCTTAATCTCTTCGGTTTGGACCAGGTGGACCAGTGACGAGGAACACTAAGGTTCGAAAACTAGATCCGGGATTCATGCTTCCCTGGTCAGATTCGGACCAAACCAAGTATGGTTTGGTCACGAGGGGGGTCTGGGGAGTGTCTGGTATGAGTTTAGGGCAGATCGGTGTAGATTAGGTTCCGACTCGAATCTTCAAATGAAGATTCGAGAATGTGGGATAGGATTCGAGGTGTGTGATTGGTAGATTTTGGTTCGGGACGGCAAAGGGGTTCTATGGTGTTAAGGGCGAGGTCATCGGCGTCCGTGCCGCCGGTTTTCATGGTGAAGGATGCAGGGGCGGCTCTAGGGTTTGATGGGGAAGATGGTGAAGACGGGAGCTGGGGTATCAGATGGGGGGGCAGGGTAAGGTTAGAGACTTATATAGTTAGTGGGTGGGCGGATCCTGGCCGTTGGATGAGATGTGATGAAGGGCCAGGATCCTTCAGCTTGAGGGAAACGGTGTCGTTTCATCTTTTAGAGGGTTTGGGTCGGTCCGAGTGGAAACGGGTCGGGGTCATTAGTGGGTTATGGGGAGGCGATCTTGGCCGTTGATCAATCTGAGATCAACAGCCCAGATCAGTTTGGACCAAAACGGCGTCGTTTGGACACCCTGGGTATCAGCTGGTGCGGACCGGGCAGGCCTGGTTTGAACGTTGTTTGTTTGGGCCAATTTTAATAAATTGGCCCAATCCGGAAGAAGAAAAGATTTTTTTTCTTTTTTTCTTTTTTATTTTATAAAACTAAGCAAAAAAAAATCAAATTAAAATTAAATACACACTCAATACAATTATTTGCACACACACTAAAATACTTCAAAACAGGTAAAATCAAACAAAATAAAATTACGGATGAAGATGCCTATTTATGATTTTCTGTTTAACGACCGGATTACGGTTCGAATTATGCATGACACACACAGTTTTTGTATTTTGTTTTAATAAAGTAAAAATGGGCAAAAATCATAAATAACCAACAAAGTGCCATGTAAAAATCCAAAATTTGTACAGCAGGGCCAATTATTATTATTTTTTTATTTCTTTTGGAGCGATTGTCGTGCGAAACAAAAATCACGTGCTCACAAACGTCATCCGCAAAGGGACTGGTACCAATTGAGGCCGAATTCGTGACTCCAGCAAATGCACCTCCACCATTTGAAGTTGTGGTTTTACCACCCAAAGCACATATTTCGTTCGGAGCGAAGATAGTTGCGCCGATCCCAGTGGCGATGTCAGCCATAACATCATTCCATACTAAGGCTATACCATGGGACTATACAGCCGAGGCAAGGAGGAAAGGCAAGGTTAGGTTCGAGGAAACTATTGCCACACAGGGTATGACAAGAACTGGTAGGGTCTATACCCCTGAACATCTAGCCGAGTCAAGCAGGCAGACCTCCAACCGGCCACCCATTATTGAGACAAGTCTAGACGATCTTAGGAGACAGATACAGGCCAAGGAATACTCGGTCATTGACCAGTTGAACAAAACACCGGCGCAAATCTTCATCCTTGCTTTGCTACAAAATTCTGAGGCACACAAGAATGCTCTGTTGAAGGTGCTGAGTGAAGCATACATACCAAGCAACATCACTGGCGGGGAAATGGCCAATATGGTCGGACAGGTATTGCAAAGTCACAAAATTACTTTTCATGAGGATGAGCTACCGCCTGAAGGGTTGGGGCACAACAAAGCCTTGCACATCACTGTGCAATGCGAGGACTACTTCATTACCAGGATCCTAATTGATGGGGTTTCCAGCCTCAATATTTGTCCGTTGGTCACACTCAAGAAGTTGGGTAAGGGACTGCACGAGATAAAGGATGAAGCTATCAACGTGAAAGCCTTCGATGGTTCCCAAAGGTCTACCATTAGGGAGATTAGTCTGTGTTTGCAAATGGGGACAACTTGGTTCGATGTTGATTTCCAAGTGATAGACGTGCCAGCATCTTACAATCTGCTGTTGGGGCGGCCATGGATTCATGTTGCTGGAGCCATAGCATCAACACTGCATCAGGAGGTAAAATTTGAATGGAATCACCAAGAGGTGATCATTCATGGAGACGGTAGTAACCCTATATATAGTCGCCAGACCATCCCGTCAATCGAAGGAAGAAAGAAGCTAGGAGGAGAAACTTACCATCACATCAAACGAGTAAATGTTGTTGACAAGGACAAATGGTGGGATAACAAGATCGAGAGTATACTCAATTGGTGTGGGTACGAACCTGGCAAAGGGCTCGGTAAGAACCTCCAAGGAATCGCTAAGCCCATAAAGCTCAAGAAGCATGGCACTACTTTTAGTCTAGGATATGAGTATACCTGGGAAGAATTCAACAACTGGTCGACACCATGGAGTGGTCCTTACTATCCGTTGGAGCAGCCAGTACCACGCTTGGAGAAGACTTTCCAACCGGTCGATGTTATCTATGGGTCAGAAGAAGAGGAAGCACTGGCAGCTATGAGAAACTTGTTCTTAGAGGACAATGATATAGATTACTGCGTTGTTCTTGAGGAGGAGGGGGAGGAAGGCCCTTCCATACAGGCCGTAAGCAGAGGGGCCCGCCTCAACAATTGGACCATCAGGACAACCAGAGCCCGACAAGCCTCGGGGTAGCAAGGCTAAAACAAGTACTATTTTATTTACTAAAAGATTTTGTTTTTTGCATATTTTCAATTCGCGCAATAAGTTCTTCAATGTTCAAAACAATTGTGCAATTTATCAAAGCATTTTAACTCTTTTTTATGAATCAACACTTATTACTATTGTTTCTCTCATTACTTTACTTATACAACATTACTATTACTTATCTTGATGAATCAATTACTGTGACATGCAACGAGACAACACAACAAACGGACATAGATTCAGAGGAATATGACAGACCAGAAGAGATTGTTAAAGAAGTTGAGAATTTTGAGAACAGACCTAAGTCCAACCTGGACGAGACAGAAGTTGTTAACCTGGGGGATGTAGAAAACGTCAAAGAAACACGAATCAACGTTCATTTGTCGCCATTAGAAAAGAAGGAATACACAAAATTTGTAAGGGAATATAAGGACATATTCGCCTGGTCGTATGACGACATGACTGGTCTGAGTACATCTATTGTGGCCCACAAACTGCCAACCGATCCAACATGTCCACCGGTAAAGCAAAGGCTCAGAAAAATTTAATCCCGATATAAGCTTGAAAATCAAGGAAGAAGTTACTAAGCAGGTCAAAGCTAAGGTTCTCAAGGTAATAGAATACCCGACATGGTTAGCCAACATCGTGCCAGTACCAAAGAAGGACGCGAAGGTCAGAGTCTGTGTCGACTACCAGGATCTCAACCGGGCTAGTCCGAAAGATGACTTCCATTTGCCGAACATACACATCTTGATTGACAATTGCGCCAAGCATGAGTTGCAATCATTTGTAGATTGTTTTGTTGGATATCATCAGATCTGGATGGATGAAGAAGATGCTGAGAAAACGGCTTTCATTACGCTGTGAGGAATGTACTGTTACAAGATGATGCTGTTTGGGTTAAAGAATGTTGGGGCCACCTATATGAGGGTCATGGCTACTATTTTACATGATATGATACACAAGGAGATATAGGTGTACGTACATGATGTTATCATCAAATCCAAGAAGGCTACTGATCACATGAAAGATTTGAGGAAGTTCTTCAACAGGTTGTGAAGGTACAACCTGAAACTGAATCCCGCAAAGTGTGCATTTGGGGTTCCTGCTGGAAAATTACTTGGGTTTATTGTGAGTCGGCAAGGGATAGAACTGGATCCATCAAAGGTCAAAACTATTCAAGAATTGCCACCGCCAAAGAACAAGAAGGACGTAATGAGTTTCTTGGGGAGACTTAACTACTTCAGCCGGTTCATAGCACAATCTACAGTTATCCGTGAGCCAATCTTTAAGATGTTGAAGAAGGACGCCGATACCAAATGGACTGATGACTGTCAAAAAGCTTTTGACCAAATCAAGGAATACATGTCAACACCACCAGTCTTGGTCCCGCCCGAGCCAGGTAGACCTCTATTACTCTACCTCGTAGTATTGGATGGAGCATTCGGTTGTGTTCTGGGGAAGCACGATGAAACGGGGAGGAATGAGCAGACCATCTATTACCTCAGTAAGAATTTCACCCCGTACGAGGCACGATATTCACTGTTAGAGTGCACCTGTTGTGCTTTAACTTGGGTAGCCCAGAAGCTGAGGCACTACTTCTGTGCCTATACTACATATCTCATATCAATGATGGATCTTTTGAAGTACATCTTTCAGAAGCCCATGCCCACCGGCAAGCTAAACAAGTGGCAAATATTATTGAGTGAATTTGACATTGTCTACATAACTCAGAAGGCAATCAAGGGACAGACACTAGTAGACCATATTGCTAAAAATCCCATGGACGGAGAATACGAACCCCTAAAAATGTATTTTCCTGACGAAGAGGTATCATTCATATGAGAAGATATTGCAGAATCCTATGACGGTTGGAGAATGTTTTTTGATAGAGCAGCAAATTACAAAGAAGTTGACATAGGAGGGGTCCTAGTATCAGAAATCGGTCAGCATTATCTGGTGTCTGCCAAACTTAGGTTCCCGTGTACCAACAACATGGCCGATTACGAAGCATGCATCCTAGGGCTTAAGATAGCTATGAACATGAACATTCAAGAGTTGCTAGTGATCGGAGATTCAGACCTACTTATACATCAGGTCTGAGAAGAATGGAAAACCAAGAACTCAAAGATACTCCCATATCTTCATCATGTACAGGAGTTGAGAAAGAGGTTCACAAAGATAGAATTCCAACATGTTCCAAGAGTCCAGAATGAGTTCGTCGGTGCATTGGCTACCCTATCATCCATGATACAACATCCAAACAAGAACTTCATTGATCCCATTCCAGTAAAGATCCATGATCAGCCAGCTTATTGTGCCCAGGTTGAAGAAGAAGCAGACGGAAAGCCTTGGTTTCATGATATTAAGGAATATTTGGCAAAAGGA
This sequence comes from Nicotiana tabacum, assembly GCF_000715075.1. Lineage (NCBI taxonomy): Eukaryota > Viridiplantae > Streptophyta > Magnoliopsida > Solanales > Solanaceae > Nicotiana > Nicotiana tabacum. The sequence goes on along the minus strand of NC_134086.1, from coordinate 117,489,183 downwards.
GAGTACCCAGAGCTTGCAAATCCTACTCAGAAACGCACGCTTCGGAGGTTGTCCAATAACTTCTTTCATAGTAGAGGAATCCTATATAGGAGGACTCCTGATTTGGGATTACTAAGGTGTGTCGACGCAAAACAAGCATCCAGGCTACTAGAGGAAATTTACGTTGGGACCTGCGGTCCGCATATGAACAACTTTGTCTTAGCAAAGAAGATACTCCGTGCTGGTTACTTTTGGATGACTATGGAGATGGACTGCATCCAGTATGTTCGGAAATACCACCGCTGTCAGATACATGTAGACATGATAAAGGTACCTCCAAACGAGCTTAATGCAACAAGCTTACCATGGCTGTTTGCCGCTTGGGGGAATGGATGTTATTGGACCAATGGAGCCCGTTGCTTCCAACAGACACAGGTTTATCATAGTAGCCATTGACTATTTCACCAAATGGGTCAAAGCAACATCTTATAGAGTAGTAACTAAGAAAGTCATGACGGACTTCATCCGCGACCGCATCGTTTGTCGATTCAAGATTCCAGAATCAATCATTATTGATAATGGTTCCAACCTCAACAGTGACTTGATGAAAGCTATGTGTGGAACCTTCAAGATCAGGCATAAGAATTCTACAACCTACAGACCTCAGATGAATGGAGTCGTAGAAGCCGCCAATAAGAATATCAAGATGATACTAAGGAAAATGATAGAGAAGCATAAGCTGTGGCACAAGAAGCTATCATTTGCTCTGTTGGGGTATCGCACCACAGTCCGCACATCAATAGGGGCAACCCCCTATATGCTGGTTTATGGTACAGAAGCCGTCCCGCCGAAGTAGAAATTCCCTCCTTAAGGATCATACATGAAGCAGAACTCGACGATGCAAAGTGGGTGAAGAGTCGTTACGAGCAGCTGGCTCTTATAGATGGAAAAAAATGAATGCAGTTTGCCACGATCAGCTTTATCAGAATAGAATGTCCAGAGCCCTCAACAATAGAGTCAAGCCAAGCAGTTCACGCCGGGGCAGCTGGTGTTAAAGGAAATATTCCCGCATCAAGATGAAGCCAGAGGGAAGTTCTCTCCCAACTGGAAGGGTCCATACAAGGTTCACCGGGTTCTAACAGGAGGAGCCCTCATACTAGCAGAAATGGACGGAGAAGTCTAGCCAAAGCAAATCAATTCAGATGCAGTCAAGCGATACTATGTGTAATCTTTATGCTTTCCTATATGATGTAAATTGAACTATGCCTAACTTGATTCCCGTTTAAGAGGGGATACGTAGGCAGCCCTATGGGTTTGGTCATAATTCAATAAAATTTTCATTTCCCCGTGCAATTGGAAACTGGGGCAGAATTTTGAGGAGGACCCTCAAAATTCCGAAGTTGATTTTAGCCGGTTATCGCTAGCAACAGTCGAAAGCATCAACCCAGTAAACTGGGGCAGAATTTTGAGGAGGACCTCAAAATTCCGTAGCAAGAAAGGTCACAATGTCTTGAACCACGTCACAGTTGTCGGTTCAACTAAAGAAAACTATTCTCAATTATGTATTTATATCATATTTCTACAAAATCATGCATGTTTATTACCAAAATTGCCTTGTTTAGCAAATGCTACCCCAATGATACGCACAATATCACCAAATCGGAGCCAAGTAGGTCAAGCAAAGCCAGCGGGGATGCAAACTAACCTTTCCCCCTTTACTAACTCACAATTTTTCTTTGGATGCAGGCACTTGAGTTGCAAAATCATCAAAAATACTATACACTCACAAGACTCACATTGTTCAGAAATACAACTCTCAGAGTCGTTGCACTTACTCATAGTTGCTATCCGCACGCAGTATTCCCAATAGGCACAATGTCCCCAGCAACCATAATATCACAATCAGCTATCAGCTAAGAAAACTCTGTTACCATCTGCCTTTTATTTCTTGCATAAAGCTACCATTCTGCCTTCTGAGTTTAAGCTCTACCTCCATTCGCATTTTTACACTGCATAAGGATACCATTCTGCCTTCCGAGACTAAACGCTGTCTCCATCTGCATTTTGCATTACATAAGACTACCATTCTGCATTCCGAGGTTAAGCTCTACCTCCATCTGCATTCTTGTATTGCATAAGGCTATCATTCTGCCTTCCGAGACTAAACGATGTCTCCATCTGCATTTTGCATTACATAAGGCTGCCATTCTGCCTTCCAAGGTTAAGCTCTACCTCCATCTACATTCTTGCATTGCATAAGGCTACCATTCTGCCTTCTGAGGTTAAGCTCTGCCTTTGCATTGCATAAGGCTACCATTCTACCTTTCGAGGTTAAGCTTTACCTCCGTCTGCATGGCTGAAAGATCGCCGCCTTATTTACACCTACATGGCTGAATAATCGCCGCCTTATTTACACCTACATGGCTGAAAGATCGCCGCCTTATTCACACCTGCATGGCTGAAAGATTGCCGCGTTATTTAAACTTGCATGGCTTAAAGATCGTCGCCTTATTTACACTTGCACGACTGAAAGATCTCCACCCGCTACATTTACATGGCTGAAAGATCGCCATCTTTACATTTGCATGGCTAAAAGATCGCCATCTTTACATTTGCATGGTTGAAAGATCGCCACCTTCTTTATTGCATAGGCTGAAAGATCGCCAAACACTGCATCTCATGGGCTGAAAGATCACCAAATTATCCAAAGTCGTCATTGTTCGGAGTCACCATTTTCATATCCCGAGAACACCATATCATGGCCTGAGGACCCATTTTTAATCTTTTGCATATCATTATTCAAAGGAATCATGGTTCGGAGGCATCATTCTCATAGCCCGAGAGCATCATTTCATGTCCTACAAATCCTTTATTATATACTTCATGGCCCAGGACATCATGGTCTAAGGACGTCATCCTAACCGTCCGAGGACAAACATTCATGGTCCGACGGGAATTTACATCATGTTTAAATTTACGCACAATATATGCTTGTATTACTTATTTGCAGGTGAACCGGCGAGAAATGGTCATCTCGGCAGGAGCGATTCTGCTCCAGTTCCCGCAACCCTATTAGACTCTAACCATTCACCCCGTCCTACATACTGCGTCCGTTCTTGGAAGTCTCCATCGGCATACTCCTCCGACGGATCCTGAACTACATATGACCTGATTCCTGTAAGACCAGGGATATGTAGGCAACTCAGGAACCAAATCATGGCCAAACCTCTTCAAACTATTTCGTTCGGTCAAAATTGGCCATCATATCTTTACCCGTTAACTCTTTCATTCTTCCCGGGTAAAGAGGGGCAACTATTGATACCTAATTTTTCTCTGTATATTTTTAATATGCAAAATAATTTTAAAATAGCATGTATATGTATATACAAGTATGGACCCATGTTTTATTATTTTTCCTAAATTTTTAAAGATTTTTAAATCAATTTATTACCCTATTTTATCAAGAAAACCCAATAATTATCCCCGAAATTATCATTTTTGGTGATTCATTTATTAGATTCTCATATTTATACTAAAATATAGCTAACATAATATTTGCATATTTTTACCAATTTATTTAGTATTTTTAAAACTAAATTGCATATAATTGCAATATTGGCCTCTTTTAAGATTTAATTGTAATTATATTTATAAAATTGACTTCATTATTTTTCATTTGATAATTATGTATTATTAATCATTTTAGTGCCTTTAATTTATTTCCAGAAATTATACTATTTTTAAAATCAAACAAGGGAAAAATGGCTATTTAAATACTAGCGCCGTTTATTTCAATTATAGCCCTAAATCAACCAATAGTTAAACCTAGCTTGACCCCAATTACCCACCCCAAATCCTAGCCATACCCGACCCATGACCCAATAAGAACAACCCGTCTGGATCCCCTACCTACCCATTCAATCCAGGCCGTTGATCAAAATGATCAACGACCACCACCAACCCTTTCCTAAATTAATTCCCAACCTACCCCCAAACCCTAGTCATTTTTAACCTGCAGCCACCCTTGAATTCCCCCTTCTCCCAATTCTCTCTCAAGCTCCTCTCAAACCCTAGCCGCCTCCCTCCGCTTCCACCCTAAAATCGCTTGAATCTATAGCTTCCAAAGCCATTAAAGGCATGTATCTGCCACCTATGACTCCTACATGCTCAATTACTATGGTTTCAAGGCCAAACCTTGAAGAAGCTTGGCCCAGACCCTGGAGGATTTCAGTTCTATGCTGTCTCCGACCTTGCTTCGGCCAGCCATGGCTATTCAAGCCCGATCTTGACTTCTCCTACTTAGATCGATGAGTTTTCGAGACTTTCTCACCATTTGGGGTTCTTCTGAAACCCCAACCTTCGAGGTTCTTCTGATTCTTTTAGATCCATTTTAGATCTGTGTTTTCCCTAAACTTTTAAACGTTTTCTCGAGATTTCTTTCAAAGCTCTGCCTTCAAAACCTCTTTTACCTTTTTCCGATTTAGGGTTCTGTTAAGTCATTTCGAGGTTTTTTCTGATTTTAATATGTTCTACTATGTTTATTTATGTTGTTCTTCTACTGGAGTGTGCATGTTAAAAGTCTTAGTCCTCTTTGAGATTTCTGAATTTATGTGTTAGTATGCTTTGCCTGATTTACTTGTTTTCATCTCTATACTCTATTAATGGTGAAAACCCTAGATTTTGGGGTTCATTCAAGTTCCGAGATTATTTGATATGTGATTTAGTTGTTAATCATGCCCTGAATTCGATGGGTTTCGAAACTCTAATTCCTTTGGACCTATTCGAGTTTCTGAAGTTGCTTCATCTGTTGTTCGATTGAATTTCTAAATCCTTTGTTTCTTTATGTGATTCTGACTTCCTGCTAAACTCTTCTATAAGGTCTCTTTACTTGACCCCTTTGCATGGTATTTGATACTCTTTCTTTTCTCTATATTGAGTTACTAAGATTGACCTATGTGACTACTATGTTCCTATTGTCCACTACTTACTGGCTCTGTGGTTGCTTGACACTTCTCTTTGTCCTAAATTCAGCCTTGCATACCTAATACTTATGTGCTCTTTTATATGCTAAATTTTCTTCTAAAATGACCTTCAATTTTGGGATTGATTTCAAATCTCCTTGAATAATTTTGATTGCATTCATGTGTTAAGTGATTGACTCTTTCCTTGTTTCGCCTTACTGATTTCCCTGTTTCTTGAGTTGATTTGAAAACTTTCCTTAGACTTGCAATTCTCCCGTTCCTAACCTGATTTCTTTGTTTATTCATGGGGAACCCCTGTTATTATCCCCAAAATCAGTAATGTCAAATCCCTGACTCCTCGATTTACTATGTACTGATTGTCTCTATATTCTGCAACTTTACTTTGTTTTCTTACCTTATTTGGTTAACCGAGTCTTTCAAAGATTCTTCCCTTAATTAAACCCCTATGTATTTACCCCTAATTGTCTACTTTGCACAAGATGTTTACCTTATATCTTTCCTTAAATGATTTCTGCCCATTATCGTTTAAGTTTAAACTCCTTAATTAAAGGAAGTTCTTATACTGATTGATTTTAATTGGTACACAATTCTATAATTATTTTCTTGCCTTATTTTCTGCCTATTTTCACACTATAAATACATGGTTTTCTCATTACCACAGACACACACGAACACTTTTAGTTTTCTGAACTCACACTCACATTCAAAGAGCATTCTCTCTTGTTACTTGTATTGTGACCTGTTTTCCAAGTCCTGCTACCTGCGTTTACTGTATTTTTCTTCTTTGAACTAGTATGTCCTGATTAAGATTCCAGCATCACAACAATGTGTTTACTTAATGCCTTTACTTGCATGTCTGTCTACTGCTTGTGTTTAGTTCAGTGTTTACTTTAGCATGCCATAATTTCCTTCTATTATGAATCCCAAACCCCCTACCCCAATGTATTTGATGCTTAGGGTTTGTTTGAGGCATGGCAATACTGAATATTACTGCCCATGACTCAAGCTTGATCCTTGGGATCCTAGCCTCTATGACTCTCTGCTATTGTTTGGTCTGGTAGGCTTATAGGTATGCCATCATCTTCTATTGATGTGCACGCCTAAAGCTTACCCTTGCCTAAGCATAGGCTCTTTGCAACTTCCCTACCCCCTGATCCCCTTTTGTATGAAGTTATCAACTTGTTTGTGGCTGTTTCCCTCTCCTTTATTCCCTCAGAACTCTGTTTCTTCACTTGCACTCTCTTTTAGACTTTAAGTTCTGCCCCCTTCTTGTGAGCCTTACCTTGGGACCCATTGAGCCCCCTCTGAACTTGGACACTTGAGGGCTGGCCCTTCCACACTACACTTATTCCCATTTTGAAAATACAATTTGGGTATGAGCACTACCCGGAGTCCCATTGAGGCTCTTAGGGAACTCTAACACACTCAAATTGGAGAAAGGCTTCAGATCAATGGTCTTTTGAGTTGGTCTATCTCATAACTCAGAGAGGAAGTCAAGAATCAGGTTTCCTCTGGTTGTACTCTTTTTTTACTTTTTCTAATGTAATTTTATTCATTCTGGCTTGTAATAAGTTGTAATAAACACTTGGGGCTGGCTAGTGAAAAAAGGGTGGGTAACTATGCATGCAAAGGGTAGAAATCATGCCTATAGGTCTGTTCTAATTCTGCATATTCAAACTTCATATAGAAATCATGCATATAGGTGTATTCTAATTCTGCATATTCAAACTTCATATAGAAATCATGCCTATAGGTCTATTCTAATTATGCGTATTCAACTACATCTAGATATTATGCCTATAGGTTTAAAACAAATTCCTGCACTTAGATACTAAGATTATAGGTTTAAAATGAATTTCTGCATTGGATACTATGTCATAAGTTTTTTTTTTGCATTTTGACACCACGTCTGTAAGGTTTAAAATCAACAATATATAGAAAGCATGCCTATAGGAGTTTCTGAACGAATCTGATTCACTTCACTCAATGTTAGATCTAGATATCAGTAATAATGGATACTATCAGTTGCAGAACTTGTAATCAATTCGTTTAAATTCTGCCTCTCGTTTGATAATCTGAGTCCCTCACTTAACTAGTTTAACAAGTATGCATATAGGATTTCAAATAATTCATTTCGAGTTTTAATGTCTTATTACCTCCTGAATCCAGTAGATACCATGCCTATAGGATCCTTGTCTGAACACTTAGGCAAGTCTTAGGGTAATAACTATAAACTGAATCTATTTCTGTTTATTATTACAACCAGCAGGCAGACCTAATTCGGACTTCTTATCTGAGTTATGAAATAAACCAATCTGCCCCAATATTTAAAATCCTTCATCTTTAATTTCTTAATCAGACCTTAAACAATATGTTAAAGTCATGCTAATTATATGCTTTTCTGTTCAAGGAGGTATACCTGAGCCTTTGTTTGTTCATGTGCTTTTCCCCATAATATGCAATATGTGTTTTGTATGTCGCCTTATTGTTTTTACCTTTTGAAACCTCAAATAAGCCTAATATCCCTCCCTTTTAGGATTAGTAGTCCTAAGTGCCTCCGAGACTGATAGGAGTGGGACAGGTAATAGCATGCAATAAGTAATCGAGACCAATCCGCGCTTTAAATACCTTAATGGAGTGGAAGGGTAGATATGGATATGATGACCACACGATAATATCACGTGTAGCCCCTCATTGAGGAGGGATTACCGGACATGGGCGACACCCGAAGCAACACTCGCTCTCCGATCATGAATGTCACATCACGAACCTTACGGTGGGCATAACTCTTTTGCCTGGACTAAGCTACATGAAGCCTATCCTGAATGATCTTAATATTGTCCAAGGCATCCTGGACTAAATCCGTACCCAACAACCGAGCCTTTCCCAGCTCGAACCACCCAACCGACGATCGACACTGTCTACCATATAGTGCTTCATAGAGAGCCATCTGAATGCTCGACTGATAACTGTTGTTGTAGGCAAACTCCGCAAATTGCAAGAACTCATCCCAAGAACCTCCAAAGTCAATAACATATGCTCGGAGCATATCCTCCAAAAGCTGAATAGTATGCTCGGACTGTCCGTCCATCTGTCTGAGGATGAAATATTGTGCTCAACTCGACCCGTGTACCCAACTTATGCTGAACTACTCTCCAGAAATGCAAGATAAACTACATACCTTGGTTGGAAATGATAGACACAGGCACACCATAAAGACGAACAATCTCCCGGATATAGATCTTAGCTAACCTCTCTAAAGAATAGGAAACTACCACAAGAATAAAATGTGCTAACTTGGTTAGCCTATCAACAATAACCCATACCGCATCGAACTTCCTCTGAGTCCGTAGGAGTCCAACAACGAAGTCCATAGTGATACGATCCCACTTCCACTCAGGAATCTCAATCTTCTGAAGCAAACCACTAAGTCTCTGACGCTCGCACTTTTCCTGCTGACAATTCAAACACTGAGCTACGTATGCAATAATATCCTTCTTCATCCTCCTCCACCAATAATGCTGCCACAAGTCCTGATATATCTTAGCGGCGCTCGGATGAATAGAATACCGGGAACTATGGGCCTCCTCTAGAATCAACTCTCGAAGTCCATCCACATTAGGCACACAAACTTGACCCTACATCCTAAAAACTCCATCATCTCTCATTGTAACCTGCTTGGCACCACCGTGCCGCACTGTGTCCCTAAGGACAAGCAAATGAGGATCATCATACTGCCAATCTCTGATACGCTCGAATAATGAAGACCGAGCGACTATACAAGCTAGAACACGACTGGGCTCAGAAACATCCAACCTTAACTAATTGGCTAAAGCCCGAACATCTAAAGCAAGTGGTCTGCTCGACCAGAATATACACAAGGCTGCCCATACTGGTTGACTTCCTACTCAAAGCATCGGCCACTACATTGGCCTTCCCCCGATGATATAAGATGGTGATATCATAGTATTTCAATAGCTCCAACCACCTTCTCTGCCTCAAATTGAGCTCCTTTTGCTTGAACAAATACTGCAAACTTTTGTGATCCGTGAACACTTCACATGACACGCCATAAAAGTAATGCCTCCAAATCTTCATCGCGTGAATAATGGCTGCTAGCTCCAAATCATGAACTAGATAATTCTTCTCACGAATCTTCAACTGTTGTGAAGCATATACAATAACCTTACCATTCTGCATCAACACCGCACCAAGTCCAATATGAGATACGACATAATACACTGTATAAGGCCCTGAACCCGTGGGCAAAACCAAAACCGGTGCCGTAGTCAAAACTGTCTTAAGCTTCTGAAAGCTCGCCTCACACTCGTCCGACCACCTGAACTGGGCACCCTTCTGGGTCAACTTGGTCATCGGGGATGCTATAAATGAAAAACCCTCCACAAACCGATGGTAATAACCTACCAAACCCAAGAAACTCCGGATCTCTACAGCTGATGTAGGTCTAAGCCAGTCCTTGACTGCCTCAATCTTTTTAGGATCCACCTAAATACCCTCTGCTGATACAACGTGACCCAGGAATGCTATTAAACTCAAACAGAACTCGCACTTCGAAAACTTAGTATACAACTGACTGTCTCTCAAAGTCTCAAGAATAACTCGAAGATGCTGCTAAAGCTCCTCTTGGCAGCGGGAATAGATCAAGATGTCATCAATGAAGAAAATCATAAAGGAATCCAAATAAGGCTTGAACACCCGGTTCATCAAATCCATAAAAGTTGCTAGGGCATTCCTTAACCCAAATGACATTACTAAGAACTCATAATGCTCGTACCGAGTGCAAAAAACTGTCTTAGGGACATCAGACGCCCTAATCCTCAACTGATGGTAGCCAAATCTCAAATCAATCTTCGAAAACACTTTAGCACCCTGAAGATGATCAAATAAATCATCAATCCTCGATAATGGATATTTGTTCTTGATGGTGACCTTGTTCAGTTGCCGATAATCTATACACATCCTCATCGATCCATCATTCTTCTTGACGAACAACACTGACGCACCCCAAGGCGAGATACTAGGTCTAATAAAGCCCTTATCAAGCAAGTCTTGTAACTATTCTTTCAATTATTTCAACTCTAGCGGGGCCATACGATATGGCGAAATAGAAATGGGTTGAATGCCCAGAGCCAAATTAATATAAAAGTCAATATCCCTGTCGGGTGGAATCCCTGGCAGGTCTGTAGGAAATAGCTCTGGAAACTCACGAACAAGGGCACAAAATCCATAGAAGGAACCTTAGCACTAGAATCACGAATATACGCCAAATAGGCCAAACACCCTTTTTCAACCATGCGCCGAGCCTTCATATATGAGATAACCCTGCTAGTAGAATGACTAGAGTCCCTCTCCAATCCAAACGTGGCAACCCCGGCAATGTTAAGGTCACAGTCTTGGCATGATAGTCCAATATAGCATGATAAGGTGACAACTAATCCATCCCCAAAATGACATCGAAATATACTATATCGAGAAGTAGGAGATCTACACAGGTCTCAAGACTCCCAATAATGACCATGCATGAACGATAGACACGATCTACTATAATAGAATCACCCACCAGTATAGACACATAAACATGAGCACTCAAAGAATCACAGGGTACAACAAAATACGAAGCAAAATAAGAAGACACATAGAAGTATGTAGACCCTGGATCAAATAAAAATGAAATGTCTCTGCTGCATACTGAAACCGTACCTATGATAACGACATCTGATACCTCGGTCTCAGGCCTGGATGGAAATCATAACATTAGGGCTGGGGCCTACCACCCTGAACTATATCTCTAGGACGACCTCTTGATGGCTGGCCTCTACCTCTAGCGGCCAGGCCTCCACTTCTAACGACCTGACCTCCACCTCTAGCGGGCTGACCCCTACCTCTGGTTCCTTGACCCCTGCCTCTAGCTGGCTAGGTGAGTGGTGCCAGAATCATGGCACGAGAACTCTGCTGTTGCGACTAAACACTCATTAATCTCGGACAAGCCCTCCGGATATGACCATACTCACAGAACTCAAAACATCCACCTAAATGCTGCGGCTGAGGAAACTGAGACTGACCCTAGCGGGTCGACTGACCATGATAATAGCTTTAAAGAGGAGGTGCTCTAATAGGAGTTGGCTGTCCTAAGGAGGTACATAAGAACCACGTCCCCTTGAAGCTTCATGAGATGCCTGAAGTGCTGAGTGAAATGGCCTGGGAGGATGGCCCCTACCAAAAGAATCTCTACCTCTAGACGAGGCACCACTGAACCGACCCGAATGAAGAGGTCTCTTATCAGACCCCTAACCACTCCCCTAAGATAGAACTGCCTCAACTCACCGGGCCACAATGGCCGCATCCTGTAAAGGAATCTCGCTCCCGGTCTCCTTAGCCATCTGCAATCTGATAGGCTGAGCAAGTCCCTCAATAAACCTCCTCACCCTCTCTCTCGGTGGGAAGTATAAGAAGAGCATAACGGGCCAAGTCAATGTATTTGGTCTCGTACTGAGTGACGGTTATAGAACCTTGCCGGAGACACTCAAACTGCCTCCAATAGTTTTCCCTTCAAGTGATAGGGAGAAACTTCTCCAAAAATAGCTGTGAAAACTGATCCCAAGTCAAAGTAGGCGACCCAGCTGGTCTAGCCAAACAAAGTTCCCTCTACCATTTCTTGGCGGAACTTGATAAGTGAAAAACAGCAAAGTCGACCCCATTGGTCCCCACTATCCCCATGTTCTGAAGAACCTCATGGCAACTGTCCAAATAGTCCTAGGGATCCTCTGTAGAAGTACTGCCATAGGTAGTAGTGAAAAGCTTGGTGAACCTGTCCAACTTCCACAAAGCATCAGAAGACATACCTGCTCCATCACTGGTCTGAGCTACCACACCCGCTGAACTACTCCAACTAGCTGAGCTGCTAGAGTTTGAAACTAAGGAGCCATATGCTCCGGAGTGCGGGTAGCGGGAGTCTATGCTCCTCCCCCAGCCTGAGAGATGGCTGGTGCTACAAGAAGTAAGCCTGATTGGGTGACACTCTCCATAAGGCCCACTAGACGGACCAGAGCATCCTAGAGTATCGGGGTGGCGATGAACCCCTCTGGGACCGGAGCTAGCCCTGTTAGAACTGTCTGGGCCAGAACCTTATCCTCAAACTCTACCTGAGGCTCCGCCGCTAGTGCTGCTACTCGAGGTTTAGGCTGAGCCCTGCCCCTACCTCGACCTCTAGCGCGACCTCGGCCTTGTCCTCTGCCCCTCGTAGGAGCTGCCACTGGGGGCTCAGGCTGGTGATCAGCTGATGAAGCGGTACGTGTTCTCACCATCTGCGAAAGAACATAGTGGAAGTTCAATTAGCATTGAGGAACCAAGTCGCACGACAGGAAAGAATAGATGTAAAGTTTTCCTAAACTCTGTAGCCTCTGAGGATAAGCACAGACGTCTCCACACCGATCCCCCAGACTCTACCTAGCTTGTTCGTGAATTGTGAGACCTAATCAACCTATAGCTCTGATACCAACTTGTCACGACCCGAATTTCTCACCTTCGGGGCCGTGATGGCGCCTAACATTGAACTCGCTAGGAAAGCCAACATCACAGTTTATTCACCCTTTTCCTTTATCTTTCAGATATATATATGACTCAAAAAGATGAATCAAAATAAATAAATGCGGAAGAAACAATTTAAAAGCTTAACTTGAACATTTACGAAATCTGAAATAACATCTACCCAGAACTGGAGTCACAACTCACGAATTAACTACGATTACTACAAATAATGGTCTGAAAGAACAATATACATCTGTTCTTAAGGTAAAGTAAAAACAGAATACAGTAAAAGTAGAAGGGAACGCCAGGGCCTGCGGACACCTGCAGGACTACCTTGGGTCTCCTGAACTGAAGGCAACACCCTCGAACTTTGATCAGCCACTAGCTCCGAAATCTGCACAGGAAGTGCAGAGTGGAGTATCAGTACAATCGACCCCATGTAATGGTAAGTTCTGAGCCTAACCTTGACGAAGTAGTGACGAGGCTACGATGGGGCATACAACATATACAACCTACAACAGTTTATACTAATGGAAAGGAAATAAAGAATGTACATAAATAATAACCAACATTAAATAAATCCAGGATCCAACTATACTACTACTTTTCAGCTATAACCAATCCTTAGAGGGCTTTTCAATATCTCAATAATAGACTTTCAATAGAAATACATACCAAGAAACATAACTGATATGGCGTGCATCCCGATGCCACCATATAAACAGCATCGGTATCAATAATCTAACAATAATAGTATCAATATTCAAGGATAACAGTATCAACATTCTCCCTTATTCCTCCTTGTTGCAGTGCGCAACCCGATCCCATCTATCCTTCCTTATTACTCCTTGTTGCGGCGTGCAACCCGATCCCACCAGACAATCACTTTCCTCCATTATTCCTCCTGTTGTGGCGTGCAACGTGATCCCAACATATGTATATATCAACACCAATCACAAAGAGAAAATACCAAGAATTTTACAAGTTAACTCAATTTCTACATTTCTACACTTCAACTCGTATAATGGGTTATCACTACGATTACGAACTTCACCCATGACGGCTAATCAGCAAGACCAACTAAAGTGCACCATAAGGCACCAACAACCTAATACAAGCTAACAATATAAATAAACGGAACCATGAAACAATTAGATACTCCAAATACGAGGGCAACAATTAATATAAATCAATTAGACATGGAGACATTTATGGCAAATAGCAATTAAAGCATAGAAACAATTTAAGCAGGTAGCAATTAAGACAAGGAATGATATAATAGGAAACGGGGAAGGGAAACAGCTAAACATGGTAATTTTGGTGGCACATAGGTACTCGTCACCACACCTATACACTAGACACATAGAATTTCACATAGCAAATAAGTCGGCGATTCCTATTCCCTCAAGTCAAGGATAGACCAAACACTTACCTCAAGCCAACGGGTAATTCAACACTCAACCACCGCTTTGCCTCTCGATTCCACCACCAATTCACTCGTATCTAGCCATAATTAATTTAATAACATTAATAAATGATAAATAAACCAATTCTGATGCATGAATATGAATTCCCAAATGTTTTCCCCAAAAACTCAAAAATCGGCCTCGGCCCCGCTTGGTCAAAACTCGAAGTTCAAACCAAAACCTGACTACCCATTTACCCACAAACCCAGATATGAAATTAGTTTTAAAATCCGACCTCCAATTGAGGTCCAAATCCCCAAAATTTGAAAAACCTAATTTCTACCCAAAAACACTCAATTCCCTAAGAAAAACCCTAGATTTTAAGATGAAATCATGTGAAAAGATGAAGTAGATTGATAGTAGACTATATTACACGATGTAGATGCATTTATGCTCTAAGTTAACAATACTTTATTGATGTTTTAAGTGCTAAATGATAACAAAATGCTCTAATTGAGGTTTTTATGCTTTGCAGGAACTACTCCAAGTTAGGAGGAGGATATAGAGTGTTTTGGGGTCAATTATGTAGATAAAAGGCCAATCGAGAAGAGCCCAGATGAAAATGAGCAAGAAAAGGTGAAGTAAAACTGGGCAACAATCCCTCGCGACCGCGGTGGGACCGCGGCTGGAACGCGATGAAAGAAGGCGAAAAACAGAAAGGTTTAAAATGACTCCGGTTGTACCGCGGTTGTTCCGCGACCACGGTCGATCTGGAGAAGGCCCAAGAAGTTTAAGGGCTAAAGTTAAAATCGTGTAAAACTTATCCTAACCCTATATAAACTCAACAAACTCGCCCAAGTAAAGGAAAAAGCTTTTTTTTTTGACTCAATTGGAGGCAAGAACAGGTGTGAGAAGATCAAGACACCATTAGAGTTTTTCATTCATCTTCTTGTTATCATTATTTTGTGAATTATGAATGATTTTATGGTTTTATCTTGTTTTACTATAAGTAGCTAAACATTTAATCTAGGGCTGATGGAACCAATTGTTAGATGAAAGTTTGACTCAGTTTTGTTATAATCGAGCTGGGTTTATTATATGATTATTCAACTATGTTTTGTATGGTGATTAATTGAATGGGCCCTTGATTAATCGTGTCTAATTGCCTTGTGTTGCTTGAGAAAGAATACTAGGTTAGATAGTTGTTGAACAACATTACTTTTGGGTAATTAAAGAGATTTATTACTTTAATTTAAAAGTGGGGTTAGAAATAACGAAACTTTGGTGGCATAATTTAGAGGTGCATAAATTATCAGCTAGAGTAGCTCGAGAGAATGCTCTAGTAAGTTATCGTAGTTAATCGAGAGATAATTGCTGTAACCCATAGCTCATAATCCTCATAGAGTATTATGGCGAGATTATAGCAAAAGAGTTAAGAATTAAACTAGCAATTGAGGAAATCAATACCCTAGATATTTTTACCATTGAATTATCTTTGATTTGGACTATTGTTAGTTTTAAGATCATTTTTCTTTAGTTAAGCAAATCCAAATATTTATTGATAAAAATCTTGTATCCGGAAATTATTTGAGCTTGTACTAGCATCATTAAGAGTTGTAATAGATAGGTTAGTTCCCAGAGGATTCGACTCCGGACTTGTAGACTGAATTATATTTGCAACGACCACTTTGTCTATTATAAGGCATAGTTGGGCGTGATCAAATTTTGGCGTAGTTGCCGGGGACTTAACGGTGTTATTTATTGTAACTTTGAAGAATTGCTAGGATTATTAGTTTAGATCAAATTTCTGTGGTGTTATAAATATTTCCATTGAAATTCTCACGGTTGAACTCTTCTGTAACTCATGTGCATACCTAGAAGCTCTTTGAGAATTTGTAAACTCTTTGAAGGACTCTCAGATCCCGAGAAAGCATTCCGGACATTGAACGGGGATAACAGGAAGAGCAAACAACTACAACAAAATGAACAAATTGAAATTGAAATGGGTGACGTAGATAACGTCAACGGGAACATCAGGAATGATCAAGATGACCCAAACGTCAGAGTGGTGGCACCTCTTGTGCCAGAAGCTGCACTTTATGATTGGGCACAACCAACAACTGACAACCTAGCCACTGCCATTGTTGTGCCCCAAATACAAGCGGAAACATTCCAGATCACCAACAACATGCTGCATCTTTTGCAGAATAAGGGATTGTTCTCCGGGTCACACATTGAAGACCCTCAACAACACCTGGAAAATTTTTTGTCGATTTGTGTGACCCAAAGGTAGCCAAATATGACCCTAGAAGCCATCAAGCTATTACTTTTCCCGTTCTCTATGACTGGGGAAGCTTAGACTTGCCTGAATTCGCTCTTAATAAATTCCATTGCCACTTGGGAGGAATTAGTTAGTAGTTCCTGAACAAGTTTTACCCACTTAACAAGATTGCAAGACAGATTGATGAGATATTGTAGTACAAGCAGCAGCCCACTGAGACCTTGCAAGAAACTTGGGAAAGATTCAAAGGGATGCTAGTGAAGTGTCCCCACCATGGTATTCCAGACCAGATGCTCGGCCAGAGATTCTACATGGGGTTAGTAGACAATTTAAATGCAAATGTTGATGCTTTAGCTGGGGGTGCATTTCTGAGCAAGACATTCACAGAGTGTAAAATCCTTCTTGACAAGATGTCCCAAATTCGGGTTGGATGACAAGAGGTATGACCTGACACCAATAGTGCATTCAGTTCCTCTTGACCCAAATAATTCACATGTAGAGAACATAGCCACACTCATGACTCAGATGAGTATAATGACAAAGAAGATTGATGAGATGGGTACAAAGCAAGTGCATATCGTTGACACAACAAATGGAGGACTGTGTACACCTTGCATTAATTGGTTGTATGTGTGTTCATGGAGTGGAGAAGGTGACAACCAAGGGTTAAGAGAGGATATGAATTATGTCAACAATTTTGGGGGTAAGAGGCAAGGAGGACAACAATGGAGACCAGCACCCAACCAGCAGTCCATACTGAACATGCCACAACCTGGAGGTATGCAGCCCCAAGGCCAAATAGTGCCATACCAGAGACAACAGGGTTATCAACAGCATCACCAGCAACAATTGACATATCAGCCACCTCATCAGCAATAGGACGACAACATGGTAGAAATCAGGGGTATGCTGCAATAACTCATTGGAACAAATGGTAAGATGCAGGAAAAGTTGGTAGCTCATGACTCAGCAATTAAGGGTATTGAAACTCAACTGGGGCAGTTGTCCATGGCCTTAAATAACCGCCCCCAGGGAACACTGCCAGCTGATACAAACATTAACCCCAATGAGCAAAACCCGAATCAACTGATGGCAGTAAGTCTCCAGAATGGGAGATATTTAGAAAAGGAGCAAGAAGTTGCTCAATCCAGAAGAGAGACTACACCAGCCACTCCAGTTCCATTAGAGATAGATAAATTAGCAGAACTCACTGAAGTGGTGGTTGAACATGCTCAGGTTGTTAAGGGTAAGGCTAAAGAAAGTGAACAAGTTGCAGAATAGGTGGTACCTCTTGTGCCACAAAATTCCAACAAAGAACATCCAGCAAGGATTGGACAAAGAGTGATGCCTGCACCATTCCCATAGAGACTGGTAAAACAAAAGAAAGAAGATCAATACCAGAAATTCATGGAGATGCTTCGTCAGATTCAATTGAATATCCATCTGATGGATGTTTTGAGGGAAATGCTAGGCTATGAAAAAATGATGATGGACCTGATGTCATGGAAATTTGACTTTTAGGACCTATCCACAGTAACTCTGACACAGACATGCAGCGCGGTAGTGACAAGACCCATGGCTCAAAAGATGTCTGATCCAGGTAGCTTTACTATTCCATGTATTATTAGGAGCTATGCTTCTGCAAAAGCGTTGTGTGACTTAGGAGCCAACATAAACTTGATTCCTTTGGTAATATATACAAAACTGGGCATTGATAGAGCTAGATCAACTTCGGTGCTGTTGCAACTGGTTGACCATACAGTTGAAAGGCCTCCCCTGGATTCTTGATGATGTGCTGGTACATGTGAGAAAGTTTGTATTCCCTGCAGGCTTTGTTATTCTGGATTGCCAGGTAGATGAGGAGATACCCATCATTCTTGGAAGGCAATTCTTAGCCATTGGGAGAGCATTGATTGATTATGAAACTGGGGAATTAAAAATGAGGTTGAACGATGAAGAAGTAATATTCAACGTTCAATAATCCATGAGGAGACCTAGTTAATATGCAAATTGCTCAATAGTGGAAGTTGTGGATGTGATCCTGCATGAAGATGATGAGACCCTGAATGCCAAAGATCCATTGGGAGCTTGCTTGACAAATTTAGAGGAGATGGATGGTGAAGGGTTGGCAGACTGGGTCATGGCACTCGAAAGCCAAGGATTCTGGAAGAGGGAACCTCAGTTCGAGCCCCTTGAATTAGAAAAGAGAGCTACACCACCTGCAAAACCATCAATAGAGGAACCACCACAGCTGGAGCCAAAACCGCTTCCAGCCCACCTCAGGTATGCTTTCTTGGGTCCCAATTCTACTTTTTCTATTATTATACCATCTGGTTTGCTAGTTGTGTATGTAGAACAATTACTGCAGGTGTTGCAGGAATGCAAAACTGTCATTGGTTGGACCATGACAGATATAAAGGGTATCAACCCGGCCTTCTACATGCACAAGATTCGTTTGGAAGAAGGGAACAAACCTTCCAGGGAACATCAACGAAGGCTGAACACGAATATGAAAGAGGTAGTGAAAAAGGAAGTAATCAAGTGGCTGGACGCGGGCATCATCTTTCCTATCTCTGGAAGTAGTTGGGTAAGCCTTGTCCAGTGTGTACCGAAAAAGGGTGGAATGACAGTTGTACAAAATGGGAAGAACGAGTTGATCTCAACTCGTACAGTCACAACGTGGTGAATTTGCATGGATTATAGGAAATTAAACTCAGCCATCCGAAAGGACCATTTCTCCTTACCCTTTATTGAACAGATGTTGGATAGGTTAGCTGGGCTATCCCATTTTTGTTTCTTGGACGGATACTCGAGGTACAATCAAATCTTAATAGCCCCGGAAAATAGATAGAAAACGTCATTCACATGTCCGTATGGCATCTTCGCCTTTCGGAGGATGCCCTTTAGACTTTGCAATGCACCAGCCGCATTCCAACAGTATATGTTAGCCATTTTTACCGACATGGTTGAAGACATTATGGAGGTTTTTATGGATAATTTCTCCGTGGTAGGGGATTCATTCGAAGATTGTCTTCACAACCTTAAAATAGTGCTCAAATGATGTATAGAGACAAATATGGTGCTAAACTGGGAAAAGTACCATTTTATGGTACAAGAAGGCATAGTGTTGCGGCATAGAGTGTACAAAAAGGGGATTGAAGTAGACCATGCAAAAGTTGATGTGATTGAGAAGCTCCCAACACCCACTTCAGTGAAAGTAGTGAGAAGTTTTCTTGGGCACGCCGGATTCTATAGGCGGTTCATCAAGGATTTTTCAAAAATTGCTAACCCTATATGTAAGTTACTTGAAAAAGACCAACACTTTATGTTTTTTATGATTGCAGGTTAGCATTTGAGGAGTTGAAGAAGAGATTGGTGACTGCACCCATCATTGTTGCACCCAACTGGGAGCAACCGTTCGAGCTCATGTGCAATGCAAGTAATTACGCTATAGGAGCAGTTTTGGGGCAGAGAAAGGAAAAAATTATGCACCCAATTTACTATGTAATCCGGACGCTTAGTGGTGCACAACTAAACTACATGGTCACGGAAAAGGGAATGCTCGCTGTAGTGTTTGCCTTCGACAAATTCAGGTCATACCTGATTGGCTCGAAAGTTATTATTTATACTGACCATGCAACTAATAGGTACTTGATGGCAAAGAAGGAGTCAAACCCCCGCTTGATTCGCTGAGTTCTGCTGCTACAAGAATTTGACCTGGAGATTCATGACCGAAAGGGGACAAACAACCAAGTAGCAGACCACCTCTCGCGGTTGGAAGGGGCAGAAAAGAGAACGGAGGTTGAAAATATCCTTGAAATATTCCCGAATGAGAAAGTACTTGTTGTGACAATGGAGGAGGCACCATGGTATGCTGATATTGCTAATTACTTAGCATGTGTATTGTACCTCATGATCTCACCTCAATTCAACAGAAAAAAAATTCCGTGATTGTCAGGCGTATTATTAGGATGAACCTCTTTTGTTCAAAATATGTATTGATAACATGATCTGGTTGTGTATCTTCGAGCAAGATCAACCCTCTGTTTTGTAGGCTTGCCATGCTTCGCCATATGGTGGACACTTTGGAGGAATTCGGACAACAACAAAGGTGCTGAAATCAGCCATGTATTGGCCTACATTGTTCAAGGATGCCTATGCTTGGGTCAAAAACTGTGATGAATGTCAAAGGACGGGCAACATATCCCATCATCATGAGATGCCAATGGCCACAATCCAAGAGGTGGAAGTGTTTGACATGTAGTGGATCGACTTCATGGGGCCTTTCGTCAACTCATACGGTAACATTGGTTGCCATTGACTATGTCTCCAAGTGTGTCGAAGAAATTGCTCTCCCAACCAATGATGTGAAAGGGGCGACCTGTTTCCTAAAGAAAAACATCTTCACACGTTTTGGCACCCCCCGAGCCATAATCAGTGATGATGGCTCTCATTTTTGCAATAGAGCGTTTGCATGCCTATTGGAGAAGTATGGAGTTCACCACAAGGTAGCCTCACCATACCACCCACAAACAAGCGGGCAGGTGGAAGTGTCCAATAGAGAAATCAAAAGTGTCCTCTCAAAAATAGTGAATGCAACAAGAACTGATTGGGCAAGGAAGCTGGATGATGCATTGTGGGCATACCGCACAGCCTTCAAAACTCCAATTGGTATGTCACCATACAAGTTGGTATTTAAAAAGGCATGCCACCTTCCGGTTGAGCTCGAACACAAAGCTCTGTGGGCATTGCGGAAGCTGAACTTAAATATGGAGACAACGGGCACCAATAGAGTTAATGGGTTGCATGAGCTTGAGGAATTCCGGTTTCAGGATTTCGAGAGTGCTATAGTATATAGAGACAGGATGAAACTGATGCATGACAAGCACATATTGAATCGGAACTTCGAACCCGAAGAATTAGTGTTGCTATATAACTCAAGATTGAGGTTGTTCTCGGGTAAGTTGAAGTACCGATCATCAGGACAGTTCAGAGTGGTGCAGAAGTTCCCAAGTGGAGCTGTGGAGATCGAATCTGAAGATGGGACGAACAAATTCACAGTGAATGGGCAGAGGTTGAAACATTACCTTGGAATGACTAAAGAAAAAAGGGACAACCTGGAGATAATGTTGGAGGAGCCCCAATACACAAATGAGGAGTGATGATATGAGCATGCGCCGTGTCGTGACGTTAAATCAGGCACTGCGTGGGAGGCAACCCATGTTTTCTTTTGTTTCTTTTTCTTTTGTTTGATGTTGTACCAGATGTGTAGGAAGCGAACACTCTTATAAAAAAAAGGATCGTGACCACGACCGCAGTAAATGAAGAGTATTCTACTTGGGATTGCTCGATCCACCGCGAATGTGGTGGGACCGCGGCCCAGGCGCGGTATTTTCGACTCCTTCTGTTTCTGGGCCACCATGACTGCGGTGGGACCTTGGCCCAGGCACGGTGAATCGAAAGTATTCTGTTTTGTTTTCTTTGTCCACCGCGACCGCGGTCGGACCGCGGCGCGGGCACGGTGAATTAAATCGGTTCTGCCCGCCCAGGTAAGTTTTAATTACTTTTATTACTTTTTTTTTCTTTTTCTAATTCTCTTTTTATCTTCTAAATAACCTCCCCCCCCATTTTCCCCAGTCCTCATCCTCACGCTAAACCCTAACCCCATGCCCCTTCTTCTTCTTCTTCTTCTTCTTCTTCTTCTCATCTCTCACAAACCCATTTCTCTCTCCCACACACACTTCCGCCTCCCTCATCCCCAACTTTCATTAATCTACACTTCTAAAAGATCCAGACATGTCATACTTTCCATCTCTCTTCTTGTACCCTTCTATTTTGCAATTTTAATACTTGAATAGTTGCATTATCTATAGTTAAATTTTGGTTTTCTTTTCTTCTTTTTAGTGGATAATGTGTAAAATATTGTAGAGAAAGGAATGGTATTGTTGTGTGAAGTTAATTGTAGTGGGGTGGAGTTAGTTTTTCATAATATATATATTATGGGAAGCCCATGACTGCGGTGGAACCGCAGCCCAGGCGCGGTATTTTCGACTCATTCTATTTCTGGGCCACACACACACACTTCTGCCTTCCTCCTCTCCAACTTTCATTACTCTCCACTTCTACAAGAACCAGATATATCATACTTTCCATGTCTCTTCTTGTACCCTTCTATTTTGCAATTTTAATATTTGAATCGTTGTATTATCTATAGTTAAATTTTTGGTTTTCTTTTCTTTTTTTTTAGTGGAATGTGTAAAATGTTGTAGAGAAGGGAATGCTATTGTTGTGTGAAGTTAATTGTGGTGGGGTTGGGTTAGTTTCCCATTATATATATATATATATATATATATATATATATATATATATATATATATATATATATATATATATATGGGAAAAGGTTACGACCGCAACCGCGGCCCGGGCGCGACATTTTCAACGTATTTTGTTTCTGGGTCACCGCGACCGCAGTGGGACCGTGGCCCGGGCACGGTGAATGAAAAGTATTCTGTTTTATTTTCTTTGTCCACCGTGACCGCGGTCGGACCGCGGCGCGGGCGTCGTGAATTAAATCGGTTCTGCCCGCCCAGGTAAGTTTTAATTACTATTATTACTTATTTTAATTTTTTTATTTTTTTATTTTTTCTTTTTCTGTTTCTCTTTTTATCTTCTAAATAACCTCCACCCCCATTTCCCCCACTCATCACCCTCACGCTAAACCATATATATATATATATATATATTATGGGAAGCACGTGACCGCTGT
Organism: Nicotiana tabacum; assembly: GCF_000715075.1. Taxonomy (NCBI): domain Eukaryota; kingdom Viridiplantae; phylum Streptophyta; class Magnoliopsida; order Solanales; family Solanaceae; genus Nicotiana; species Nicotiana tabacum. The sequence continues at coordinate 117,466,218 of NC_134086.1, read as the reverse complement.
GGGACTGCGGCCCAAGCGCGGTATTTTCGACTCCTTCTGTTTCTGGGCCACCATGACTGCGGTGGGACCTTGGCCCAGGCACGGTGAATCGAAAGTATTCTGTTTTGTTTTCTTTGTCCACCGCGACCGCGGTCGGACCGCGGCGCGGGCACGGTGAATTAAATCGGTTCTGCCCGCCCAGGTAAGTTTTAATTACTTTTATTACTTTTTTTATTTTTTTATTTTTTCTTTTTCTGTTTCTCTTTTTATATATATATATATATATATATATATATATATATATATATATATATATATATATATATATATATATATATATATATATATATATATATATATATATATATATATATATATATATATATATATATATATATATATATATATATATATATATATATATATATATATATATATATATATATATATATATATATATATATATATATATATATATATTTGACTCATTCTGTTTCTGGGCCACCGTGACCGCGGTGGGACTGTGGCTCAGGCACGGTGAATCGAAAGTATTCTGTTTTGTTTTCTTTGTCCACCGCGATCGCGGTCGGACCGCGGCGCGGGCGCGGTGAATTAAATTTGTTCTACCCGCTCAGGTAAGTTTTAATTACTTTTATTACTTATTTTATTTTTTTATTTTTTCTTTTTCTATTTCTCTTTTTATCTTCTAAATAACCTCCCCCCACCCCCACATTTCCCCACTCAACATAAGTCTTCCTTTTTTTTAAATGAATTTGGACAATATAATACATTCTCAAATCTATATCTATATATAAATATAAAGTTGGGAATAGAAAAGATGATGTGGCATGCCTCTTTAATCAACATGACAATTTATCTTTTTTCTCATAATTTTGAACCTTTTTCTTATTTTCTGTCAAAACAATTGCCAAAAAATCTCATTATTACTCCATTTATTTCTATTCATCAAATCTCATTTAATCTCTCTTTCTTCCGGTTTCTTCATCATCATATTATTACATTTATTCATTTTCCTCAAATCCCTCTTTCTTCCTTACTTTTCTTCCGTTTTCATTTTCTTCATTATTACTCTATTTATTTCTTCCCACAAATCCCTCTCTCTTCCTTCTATGTTTCCATTTTCTTAGAATTTTTTTTTCAATCTCTCTATAAATTCTAATGCCCTTAAGGTAGGCAAAAGTATGAGAAGAAGTCAATCTTGGAGAAAACTTCCGGTAATAAATTTTTAGCGGAGAAAAAGGCGAAGGTTGTGAAGACGCAAGATTTTTCTTTTTATCGTCGCCACCAACTTTTTGCCTTCTACTTTTTTTTTGTGTTTTCTACATTTTCGTTTCCTATTCTTATTGATGTTAGTTAGAACTTGGAAGTATTGTGTCACGACCCAAACCCAGACCCGGTCATGATGGCGCCTCTCGTGAGGACAAGGCCAACCAACTAAACCCAATTCATTTTTTTAAAGTAGTTAAACAGTTCATAAGCAGTTTAAATATGATTTAATGATAATAATTAGCGGAAGTACAACCTGATACAGCCCAAACCGGGGTGTCACAAGTCACGAGCATCTATTAGAGTATAAATACAACAAAAGGTCTAAAATATACAAAACATGACTAATGAACAAAGAGGGAGAAATGCGGTGCTGCGAACGTCGGCAACCACTTTGCTAAACTCCGGTAACCCAGCCTCCGATCAGTCAAACCCGCTACCAGGTGCATAAATACCTGGATCTGCACCCAAGGTGCAGGGAGTAAAGTGCGTACTCCAATTTAGTGAGTAATAAAGGTAAATAACAACTAAGCAGTAAGAAATCTCGTAAAGCGTATCAACGTGCCGTACAGAAGCAGTGTAAAAGTCATTTAAGAAAAACAATGAAGTTGTGAAATCTCTTAAAAACATCTTAGCTCAGTTTAAACCTCTTTTGAAAATGACTTTTTCAACACTTATGCAAAACAATTAGTGCAGATAAGCACAAGAATCCGCCCCTCGAGCACAACAATCAATTAACAGGTAATGCCAGGCAATCAGGAAGATAACACATAAAATAACACAATTAATAGGTAATGGCAGACAATTCAAGTAAAGTAAACACATAGATTAATACTAGCCCCTCGGGCTCTCTCTCAAAACAATATCAGCCCCTCGGGATCACTCTATGATCACAATGGGTACCCGCACTCACTAGGGGTATGCAGACTCTGGAGAGGCCCCTTACAACCCAAGCGCAATATCAAGTCATCTTGTGGCATCAAATCTAGGCCCTCGGCCTCATATCACTCAAGCCACCTCGTGGCGTATATATGTATCTCAGGCCCTCGGCCTCATATCACTCAGTGTATCCTCACATCTGGCCCTCGGCCGCACTCAGTCCGAAAATCATCACAAGTCCCTCGGGAAATAGTAAACCAGTTGTTCTCAGCCCAAAACATCATTTGGAAATATCATTTAAACCTCAAAACTGAGTAGAAATGGCTAAGTTGTAAAACAGTGAAAAACAACAGGACTGAGTTCAAGTAATAAGTCAAACAGTGAGGAAATAGTGATAAAAAGCCCCGAAGGGTTCAAATAGTTGGCACGAAGCCTAAATATGGCAATCAGCCCAAATCATGATGACAACAAATAAGTTTCAGTCAAATACGCGGTAAAATCATCATTCGGGACGGACCAAGTCACAATCCCCAATAGTAAATGACCCCACACTCATCATCAACGTGTGTCTCACCTCAATATAGCACTACGATGTGCAATCCAGGGTTTCAAACCCTCAGAGCATCATTTACAATCATTACTCACCTCGAATCGGCGAAATCTCTAGCTCGCGACGCCTTTGCCCCTCAAATTGGCCTCCACGCGCGTCGAATCTGTCCAAAAACAGAACTAATACATCATAATATGCTAAGGGAACAAAGCCCAAGCGAAAACAATCAATATCGGGCACAAATCCCGAAATTACCAAAACCCGAGCCCCGAGACCATTTCTCAAAACTCAAAATTTTTCACATCATTAGATTTCTTATCTCCCCACGAGTTCATACATATCAAAAGTTCTCAAATCCGACCCCAAATGGTCTTTCAAATCCCAAATCAAAAGTCCAATTTCTCAATCCCTAGTTCTTCAATTTTAGGCTTAGTTTCCACGAATTTCTAGGTGGATTTCACAATACAAACGAGTTTTAGGTTCAAAAATCTTACCTCCGATCGATTCCCCTTGAATCCCTCTTTAGTCTCCACAAAGATGCTCTCAAAATGATCAGCTATGGAGGAAAATGACCCAAAAATCGCGGATGAAATAACTTAAAAACATTCTGCCCAGTTTTGATCCTTCTTCATTGCGATCGCGACCTTAGCCTCGCGATCGCGAAGCACACTTTTAAATTTCCCAACATTAACCTTATGCGAACCCGACCCACTCTCTGCGAATGTGATGCACCAGTTTTTTACACTTACGTGAACGCGATCCCTCACACGCGAACGTGAAGAATAAATGCTCTTGGACACCATTTCTTATACGCGAACGCGAACAGCCTCATGCGAACACGAAGCACAAGATCCTAGCCTTTCGCAAATGCGAGGTCACCTATGCGAACGCAAAGGTCTAAATTCTGGCCTTCCAAATTCCTTCTACGCGATCGCCATCGCGAAGGCTTAATTTCTGCAACACCCGAACACAAAAATCTGCAACTCTTAAACTTCAAAAATGGTCTGATTGACCACCCAAAACTCACCTGAGGCCCCCGGGACCTCAACCAAAAGCACCAACACCCCCTAGAACCTCATTCAAACTTGTTCCAATCATCAAAACACCTCAAACAACATCAAATTACCCTTAACTCATCGAATTCAAGCCTAAGTTTCTAAAAACTTCCGAAATACGTTTTTGATCAAAACCCAACTAAACCACATCCGAATGACCTAAAATTTTGCACACACATCCCAAACGACATAACAAAGATACTGCAACTCTCGGAATTCTAATCCGACCTCTATATCAAAATCTCACCTATCCACCGGAAAACGCCGAAATCTCACTTTTGCCAATTCAAGCCTAAACCTTTCACGGACTTCTAAAATGCATTCCGATCACGCTCCTAAGTCCCAAATCATCCAATGGAGCTAACCAAATCATAAAAATTCCTATCCGAGCTCATACACAAATAAGTCAAATCTTGAACAAACCTTTCAAATTTCAAGCTACAACTGAGAACTATTCTTTCAAATTCATTCCGATTTTCGTGAAAACCAAAACCAACGATTTACATCAGTTATAGTACATCACACGGGGCAAGTCATGCCCGAGAACTGGCGATCAAAGTGCAAAAGGTCAAAATGACCGGTCGGGTCATTACATCCTTTCCCACTTAAACATACGTTTGTCCTCGAACGTGCCCAGAGTTGTTCTAAAAGCCAACCAATCGCGACGCCTTTGCCCCTCAAATTGGACTCCACACGCATCGAATCTGTCCAAAAACAGAACAAATACATCATAATATGCTAAGGGAACAAAGCCCAAACAAAAACAATCAATATCGGGCACAAATTCCGAAATTACCAAAACCCGATCCCCGAGCCCACTTCTCGAAACTCAGAATTTTTCAAATCATTAGATTCCTTATCTCCGCACGAGATCATACATATCAAAAGTTCTCAAATCCGACCCCAAATGGTCTTTCAAATCCCAAATAAAAAGTCCAATTTCTCAAGCCCTAGTTCTTCAATTTTAGGCTTAGTTTCCATGAATTTCTAGGTGGATTTCACAATAGAAACGAGTTTTAAGTTCAAAAATCTTACCTCCAATCGATTCCCCTTGAATCCCTCTTTAGTCTCCACCAAGAAGCTCTCAAAATGATCAACTATAGAGGAAAAATGACCCAAAAATCGCAGATGAAATAACTTAAAAATATTCTGCCCAGTTCTGATCCTTCCTCATCGCGATCGCGACCTTGACCTTGCGATCGTGAAGCACACTTTTAAATTTACCAACATTAGCCTTATACGAATGCGACCCACTCTCTGCGAACGCGATGCACCAGCCTTTTACACTTACGCGAACGCCATCCCTCACACGCGAACGCGAAGAACAAATGCTCGTGGACCCCATTTCTTATACGCGAACGCGAACAACCTCATGTGAACGCGAAGCACAAGCTCCCAACCTTTTGTGAACGCGAGGTCACCTATGCAAACGTGAAGGTTTAAATTTTGGCCTTCCAGATTCCTTCTACGCGATCGCGATATACCCTACTCGATCGCGAAGGCTTAATTTCTGCAACACCTGAACACAAAAATCTGCAACTCTTAAACTTCAAAAATGGTTCGATTGACCACCCGAAACTCACCCGAGGCCCCCCGGGACCTCAACCAAAAGCACCAACACACCCTAGAACCACATTCAAACTTGTTCCAATCATCAAAACACCTCAAACAACATCAAATTACCCATAACTCATCGAATTCAAGCCTAAGTTTCTAAAAACTTCTTAAATACGCTTTCGATCAAAACCCGACCAAACCATATCCGAATGACCTGAAATTTTGCACACATATCCCAAATGACATAACGAAGCTACAACAACTCTCAGAATTCCAATCCGACCTCTATATCAAAATCTCACCTATCCACAGGAAAATGCCGAAATCTCACTTTCGCCAATTCAAGCCTAAACCTTCCACGGACTTCCAAAATGCATTCAGATCACACTCCTTAGTCCCAAATCACCCAACGGAGCTAACCAAATCATAAAAATTCCGATCCGAGCTCATATACAAATAAGTCAAATCTTGGTCAAACCTTTCAAATTTCAAGCTACAACTAAGAATTGTTCTTTCAAATTCATTCCGATTTCCGTGAAAACCTAAACCAACGATTTACATCAGCCATAGTACATCACACGGGGCAAGTCATTCTCGAGAACTGGCGATCAAAGTGCAAAAGCTCAAAACGACTGGTCGGGTCATTACACCCTTTCCCACTTAAACATATGTTCGACCTCGAACGTGATCAGAGTTGTTCTAAAAGCCAACCAATCGCTGAATAACCTTACCATGAATATACCCGGGGGTGATTCCCACGTCCCCCTATCTCATATAGGTATTTCAACTGAAATTGCACAATCCAATCTAGCCCATAAGCCATAGAACCACATCTTCACTTCTGAAACCATTAATACGATCAAAACCTCACACTTATACTCTGAATAGACCCGAACCAGCTGTAATAACACATGCCTGCAACCTCAGGAGCAATCCCATGATATACCGCATAACTCAAATACTCGTAGAGATAGCTTTTATTCACAGCAGCTGCACACAATGCCCGAATACCGGTACAAACCTCTTATCAACTAAAGTCTCATTCCAACACTTTCATATACCGCCAACGATAAATGAAATACACAATAACCACGACCATTTCTCAGGTCAACCATTCATGAATCTATTCCTCCTTTGGCAAATTCCATAGCAAATTTTTGAGCCGAACCTCGATATTATCCTTCCAACAAGCTGAAATCAAATATGTTCATATTCATTAATGATCCCAACAATCTCCTCTAATCCAACACACCACTCTGGTGACATGACACGTCAATAGAGGCCTAGGCCACAACTAGCATAATACGCGCACCAATAAGCAACGGTCTGAACATACTCAAGTCATGAAAATAACCCAAATGAAAGAGCTGTCCCTCAAGCTCACTAGTGCCATCACAACACAAGGCTGAGAACCCGTCTCACATCATAGAAATAGAACACATGAATTTAACCCGCAAGGTCATATCTCCACATAGCTTCGCTGAAAAGCGCGATCCTAGCAAACACCGCTCCACATGAAACACCTCAAGTCACTACGCTCGAAAGAGACAACCATGCACAATTTGATGTCTGGAACCAAAGCACATCATCATACGCACAGCGAAACAAATAACATATACCACACAAACCTGATAGGGCATAACCGATACGACATTCACCAAGTAACACCCATTTACTCTTCCCGCTCGACTTCCACTATGAGACCCCAAATGAACCGCACCATATGTGCCCATAACCAACAGATCATAACATCTCGCAACACATAAAGGTAACTCATTGATCTCCCCAAATCACTAATAATCTCAATACCGGTCGAATCAACCTATCCCTCAACAATACAATTTGGGGCCAACCAAGCCGACTCAAGCTAGAACACGCATCCACATTGGCCTGCCAATAAACTCCTTACCAAGGAAGCCTGAAGCTGGTCCTTCCACTACTATAACTCCTGCTGGTGCCATACGATACGGTGCCTGATACCAAATCAATACCGAAATCATCAACCTTGCCCGACGACATGCCCGACCACAAGAAACACATCCGAAAAGTCCCTCACCACCGGAACTGAATCAATGGTAGAAGCCTCTGCATTGACACCATCATGAAGGTCCAAATAAGAGCAAATCCTTCCCAGCCATCCGCTAGGTCTTTGAAATATAAACCACTCTACTAGAACATAATCTGACGCACCTCGCCACTCAACCCGTGGCCTTCCCGGCATAGCCCATAGCACAATAGTCCAGAATAACCCAACACGGAGACAACCAATCTAAACCTAAATATCACATCCAAAATCTAACATACCAAGAAAAGAAAGATCCACTCGGGCCTCCAAATCCCAATAGTTGCTAAACAGTGCCGATACACACGATCTACAACTACAACATAGCATGAATATGAGAACTTCCGTCTCCTAATCCACACGGCATATGAATCACCATATCCGATCCTAATTTCGTCGTCCGAATACATGCCACACCTTTAATACCCAATCATTTCACGAGAAATACTTTAAAATTCTTCTGTGCCACCAAGCAGACTCAAATATCAGCAAATGATCTAGCCAGAGAGTGCTGCAATACTACCAAAGTGCCCTCGACTTAATCACATTGCCCTTTTTTTAAACATATACTCTCGTCAAATCATTTCCAATTAGCAGTACCATTTCCTTAATTATCTGAGGCTACTCGCTGCCTAAGAGTTTATGAACTTCCTTTCAGAACTGAATTGTAACGTTACACACGCAAGTCTCGATCCTCCACAACATACCGCACATACCATACCATCCTAAGATAACATGAGAACTTCATCTCCCTTCCGAGCCGCAGACATCTACGTACTCAACTAGTCAAGAACTTTCCATTGGTCCCATCTAGAAGAAAAATAACTATACATCCCATGCTCCGCATGCCCATAGAAAATATACATCTCCAAACCACGATAAAAACCATCAAGAGCCCTCCGAGTTCCCTTTGCACAAATCAGACCTGCCAGGACTGAATCCTTCTAACTCGACCAAGCTAAGCAAGTCATCAAAACCTAAGAAAATTGCTGCAAAATACCTGTAAGAACTCATTGCCTCGAACACGTACAAAGAATTAGTCATATCCTTACCATACCGATCCAGTCCACTATTAAGCTACTCCACCTATCTAGATTTCCTTCTGATTCATCTTCAACTTGATATTCCCTCTCATTGTAGCACCATGATTACTCAACCCCGGCTCACCACATAAGAGCCAAGCATAAAATCACACTGTCTAAGACCCATAAGCTACAGAATACTCTCTTAAATATTCCCAAAAGTACCACATTCCAAAATACTTCCTCTAACAAGTCTCCCTACGAATCCAAATCCGTTACCTTTACCTTTCTGATACTGACACATAGAATCCCACAATTAATATAGAAATACCACAATTATTGACCTCTTCCAATTAAAACTCAGTTCCTAACCACATATGCAACTTTAGAATGCTCAATTGATATATGCAGAATCTTGAACATATTAGAACCATTCTCGCAGGTCATCCACTCTCCTCAAACCGCAATTAGCCCGACCAAAAGAATCGACCAACTTGTGCCTCATAAGTACTTCAGATACCGCAGAATGCAACCTCATCCCAGTACAACCAAACCACTCCTTGCTCTATGCACCGATCATCCTTTACTAACAACAACTCCAAACATTCCGTGATTCTCATACCCTATGAAGTATAATATAACCTTTGACAAAATCTTTCCTTTACTCGAGCCCTCCTCGGTCTCAACTTCCGCAAGCCATAACTGACCCACTCACTCGCCTCAAACTGGAACCAGCATAGCACCTACCCGTGTAATCAACTAATCAACATCAGACTCCCCCACTTGGCTCAAAGCCATATATCAAAATACACTCAATAACTCATAACACTTATACTCGGTTGATGCCATAATACCATAGTGAGATTAGACTCAAATCCTTTATAAGCTTGTGGAAACACAAATCATCTAGAATTTTAACTCTTCTATAAATCTCGCATTCACTCTCGCAACAGTTAAGCCCACTCTCTTAAGCGACCCAAATTTAAATTCCAACACATATACTTCACTTGTAATGAGATCTTCTAATAGAAAACATAAGGATCATACAATCTCAGAACACTCCACAGGAGATAACCCACCTGTTTTGCCTCCAACTAACATTCCTATATACCTTCCACCATCATAAACTGTACGCAGCCACTTAGTCTTCCTGAGTCTGAACTCATACCGCAACATGAAATTTACTTCACTCTCAACTGGGAAACATGAATAGGTCCTTCATACGCCCATAACTCGGGGCTATATCTCGAATCAAGATGGCATTCCAGCACTTAATAGTTCTTCTATCCTCCAGCAGACCCTCCTCGTCGCTTCCAAATCATATGGACACGTCTCGCAGCACTAACATACTCATAACATAGCTACCCAACCGTCACTCCCACAAATAGTGACACTACCGAACATAAGTTCAACAACACTTGCTCACACAATCAGCACCTTGTTGCTCAAGCTATAGGCAAAGATCCAGCCTCAAGTCCTCTAGACTGGCCCAATATCAAACTCACAGAGATCACATCTCGCCCCTCGAGCAGGGAATCACAAGCCATCAAGGCACATTTGATACTGAGCGTTCATGCGCGCATGCGAACGTGTGGAAGGAAGCAAGAGTTACTCTTCAAGCTGAATTAAGGACGCACGATAAGAATTCATGAAAGTGAAGTTTTCCTAAAGGTTTTGCAGCCTCTCGAGGATAAATAGAGACATCTCTATACCAATCCGCGAGACTCTACTAAATCTGCTCATGACTCGTGAGACCTATATAACCTAAGCTCTGATACCAACTTGTCACGACCTAAACCCAGACCCGGTTGTGATGGCACCTCTCGTGAGGACAAGGCACTACAAAAAAATGTTGCATTTGCGGAGGTTTTATCTACATACTGCGGCGGTCATAAACCTCCGCAATACACTTTTACGGCGGTTTCCAAAACCTCTGCAATAATGTTCGCTGCAACCAATTTGCGGGGGTTTTCTGACAGACCACCGTTATCATATAGCGGCGGATATTTGGCGGCGGTATAACCTCCGCAATTTGGTAGTTGGGTGTCGCTTATTAAAACAAATAGCGGAGGTCTAAACCCCCACAATTTCTTTATTAAACCCCCACAATTTTTTTATTTAACCCCCACAAATTTTATAACACAATATTATCATAGGTTAAATAGCGGCAGTTATAACCTCCGTTGTTCATTGAATATTTTTTTTTCCTGCAATATAATGTTACTCCATAATTGTTCCAATTTCAATTATATTAATATAATGAAGCATCAACAAATTATATAAATTGCTTAGTGGAATCAAGTAACATCAAAATATTAATAAACCACAAAATACATTAAAGTAAAATATCATTAGTCTCAAAAATTTGCTTTAAACACAACTACTCCAACCATTAAACACAAAACATCAATTTTATAAGTCTTAAAACTAACATTAAACATAACATCCACTCCAACCATTATGGACAAAAGATCTACTATGATCATTCAATCGAGAACGATACATAATTATCTAATATATTTGCAAGCAACTTCAATGGTTGTCGTTAGGATTACTTCCACCGGATGATCTTCTTATATCTGTGGGTAAAATGGATCTGCTAGCCGCATCACTTGGCTACAAAACAATCAAAAGAAAATATAATTAACAAAAAGTACCTCAACAATATCCTATAACTAATTATACTTGGACTGAACAATCATACTTTACAAAATTAAATAAGAAAGTTATGAACTAGTCTTACCGTTGAACGAGGAGGAGAAACAAATATCCTTGTAAATTCTTCAGGTATTTTCCCTTCTTTCATTATCATATACGCCTTAAAAGCATTCATCATTTGACTGTTAGCATTCATCATTTTTCTGTGGTTCTCCTGGCTTTGATTGTGAGCATTCAACATTTGATTGTACTTCTCTTGGCATTGGGAAGAACATGAACCATTATTATGACTTGAAGCATTCAAATCACTATAACGAGGTCTTGTTTGTCTAAAAGCTCTGCTAGGAACAACTCCTAATCCTAAGCACCTTACCTTTCCAGAGTGTTTTTTTTCCAACACCTTACCAATAGCATCATTTGGCGAAATTTCAGACTCATCCACGGTGCTTTGGGTCAATGCTAGTTCAATTTTTTCCTAAATACTTTACACACCAAAAGAAAGTGTCCTTACTTCAATCAGTGATTGACAAGTTAGCTACACATAGAAAAGCAAGCTATGAAATAAAAACTTGATCTTTTAGATGAAAAGAGGCATCATGGTGGACATCTTTCAGGATGTTGTAGAAGAAGAAACCAAAGACAAGAAAATGAAAGAATGCATAGAGGAGGGAGATTCCAAGGTAACAACAGAGAAATACAGCAACAAAAGAAGCTCCAATAATAGTAACAACAGTAAGGAATCTTCTAAATCTTCAAATCTCAAAGAAATAGTCCTCAATGGTTAGCCTAAGTCAGCCAACTTTTCTCCTACCTATGCTGCTTCAAAGAAAGTACGTACATACTTTAGTTCTTTCTCATCTACCAAATATTTCCTATTTATACCCCGTTTCACTGATAGAACCATTGACATAATATTACTCTCATCATAATTTCCCATGGAAATGCATAGCAAAGAGGCTCAAGCAAGAAATGCTAGTACTCTGTGCCCAAAACTTTTTTGTTCCAAAGCTACTATTTCTCCATATTGTATTAGTTCTTGCTAGATTACATTGTCAATGAACAAAGAGGGAGAAAGGCGGTGCTGCGAACGTCGGCAGCCACCTTGCTAAACTCCGGTAACCCTGCCTCCGATCAGTCAAACCCACTATCAGGTGCATAAATACCTGCATCTGCACCCAAGGTGCAGGGAGTAAAGTGAGTACTCTGACTCATTGTGTAATAAAGGTAAATAATAACTGAGTAGTAAGAAATCTCGTAAAACGTACCAACGTGCCATACAGAAGCAGTGTAAAAGCCATTTAAGAAAAACAATGAAGTTGTGAAATCTCTTAAAAACATCTTAGCTCAGTTTAAACCTCTTTTGAAAATGAATTTTTCAACAGTTATGAAAATGAATGCAAAATAATTAGTGCAGATAAGCACAGGAATCCGCTCCTCAGGCACAACACTCAATTAACAGGTAATGCCAGGCAATCAGAAAGATAACACATAAAGTAACACAATCAATAGGTAATGGCAGACAATTGAAGTAAAGTAAACACATAGAACAGTACCAGCCCCTCGGGATCACTCTCAGAAAAATATCAGCCCCTCGGGCTCACTCTGCGATCACAATGGGTACTCACGCTCACTGGGGGTGTGCAGACTCCGGAGGGGCCCCTTACGGCCCAAGCGCAATATCAAGTCATCTCGTGGCATCAAATCTAGGCCCTCGGCCTCATATCACTCAAGCCACCTCGTGGCGTATAAAGTATCTCAGGCTCTCGGCCTCATATCACTCAGTGTATCCCCACATTTGGCCCTCGGCCGCACTCAGTCCGAAAATTATCATAAGCCCCTCGGGCAATAGTAAAACAGTAGTTCTCAGCCCAAAACATTATTTGGAAATATCATTTAAATCTCAAAACAAAGTAAAAGTGGATAAGTTGTAAAACAGTGAAAAACAACATGACTGAGTTCAAGTAATAAGTCAAATAGTGAGGAAATAGTGACAAAAATCCCCGAAGGATTCAAATAGTTGGCACAAAACCCAAATATGGCAATCAACTCAAATCATGATGACAACAAATAGGTTTCAGCCAAATATGCGGTAAAATCATCAATCGAGATGGACCAAGTCACAATCCCCAATAGTAAACAACCCCACGCTTATCATCAGCGCGTGTCTCACCTCAATATAGCACAACGATGTGCAATCCGGGGTTTCAAACCCTCAAAGCATCATTTAAAATCATTACTCACCTCGAATAGGCGAAATCTCTAGCTCGCGATGCCTTTTCCCCTCAAATTGGCCTTCATGCGCGTCGAATCTGTCCAAAAATAGAACGAATACATCACAATATGCTAAGGGAACAAAGCCCAAGCGAAAATAATCAATATCGGGGCACAAATCCCGAAATTACCAAAACCTGAGCCCCGGGACCACTTCTCGAAACTTAGAATTTTTCACATCATTAGATTCCTTATCTCCCCACGAGTTCATACATATCAAAAGTTCTCAAATCTGACCCCAAATGGTCTTTCAAATCCCAAATCAAAAGTCCAATTTCTCAAGCCCTAGTTCTTCAATTTTAGGCTTAGTTTCCATGAATTTCTAGGTGGATTTCACAATAGAAACGAGTTTTAAGTTCAAACATCTTACCTCCAATCGATTCCCCTTGAATCCCTATTTATTCTCCATCAAGAAGCTCTCAAAATGATCAACTATGGAGGAAAAATGACCCGAAAATCACAGATGAAATAACTTAAAAACATTCTGCCCAGTTCTGATCCTTCTTCATCGCGATCACGAAGCACACTTTTAAATTTCCCAACATTAACCTTATGCGAATGTGACCCACTCTCTGCGAACGCAATGCACCAGCTTTTTACACTTATGCGAACGCGATCCCTCACATGCGAATGCGAAGAACAAATGCTCGTGGACCCTATTTCTTATACACGAACGTGAACAGCCTCATGCGAACGCGAAGCACAAGATGCCAGCCTTCCGTGAATGCGAGGTCACCTATGCAAACGTGAAGGTCTAAATTCCGGCCTTCCAAATTCCTTCTATGCGATCGCGATATACCCCACTCGATCGCAAAGGCTTAATTTCTGCAACACCTGAACACAAAAATCTGCAACTCTTAAACTTCAAAAATGGTTCGATTGACCACCCGAAACTCACCCGAGGCCCCCCGGGACCTCAACCAAAAGCACCAACACACCCTAGAACCACATTCGAACTTGTTCCAATCATCAAAACACCTCAAACAATATCAAATTACCCATAACTCATCGAATTCAAGCCTAAGTTTCTAAAAACTTCTTAAATACGCTTTCGATCAAAACCTGACCAAACCACATCTGAATGACCTGAAATTTTGCATACACATCCCAAACGTCATAACGAAGCTACTGTAACTCTCAGAATTCCAATCTGACCTCTATATCAAAATCTCACCGATCCACCGGAAAACGCCGAAATCTCACTTTCGCCAATTCAAGCCTAAACCTTCCACGAACTTCCAAAATGCATTTCGATCATGCTCCTAAGTCCAAAATCACCCAACGGAACTAATCAAATCATAAAAATTCCGATCTGAACTCATATACAAATAAGTCAAATCTTGGTCAAACCTTTCAAATTTCAAGCTACAACTGAGAACTGTTCTTTCAAATTCATTCTGATTTCTGTGAAAACCAAAACCAACGATTTACATCAATCATAGTACATCACACGGGGCAAGTCATGCCTGAGAACTGGCGATCAAAGTGCAAAAGCTCAAAACAACCGGTCGGGTCGTTACATATTGTGCTTTGTGTTTAAGGCCTTTTTCTCCTTGAATTGTTGAAATAGCATGTTAGCCTCTAGTGTTATATATATTGTAATTTCATTGTTTATGACTTTTAGGTTTGGTTGTCTTTGAAGGTTAATTTTGATGGATTTGGATTGTTTAATTTTTGAAGATATTGTTAGAGCTGTTTCAAAATTAGTATTTTGAAGGGAGTTTCGATTGAGTTGAATTTTCTTGTAAGAAAATAAAAAATAGGCTTCACGTACAAGTCTAATTTCGCAAGAAATAGAAAGGAATATTAAATAGTTTCTTAGTTTCCTCTTTTCTTTTTCCTTTCCCATATCTTTTTCTTGCTTGGTTTTTTATTTAGTGAGCGAAGCTTTTGTCTCTATAAAAAAAGTGAGTAATGCGCAGTTATAGTAAAACCTTTTGGTGAATTGGATGTGAAGAATTTAAAATATATTTATCATGCACTTCTATTAGTAGTAGCTAGAAGACAAAAAAGGATTTAATTGGTATTACAATATTGTGATAAAATTCTAACTTTTTTGAGTGTAATAAAGAACAATAGAAGAGTGAAATTTAAAACTACAACATTAATGTTTTTTGTTCGATTCTGTCCTAACATGGAAATTTGGCATTGTTTGTTCTTTTATGTTTTTCTACTTTAATTATTTCTTTCCTTAAAAAAAACTTTGAGAATATTTGGGATAAAAAAATCACATCTTACACCACGTGTATAAACATTAGATTTTAAATAAAATAAAGAAAATCAAAAGTACAACTTGAATTATTTTAGTTCAATTCTCTTTGAACATGCAAATTTGGCATTGTTTGTTTTTATATTTTTTCCTACTTTGATTAATTCGTTTTTTTACTTTGATTAACTTTGTTTTTCTTTTATAGATCTTATATTACATGTATAAAAATTGAATTTCAGATAAAAGAAATATAATCAAATAAAACTAAATATCCACCTAAAAACCATTTACTCAAAAGCATATAAATTTATTTATAAGAATATATATAATAGAATTACTATTTGAGAAATTCAACCAAATATATCTTCTACAACACAATATAATGAGAATAATCCTATAAGAATTGTAAAGTTTCTAGCAGTGATTAATATTCTAAAAGTAGTCGAAGATAATTTCTTTTGCCTTATATTATCCTAAAATTAAAAGAACAAAAGTAAAACATTAATAGAAAACTCTAATCGAAATCTAACCCATTTTACCTGGAGCATTTTTTTAGAGCAAATTGATGAGTAAAATATTCAAATTATTAAACGATATGTAATAATAAAAGAAACTCTACTTTTTCTTTCCTCTTATTAAACTTTTGATTTTCCTTTTTTTGTTTTGGTAATTGACCATTTTTCTTTATTTTCTCTCCAATCAATAGATTTTTTTTTTGTTATATTCACGAAATAAATGTTATATTAGAATTTCCGGATGTGATAGTAACCTAGAAGTACTGAATAGTGACATTGTGTGATGGACGATAGTTTTATTTGGATTCTACCGTAAATTCTCATTCAAAAAGGATTTAAAAGCAAATATATGTACTTTTTCTTTCATTGTTCTACTTGGCTAAATTATCATTGGTACAATATTAGTACACCTGATTTATTCATATATAAATATAATTTATTATTTCTCGCGATATTTAATTTTTCAACAGAACTCACAAAAAGAAATTATTTTCTTGAAGTCATTTGCGTTCTTTCGGAAAAAACCGCGTGAAGCGCGGATTAATTTACTAGTTTTATATATATTATGGGAAGCCCGTGACCGCGGTGGGACCGCGGCCCAGGCGTGGTATTTTCAATTCATTCTGTTTCTGGGGCACCGCGACTGCGGTGGGATCGGTGCCCGGGCACGGGGATAGGTGTGTGATTTGGGGGGAGAGTTTATGCTTCCATAGGATAGGTGTGTTAAATTATAGTCCATGCACACCAGGTGCTTATAAAATTGCCCTAAGGGAGCTGTAATGGCTAATGTGACCATGGTGGTGGTGAAGTTTGGGTAACCACCAAGGGTTCACACAACTCAAACCCTCACTAATAGTAGCCTCTATTTTTTTTAGGTAGAATGCATCAGTTAAGGAAAAGACGTGAAACAGGTTCCTCCGCTAGTGGATCAGGAGGTTCATCTAGAGGTCGAGCTCAGGCTAGTGCGGACCAGTTTGACCGCACTCGATTTGTCTCCAAAGAGGCTCAAGATAGGTTTAATGAAAAGTCATCCAAGAAGATGTTTCCTGAAGTACACATTGACAGGCATGCCTTGCAAATTGAATGCCCAAGTATCTATGAAGAATTAGGGAGGCGTCAGTTGGACATCTTCTTTAATGAATCGGAAGAGGGCAATGTACTGATGGTAAGGTAATTTATGCAACCTACCCGGAACATGTTGATAGGGTTGTCATGGTAAGAAATACCCTGTTGGATGCGTCTCTTGAGGCCATCCGCCGAGTGTACAGGTTGTTGGTTTTCACTGGAGAGATAGATTATTACCAAGCTTATTAGCGCAAACCTGTCTGGTGGCAACCAATTTGTCAAACAATCTATGTGGCTGACCAGGATCCAATATGGATAAAGCCGAAAATTACCCTGAACTCCCAGTCTCTCACTTGGGAAGCTAAGTGTTGGCTAACATTCATCAACAGCCATTTGCTGCCATCCAGCAACACTACAAATGTTAATGGGCCAAGAACAGTAGCAATTTTCTGTTTCGTAAACCACCACGATTTTGACGTGGCCCGGCTCATTCAGGATGAAATGTTCATTCGCTCCCCAGAAATACTCAAAGGGTTCTACTTCCCTTCCCTGGTCACCAAGCTGTGTCGTGCTTCACGAGTTCCTAAAAATCCCATAGTAGATGGGAAGTTGCCATTAAAAGCCACATTCAAGGCTAGCAAAATCACAATTGGGAAAGAGCAGGCTGTGGCGGATAATGAGGATGGTGATGCCGATGATGATGAGGGAGCTATGCATGCTGCTGCCCCACCGGGGCAGAGTGCTGATGAGGTGGCCCATCACAGGCTCACCGAAGTACCCGGATGACTGCCTTGGAACAGGATATGGTTGACCTACGTACTTCGGTCACTGACCTGAGTGCTAGAGTTGACACTTTGGCTACTCAAAATGCTAGGTCAGATAAAAATATCATGGGTTGGCTCCGAGCACTAGGACGAGTGTGTCATCTCGATCCTGGCACCGTCTCCGATCAGGACTGAGCACCAGGGAAGTCCTCTTACCTTACTTTGCTTTAAATTCCTTAACATGGGGACATGCCAAATCTTTAAATGTGGGGTTGGGGATAATTGTTGTTGTTGTACAATTGTATAGATTTGTTTGGTATTTTTGGTTGCTGTTAATTAACTTCGACTTGGCTTGAAGACGGACACCTCTCGATGGGTCTCTTGAGGGACTTAAGTCGAACAAAAAAAATTCTTCTATTAGGTAGTGTATCAAATCCCCCGTGGTTTTTCTTTAAACTACGGTTCTTTTCCAAGGGTTTTTATTTGAACCGGGTGTAGTTACTTTTATTTTTTTTATTGTAGGAATTTTTGGGCGAAGAATAGAAATAGGATCCCTTAACTCCATAGTACCTTGAGTAGAGATTGCTTTAGTGTGACACTTAGGCTCATTAGTTGACTCTAGCAATAAAGCCTTAAATTGTGTGTTCTTGAGTTGGCTTAAGCACCTTGAGCAGAGTGTCTGATGGTCCTTTCTGAATTGAGTCATGTGCCATGTGTGAGTGAGGCTTTGTGTATTCTATGCTAACACTCAATGCCTATAACTTGCCATGTGTGTGTACGAAGCGAAATGGTAGTCTTAATTGGTCTAGAAAGTGATATAGGCTTTTCCTTGTTGAACTTATCTATATATGTTTTCACCCACCTGATTGTGTATATCCTAGTTAACCTCTTTAAGCCTGTAATCATGTTTCTTTGGCAACCACATTACAAATCTTACCCAAGTTGTGAATTGTCTATTTTTTTTAACCCTATCACTTCTTAGAAGCACTTGAATTGTAATGAATATGGAAAAGTTAAAGTGTGGGGTGGTTGGTTGGGCTTTTGAGTGGAGCTAATGAAATAAGGAGAAAGGTACATTGTGTTAAAAAAAATAAGAGCCACTTGAATTGAAAATAAAAAATAAAAAAATTCCTTGCTAAGTGTTGACTCTTGATGGAAATGTGCTTAAAGAAGTAGGGGGTGTAACTCAATGATGTAAAGGTGGAATGAAGGTTTGACAAAGGTATGGGCTTAAAAGTGAAAAATATATTGAAGTGCTTAGGGAGGTGTAGTCATTATACCCATATGTATCCTACCTATCCCGTAGCCAACATTACAACCAAATAAAGTCCAACTTGATTCTAGACCAAATGTACTCGATTAGTCGAGTATTACACTACGGGCAAGCCTATAGTGAGTTGTTTGTGGCATAAGAATTTATTTCTGAGGGTGAGTGAAATCTTACGTATCTGAATTCCTCAATGTGTGAATTATAATGACATGGCACAAGTCTCTTTTGTGGTGAGTAGGCACATGGTTCATGAAGGAAAGGTAAGTCTGGACCTATGACTGAGAGTATGAAAGCCAGTAAGGGATATTACGTGGCTAGAGAGAAAGTCCACTCTTGAGGTTAGGAGGTTACGCTAAGGTAGTCTATCTATGTGATTATTCTTGGTATAAGGAGTAGGGAAGTGACCCAGTGATGATTAGGCCTATAGAGTGTGGTTTTGTTGCTAGAGGACTAGCAACGGTTTAGGTGTGGGGTGTTGATAGTAGCCTATATTATACGATGTAGATGCTATTTATGCTCTAACTTAACCATAATTTATTGATGTTTTAAGTTCTAAATGATAACAAAATGCTCTAATTGAGGTTTTTATGCTTTGCAGGAACTACTCCGAGTTAGGAGGAGGATATAGAGTGTTTTAGGGTCAAATATGTAGATACAAGGCCAATCGAGAAGAGCCCAGATGAAAACGAGCAAGAAAAGGTGAAGAAAACTGGGCAACAGTCCATCGCGACCGCGGCTGAAACGCGGTGAAAGAAGGCTAAAAACAGAAAGGTTTAAAATGACTGCGGTCATGCCACAGTTGTCCCGCAACCGCGGTCGATATGGAGAAGGCCAAGAAGTTTAAAGGCTAAAGTGTAAATCATGGGAAACTTATCCTAACGCTGTATAAACTCAAAAAACTCGCCCAAGTCAAGGGAAAAAAGCTTGGTTTTTAGACTCAATTAGTGTGAGAAGATCAAGACACCATAGAGTTTTTCGTTCTTCTTCTTGTTATCATTATTTTGTGAATTATGAATGATTTTATGGTTTTATCTTGTTTTACTATGAGTAGCTAAACATTTAATCTAGGGTTGATGGAACCAATTGTTAGATGAAGTTTTGACTCAGTTTTGTTATAATCGAGTCGGGTTTATTATATGATTGTTTAACTATATTTTGTATGGTGCTTAATTGAATGGGCCCTTGATTAATCATGTCTAATTTCCTTGTGTTGCTTGAGAAAGAATACTAGGTTAGATAGTTGTTGAACAACATCACTTTGGGGTAATTGAAGAGATTCATTACTTGAATTTAAAAGTGGGGTTAGAAATAACGAAACTTTGGTGGGGTAATTTAGAGCTGCATAAATTATCAGCTAGAGTAGTTCGAGAGAATGCTCTAGTAAATTATCGTAGTTAATCGAGAGATGATTGTGGTAACCTATAGCTCATAATCCTCATAGAGTATTACGACGAGATTATAGCAAAAGAGTTAAGAATTAAACTAAAAATTGGGAAAATCAATACCCTAGATCTTTTTACCATTGAATTATCTTTGATTTGAACTATTGTTAGTTTTAAGATCATTTTTATTTAGTTAAACAAATCCCAATATTTATTGATAAAAATCTTGCATCCGAAAATTGTTTGAGCTTGTACTAGCATCATTAAGAGTTGTAATAGATAGGTTAGTTCCCTGAGGATTCGACTACGGACTTGTAGACCAGATTATATTTGCAACGATTGCCTTGTCTTTTATAAGGTATAGTTGGGTGTGATCATAGATTAAAAGAAATAAGTTAGAAGTTGCTTACCTACGATTTGGGGAAGAACTTTTCCTTGAAATATCGCCTAAGGGAGCTTAGGGTTTGAAAAATTGAAAGAATGAATTGGAATCCCATCAAAATTCCACTTAACAGGTCGCAGATGTCACAATTGTGACTGGAGCTTCGCAATTGCGAAGCTCGCAAATGCGAAGGAACATCACAAATGCGAGAACCATCGCACTACTGTTGGATGTTCGCAATTGCGAACACCAACCTCCGCAATTGCGGAAAAAAGATCTCAAATGCGATCAGTCCCTCCCCAGATTGTACTTCGCAATGGTGAAGAAGAGTTCGCAAATGCGAACATGGCAGGCCTGGGCTTTCTTCAGAAATGCGATCAAGCGCTTACAAGTGCCAAGCTTGTTGGGCTCACAATTGCGAAGCCTGACCTCGCAATTGCGAGATCAAAGCCTGCAACACATACCAACTGCAACATAAATTTTATCTAAGTCCAAACTCACCTCGTGGCCTATCCAAAACTCACCCGAGCCCTCGGGGCTCCAAACCAAACATGCACGAAAGTCTAATAACGTCATACGGACTTGCTCGAGCGATCAAATCTTCAAAATAACATCAACAACTATGAATTTAACCTCAAATTCATGAAATTCTTTAAGAACACCGAAATTTTCATTCTCTCAACTAAAGGTCCGATTTATACCAAATTAACTCCGATTCTTACCAAATATCACAGATTCAACTTACGTATTATTTTAAACTTGTACGGAGCTTCGAAATCAAAATACAGGCCCGATACCATCAAGAACACACACCATTTCATTTGCTTTTGCAGCAAATAATTTTCTTTAAAAAAAAATTTCTAGGGCTAGAGGCCTCGGAATTCAATTCCAGACGTACGCCCAAGTCCCATATTTTACTACGGACCATACAGGACCGTCAAATTATGGGTCCGGGTTCGTTTACCAAAAATATTGACCGTCAAGAGATGCTTTTAAAGCCCCGGAACACAGATTTGATTTTTAAAACAAGAGATGACCTTTTGGGTCATCACAATTTCTCCTAGGAAAATCATGTAGTAAAAATCATGGCCTCCTTATGGAATAAGACCCCTTTATATAGCCATATATTTTAGGGTTTAAAACCTTTTTCTAAACCTGTTGGGTCTTCCTTTTCCACCAAGAAATAGACTTCCATTTAATTCCTAATTCTTCAGTCACAGCAGGGGGCACCTTATTTAATTAACGAGGCTTTCTATTATTGACTTAATTCGAAATATCCGAATTAATACTACCATTATAAATTACGAATTATTTCACTAAATATTCGTAACTGCACTCCTCCGTTCAATTTCGAAATTCTTCAATTAAATCTTGTTTAACTCCCCATGTTAAGATTCAGATACTAATCAAATAAATTAAATTACTGACAATTTAATTTATTGATTATTTCCTTTGTACTTTCGATTAATTTATTTCATGTAACGAATACAAAATCCACCTACATGATTTACACATAAAAACTTATAAGTTTTCATAAAGGTGTATCATCAATCTCTAGACCGAGACATGGATTCCATCAACTAATTATTACTTTGCAAATGTATATCATTATTGTCCAATTTATCAGGCATATTGACCCACAAAAAAATCTCACTTTTTAATAAATCAAAATAATAATAATATATACAACTAATAATAATTATATCAAGATTAAGAGTATAAGTACATTTAATGACTAAATAATTTATTTTATTAAGTCGGTATAAAATACTTATCTCTACTTGGTCAGTTCAATACACACAAAATATACTAGCACAAGAAGTCGGAATTAAACCATTCTCATAATCAAGATAAATTATATTTAATCTTGTGCTACAATCATTCCTGATGGTTTGTCCAATTCCATCATTAGATTGTGAACATGATCTTTATACTTATAAGAACCGATGATTTAATCTTTCGTGTATTAGCTAAACTCTATACACTAAATCACCTACTATATAAGTAAAGAACACAAATGAATATATGATCTATTTAAAAATTTATTAAAATTGAATAAATAATTTTTCTATAATAAATACTATATCGAAACCAAAATCCATGGTTAATAGTATATATCACAATAATTTCTCACTTAGACTTTTAACCATGATAATTATTAGAATATACTATCTCTAAATGCATGTTTAATAGTATATGCCCTAACAATCTCCCACTTAGACTCATAACCATGCATCTATAACTTTCACAGTTATCATTTTGCAAGACTATTAAAAGTCTCTGCCAATTTGCTAAAAGGAACTTGCCAAGTTATTTTCAAATGCAATCTTTGTCTAGTAGTGCTTTGTCGTAACTAACTAGTTTAGTATTAAACTCTTCAGAGATCTTTGCGACGAAGTACTACTAATATTATCTTCATTACCTTGCGGTATTGAAATATTGATGACTTCTTCCTGTAGTGTTCTTTGTTCAACATTACTCCCACTACTTGAAGGTAGTAAATTTTATCTATTAACGTTTCTTCCACTACTTAAATCCAATGGAACGTCAATTCCGACATATAAAGTTATATGTTCTTGAGCACTTTAATTTTAGATGATTCACACATTATTTCTTTGCTTAGTTCCTGGAGAACTAGTTTACATCTAGGAACATAGTTTATTAAATAATCCTATTACAGAGAACTGGTATTTGTGATAACAATTACCTTCTTTTCTTTAGGAAAATAAAATAAACCTCCTTTCATTCCCTTGGATATCCAATAAACGCGCAAACATTCATCCTTGATTTTATCTGTAACGACCCGGCCGGTCGTATATACGATCCTAAACCCGGACCCGATCGTGATGGTGCCTTTCGTGAAGACAAGGCCAACCGACACACACCCAATTCATTTTAAGCAATTAAAATAATATAGATTAAGTCCTTAACATAATAAAAATTCCAAAATAAAGGTGAATAATACAATTTGCAGAATAGACATAGCCCGACATCGGGGTGTCAACAGTCATGAGCATCTACTATTCGAATAAAGATAGGAAAAGTCTACATAGTCTAATACAGAACTAAAACAGAGAAAATAAGATAGGGAAGAAGCATTGGGTTGCGAACGCCGAGCAGCTATCTCTGAAATTGCCTGAGCTAGAAGAAATCAACACTCGCTAGCGGGACCTGAAGCGCCTGAATCTGCACACATAGTGTAGGGAGTAAAGTGAGTACTCTCACTTAGTGAGTAATATAATAAATGAAGACTGAGCGATAAGAAAGCACGTAAAAGCACATCAACATTCTATAAAGAACATTATAAAACCCGTAAAAGCAATGAAACAGTGAAAACATATAAAGACACCTTAGTTCAGAAGAAGCTTCTTTAAAACACCTTTTTAACAGTTAAACAATTAAATGAAAGCAGCTAGAATAGATAAACACATAAAATCCGCCCCTCGGGCTCAATGTCAATAGAATCAGCCCCTCGAACAATATCATGGAACAACACCAACCCCTTGGGCTATATCTCATATCACAATGGGTACCCGCGCTCACTAGGGGTGTACAGACTCTGGGAGGGGCCCCTTACGGCCCAAACGCAATATCAAGCCATCTCATGGCATCAGTAGGCTCTTGGCCTCATATCAACAAGCCACCTCATGGCGTACAATCTCAGGCCCTCGGCCTCATAATCATAAATCAATGTATCATCACAACACAGGCCCTCGACCTTACTCATTCAGAATCTCATAAGCCACCCGGGCAACAGTAAAACATGATGCTCGGCCCAAATTATCATTTAGAGTATCATTTAATGTGTTAAAACAGAGTAAACATGGCTGAGTTATGAAAACAATAGAATATAGCATAACTGAGTACAAGTATAAAGTCAAAACAGTGGGAAAATATCAGTAAAAATCCCCTAAGGTCCAAATAGTTGGCACGAGGCCCAAATATGGCATTCATCCCAAAACATGATGATAGCAAATAGTTTTCAATCAAATACGCGGTAAAACAATCATTCGGGATGGACTAAGTCACAATCCCTAACAGTGCACGACCCAATGCTCGTCATCTAGCGTGTGTGTCACCTCAATGTAGCACAATGATGTGTAATCCAGGGTTTCATACCCTCAGGACAACATTTACAATCATTACTCACCTCTATCCGGTCCCGCAATACTTTTCCTCTCAAATTGGCCTCCGGATGCTCCAAATCTAACCAAAATCAGTGCAAAACCATCAAAATATGCTAAGGGAACAAAACTCACTCGAAATAAATCAAATTACAACACAAATCCCGAAATTGGCAAAACCTGACCCTCGAGCCCACGTCTCGGATCCCAATAAAAATTACATTAATAGACTCCGTATCATTCCCCGAGTTCATTCATATCAAAATCACCAAAATCCAACCTCAAATGATCCCTCAAATCCCAAATTTTAGGTCTCCAATTACAAGCCCTAGTTCTCCAATATTAGGCTTAAATTCCATGATTAATTAGGTAGAGTTCACATTAGAATCGAGTATTAAGTCCACAAATCTTACCTTCAAGAGTTCCCCCTTGAATCCCTCTTCAATCCTCTTCAAAAAGCTTCAAAATCACCCAAAAATGGTGAAAGTTAACCCCAAAATCGCGGACAATGGCTATTTAAATGTTCTGCCCAGGCATTCAAAACCTTTCTTCGCGAATGCGGTCAAAGTCTCACGTTCGCGAAGTACAAACTAGCGTTGACCACAAATTCCTCTTACACGAACGCGACCATTACCTCGCGAACGCGATGATTCCACAGCTCAAACCATCGCGAACGCGTCTGATACCTCGCGAACGCGATGCACAACGACCCCAGCCCTTCGCGAACGCAGAACCTCCCTTGCGAACGCGAAGGCTAAATCTTCAGCCTCACCTACTAACCCTTCGCGAACACGAGGGTCCACTCGCGAACGCGAAGCACTGTTGTCTGCAACACTTCAGGAGATTTTTCTGCAACTTTCAACAACTAGAAATGGTCCGTTTAACCACCCGAAACTCACCTGAGGCCCCCGAGACCTCAACCAAACATGCCAACATATCCCATAACATCATTCAAAAATTTTCCAATCTTCGGAACGCTCAAAACAACATAAAAACACCAAATTCGCATCGGATTCAAGCCTAAAAATTCCAAAATTTTCCAAATTTTGCTTTCGATCAAAAAGTCTATCAAACCATGTCCGAATGACCTGAAATTTTGCACACACATCACAAATGACACCATGGACCTACTGCAACTTCTGGAATTCCATTCTGACCCTTATATAAAAATCTCACCTATCAACAGGAAAACGCCAAAATTCCAATTTTGCCAATCCTGGCCTAAATCTACTCCGGACCTCCAAAACACATTCTGATCACGATCCTAAGTCCCAAATCACCTCCTGAAGATATCCGAACCATCGGAACTCACATCCGAGCCCTTTAACATATAAGTCAACATCCGGTTGACTTTTCATACTTAAGCTTCCACAAAAGAGACTAAGTATCTCAAACCTTACCAAAACTTTTTCGAACCCGAGCCAGCCAACCCGAACACACATACAACCGATAAATAAAGCAATAAGAAGCAGAAATGGGGGAAACATAGTAGTAACTCGTGAGACGACTGGCCGGATCATCACATCCTCCCCCTATTAAACAAACATTCGTCCTCGAACGAGTCAAGAAACATACCTGAAGCCTCAAAAAGGTGAGGATATCTGCTTTGCATCTCCCACTCGGTCTCCCAGGTAGCCTCCTCCATAGGCCGACCTCTCCACTGCACTTTCACTGAAACTATATCCTTTGATCTCAACTTTCGAACCTGACACTCCAAAATAGTTGCTGGCTCCACATCATAAGTCAAATCACCATCTAACTGCACCGTGCTGAAATCCAGAACATGAGACGGATCCTCAATATACTTCCGGAGCATAGAAACATGAAATACCGGATGCACACTCGACAAGCTGGGTGGCAAAGCAAGCTCATAAGCCACATCCCCAATCCTCTGAAGCACCTCAAAAGGCCCAATGAATCGAGGACTCAATTTACCCTTCTTCCCAAACCTCATAACACCCTTCATGGGTGAAACCTTCAGCAGAACCTTCTCACCAACCATGTAGGACACATCTCGAGCCTTCCTGTCAGCCTAACTCTTTTGTGTCGACTGCGCTGTATGAAGCCTCTCCTGAATTACCTTCACCTTTTTTAAAGCCTCCTGCACCAAGTCCGTCCCTAATAGCCTAGCCTCACCTGGCTCAAACCAACCAACTGGAGATCTACACTGCCTCCCATACAAAGCCTCATATGGAGCCATCTGAATACTCGACTGGTAGCTGTTGTTATAAGCAAACTCTGCAAGCGGTAGAAACTGATCCCATGACCCTCCGAAATCAATGACACAAGCACGCAACATGTCCCCCAATATCTAAATAGTGCGCTGGGACTGCCCGTTCGTCTAAGGGTGAAAAGCTATGATCAACTCAACCTGAGTACCCAACTCTCGCTGCACAGACCTCCAAAACTGCAAATTAAACTAAGTGCCCATATCTGAAATGATGGAAACTGGGACATCATGCAAACGAACAATCTCCCAGATATAGATCTCTGCCAACCGCTCGGAAGAATAGGTAGTACACACAGGAATAAAGTGCGCGAACTTGGTCAGCTGATCCACAATCACCCAAATAGCATCAAACTTCTTCAAAGTCCATGGGAGCCCAACTACAAAGTCCATGGTGATCTGCTCCCACTTCCACTCTGGAATATCCATTTGCTGAAGCAAGCCACCCGGTCTTTGAACTCATATTTCACCTACTGACAATTGAGACATCGAGCTACAAATACCACAATGTCCTTCTTCATTCTCCTACACCAATAATGCTGTCTCAGATCCTGATACATCTTTGCGACACTCGGATGAATGGAATACCGCGAGATATGGGTCTCCTCCAGAATCAACTCTCGAAGCCCATATACAGTGGGCACACATATTCAGCCCTGCATCCTCAACACCCCATCATCACCAATAGATACATCTCTGGCATCGTCGTGCTGAACTCTGTCCTTAAGGACAAGCAAATAAGGATCATCATACTAGCGCTTTCTGATGCGATCATATAAGGAAGACCGGGAAATCATACAAGCCAATACCTGACTGAGCTCCGAAATATCTAATCTCACAAATCGATTGGCCAAGGCCTGAACATCAACTGCAAGAGGTATCTCCCCAATTGGAATATATGCCAAAATCCTCATACTCACTGCCTTTCGGCTCAAATCAGCGGCCACCACATTGGCCTTCATCGATGGTACAATATAGTGATATTATAATCTTTTAGCAACTCCAACAATCTCTGCTGCCTCAAATTGAGATCCTTCTGCTTGAACAAGTGTTGGAGGCTACGATGATCCATAAACACCTCACAAGACACACCATACAAGTAATGCCTCCAAATCTTTAAAGCATGAACTATGGCAGCCAACTCTAAATCATGAACGGGGTAATTCTTCTCATGGGGATTCAACTAACGAGAAGCATAAGCAATAACTCTACCCTCCTGCATCAATACACAACCAATACCAACTCTTGAAGCATCACAATATACGGTATATGAACCTGAAGTTGATGGTAAAACTAACACCGGAGTTGTGGTCAAGGCTGTCTTGAGCTTCTATAAGCTCTCCTCATACTCATCCGACCATACAAAGGAAGCACCCTTCTGAGTCAACTTGGTCAAGGGCAATGCGATAAATGAGAATCCCTGAACAAACCGGCGATAATAACCCGCCAAACCAAGAAAGCTGTGAATCTTTGTGGCTGAGGATGGTCTAGGCTAACTCTAAACTGCCTCTATCTTCTTCGGATCAACCTGAATACCCTCACTGGGCACCACGTGCCCCAAGAAAGCCATTGAACTGAGCCAAAACTCACACTTGGAGAACTTTGCATAAAGCTTCTCCTCCCTCAATCTCTGCAACACAACTCTCAAATGCTTCGCGTGCTCCTCCTGACTAAGTGAATACACCAGAATATCATCAATAAAGACTATGACGAACGAGTCAAGATAAGGC
Organism: Nicotiana tabacum; assembly: GCF_000715075.1. Lineage (NCBI taxonomy): Eukaryota > Viridiplantae > Streptophyta > Magnoliopsida > Solanales > Solanaceae > Nicotiana > Nicotiana tabacum. The sequence goes on along the minus strand of NC_134086.1, from coordinate 117,437,230 downwards.
CGGATCACGCCATTCATCAAGTGCATGAGCGTTGTTGGGGCATCGATCAGCCCAAAAGACATCACCAAGAACTCATAATGACCATATCGGGTCCTAAAAGTTGTCTTAAGAATATCAGAGTCCCTAATCTTTAATTGGTGATAACCTGAATGGAGATAAATCTTGGAGAACACTCTCGCTCCCTGAAGTTGGTTAAACAAATCATCAATACGAGGCAAAGGATACTTATTCTTAACAGTTACTATGTTCAACTGCCTATAATCAATGCACATCCTCATAATGCCATCCTTCTTCTTCACAAATAGAACCGGCGCACCCCAAGGCGACACACTAGGCCGAATGAACCCCTTATCAAGGAGTTCCTGAAGTTGTTCCTTTAACTCCTTCAACTCCATTGGTGCCATACGATACGGTGGAATAGAGATAGGCTGAGTGCCCGGCACCAGGTCAATACCAAAATCAATATCCCTATCCGGTGGCTTGCTCGGTAGGTCTGCAGGAAACACATCGGGAAAATCCCACACGGCTGGAACCGAATCAATACTGGGAGTTTCTGCACCGACATCCCTCACAAATTCTAGATACAAAAGACAACCCTTCCCAACCATACGTTGGGCCTTCAAGAATGAAATTACCCTACTAGGAACATAATCAGTCAAACCTCACCACTCAATTCGTGGCACACCTGGTATAGCCAATGTCATTGTCTTAGCATGATAGTCCAGAATAGCACGACATGGAGATAGCCAATCCATGCCCAAAATAACATCGAAATCCACCATGCATAACAAAAAAAGATCCGCTCGGGTCTCCAGACCCCCAATGGTCACAACACATGACCAGTACACACGGTCTACAACAACAGTATCACCCATCGGAGTAGATACATGAACACGTGAAACAAGAGACTCACGGTGTGTATCCAAATAACGAGCAAAGTATGATGACACATAAGAAAAGGTGGAACCGGGATCAAATAATACAGAAGCATCTCTGTGGTAGACTGAGACAATATTTGTAATAACATCATCAAAAACAATAGCATCGAGTCTAGCTAGAAGTGCATAGAAACAGGCCTGACTGTCACCTGATCGACTTCCCCCTTTGGGACGGCCTCTAGCTGACTGACCTCCACCCCTAGCTGGGTGGGTGGGTGGTGGTGAAGTAACTAGCGCTAAAGCTGATGGCTGACTCCTCTGCTAAGATGAACCCGCAAGATGACGAGGACACTACCTCCACATATGACCCATCTCACCACACTCATAGCAACTCCCGTGTGCTGGAGACGGGGACTGAAGGGAACCCCTAGCACCGGAATGACTAGCAAATGCACCTGGCATAGAAAAGCCCTGACCTGATGGAGCACGGGATGAACTCTGAGCTGGAAGGGTGCTAAGTGATGACTGGACCTGATGAGAACCGTGAGAACTATGACCCGATAACGCCCCACGATAACCTGCGCGAGCTGGCTGAGCATGCCTAAATGGACGGCCTCTATCATGCTAAAACTAACCTCTTGAAGGAGCATCACCATAACTACCAGATCCTTGAGGCCTCTTGGTCTCCCTCTCATCTCACTTCTAGCGACGAACTAACTCAATCTCGCGATCAATGTCAACAACCTCCTCAAAAGTAGCACCAGACACCCTCTCCCTGGTCATGAGAATACGAAGCTGATAAGTGAGACCATCCACAAACCTCCTAATCCTCTCTCTATCTGTCAGAACCAACCAAATAGCATGACAATCTAACTCAGAGAACCTCATCTCATACTGCGTCATAGTCATCTCTCCCTGACGCAACCACTCAAACTACCTATGCAGCTCCTCTTTGCGCGACTGCGGCACATACTTCTCTAGAAAGAGAATGGAAAACTGCTGCCAAGTAAGGGGTGCTGCACCAACAGGCATATGCCTCTCATACGCCTCCCACCAAGTGAAGGTAGCTCCAGAAAACTGAAAAGTAGTAAAAGTGACCCCGCTGGTCTCCAGAATACCCGTTGTGCGAAGAATCCTCTGACACTTGTCCAAGAAACCCTAGGCATCCTCACCCTCTGCACCACTGAAAGTCGGAAGCTGAAGTCTACCAAACCTCTCCAACCTACGTTGCTCGTCCTTTGGCATGGCAGGAGCTACATATTCCTGAGCAGCTATAATCGGCTAGGCTGGATGTGCCCCCGGTGTCTGAAGTCCCTACACGACCTGCTCAGGTGTGTGAGCGGTGGGAGTCTGAGTGCCTCCCCCGGCCTGAGAAGTAGTTGCGGCTGTAGTAACTGAGACTGTCGAGTTAGGCCAGTGCATACTGATAGAATCTGAGCCAAGGCCTCCTAAAGACCCGGAATCACAATGAGCACAGTTGGTGCCTGAGCTGGTGCTGCTGGAGCGTCCACAACTGGGACCTGATCCTGAACTGGGGCGACTGGTGGATTTGCAGGTGCTGCCCTAGCTTCTGTACAGGCCACACCCCTGCCCCTACCACGACCACGATCGCATCCTCGGCCTCGAGTGGCCACATCTGGTAGTACTGGTGGTTGTCCATCTTGACCGGTAGCACATGTCCTCACCATTTGTAAAAGAATAGAATAACAAAAGTTTAGTACTCGGATCAACAAGTTTGCACGACAAGAATTTCAAGAATATGAAGTTTTTCCTAAAGGTTTTGCAGTCTCTCGAGGATAAATACAGACGTCTCCATACCGATCCGCGAGACTCTACTAAACCTACTCATGACTCATGAGACATATGTAACCTAGGCTCTAATACCAATTTGTCAAGACCCTAAACCCGAACCCGATCGTGATGGCGCCTCTCGTGAAGACAAGGCCAGCCGACATTTCCCATTTTCCAATTATTAACAGTTAAGCATTTAGAAAAGGGTCTAATCATGATAAAATACTATCCCAAAACCCGAAAACTCATAGGAACACAAGTTAGAAGGAATACAGTAAAGTGCTCTAATCTCCAGAAATGTCTACATCAATAGTACGAATGAAGGGCTAACACTACAAGATAGAGTAAAGAAGGAGACTCTTCGGTCTGCGGATGCAGCAGATGTACCATGAAGTCTCCAAAATGCTTCCTGCCTCAAGGATGGTAAGCCTGTGCAGAGGTACCTGGATCTGCACATGAAAAACATGCGCAGAAAGGGCATGAGTACACCACAGTGGTACTCAGTAAGTGCCAAACCTAACCTCGATCGGGTAGTGACGAGGAAGGTCAAGGCCCTATTGAGGTTAAACATAATATAAAGTTTCAACAATACGAAATAGACAATATAAATGAGTACAACAGTGAAATAAGACAGGTTATACAAGGCAACAACAAATATACAAGAACGGAGTAAACACGAAAATAAGAACCGCTCAATACCAATGGCAATAATGAGGATCTACCAGGATACCCTCCTGTAGTCCCTTTCATCAATTGTCCAATGGATCTCCTGGGATACTGTCCCGTAGTCCAATTATCAATACGTGGGGATCTACCGGAACCCCGGTCCATAGTCCCAAATGTAAATACCCAGTACTGTGGGAATCTATCGGGTGCATTCCCGTAGTTCCATATAACTGTGCAGGGGGATCTACCGGGAATCTAACCCGTAGTCGCAAAGTAAACAAACAAGGGGGAGCTACCGGAATCCCACATCCGTAGTCCTAATGTAAATAGGCAACAACAACAAGAAGATATTTAGAAATGAAATTTCTCATCACGGAAAATGAGTAATTCTAGCCTAGCATGCTTCACGTAGTGCAATCAAGGCAATTTAAACAAATAGGCAATTTAAGTCAACTAAACATGCTCTTCTAGCAAACAACATGCTAAATTTACAAGTATAATAAAGCAGGAAAAGAAACATGCTAATAAATACTTTAAGAAAATCGTATTTCCAATAATTTGCACAAGTACGCGCTCGTCACCTCACGCACAAGACAATTCAATTACCAAATATACCAATCCTAAGAGGAAGGTCCCCCACACAAGGTTAGACAAGCCACTTACCTCGAACCGGCTCAAAGTCAACTAGAAACCACACTTTTGCCATGAGTATCCGACTCCAAATGACCCAAATCTATTCAATTCCATTTCATAATATAAATAATACTTCAAGAAGCTGATTCTATAATTAAATTCAATGTTAAAGCGTGAAATTTTGTAAATGACCAAAATGCCACTCAGGCCAACATCTCGGAATCGGGTGAAATTTATATTTTCAGAATCCTCACACTCACACGAGTCTAACCATATAAAAATCTCTCAAATCGGATGTCAAAAACCCAATCAAAACTCAATAATTCGGCCTATGAAGTTTTATCAAATTTTCATTCAAAATCCAAAATTAAAGGAGGAATTCATGCTTAGATTAGTGGGTTACAATCAAAAAGGAGTTAAAAATCGTTACCCAATCGATATCTCTGAAAATCCCTCAAAATCTCGCTCAAATCCGAGCTCCCAAGCTTAAGTTTTGATAAAAATGTCTAAACCCTTGATTTTGAAATCTTATTTCTGCCCAGGTGTATTGTGAATCGCGATCGCGAAAGAAGGCCTGCCATCGCGAAGAGTAAAAATGAAGTCTCTAGGAAATGGCCTACGTGAACACGAGACGAGGCATGCGATCGCAAAAGAGAAGGAGATGACCTTACGTGATCGCATCTGAAGGCTCGCGAACGCGAAGGGGAAATGGGGCTACGTAGCCACCGGCTCAGTTTCTACTACGCGAACGCAAAGGTGCAACTGCGAATGCGAAAGAGGAAGGGGCAGTGCTATGCAATCGCGAGCCAAGTCATGCGATCGAGAATAAGAAATTGGGCCCCTTCCGGAATTACTCTATGTGAATGCGAGAAGGAGGTTGCGATCGGGATGAAGAAATGTCTGCAACACTTGAACCTGAATTTTTGCAACTTTTTAACAACTCAAAATGACCCGTTGAGCATCCGAAACACACCCGAGGCCCCTGAGACCTCAACCAAAAGTACCAACATAACATAAAACATCATTCAAACTTTTTCCAACCTTCGTAACGCTACAAACAACACCAAAACACCTATTTTTCATCGAATTCAAGCTTAAAATTTCTAAAAACTCTTAAAACACATTTTTGATCAAAAAGTCTATCAAACCTCGTCCGAATGACCTGAAATTTTACACACACATTCCAAATGACATGATGAAACTACTGCAACTTCCGGAATTTCATTTCAACCCTCGGATCAAAATCTCACTATCGAACCGGAAACCTCCAAAATTCAAACTTCGGCATTTCAAGACTAAATTAGCTACGGGCCTCCAAAACACAATCCGAATACGCTCCCAACCCCAAAATCACCCAACGGAGCTAACTGAATCATCAGGTTTCCATTTCGAGGTTGTCTTTACACTGTTCCGACTACGGACCATTTTCCAACACTTGAGCTCTCATTTAGGGACTAAGTGTCCCAAAACTCTCCGAAACTCAAAACCGAATATTCCGGTAAACCAAAATAGCAGAAATAAACTTGGGGGAAGTAGTTAATAGGGTATCGGGGCATTAATTCTTAAGACGACTGACCGGGTCATCACATCCACCTACACTTAAACATTCGTTCGTCCTCGAACGAGCATAGAGACATACTTGAAGTAGTGAAAAGATAAGGGTAACGGCTGCGCATATCCTGCTCGGTCTCCCAGGTCGCCTCCTCGATCGGCTGACCCCGCCACTAAACCTTTACTAAAGCAATGTTCTTTGACCTCAACTTTCAGACCTACCTATCCAATATATCCACTGGCTGCTCAACATTGGATAGATCCTTGTCCAACTGGACTGAACTGAAATCCAATACGTGCGACGGATCATCGTGATACCTCCGGTGCATCGAAACATGAAATACCAGATGAACTCCTGCCAATCTGTGAGGTAAGGCAAGCTCATAATCAACCTCCCCAACATGCCTCAATATCTCAAAAGGGCCAATAAACCTCGGACTCAACTTCCCTTTCTTCCCAAATCTCATAACGCCCTTCATAGGAGAAACCCAAAGCAGAACCCGCTCTCCAACCATATGGGAAATATCGTGAACCTTCCGGTCCGCGTAACTCTTTTGTCTGGACTGGATTGCATCAGTCTTTGATAATTACAACCAGCAGGCAGGCCTAATTCGGACTTCTTATCTGAAAAAATGTGATAAATCAGCCTGCCTTAATGTTTAATGTTACAACCCATATCCACACGCGTTAGTTCATGCCATATATTAGTTAACATAAATTCAAGAAGGAATTACCTTTGAGATGATAAGAAGTTAATCCTATTGGTCTTAAGTGATACAAGGGTGTATAAGGGTGATTAACAAGTATTAGAAGTTAAACGAATCAAGGATGTGGTAACTCGTATTTTCATGTAAACTTAGAGGTTATTAATACACTCAAGGTCATGTATTAAGGTGTTTGAATCATATAATACCCGTATCATAAGTCTTGAAGTCAAACGAGTTATGAAACAAAAGTTGAAAACGTTGTTGCAACTTAGGTTCATAATTTTACTTAAACATTAGGTTAAATGTTTCTAAGTTTTTCTCCTAATTTACAAGGAATTATGGGGTGATCTACCCACCAAACTAAAGATCTACGAGTCTAGTTTCCAACGCACTAAACCATTTGTCAATACGATCTCGGAGTATAGAGATATTCATATTTTCGCAAGCCTGCACAGATTGGTAGATGACAAGTAGGTGCATCACCTACTTGCCAAAATGATAGGACAAAATTAAAAGACCTCGGTCGGCCGAGAGAGGACTTTTAAGGGGTTATGAACTCAGTTATTTCATCAATATTTCAGACCTCAAAACCAAAGTTAACCCCTGCAACTCCTCTACTGTGAATTCATGGTAATTCGTTCTATACATGTAAGAACTCACGGGACGGTGATCGGAAGCCCGTGAGTTCGAGTTATTCACTTGTAGCGGACTGTTTGTGAACTGTTTTGTGTTGCTATTGTGCTGCGTGTTTTACTATTATTTTGTGGAGTTTTGGAGGTTGAATGGTGTGGAGGAACACCATATATATGTAGGGTTGTGGGTTGATAGTGATTCGTAACATTTTCGGGTCGTTTGACACGACTACGGTGGTCGTCGTATGTAGGATGTAATTAGGTTATGCGTGGACTATTTTGGGAGGCTCAATATGTTTATTATTGATGTTATTTGGGCTGTTTGGTGATTTTTTGGAATGGTGTGAAGTCATATATATAGGGGAGGTGTTGTCAGTTTCAACGTAAAATAGGTTGTGGTCGATACATAATAGTTATGACGCTTAAATGATAACGATAGTATCGTTTCTCTTATTGTAGACTAAGGAGTTGTGACAATTGCATAGCTTGTGATTGGGGAAGTATATACAAGGTATGTGAGGCTATCCCTTTTCTTCTTTTGCACGACTCCGATTGTACATAATGTAATGAACGAGCTTCCAAAGATACTCTACTCTTAGAAGCTAGCAGTACTTACATTGCTTTCCCTCTTATGGAACGATTGATGTTAATGTTGCTTCTCTTATTCTTATGTTATCAATGTTGTTGGTACTTCCTGATTCTTATAAGGTTCGTAATGAAGAGTTGGTCCTAATAACGTGTACAGAGGATACCGACCTTACGTCACTCCGAAAGGTTTAGAATGTGATTCCATGAGTCGAGCATGCATTATATATATGTATCTATTTTACTCTACCGAGCCGCGCTATAGTCGGCCGGGTACGGCACATATTGTGCAACCACTGATCAGTTGGGTTTCTACCAAGCCTTATGACGGCCGGGTATGTTTTTACCAAGCCTATTATGGCTGGGTACGATATGATGATGATGATGCCCACAGAGGCGTATGTTTTAAACATTTATGTATACATACATATGTATCATGCATTTCATGTCAGTAGCCCTCAGAGGTACTCAGATGTTCCAGGTTGTATATTCTCTATCCTTACTTACATTACTGTTCATATTTATGGTTCCCTACCTTACATACTCAGTACTTTATTCGTACTGGCGTCCTTTTGTTTGTGGACGCTGCATGTCGTGCTGCAGGCCCTAATAGACAGGCAGGTGCAGCTCCCCCACCACAGTAGGTTGTCCAGTTCAGCAGTGATTGGCGAGATCCCTTCTCCGGACTTGCCGTGGTCTTGGTATGCATTTTTGTTATAGACATTATGGGTATGTCGGGGCCCTGTTCCGGCTATGTTGCAGCACTTATGTTCATTTAGAGGCTCATAGACAAGTGTCGACTCATGTATAGTTTGGTATGCCTTGTCGGCTGGTTTTTGTTGTATAGTCTTTCATGGTAGCGTGGTAGCTCGTACCTTATATGTAGTTTCTTGATTGTCTGGTCATCCCCTGCTATGCATGTTCATGCCATCATATTTTATTGCTGGTTATTCATGATCCAGGTCTACCATTTATATTGATCTCGTCAACCCTAAAAGATAATAAAAAAAGGTTAGATAAAATGTACGTTGGTGCTCGACAAGTATGGTCGGGTGCTAGTCATGGCCCTCCAGTTTGGGTCGTGACAAACTTGGTATCAGAGCAAGTCTATCCTAGGGATTGTCTATGATCCGTGTCTAGTAGAGTCTTGATTATGGATGTGTAGCGCTCCACATTTATAATTAGGAGGCTACATGACATCTAGGGTTGTTACCTTCTTCGGGAATCTAGATCGTGCGTAGAGTTGAGTTGTAGGTGTTTGTCTCTAATATTCACCTTGTTTTCTTTCAGTGATGCCTTTGACTAGGAAGCAAACAATTAGTAGACATCTTGATACAGCTGCGGGAGAGGGTACCAGTCAGGTGCCCCAAGCCAGAGCAGGCCAAAGTGAGGCTCAGAGTGAGATGTCGTCTCATACCTCATCTACCCCGTCTCCTCCAGAGGATATTAGGAGGCACCCATCGCCTCCAGTTCCTCTGTCTGGTACTACAGACCAGGATATGCGGAGTGTTTTGCAGTTATTGACTAGCTTGGTAGCTGCTCAGGCTCAGAGGCAGAATACAGGTGCTGCTGAGAAACCAGTTAGTATGAGAGTTCATGATTTTATTAATCTAGACCCTCCAGCGTTTACCGGATCAGACCCCAAGGAGGACCCGTAGACTTTTATTGACCAGGTTCATCGTACATTTCGGGTTATGCATGTTAGTGATACAGAGGCATTAGAGTTGGCTTCTTATCGGCTACGGGATTTAGCGGTTCTCTGGTATGATAGTTGGGAGAGATCCAGAGGTTCGAACGCTCCTCCAACTGTGTGAAAGGAATTTTCTGAGGCCTTTCTTCATCACTACTTGACAGTTGAGATACGACGAGCTAGAGCTGATAAGTTCTTGACCTTAAACAAGGTAATATGAGTGTGCGAGAGTACAGTATGCAGTTCGATTCTTTAGCAAGGTATGTTCCCCATATGGTGGCCGAGATGAGTGATAGGGTGCATTTGTTCGTGAACGGATTGGGACCACATCTGATAAATGAGTGCATGACAGCCTCCTTGGTGTAGGGCATGGATATTTCCCATATTTAGGCTTATGCCTAGACCCTAGAGGATCGTAAGCGCCAGCAGAGGGCAGATATGGAGCAGGATAGGGGCCAGCATAAGAGGGCGAGATTTGCAAGGTATTCTAATGACTTCAGAGGCAGCGTCAGGCCCCAGTCTTCGAGGAGTTCGGCGCCACCTGTAGCTAGTGCTCCCCCACAGTTTCAGAGGCCTCAATATGATTGATTTACCCATTCTGGTCCAGGTTAGAGTTCGCAGGCATCAGGCTCGCAACATCATAGGGATACTAGTCAGACGATACCCACAATACCACGTTGTGATCATTGCGGCAAGGCCCACTTTGGACTGTGCTGTCGAGGTTCTGATGCATGTTATTCTTGCGGACAGCCTGGCCATATGATGCGGGATTGTCTTAACAGGGGAGGTGATAGTATGGCTCAGCCGACTAGATCTGTGTCTGCTTCTTCCTTATCAGTTCGACCTCTAGCACGAGGTTTTCAACAGTCGACAGGTCGTGGTAGAGGTAGAGGTGCAGTGCCGAGTTTGAGGGCTGGTCAAAATCGAACCTATGCTCTAGTAGGTCGACAGGATCTCGAGTCGTCTCCAGATGTTGTTATAGGTATTTTATCTGTGTTTTCTTATGATGTATATGCGCTGATTGATCCGGGATCTACATTATCATATGTTACACCCTTTGTGGCTAATAAGTTTGGCATTGAACCTGAATTGATAAGTAAACCCCTTGCGGTATCTACTCCGATAGGAGATTCTGTGATTGCTAGAAGGGTATATAGAGGTTGCACTGTGATGATTTGTAGTCGTCAAACCTCGGCAAATTTATTTGAGTTAGAAATGGTTGATTTTGATGTGATAATAGGAATGGACTGGTTGGCCTCATGCTATGCAAATGTTGACTGCCGTACGAAGATGGTTAGGTTTCAATTTCCTAGTGAACCCATCATTGAATGGAAAGGGAATATTGCTACACCAAAAGGTAGGTTTATTTCCTATCTTAAGGCAAGGAAAATGATCTCAAAAGGTTACATTTATCATTTCGTTCGCGTTAGGGATGCGGAGGCGAAACCGCCTACTTTACAATCAATCCCCGTGGTCAACGAATTCCCAGATGTTTTCCCAGATGAACTCCCGGGCCTTCCTCCTAAAAGGGAGATTGAGTTTAGCATTGATGTGTTGCCTGACACTCAACCGATATTTATCCCTCCATACAGAATGGCCCCGCCAGAGTTGCGAGAGTTGAAGGTGCAGTTGAAGGACTTGCTGGATAAGGGCTTCATTAGACCTAGCACTTCACCTTGGGGTGCACCAGTCCTATTCGTGCAGAAGAAAGACGGGTCGTTACGGATGTGTATCGACTATCGACAGTTGAATAAGTCTACTATAAAGAACAAGTATCCACTTCCAAGAATTGATGACCTATTTGACCAACTCCAGGGTGCCAAGTATTTCTCCAAGATTGATTTACGTTCAGGGTATCATCAGGTGAGGGTTAAGGAGAAGGATATTCCAAAGACGGCCTTCCGGACAAGATACGGGCACTTTGAGTTCTTGGTGATGTCGTTCGGGCTAACAAATGCCCCAGCAGCTTTTATGGATCTCATGAATACTATATTTAGGACCTATCTTGATGTGTTCGTGATTGTATTCATTGATGACATTCTAGTATATTCTCGTTCGGAGGCAGAACATGCGGTCCACTTGCGGATAGTATTACAGACGCTTTAGGATCGTAAGTTATATGCTAAGCTCTCCAAATGTGAATTTTGGCTGAACTTAGTAGCGTTCCTTAGCCATGTGATATCTGACGAGGGTATTAGTGTCGACTCTCAGAAGATCGATGAAGTAAAGAATTGGCCGAGACCTACAACACCATTAGAAGTTCGCAGTTTCCTAAGGCTAGCAGGATATTATAGGCAGTTTGTAGAAGGGTTTTCCTCTACATCATCACCATTGACTAAGTTAACATAGAAAGCTACCAAGTTCCAGTGGTCTGACACTTGTGAACGTAGTTTTCAGGAGCTGAAGAATCGATTGACATCCGCACCAGTGCTCACTCTCCCTGAAGGAACAGAAGGTTATGTGGTATTTTGTGATGCCTCAGGTATAGGTTTAGGGTGCGTATTGATGCAGTGTGGGAAGGTGATTGCTTATGCATCAAGATAATTGAAGAAGCATGAAAAGAATTATCCAACCCATGATTTGGAATTGGCTGCAGTAATATATGCTTTGAAGATATGGCGGCACTACTTATACGGTGTCCATGTTGACATCTACACAAATCACAAGAGTTTACAATACATCTTCAAGCAGAAAGAGTTGAATTTGAGGCAGCATAGGTGGCTTGAATTATTGAAAGACTACGACGTCGAGATATTGTATCATCCCGGTAAAGCCAATGTTGTGGCAGACGCTCTCAGCCATAAATCAATGGGAAGCTTAGTACATATTGAGGCAGGTAGATGGGGGTTGACTAAAGAGCTTCATCAGCTAGCCAATATGAGAATCAAATTGTAAGACTCTGATGACGGAGGTGTTACTGTACAGAATACATCAGAATCATCTTTGGTAGCTGAGGTAAAAGCACGGCAATATGAAGATCCTATCTTAGTACGATTAAGAGAGAGCATTAAGTAGTGTAAAAGTATGGCTTTTGAGATCGGAAGAGATGGGGCACTGAGATACCAGGGCCGATTATGTGTGCCTAATGTGGCAGGGTTGCGAGAGAAGATTATGAATGAGATTCATCAATCCTGATATTCCATCCATCCCGGCTCGACAAAGATGTATCATGATGTCAAGCAGCAGTATTGGTGGGATAACATGAAGAAGTCTATTGCAGAATTTGTAGCCCAGTGTCCCAATTGTCAACAAGTAAAGATAGAACATCAGAAACTTGGTGGATTGCTTCAGAATATAGAGATTCTGACCTGGAAATGGGAGGTGATTAATATGGACTTCATTATCGGATTACCTCGCTCTTATCATAAGTTTGACTCCATCTGGGTGATAATTGATCGACTTACAAAATGTGCCCATTTTCTGCCAGTTAAGACAACTTACACGGTTGAAGATTATGCGAAGTTGTATATCAAGGAGATTGTTAGGCTTCATGGTGTGCCGGTATCTATTATATCAGACCGAGGAGCTCAATTTACAGCTAATTTTTGGAGGTTTTTTCAGAAGGGTTTAGGCACACAAGTGAATCTCAGCACTGCATTTCATCCGCAGACTAACGGACAGGCTGAACGTACCATTCAGACACTGGAAGATATGCTACGAGCATGTGTTCTAGATTTTAAGGGAAATTGGGATGACCATCTTCCACTCATAGAATTCACCTACAATAATAGCTACCATTCCAGTATTAAAATGGCCCCATACGAGGCACTATACGGGAGGAGATGTAGATCACCAGTTGGATGGTTCGAAGTCGGTGAAACAGAATTATATGGGCCAGATTTGATTCACCAAGCTATTGAGAAGGTGAAAGTGATACAGGAGCGATTGAGGACAGCACAAAGCAGGCAAAAATCTTATTCCGATGTCCGACGTCGTGATCTGGAGTTTGAGGTTGGTGATTGGGTTTTCCTGAGGATCTCACCAATGAAGGGTATTATGCATTTTGGGAAGAAAGGTAAGCTGAGTCCAAGGTATATCGGGCCGTATAAAATTCTTTGACGGATTGGATAGGTTGCTTATGAGTTAGAATTGCCATCCGAATTGGAATTTATCCACCCGGTATTTCATGTATCTATGTTGAGGAAATGTATTGGAGACCCTTCTTGAGTCGTCCTTATCAAAGATGTACAGGTTATAGAGGACCTATCATATGAAAAAGTGCCAGTGGCTATATTGGATCGACAAGTCCGCAAGTTGAGAACAAAAGATGTAGCTTCCATCAAAGTATTGTAGAGGAACAAGAATATGGAAGAAATAACATGGGAAGCAGAAGAGGAGATGAATTCTAAATACCCGTACCTATTCCAGAATGAAGATAACAAGGATGCTGGCGGAACACATGATACATTGGAAGGTGAAATGGCTCTATGAGGTAAGCAATAACTTGAGAAAACTCTTCCTTAATACAAAATGGCGATATGCAGATAATGTACATGTCCATAATGCTTTGTATACTCTTGTAAGGCCATGCGTTGAGTTAACCGCTTGCAAGTTTGTCCTCTATTTATGGGAGAAACTTGATCGGAATCCACGATGATTTAAACTCCCCATGAACCCTTACATTCGAGGACGAATGTTCCTAAGGGGGAAGGGTGTTACAACCCATATCCACACGCGTTAGTTCATGCCATATATTAGTTAACATAAATTCAATAAGGAATTACCTTTGATATGATAAGAAGTTAATCTTATTGGTCTTAAGTGATACAAGGGTGTATAAGGGTGATTAACAAGTATTAGAAGTTAAACGAATCAAGGATGTGGTAAGTCGTATTTTCAGGTAAACCTAGAGGTTCTTAATACACTCAAGGTCATTAAGGTGTTTGAATCATATAATATCTGTATCATAAGTCTTGAAGTCAAACGAGTTATGAAACAAAAGTCGACAAACGTTGTCGCAACTTAGGTTCATAATTTTACTTAAACATTAGGTTAAATGTTTCTAAGTTTTTCTCCTAATTTACAAGGAATTACGGGGTGATATACCAACCAAATTAAAGATCTACGAGTCTAGTTTCCAATTCATTAAACCATTTGTCAATACGATCTCAGAGTATAGAGATATTCATATTTTCGCAAGCCTGTGCAGATTGGTAGATGACAAGTAGGAACATCACCTACTTGCCAAAATGATAGGACAAAATTAAAAGACCTAAGTCGGCCAAGAGAGGACTTTTAAGGGGTTATGAACTCAGTTATTTCATCCATATTTTAGACCCTCAAAACAAAAGTAAACCCCTGCAACTCCTCCCCAAAAATCTCACACAAACCCTAATCGATTTTCCCTCTCTTTCAAGTTCAATTTGAAGGTAAAACCTAGAGTTTGAAGAACCAAGGGAAGGGCTGAGTTATCCAACAAGTAAGGTAAGTTACTACCATCTTTAATACATTTTCCTCTGCTGTGAATTCATGGTAATTCGTTCTATACATGTAAGAACTCACGGGACGGTGATCGGAAGCCGTGAGTTTGAGTTATTCACTTGTAGCGGACTGTTTGTGGACTGTTTTGTGTTGCTATTGGGCTGCATGTTTTAATACTATTTTGTGGAGTTTTGGAGGTGTAAGGGTGTGGAGGAACACCATATATATGTAGGGTTGTGGTCTGATAGTGATTCGTAACATTTCCGGGTCGTTTGACACGACTACGGTGGTCGTCGTATGTATGATGTAATTAGGTTGTGCGTGGACTGTTTTGGGAGGCTCAATATGTTTATTATTGATGTTGTTTGGGCTGTTTGGTGATTGTTTGGAATGGTGTGAAGTCATATATATAGGGGAGGTGTTGTCCGTTTCAACGTAAAATAGGTTGTGGTCGATACATAATAGTTATGACGCTTAAATGATAACGATAGTATCGTTTCTCTTATTGTAGACTAAGGAGTTGTGACAATTGCATAGCTTGTGATTGGGGAAGTATATACAAGGTATGTAAGGCTATCACCTTTTCTTCTTTTGCACGACTCCGATTGTATATAATGTAATGATCGAGCTTCCAAAGATACTCTACTCTTAGAAGCTAGCAGTACTTACATTGCTTTCCCTCTTATGGAACGATTGATGTTAATGTTGCTTCTCTTATTATTATGTTTTCAATGTTGTTGGTACTTCCTAATTCTTATAAGGTTCGTAATGAAGAATTGGTCCTAATAACGTGTACAGAGGATACCGACCTTACGTCACTCCGAAAGTTTTAGAATGTGATTCCATGAGTCGAGCATGCATTATATATATATATATATGTATCTATTTTACTCTACCGAGCCGCGCTATAGTCGGCCGAGTACGGCACATATTGTGCAACTACTGATCAGTTGGGTTTTACCGAGCTCCACGTGGCCGGGTACGATTCTACCGAGCCTTATGACGGCCGGGTACGTTTTTATCAAGCCTATTATGGCTGGGTACGATATGATGATGCTGATGTCCATAGTGGCGTATGTTTTAAATGTTTGTGTATACATACATATGTATCATGCATTTCATGTCAGTAGCCCTCAGAGGTACTCAGATGTTCCAGGTTGTATATTCTCTATCCCTGCTTACATTATTGTTCATATTTATGGTTCCATGCCTTACATACTCAGTACTTTATTCGTACTGACGTCCTTTTCTTTGTGGACGCTGCATGTCATGCTGTAGGCCCTAATAGACAGGTAGGTGCAGCTCCCCCACCACAGTTGGTTGTCTAGTTCAACAGTGATTGGTGAGATCCCTTCTTCGGACTTGTCGTGGTCTTGGTATGCATTTTTGTTATAGACATTATGGGTATGTCGGGGCCCTGTTCCGGCTATGTTGCAGTACTTATGTTCCTATAGAGGCTCATAGACTAGTGTCGACTCATGTATAGTTTGGTATGCCTTGTCGGCTGGTTTTTGTTGTATAGTCTTTCATGGTGGCGTGGTAGCTCGTACCTTATATATAGTTTCTTGATTGCTGGTCATCCCCTGCTATGTATGTTCATGCCATCATATTTTATTGTTGGTTGTCCATGATCCAGGTCTACCATTTATATTGATCTCGTCAACCCTAAAAGATAATAAAAAAAAAAGGTTAGATAAAATGTATGTTGGTGCTCGGCAAGAATGGTCAGGTGCTAGTCATGGCCCTCCAGTTTGGGTCGTGACAAACTTGGTTACCATATAAAGCCTCATACGATGCCATCTGAATGCTGGACTGATAGTTGTTGTTGCAAGCAAACTCTACCAATGGCAAAAACTGATCCTAAGACCCTCCAAACTCAATCACACATACACGGAGCATATCCTCAAGAATCTGAATGGTGCGCTCGGACTGTCCGTCCGTCTGAGGGCGAAATATTGTACTCAACTCTACCCGAGTGCCCAACTCTCGCTGAACGGCCCTCCAAAACCGTGAAGTGAACTGAGTAACTCTATCTGAAATAATGGAAGCTGGAATACCATGCAGACGAACAATCTCCCGGATATAAATCTCCGCCAACCGCTCCGAAGAATAAGTAGTACACATAGGAATGAAATGAGTGGACTTGGTCGGCCGATCCTCAATCACCCAAATAGCATCAAACTTCTTCAAAGTCTGTGGGAGTCCAACTATGAAGTCCATGGTGATTCGCTCCCACTTCCACTCAAAAATCTCTAACTGCTGAAGCAACCCATCGGGTCTCTAGTGCTCATACTTCACCTACTGACAGTTGAGGTACTTAGCTACAAATCCAATTATATCTTTCTTCATCCGCCTCCACCAATAGTGCTGCCTCAAATCCTGATACATCTTCACGCCACCCGGATGGATAGAATACCGCGAACTATGGTCCTCCTCCGGAATCAACTTTCGAAGCCCATAAACATTGGGTACACAAATCCGATCCTACATCCTCAACACCCCATCGTCTCCAATAGTCACATCTCTGACATCCCCGTGCTGAACCTTGTCCTTGAGGACAAGCAAACGAGGGTCATCATACTGCCGCTCTCTGATACGATCAAATAAGGAAGACCCGGAAACCACGCAAGCTAGAACCCGACTAGGCTCCGAAAGGTTCAATCTCACAAGCTGGCTAGCTAAGGCCTGAACATCCATCGCCATAGGCCTCTCTGATGCTGGTAAATATGCCAAACTCCCCAAACTCTTCGCCGGGTGACTCAAGGCATTAGCCATCACATTGGCCTTGCCCGGGTGATACAAAATAGTGATGTCATAATCCTTTAGCAACTCTAACCACCTTCTTTGGCGCAAATTTAGATCCTTTTGCTTGAACAAATGTTGCAAGCTCCGATGGTCAGTATAAATCTCACAGGGAACCCCGTATAAATAATGGCGCCAAATCTTTAGGGCGTGAACAATGGCAGCTAACTCAAGGTTGTGAATAGGGTAGTTCTTCTCATGTATCTTCAATTGTCTGGACGCGTAGGCAATCACCCTACCGTCCTGCATCAACACTGCTCCAAGGCCAACCCTCAAGGTATCACAATAGACTGTATAAGACCCCGAACCAGTAGGCAATATCAAAACTGGGGTTGTAGTTAAAGTTGTCTTGAGCTTCTGAAAGCTTGCCTCACACTCCTCTATCCACTGAAATGGAGCACCCTTCTAGGTCAATCTAGTCATAGGGACTGCAATCGATGAAAACCCCTCCACAAAATGACGGTAGTAGCCCACCAAGCCAAGGAAACTACGAATATTTGTAGCTGAGGACGGTCTGGGCCAACTCTACATGGCCTTTACCTTCTTCAGATCCACCCGAATACCCTCACTCAATACCACGTGGCCTAAGAATGCCATTGAATCCAACTAAAACTCACATTTTGAGAACTTGGCATATAACTTCTTCTCTCTCAGAGTCTGAAGCACGGTCCTCAGGTGCTGCTCATGATCTTCCCGACTCCGGGAATACACCAGAATATCATCAATAAAAACAATGATAAATGAGTCAAGGTAGGGCCAAAACACATTGTGCATCAAATGCATAAAAGTTGTTGGGGCATTGGTCAGCCCAAATGATATAACAAGAAACTCGTAATGACCATATCGAGTCCTGAAGGAAGTCTTTGGGATATATTGCTCCCGAATCTTCAATTGATGGTAACCTGAGCGCAAGTCAATCTTAGAAAACACCTGTGTGCCCTGAAGCTTGTCAAATAGATCATCAATACAAGGCAAAGGATAACGGTTTTTCATTGTAACCTTGTTCAACTGGCGATAATCGATACACATACGCATAGAACCATCCTTTTTCTTCACAAACAAGACAGGAGCACCCCAAGGTGAAACACTAGGTCGAATGAAACGCTTATCAAGCAATTCCTGTAACTGATTCTTCAACTCCTTCAACTCAGGAGGAGCCATACGATACGGAGGAATAGAAATAGGCTGAGTGCTTAGAAATAGATCAATGCCAAAATCAATATCTCTATCAGGCGGCATGCCTAGAAGATCAGTTGGAAACACATTGGGAAAATCCCGTACTACTGGGACTGAATCAACTGAAAGGGTATCAATACTGACATCTCTCACAAAATCTAAATACGTGTCACACCCCTTCTCAACCATGCGTTGAGCTTTAAGGAAATAGATAACTCTACTGGGAGTGTGATCTAGAGTACCACTCCACTCGACACGCGGTACACCTAGCATAGCCAGCATCACGATCTTGGCATGACAATCAAGGATAGCATAATGGAGCGACAACCAGTCCATGCCCAAAATAATATCAAAATCAACCATGCTGAGTAGCAATAAATTGTCTCTAGTCTCAAAACCATGAATAGTAAACAAACACGACCGATAAACGCGGTCCACAACAAGAGAATCTCCCACAGGAGTAGAAACATAAACATGGGAACTCAAAGAATCTCGGGGTACACACAAATGCAGAGCAAAATAAGAAAACACATAAGAATAAGTGGAGCCTCGATCGAATAGAACCGATACATCTCTGTGACAAACCAGTATAATACTTGTGATGACAGAATCAGAGGCAACAACCTCGGTATGGGTAGGAATGGCATAGTATCTGGCCTGGCCTCCCGCCCTAGGGCGACCTCTACCTCCCCGACCTCCACCCCTAGCTGGCTGGGCAGATGGGGTAGACGCTAGTGCTGGAACCATAGCTTGAGAACTCTACGGGGCACGCTATGGCTGAGAAGTCTATGAAGGTGCACCCCTTCCAAGTCTGGGGTAATCTCTGACCATATGGCGTGTGTCACCACACTCAAAACAAGCAATGGGAGGACGTGGTAGTTGTGATGGCTCGGGCCAGGTCTGCTGGACTAATCTCTGAAAGCACCCCGCGTAGGAGGCGCGCTAGAAACCGGAGGTGCATAGTAAGGCTCTTGAGTCCTAGGAGGAGCTAGAGCACTGCTGGCTGCTGGAAGAGCTGAATGAATGGGGTGACTTATATAACCCCTACATGTCGACCTGAAGCTGGGGTACGGGCACGTGAGAAATGGCCCGACTCTCGAGACCTCTTGGCCTCCCTCTCTTCTCTCTCCCTAGCATGCATACCCTCAATCCTCCTAGCAATGCTCACCATCTGCTGATAAGAAATATTCATCTCCAACTCACGAGCCATGTAAGATTTGATGGGAGGAACAAGCCCCTCAATAAATTGGCGAACCCTCTCGCGAACAGTAGCAACCAAGGTTGGTGCATGCCTAGCCAAACTGGTAAACGGATGGCATACTCTGAAACAGTCATAGTACCCTGGTGCAAATGCTCAAACTCTGTGCGTTATGCGTATCTAACGCTCTGAGGAACATACTCTCTCAAGAATATATCCGAAAACTGAGCCCAAGTCAGTGAAGCAGCCGCGTCTTAACTGTCTAACTCATAGGTGCGCCACCAATCATAGGCGGCTCCTCGAAGCTAGAAAGTAGTGAAAGAAACCCCGCTCGATCCAGAAATACCCATAGTACAGAGAATGCAGTAACACTCATCAAGAAATCCCAGAGCATCCTCCGATGATAGACCACTGAACTCAGGAGGCTTGAACCTCTCAAGGCTCAACTGCTCATGCTCGGAAGCTGTTGTCATGCCCTCGAGTTGAACTGGCACTGTAGGCGGTACAGGAATAATCTCTGGGACCTGCTCAACATGCACTCACTGCTCAGGAGTGCGAGCGGCGGGAGTCTGATCTCCTCCCCTAGCCTGGAATGTGGCTGCAGCAAGGGGAAGCAACTTTGCCTGAGCCAAAGTGGTGTACATGCTCATGAACTGCGCCAAAGTCTCGTGAAGGGCTAGAGTAGTAGTAGTAGGCATGTCAGTTACCTGGACTCTGGCTGGATCTGCTGGTGGTACCTTGGTGGCAGCTCGTGCAGGTGCTCTCGCTGCACCACGTGCGCGTCCTCGACCTCTACCACGGCCCCGGCCTCTAACGGCTATAGTAGGGGGCACGGGTGCTTGATCATCCCGAGTAGCACGTGTCCTCACCATCTGTGAGAGAATAGAAGATAGAAGTTTAGAATTGTGATAGCAAAATATCGCACGACAAGGAAATCAAATGAAGTGCAGATTTTTCCTAACAGTTACATAGCCTCTCGTAGATAAGTACAGACGTCTCCCTACCAATCAGCGAGACTCTAATAAACCGGCCTGTGTTTCATGACTCCTATGAACCTAGGGCTCTGATACCAACTTGTCATGATCCCAGTTCACCCTCAGTGAACATGTCGTGACGGCACCTAGTCTCTACGACTAGGTAAGCCTAACAATCGGAAAATAACTAACTTGCAAAATAAATAATCAAAACTGAACAACTGGAAGAAAACAGTATATAAAATGACGCTCGGCATATACAACTCAACATCACAGCACGCTACAATACTATCCCAAAACCCGGAAACTCACGGGAACACAAGCTAGAAGGAATACAGTAAAGATCTCTAATCTCCAGAAATGTTTGCATCAATAGTACGAATGAAGGGCTAACACTACAAGATAGAGTAAAGAAGGAGACTCTTTGGTCTGCAGACGCGGCAGATGTACCTCGAAGTCTCATAAATGCTCCATGCCTCAAAGATGGTAAGCCTGTTCAAAGGAGCCTGGATCTGCACATGAAAAACATGCGCAGAAAGGGCATGAGTACACCACAGCAATACTCAGTAAGTGCCAAACCTAACCTCGGTCGGGTAGTGACGAGGAAGGTCAGGGCCCTAATGAGGTTAAACATAATATAAAGTTTCAACAGTATGAAATAGAAAATATAAATTAGTACAGCAGTGAAATAAGACAGGTTATACAAGGCAACAACAAATATACAAGAACGGAGTAAACACAGAAATAAGAACAGCTCAATACCAATGGCAACAACGAGGATCTCCCAGGATACCGTCCTGTAGTCCCTTTCATCAACTGTCCAATGGATCTCCCGGGATACCGTCCCATAGTCCAATTATCAATGCGTGGGGATCTACCGGAACCCCAGTTCGTAGTCCCAAATGTAAAATACCTAGTATTGGGGAAATCTACCAGGTGCATTCCCGTAGTTCCATATAACTATGCAGGGGGGTCTACCGGGAATCTAACCCGTAGTCCCAAAGTAAACAAACAAGGGGAAGCTACTGGAATATCACATCCGTAGTCCCAATGTAAATATGCAACAATAGCAAGAAGATATTTAGAAATGAAATTTCTCATCACAGAAAACAAATCATTCTAGCCTAACATGCTTCACATAGTGCAATCAATGCAATTTAAACAAATATGCAATTTAAGTCAACTAAACATGCTCTTCTAGCTAACAACATGCTAAATTTACAAGTATAATAAAGCAGGAAAGGAAACATGCTAATAAATACTTTAAAAAAACTGGATTTCCAACAATTTGCACAAGTACGCGCTCGTCACCTCACGCACAAGGCAATTCAATTACCAAATATATCAATCCTAAGGGGAAGGTCCCCCACACAAGGTTAGACAAGCCACTTACCTCGAACCGGCTCGAAGTCAACTAGAAACCACAGTTTTGCCACGAGTATCCGACTCCAAATGACCCAAATCTATTCAATTTTATTTCATAATGTAAATAATACTTCAAGAAGCTGATTCTACAATTAAATTCAAGGCTAAAGAGCGAAATTATGTAAAATAACCAAAATGCCCCTCAAGACAACGTCTCGAAATCGGGTGAAATTTATATTTTCAGAATCCTCACACTCACACGAGTCTAACCATATAAACATCTCTCAAATCGGATGTCAAAAACCTAATCAAAACTCAATAATTCGGCCTATGAAGTTTTATCAAATTTTCATTAAAATACAAAATTAAAGGAGGAATTCATGCTTAGATTAGTGGGTTACAAGCAAAAAAGAGTTTAGAATCATTACCCAATCAATATCTCTGAAAATCCCTCAAAATCTCGCTCAAATCCGAGCTCCCAAGCTTAAGTTTTGATAAAAATGGCTAAACCCTCGATTTTGAAATCTTATACATGCCCAGGTGTATTGCGAATCGCGATCGCAAAAGAAGGCCTGCGATCGCGAAGAGTAAAAATAAAGGCTTCAGGAAATGGCCTACGCGAACGCGAGAGTAGGCATGCGATCGTGAAAGAGAAGAAGATGACCTTACGCGATCACGTCTGAAGGTACGCGAACGCGAAGAGGAAATGGGGCTACTGATCCACGGACTCAATTTCTCCTACGCAAACGCGAAGGTGCAACTGTGAACGTGAAAGAGTAAGGGGCAGTGTTATTGTCACGATCCAAACCCAGACCCGGTCGTGATGGCGCCTCTCGTGAGGACAAGGACAGCCAACTAAACAGTTTCGTCTTCTTAGAACAGTTAAATAGTGCATAAGCAGCTTAAATATAATTTAATGATATAATTAGCAAAAGTACAACCTGACACATCCCTAACCGGGGTGTCACAAGTCACGAGTATCTATTAGAGTATAAATACAAAACAAAGTCTGAAATATACAAAACATGACTGTTGAACAAAAAGGGAGAAAAGTGGTGCTGCGAACGCTGGCAGCCACCTCGCTAAACTCCGATAACTCTACCTTCGATCAGCCAGAACCCGCCATCGGGTGTATAAATACCTGCATCTACACACAAGGTGCAGGGGGTAAAGTGATTATTCCAACTCAGTAAGTAATAAAGGTAAATAACAACTGTGCGGTATGAAATCACGTAAAGCAAATCCACATATTGTATAGAAGTAGTGTAAAACCTTTTGAGTAAAACCAATGAATTTGTGAAATCTTTAGAAACATCTTAGCTCAGTTTAAACCTCTTTTGAAAATGACTTTTTCAAAAGTTACGCAAATGAATGCAAAACAGTTAATGGCGATAAGCACAGAAAATCTGCCCCTCGGGCGCAAATACCTCAGTATAACAAGTAAAATGACAAGTAAATATGAAAGATGAACACATAAAGGTTTGCCCCTCGGGCACAACTCAAAACAGTACCAGCCCCTCGGGCTCACTCTCAGAACAATATCAGCTCCTCGAGCTCACTCTCAGAACAATATCAGCCCCTCGGGCTCACTCTCAGAATAATATCAGCCCCTTGAGCTCACTCTTATAACACAATGAGTACCCGTGCTCACTAGGGGTGTACAGACTCCGGGAGTGGCCCCTTACGTCCCGAGCACAATATCAAGCCATCTCGTGGCATCAAATCTCAGCTCTCAGCATCATATCACTCAAGCCACCTTGTGGCGTATATATGTATCTTAGGCCCTTGGCCTCATATCACTCAGTATATCCTCACATCTGGCCCTCGGCCGCACTCAATCCGAAAATCATCACAAGCCCCTCGGGCATTAGTAAAACAGTAGTTCTCAGCCCAAAACATCATTTAAAAATATCATTTAAGTCTTAAAACTAAGTAAAGTGGATGAGTTGTAAAACAGTGGAAAACAGCATGACTGAGTTCAAGTAATAAGTCAATACAATGAGGAAATAGTGATAAAAATCCTCGAAGGGTTCAAATAGTTGGCACGAAGCCCAAATATGGCAATCAGCCCAAGTCATGATGTTAACAAATAAGTTTCAATCAAATACGTGGTAAAATCATCAATCGGGACGGACCAAGTCACAATCCCCAATAGTAAACGACCCCACGCTCATCATTGAGCACATGTCTCACCTCAATATAGCACTACGATGTGCAAATTCGGGATTTCAAACCCTCAGAACATCATTTACAATCATTACTCACCTCAAACCGGCTAAATCTCTAACTCGCGACGCCCTTGCCCCTCGAATCGGCCTCCACGCGCGTCGAATCTATCCAAAATCAGAACGAATACGTCACAATATGCTAAGGGAACAAAGCCCAAGCCAAAACAATCGAAAAATACCAAAAAATCTTAAAATTAGCAAAACTCGAGCCTCGGGCCCACTTCTCGAAACTCAGAAATTTTCACAACAACGGATTCCTTATCTCTCCACGAGTTCATACATATCAAAAGTTCTCAAATCTGACCCCAAATGGTCCTCTAAATCCCCAATCAAAGATTCCAAATCTCAAGCCCTAGTTCTTCCATTTTTAGCTTAAGTTTCCATGAATTCCTAGGTGGATTTCACAATAGAATCGAGTTTTAGGTCCGAAATTCTTACCTCTAAATGTTTCTCCTTGAATCTCTCTTTAATTTCCTTCAAAAAGCTCTCAAAATGATCAATAATGGGGGAAATGAGCCACAAAATCGCGGATGAAATGACTTAAAACATTCTGCCCAGCTCTGCTCGTTCCTTCATCGTGATCGCGGCACAAGCCTCGCAATCCCGAAGAGCAAATTTCTAAGACCTCAACAATATACTACGCGAACGCGACACAGACCCTGCGAACGCGATGCTTCCGCTTCCCACACCTACGCGAACGCGACACCCCTTATGCGAACGCGAAGGCTAATTCCTGACCTTCCTCCCTTCCTTCTTCGTTTACGCGAGGCTCCTCACCCGAACGCGAAGAGATAATCTCTGCAACATCTGAACTCCCAAAATCTGCAACTTTCAAACACCAAAAATGGTCCGATTGACCACCCAAAACTCACCCGAGGCCCACGGGACCTCAACCAAAAGCACCAACACAACCTAGAACCTTATTCAAACTTGTTCCAATCATCAAAACACCTCAACCAACATCAAATTATCCAAAACTCATCGAATTCAAGCCTAAGTTTCTAAAATCTTCCGAAATACGCTTTCGATCAAAAACCAAACCAAACCACATCCGAATAACCTGAAACTTTGCACACACATCCCAAATGACATAACGAAGCTACTTCAACCCTCGGAATTCCATTCCGACCCCCGAATCAAAATCTCACCTATCAACCAAAAATCACCAAAATATCAACTTCGTCAATTCAAGCCTAATTCTACTCCGGACCTCCAAAACCAATTCCGATCACGCTCCTAAGTCATAAATCACCTCCCAAAGCTAACCGAACCATCGTAACTCACATTCGAGCCCTCTAACACATAAGTCAACATCCAGTTGACTTTTTCAACTTAAACCTTCTTAAAAGAGACTAAGTGTCTCATTTCTTACCAAATCCTCTCCGAACGCAAACTAATCAACTTGATCACATGAAACACGGATAACGAAGCATAAAGAATCAGAAATGGGGGAAACGGAGCGGTAACTCATGAGACGACTGGCCGGGTCATCACATTCTCCCTAGCTTAAACAAACGTTTGTGAGCACGTAATTTTTGCCTCACAAGAACTACTCCAAAAGAAATCACAAATAATTTTTCTTTGTATGCAATTTTTGAATTTTTGTGGCATTTCGTCTGTGCATGTTCATTTTATTCTAATTAAGGAAAAATACAAAAAAAATGGTAATGCAGATGCATATGCATTCAGGAATTAATATTGCATTTTTAGAATTAATTAATCATTGGTTTATATAAAAGGATAATATAAAAATAATATATTTAGGAAATTATAAACCATAGTTTGGTTTTAAAAGAAGGAAAATCACAAAAAAATATGTAATTGTTATAATTTTTGTCATTTAAGTATGCCTTTGTGTGATTTTGATTTTTAACTAAATGTTTAATTAGTGTGATATTTATTGTCAAGTGTTAATTGATTTTACAATTTAATTAGGAATTGTGTAAAATTAGGAATAAAAGTAGAAAAGAGAAAGAGTTGGAAAAAATAAAGAAAATCCGGTTTGGGCCAAAAATTAAAATGAAAGCAAGCCCAAAACGAGCTGGCCCAATGCGTAAACTGGTCCGTCTCCTCAGAGGTGCCCGAACGGCACCGTTTTTGTCACAGTTGAGCGGGGCCATTGATTTCACCTGATCAACGGTCCAGATCAATCCCCATAACCCGATCCAATTTGCCCTCCCCGGGCCAACCCATACCCCTATTTAAACTAAACGACACCGTATAATTTTAACCCCTTTCATCCTGACCATTGATCGTAATAGATCTAACGGTTAAGATCAAAACAACCCCTCACTATATAAGCCCCAAATCCTTACCCCACCCCCCAAACCAAACACCCCCCCCCCCGCTTCCTGTTCATCGTCTCCTTCAAAGACAGACCCAAACCCTAGCCGCCTTAGCTCCCCTTCACCTGAAACCCGACGGCAACTACACCGCCGGCCACCACCTTAACACCATAGCTTCCCCACGACATCCTCTTTCCAGATATGATGCTAGTTTCCTTCGAATCATCACCGATCTTCTCGAATCTGCAGTCGAAGAGTTCGTCTGAAACTTCACCTATTCCGATGACCACCAAATTAACACCACAACATCCCCTGACCACCCTCGTCATAAATCTGGTAACCGTTTAGTTCGAATCTTCCCGGAACTTCTCGAATCTTCAATCGAAGATTCGAGCATAACTCAACTCACACCAAACCATCCCAAATTGATACCTAACACTCACCTGACCCCCCCCCCCCCCCTTAGGCCTACACCAATGAAGGTTTGGTTCAAATCAAGCCGAAAGTGTTCGAACCCCAAATCAGACCCTCAAGAACCCTAAAAATCCAAATCATGGAATCAGTCCAATTAAATAAAGATTTGGGGTCTAATAGACCTTAATCGAGGTATTCTCAGTTGAGAATACTTTGATTAAAGTTTGTTCAACCTCAAAAATGTCCAAATTCAAGTTCGAGCCTGGGTCCGTATATTTCTGAGTTTCTGAGGTACTTTATCTTTTCTTCATTTTTGTATTCATGTTTTTCTATATATGTATCTATTTAATTTAGTTTTATTAATTTTCCATGTTTATCAATTAATTCTGCTCATCTCAATAGACCTTTTATTTGGTCCAAATCTGTCATTTTGTTTATGATTGCTGTAATTATTATGTGTGTGATCGATTAATAAGTTGCGTCGATTAGTTAGTTTCCATTTTTATTCTGTCAATAACACTGAAATTACCCGAATGACCTATTTCTTTGTTTGCTGATTTGATCAATGTCAGTTGTAATACGTAATCGTTCAATTAAGTTTCATTGAGTAGTTCGTTCGTATAGTTTGAATCAATTGGCATTCTGTTGTTTATAATTTTCAAATTGTTAGTCATCCGGTTAGTTCAGATGTTGTTTTGAGTATGAGCATTATTCTGAATCACTGGAACCTTCATATTTGATGTAGTTTCTGCCGTAAAATGCTAGCTGAATTGGTTATAGTTGTTAATCAAGTCAGTTTTGGTTAATTGATTAGTTAAACAGATTTTGATACAGTAGTTGCATCGGGCTAGGACAGTAAATCACAGTGGTTTTCAGGGGCAATTTGGGAATGAAACAGTAGGAATAATATGTTAGTATTAGTGTGTTATTATTGGAATGTTAATGGCTTTAATTTAATGTGATAATGGGGAACAAAAGGAAATAGGGGGCTGAAAATCGGGAAAAAGGCTTCCTTAATGGGATTTAAAGTAAAAAGAGCAGATTTTGAGTGGGGAATTCTGATTTTTTGAAAAGAAAAAGGGTCGGGCAGATTGTATAAAGAGGGGGGCAGACTGGAAGAGAAAGGGGTCTGGAAAAAATCAGACAGAGATTTTAGAAAAAAAGGCAAACTAAAAAAGAGAGAAAACTGGACAGAATTTTTCGAAAAACAGTGACATTAGACTGTACTTCTTAACCTAAAAGACCATTGTATTTTCAAGAGGGATAAGGCTGAGGTTTATTTCAATAGTATCAGTTTGTTTCGTCTGAGTGTTCAAAGAAGGCAACTATTGTTGCTTTGCATCTATTTCTCTTCTGCTTTGACTGTGGCTGCATTTTGGTATTACTGGGATTCGTTTGGCGTTGCTGTTAATTTTGCCTGAAGCTACTATTGGATATTCTTAAGTTTGCTGTTGGTTTTTCAATCTACTACTGGTTTATCTGTTATTGGTTTTACTGGTTGTATTGCTGGACACTGCTGAACCTACTATTGTTGTTGCTGTTGTTACTGCTACTTTCTGCACTGATCCTCCTCTTCTTCTCTTTGCTTTTCAAATACCAGGTACACAAATTGATACACTGCTTGTAGGTTAAAACTTGAAGCATGAATATAAAGAAGTGAAGAGTTGAAGTTTTAAGTTCATTATAGTTGTTTATTTACTTGTATACGTATTAGAATACCTTTTTCATTAGAATCATGTAAGTGTTTATTTATGTATAACTGGACTTTTTTTTTTGCAATAGTTTAGTAAGAAAACTACCCATGTATGTTTAGTTAAAAAGGATTGATATAGTAACTCTTGCTCTGTTAGCTTCAGTATTATTTGTTAAATTGCATATATCAAGAGCATGTTAGCCCATTTAGATTATTATCAAGCATTCAATAGTTATCTCATTGAATAAATGGCCTATTTCGGAAACTGATAGGAACATGGTTTAATTAGATACAAGTAGTTGATTTAATGCATATAAATGGTTTTTTTAAAAAAAGAAAATTTAATTAGATTTCCAAGTTCTTACATTACAGTAGAACGCCACTTTAAATTTGAAGGAATTTGTTAATAAGATGATACCATTTTTTACAAGCTATGAATGTGTAGAAACCATTAATTAGCCCTATTGGATTAAGGATAGCCTGGGTCCAATTTTACCTCACATACGTTGGACTTGGGTCCAACAAATGGTAAACAGATCGCCCTTATTGCACCATTTTCAGAATTAACAAACCGTACATGAATCTTAACCAATAACCCGCATGCATGTAAATAAATTAGGTACCCTTTCTTATTTTATTTTAGAGATGGACGGAAATAGAAAAACATAGTTACTATAGGATGATTCTTTTAAAATAAAAATGGAGGTGTGCCTCGCCATAGGAAATCACAAATTGTGGGGCCCTCGGTAAATATTTTTTTAAAATTACTTAGACTTCGGGATGAGCCGCTTTTAGCAAAACTCCACGGCCCTACCCAAAAATAGTAATACGCTAATTGTTGTAGGCGCGCATTTTAGTAATCTTACCCTCTTAAACTCGGGTGTGTATTTCATGTGACCCAAATCCAAATCCCAAAACATTGAATAAAATGCGTTCCGGATTGCGGGTGCATTTCATGTGCCGCAATCCAAGGACAAATTTTTATACGATGTTCACATTCTTTTAAAATATAATAATAAAAGCGGTAAAGGGATAAAATTTGTACAGGAACTCATAATTGTATAAAATCAAATAATCAATCCAAATATAACAGTTGAGCGAC
Source organism: Nicotiana tabacum (assembly GCF_000715075.1). Classification (NCBI taxonomy): domain Eukaryota; kingdom Viridiplantae; phylum Streptophyta; class Magnoliopsida; order Solanales; family Solanaceae; genus Nicotiana; species Nicotiana tabacum. Next base: position 117,407,439 of record NC_134086.1, on the reverse strand, counting down.
CGTGCTAGAACCACAGAACTCGGGAATGCCTAACACCTTCTCTCGGGTTAACAGAATTCCTTATCCGGATTTTTGATTCGCGGACTGTTAAACAGAGTCATTCTTTTCCTCGATTCGGGATTCAATCGGTGACTTGGGACACCATAAATCTCCCAAGTGGCGACTCTGAATAAATAAATAAATCCCGTCTCGATTGTCCTTTAATTGAAAAAAACTCTTTCACCCTTCGCGGGTGTAGTGAAAAAGGAGGTGTGACAGCTCTGGCGACTCTGCTGGGGAACAGACCCAGAACCACTGGTTCAGGGCTAGAAATTCGTGCTTATATAAATTGTTATATTTGGTTTTATCTGATTTTGTTACATGTTTTGTCTCAATGTGCTAATTGGTTGCCTTTTACCGCTTTGATATTACGTGAACTGTATATAAACTGTGCCGAAACCCATCTCCTCTCTTAGTCTTCTGAATCATGAAGAAGGGTGCACTTCGTGTGACTTCTTTTCTGTATAGTGTCTAATTCCCAATTTAGAACGAGGTTGGATAAGTTGCAAAGCTGGTGAAGCTTCTGTATTCCCGGTACGTTGCCTCCCCCTCGGCTCGAGTTGTCCACTCGGGTAAGCCAGGTCTAGAACAAACACCCAGGTTCTGAACCTAGAATAACTCAGCCTCATGCCGGATCCCTAATAGGAACGCTTATTTGCATTATGTGCATTTTGACTTAGGGGACTCAACATAGGGGTTGGGTCCGTCTAGGGCTAGCAACCTGAAATAAAGACTGTCCTGATGCATCTTATTTGTTTTATGTGCATTTATTTGCTCGGTCTTGCATGTTGACCGGCTTCTGAATCTCGGGAATGTTAAAAAAAAAGTTAAAATTCAAAAATATTTCTTTAGACGTCTTACTTTTCAAAAAAAAAATCTTCGTCCTCAAGGGTCGTATTTGAAAGCCGAGTCATTTGGAATATAGATAGTTTTGAGTCAAATAAAAGTTTTTCCTTCTTTAATCACCATAATAAATGTGCAGGATGAGCACAAGTCAAAATGAACCGTTCTCAGTCTGTAGCGAGGTCCCTTTGACACTCCACATGTGGTGGAATGATATGGAAAATGATAGTAAAAAGATAGTGGAAAGGGTTTTGGGAGGTTTTGTCGATCTGTTGAATATCAAGCCAAGAACAGATATCATCGAGGCGCTAATACCGTTCTGGGACACAACCCGCAATGTATTCCGTTTTGTCAACTTTGAACTTTCACCTACGCTAGAAGAAATCGCAGGATACGCGGGAATGAATGGAAAATTAAGGGGGCAATATTTGCTTTCACCAAGACCGGTATCTCCGCATGGATTTTTGGATTTGCTAAATATTAGTCGAAAGGTGCAAAATGATGACTTGTCGAAAGGGTGTTGTGCTCTCCAATTCTTATATCAACGGTACGGTGTTCCTCAGGGTTTTGAAGAGCCGAATCTCGGGTTAACTCATGCTGGAAACAGGAACAAGTGGGAGGCGAGACGTACTTTGGCATTTATAACAGCATTTCTGGGGGTCGTGGTTTGTCCACGCAAAGATAAGAAAATAGAGATAGGCCTGGTAGGGATGGCTGATGTTGCAATCAAGAAAACTAACAGTACTGTGGTCCCTTTGGTTTTATCCGAAATCTACCGAGCCTTAACTATATGTCGAGAAGGAGGCAATTTCTTCCAAGGATGCAATCTCTTACTCCAGCTGTGGATGCAAGAACACCTTTGTCACCGAGTAGGATACATGAATCACGGGTTGACCGAACAAAATTGTATTAGTGGTTTTGAGAAACGGATGACGGGCGTTGTATTCCCTGAAGGTGTCGAAGCGTGGCTTGCACGATTAAGAACAACAACAGCAGACCAAATTGAATGGGCTTTTGGGTGGTTGCCTGATATTGAGGTAATATACATGGCGGCCGAGGAATGTCATATTGTTTTGATGGGAGTTCGCAGTATCCAACCATATGCTCCTCATCGGGTACTGCGCCAACTAGGAAGATTTCAGGTAATTCCCACTGATGAGGATCTAAGCAAGCACGCCATTGAGTTGAGTCCAGGAGTCGTGTTCCCCGAAGAAAAAATTAGAAAGCTGTGGCACGAATGTAGATTCCTTGAGCTCAAGACTATGGTTCGAGAACTGGCTAAGGGTGAGGTAGACCCAAAGTACGATGTTTGGTTCGGGAAAAGGTTCCAGATTCGTCAGAGACCTGCTAAAAGAGCTCACATCCAACAATTTATGGATGATTCGCAAGAACAGTGGGGCTGGTTAGTGAGAGAGGAAGGCTACCTGGCTGAAATCGGAAAGCTAAAGCGACAAATTGAAAGGCTTATGTTTGAAAACAACGTGCAAGTAGCCTCAGAGCAGGGTGAAAGAACAAATTAGCCAAAGAAAACCAGGCACTGAAAGCCCGAATTCGCCAAGTCGGTAAGAGTGATAGCGACCGACAGAAACGTCGCTCTGATGAAAGGTTGATAGCAGAATTGAGAAATCAAGTCAGCAAAAGCTGAGAAGACTTAGAGAGATCCAAGGCTTGTATAGCAAGAATGCGGGTCAGGTGGGCCAAAGTTACAGCAGCACGGAGAGAGCACATATGGCAAGTGAAAAGGGACTACGAAATGAGTGTTACGACATTGAGAGAAATAAACTCCATTCTCAATAATCGGGTCCTTAAACAAGCTCGGGATGCTAGAACAGATAGGGAACGCTGCTATGAGTCAATAGCCCGAATGGAAGAACAAATGGAGAGGTTCCAAGATCAGCTCATTGACAATACTCGAATATTGGGACTAAAGAATCAACGGATAGAACAGCTGTGCATAGAGAGAGATAGAATCAGGGGTAGGATCAATGAGATAGGGCGCTACATCACCACGAAGTGCCTAACATGTGAAGAGATGCCCCGTGGTATCCTTTTTTCCTCAGTCATGGATTATGTCCACCGGATCATGGAGGAACTAAAAAGCTTGCAAAGAAGCCTGGCACCAAAGCCCGCGGAAAGGCCGAACGATGCCTCACGGACACCAATATTCAAGGCTTTAATGTATCCCTAGTTCAATCTTGCACTTGTTTGTTTTTCAGAGTATGTTGTCTACCCTTATGGTCTCTTCAAACATTCTTAAAAAAAAGTATAGAGTCTGTATTTTCGTTTGTTTTTTTTATGATGGCTTGTAATAGCATATTTGAGTAATAAAAGAAAATATTGGGTCTTTGTTTTTATGGCACGAATTACGCTTGGTCTGATTCGTGCGGGGTCACGATACGTACGTAATCTATATAGGATTCGACCGTAATTATGAAGAAAAAAATGGAAAATATATATATATCTGTCAGAGCAAGAATAAGCCGGGATGATGCATGCGGTCAGAGCAAAAGCATATTAGAAATGATTAACTGCCTAAGAACATTGCATCCCCAACGTGCAATTACAATATCTGTTAAGACTCTAACACTGACAAGTTTGTTGTTTTTCCAATCAATACCAGTTAGTTGTTAGAGCGTACTGGCACCGTACCATTATCAAACAAGATCGAAAGGTCCTATACCAGAAAGCATGACTGGATCAGACAACAATGCTGAGTCGGAAAAGACGGCAAATCAGATGCTAAAGGAAGCCATGGAAAAAATGGAAAAGATGAGGCTGGAAATGAATGAAATGCAGATAGCCTTAGCCAGAGCCCAAAAGGGGCAGGAACTACCTGTTACTCCTACTCTCTAACCAGGACACACGTCAGAATACCCCTCTCCCGGTCCTTCAACGAGTTTCCCAAGCCATCACTACTATCAGGGAAGAGAGGCTTATGATCCCCAAGCTCCATCACCCAGTCAAAACCCTCCTCCACCAAATGTTCCCGTCTTTGTGGCACCTCCCCCAGCCCCAATGCACAGATCATCCAATGAGCCACTGTTTCAGGCTCACAACACACAATATTACCCCCCTGAACTCACATTCAAAGCACCCGAGCCACATACCTATAATCCCCACTTTGAGGTCCCGGCGGAGATTGAAAAGCCGGTTAAGAGCCTAGAGCAGGACGAGGTGATGCGGAAATTTAAAAGCCTGGAGCAGTCCTTCAGGAACATACACGGGTTAGGCAACCAGGTCAGCGTGGCCTACAAGGATCTATGCCCTTTCCCTGACGTTCAATTACTAGCAGGGTTCAAGATGCCCAAGTTCGATTTGTACGAAAGGCATGGTGATCCTATGGCACATCTATGGGGCTTTTGTAGCAAAATGAGGGGAGCAGGGGGAAAAGATGAGCTACTGATAGCTTACTTTGGCCAGAGTTTGAGCGGGTCGGCACTGGAGTGGTATACAAGATAAGATCCGAGCAGGTGGTACACCTGGGATGACTTGGCACAAGCTTTCACAGGACACTTCCAATACAACCTTGAGATAGTCCCGAACCGTCTCACATTGTTAAAGCTTGAGAAGAAACCCAGAGAGAGCTTCCGGGAATTTGGGTTCCGATGGAGAGAACAGGCAGCCAGAGTTGATCCCCCAATGAGAGAGGGAGAAATGGTAGATTACTTTCTACAAACTCTCGAGCCAACTTACTTCGGTCACTTGGTGACGTCAGTTGGCAAATCATTCAATGAAGTGGTGAAAATGGGAGGTATGATAGAAGAGGGACTTAAGTCCAATAAGATCCTGAGTTACTCGGAAATTAAGGCAACAACTCAGGCCATTCAGAGCGGTACGGGAGGTGCGCTCGGAAAGAAAAGGAGAGAGGAGGTCACAACAATAGAGGCGGGCAATTGGTCCAGATCTAAAGGCCCTTCCCCTCATTACCAACCCAGACCCCATCATCTAAACTACCCACACAATCCATACAACCCTACTACCCACCACAAGAACAACATTTTTCCGTACATCACGCCCAAACTTACACCCAGCCTCCGGCTCGTCCGTAATGGCGTGTACCGGCTCCCCAACATACATATCTACCTCCACAAAACACATATCCACCACCGAGGGCCTACAGGAATCCTTCAGGGCCAAACTTCCGCGGAGATCAGGCTTTCAGGAACGAAAGGATGCAGAAGCCAAGAACATTCACTCCGTTGGGAGAAACCTATACTACTCTGTTTCACAAGTTGAAGCAGATAGGCCTACTAAGTCCTGTTGAAACCAAATTTCCAAATCCCCTTCCCAAAAATCTGGACCATTCAGTAAGCTGCGAATATTGTTCGGGTGCTCCCGGGCACGACACTGAGAAATGTTGGAAGTTGAAGACTGCCATACAAGATCTTATTGACACAAATAGGATCGAAGTTCAGGCACCAGGGGCACCCAACATCAATGAAAATCCATTACCGGTGCACCATAAAGCCCACATGATTGAATTAGTGCACGAGGGAGGGAAACCAAAAACACCCTCACAAATGGTAATGATGATTCGCGCCAGTACTAATGAAGCGTCGACTAGTGGAAAGGCAGTGGTACAGTCGGGAAAGGTATATGACAAGCCCTTTGTGATAGAAGGGAAAGGGTCATCTATTACTGCGAAGAGGCCAGAGTCAGGCAGAGCAGTGTTGCAGGGAGTAGCAAACAAACCAAGGTTGGTAGTAAAAGGGGTCCATGTGGGACCAGTTGTTATCAAGCCGGTCATACAGTTGCCGATAACAAGTGAGAAGGCTGTGTCATGGAGCTACAGTCAAGTGACGGTGACGCATAAGGGGAAGGAGGTTGTGGAAGACATATGCGAGGCACAAGGGTTAACTCGATCGGGAAGGTGTTTTGCTCCCGCAGAGTTGAGAAGGGTCAATCCTGAAACAATAAAGAAACCTGTAACAGAGGAAGAAGCAGAGGAATTTTTTAAGAAGATGAAGGCGCATGATTACTCAATTATAGAGCAATTAAGAAAGACCCCAGCCCATATTTCATTGCTATCCTTGTTAATCCATTCAAACGATCACTGTCAGGCCTTAATGAAGATTCTGAATGAGGCCTATGTCCCGGACAAGCTCTCAGTGAACCATTTGGAGAAAGTAGCGCACAAGATCTTTGAAGTAAACCGAGTGACATTCTCTGACGATGAGTTACCGGTAGAGGGTACTGAACACAACAGAGCACTCTATCTGACGGTAAAATGCGAAGAATCGGTGGTCACTCGAGCACTAATTGATAATGGGTCAAGTGCCAATATCTGCCCTTTGGCCACTCTGAACAAACTAAAGGTTGCGGATGATAGGATCCACCATAACAGTGTATGCGTCCGAGGTTTTGATGGGAGCGGCATTAACACAGTAGGTGATATCGTACTGGAACTAACCATTGGCCCAGTCGAGTTCACCATGGAATTTCAAGTAATAGATGTGGTAGTGTCGTACAATCTTTTGTTGGGGCGACTATAGATCCATGCAGATAAGCCAGTGCCTTCTACACTGCATCAAGTGGTCAAATTTGAATGGGATAGACAAGAGATTGTGATACACGGGTATGACGGCACACACACCGTCAGTGATGTTATTGTGCCCTTCATAGAAACCGACGATGATAAGGGCCCATGGGTTTATCAAGTTTTTAATGCAGTCTCAGTAGACAAAATTCCTGAGGGTGAGGGCCTTCCACTTCCCAGAAACACAGCTGCAACCTTCATGATAGCATCAGAAATGTTGAATAACGGGTTTGTCCCAGGGAAAGGTCTGGGGATTGATCTGCAGGGAATGATCCAGCCAGTTTCTTTGCCCAAGAACCTGGAAACTTTTGGGTTGGGATTTAAGCCTACCGCAGCGGATGTGAAGCGAGCCCGCAAATTGAAGAAAAGAGTTTGGGTCCTTCCTAAACCGGTCCCACGCCTGTCCAGATCATTTGTCAAAGCAGGGTGCAGAAAGTTGTCGGTCCCGGAAGTTCTTGGACCTCTGATGGGGCCAAACGGAGATTTGAATGAAATCTTTGGAAGAGTGTTTGCTGACGTCAACATGATAAAAGCTGGAGAGGGTTCCAGTAAGGCAGACATACAGTTTGTGGGTCCTAAGGTCAAAGTCAACAATTGGATAGCTACTCCTCTTCCTACTTGGAGGGAGTCCTGGTAGTTGGCTCTGATTTTCCTTTTCTGTTTTCTGGATTATTCCAGGGTTGTAATACAGATTTTTTTTATTGTGTTCAATAAAGTGTGAAACCTTGTTATCCCATAATTCAATAAAACGAAAAGTTTCTTCTTTATTTCTTATTTTATTTATTATTTTTAATTTTGTTTCTTTCATTTCTTTTTCTGAACAGTTCTTTTCATACTGATTCTAATGACATGGCGTGCACAACGGATCTTCAACCTAGTCTAAAAGAACAATCTGATTCCGAGCTAAACATACAAGAGGTCGATTATGATAATGAATCGGAATACAATGAGGATGAAGCATTCGAGGAGATAAACAGGGAGTTGAGCCAGTTTGAAGAAAAATACAAACCCAACTTAAATGACACAGAAGCCATCAATTTAGGGGATGCCGGCGATATCAGAGAAACTAAAATAAGCATCCACATTGCACCAAATATCAGGGAGGAATTGATCAAAATACTTATTGAGTTCAAAGATGTTTTTGCATGGTCGTATGATGACATGCCGGGGTTAAGCACAGATTTAGTGGTTCATAAATTGCCCACTGACCCTGCATGCCCTCCCGTCAAGCAAAAATTAAGAAAATTCAAAACGGATATGAGTGTGAAGATTAAAGAAGAAGTAACCAAGCAGCTGCAAGCAAAGGTTATTCGTGTCACTCGATATCCTGATTGGTTGGCTAATGTGGTGCCGGTACCAAAGAAAGATGGAAAGATCAGGGTGTGTGTCGACTACCGCAATCTAAATAGGGCAAGCCCTAAAGACAACTTTCCTTTACCCAACATCCATATCTTAATCGATAATTGTTCCGGACGTGAGATCGGATCTTTTGTGGATTGCTATGTTGGGTATCATCAGATTCTGATGGATGAGGAAGATGCAGAAAAGACAGCCTTCATTACGCCGTGGGGAACTTATTGCTACCGGGTAATGCCATTTGGTTTGAAGAATGTTGGGGCAACGTACATGAGAGCAATGACCACTGTGTTTCATGACATGATCCATAAAGAAATTGAAGTGTACGTAGACGATGTAATCATAAAGTCCAAGCAGCAGGAAGACCACGTAGCAGACCTAAGGAAGTTCTTTCAAAGACTTCGAAGGTATGATATTAAGCTCAACCCGACTAAATGTGCATTTGGTGTTCCATCTGGGAAGCTTTTGGGATTCATCGTCAGTCGGCAAGGTATTGAACTGGATTCGTCAAAGATCAAATCTATCCAAGATTTGCCACCACCGAAGAACAAGACAGAAGTAATGAGTCTGTTGGGAAGGTTGAATTACATCAGCAGATTTATTGCTCAACTCACAGCAACCTGTGAACCCATTTTTCGGCTATTGAAGAAGGATGCTACAGTAGGATGGACGGCGGAATGCCAGGAGGCATTCGACCAGATCAAAGAATATTTATCAAATCCACCTGTATTGGTTCCCCCTGAGCCGGGAAAACCATTAATTCTTTATCTAACGGTCTAGGAGAATTCGTTTGGTTGTGTGTTGGGGCAACACGACATTACAGGAAGAAAAGAGTAAGCCATCTATTATCTCAGCAAGAAGTTTACAGTATATGAGGTTAAGTACACTCAACTCGAGAAGACATGTTGCGCCCTAACCTGGGTGGCCCAGAAATTGAACATTATTTATCCTCATTTACTAATTTTTTCATTTCCCGTTTGGATCCGTTAAAGTATATTTTCGAGAAGCCTATGCCCACAGGAAGGTTAGCAAAATGGCAAATATTACTCACAGAGTTTGACATCGTCTATGTGACGAGGACAGCCATGAAGGCCCAAGCGTTGGCAGATCACTTGGCTGAGAATCATGTTGATGAAGAATACGAGCCGTTGAGGACGTATTTTCCTGACGAGGAAGTAATGAATATAGATGAGTTGGACTTACCTGAGGAACCAGGTTGGAAGCTTTTCTTTGATGGAGCCGCAAATGCGAAGGGAGTTGGAATAGGAGCAGTGCTTATTTCTGAAACAGGACATCATTATCTTGTTACAGCTCAACTGTGTTTCTATTGTACCAACAACATGGCTGAGTACGAGGCATGCATTTTGGGTTTGTGATTAGCTGCAGACATGGATGTCCAGGACGTCTTGGTCTTGGGGGACTCGGACCTCCTGGTACATCAGATTCAAGGTGAATGGGAAACACGGGATTTGAAGCTCATACCATATCGACAATGTTTGCATGATCTGAGCAAGCGATTTCGATCAGTGGAGTTTAGACACATCCCAAGAGTTCACAATGAGGTTGCCGATGCATTGGCCACTTTAGCATCAATGTTGCATCACCCAGACAAAATTCATGTTGACCCGTTGCACATCCAGGTTCGTGATCAGCATGCCTATTGCAACATGATAGAGGAAGAAGTGGATGGCGAGCCATGGTTTTATGACATCAAAGAGTACTTCAGGACGGGGATATACCCGAAGCAAGCCACCGGAGATCAAAAAAGAGCCATTCGGCGATTGTCAAATGGTTTCTTCCTCAGTGGAGGAGTGTTATACAAAAGAACCCCAGATTTGGGATTGCTAAGATGTATAGACGCCAGTCAAGCCATGACAATTATGACAGAGGTACATGCTGGAGTTTGTGGGCCACATATGAGCGGATATGTATTGGCGAAGAAGATTCTTCGAGCAGGATATTATTGGCTCACTATGGAGCATGATTGTATCAGTTTCGTACGAAAATGCCATCAGTGTCAGATACATGGAGATCTGATTCATTCTCCACCAACGGAATTGCACACAATGACAGCACCATGGCCATTTGTGGCATGGGGCATGGATGTCATTGGGACTATTGAGCCGGCGGCTTCGAACGGTCATAGGTTCATTCTGGTGGCCATCGACTATTTTACTAAGTGGGTTGAAGCCAAAACTTTCAAGTCAGTAACCAAGAAGGCAGTGGTGGATTTTGTCCATTCCCATATCATCTGTAGATTTGGGATCCCGAAAGTGATAATCACGGACAATGGTGCTAATCTTAACAGCAATTTGATGAGAGAAGTATGTGAACAGTTTAAGATTACACACCGTAATTCCACACCATATCGTCCCAAGGCAAATGGAGCTGTTGAAGCAGCCAACAAGAACATCAAGAAGATACTAAGGAAGATAGTAGAAGGATCTAGACAATGGCATGAAAAATTACCATTTGCATTGTTAGGTTATCGCACTACCGTCCGGACTTCAGTAGGTGCAACCCCTTATTTGTTGGTATATGGAACTGAAGCAGTAATACCGGCGGAAGTTGAAATTCCATCCCTTCAGATTGTCGCCGAAGCTGAGATTGATGATGATGAGTGGGTCAAAACCTGTTTGGAACAGTTGAGCTTGATTGATGAAAAGAGATTGGCAGCTGTGTGTCATGGCCAGTTATATCAAAGGAGAATGGCAAGAGCCTACAACAAGAGGGTGCGCCCCAGAAAATTTGAAGTGGGGCAACAAGTGTTGAAACGAATCCTGCCACACCAAGCAGAAGCAAAGGGCAAGTTCGCCCCGAATTGGCAAGGACCATTCATTGTAACCAGAGTATTGTCCGATGGCGCTTTATGTTTAACAGATATCGAAGGGAAATGCGTCGACATGGCTATCAATTCTGATGCAGTTAAGAGATATTATGTATGATCTTTTTTTATTGTAATTGCCATTTATTTGTGTTTGGCATTTATCGGAGAATGAAATGACGGAGGCAATTCTTTCTTCTATCAAAACACTTTAACCTTTGCTTACCCTTTTGAGCCTTATTTATTCTTTCATATCCCTCTTTTGGAGTCAGTAATTAAAAATAAAGATAAAAAGAGAGAAAAACAATAATAAAGACAAAAGAAAAATCACAAGAAAAATAAAGGAATTGGGAACTACGTTTGACCTGATTCCTCAAAGAAGGATACGTAAGCGCCTCACAGCTCAGTCATAGGGTAAACGAAAAATAAAAATCCCCAAGTAAGAAGAACTGGGGCAGAAGTTGTGAAAAGAAAGTTTGATTCCAAGAGTTGTACTGTTTCACCCTCCAAATTATTTTAAACTTTTGATACCCCTTTTCCTTTTAGCCATACACAAAAAACCATATTGATGTCCAAAAAAGACCTCCCGATCAGTATTCAAGAAGTGCCAAGTTCATGCACGTGGAAGTCAGGAACAACACTTTGATCCCCAGCAGAGAAGAGGATCATAAACTGGAAATGAATTGATAGCCGAAAGAATCCCCAACAAAGAGCGTCATATCGACAAACGCTCCAATCCCCAACTGAAAAATAAAATAAAATGAGAGAGTCTTATTGGTAAAAACCTTCACAGGCACCATGAGGCGACGGGAGTTGAGAGAAATGAGAGAGTCTTATTAGTGAAAACCCCTCGAAGGGGCACTATGAGGCGACAAGGCGAGATTGGCGGAAAAGGTCCACCTTTGGCAAAAGTTGAGTAATTATTTATCCCCAGCGAGATAAGGCCATCCGAAAGATTGATTGATACAAATAGACTGGGTTGATCAATCCGGAATGTACGACATGATCGTTGGGATTGGTTATATCATTCAGATAAGTTCTTTTCTTTTCTTTTTCCCCGGCGTTTGTTCAGAAAGACTTCTTTTCTATCTTTAAAATTATCACTCTTTCATTTCTTAGTTTAAAAGATTTTATTTCCCCAGTAGTTTATTTTTTAAAAGGATTTTCAGAGTTTACTACCAATTGCCAAAATGGAGAAAGGCGAAATGCGAAAAGGACAAGCCAAAGATAAGGTGACAAAACGAAAGGAAGTTCGTCGCAAGACCAAATGATGAATGGGTCTAGATCCTAAGAGGCCCAAATTTCAAAGGGAAGTTATGGATCAAATTTCAAGATGATCCTCAGTAGATTTGCGAGATACAGGGACAATTCCGACAGATTCTCGACCAAGCTCCACAATGGTCGGACGACACGGAGCAGGGAAGGAAGAGAAACGACAACCATCCCCAGCGGGAATATCTGCCCCAGCAATCAATATTCTCCCCAGCAAGTTTTATAGCAATACAAGGAAAAGAAAAGGGAAAAAACCATCCTCAGCAGAAGTGGCACAACCACTCGCCCCATTTTAAACTAATAAAATTTTCTTTGATGTGAAACAGGGAAAAAAAATATCATTGACCACAGGAAGACAGGATCACAGAGAAGATCATCAAACTGGGGCAGAAAATTTTCTCTCATTATGAAAATTTTCTTAAAACCAGATAGTCATTTGGGAAAGAGAGAAGATAACACAATTGTTGAAGGAAGAAAAATCCCCAGTAGTATACGAGAAAGGAGATACAAGTTTTAAGAGAAAAGCAATCTTGGAAGAAGCAAGATAATCAGTATCATCCCCACCATTGTTAAAAGGAGAAGGATAATTCCCCAGCAGTGTTATTCCCGGCAGGTTTCAGGGAAGTAAAAGCACCAGCTTTAAAGGAAGTAGTCTATAAGGAAGGAAAATGACACATTGATGAAATAAAATATCGGTGTTATCCCCAGCAATTTTCAGAGGAATAAAACACCAATTTTGAAGGAAGCAGTTGAAGAAGTCAGGAGCCCGCCTGGAGAATAGATGTGATAGAATTTAAGAAGTTGTCGAAGTCAGGATCCCGCCTGGAGAACGGAGGTTGTTAAATATTAAGTTGGAGAAGTCAGGAGCCCGCCTGGAGAATGGAGGCTGAATTATTTTGAGCAGTTGTTGAAGTATGGAGCCCGCCTGGAGAACGGAGGTTGTTATATTTTAAGTTGAAGAAGTCAGGAGCCTGCCTGGAGAATAGAGGTGATAAAATTTAAGAAGTTATTGAAGTCAGGAGCCCGCCTGGAGAATGGAGGCTGAATTATTTTGAGCAGTTGTTGAAGTCAGGAGCCCGCCTGTAGAACGGAGGTTGTTATATTTTAAGTTGGAGTCAGGAGCCCGCCTGTAGAACGGAGGTTGTTATATTTTAAGTTGACGAAGTCAGGAGCCCGCCTGGAGAATAGAGGTGATAAAAATAAAAGATTGTTGAAGTGAGGAGCCCACCTGGAGAATGGAGGCTGAATTATTTTGAGCAGTTGTTGAAGTCAGGAGCCCGCCTGGAGAACGGAGGTTGTTAAATTTTAAGTTGGAGAAGTCAGGAGCCCGCCTGTAGAACGGAGGTTGTTATATTTTAAGTTGAAGAAGTCAGGAGCCCGCCTGGAGAATAGAGGTGATAAAATTTAAGAAGTTATTGAAGTCAGGAGCCCGCCTGGAGAATGGAGGCTAAATTATTGTGAGCAGTTGTTGAAGTCAGGATCCCGCCTGTAGAACGGAGGTTGTTAAATTTTAAGTTGGAGAAGTCAGGAGCCCTCCTGTAGAACGGAGGTTGTTATATTTTAAGTTGAAGAAGTCAGGAGCCCGCCTGGAGAATAGAGGTGATAAAATTTAAGAAGTTATTGAAGTAAGGAGCCCGCCTGGAGAATGGAGGCTGAATTATTTTGAGCAGTTGTTGAAGTCAGGAGCCCGCCTGTAGAACGGAGGTTGTTATATTTTAAGTTGAAGAAGTCAGGAGCCCGCCTGGAGAATAGAGGTGATAAAATTTAAGAAGTTATTGAAGTCAGGAGCCCGCCTGGAGAATGGAGGTTGAATTATTGTGAGCAGTTGTTGAAGTCAGGAGCCCGCCTGTAGAACAGAGGTTGTTATATTTTAAGTTGAAGAAGTCAGGAGCCCGCCTGGAGAATGGAGGCTAAATTATTGTGAGCAGTTGTTGAAGTCAGGATCCCGCCTGTAGAACGGAGGTTGTTAAATTTTAAGTTGGAGAAGTCAGGAGCCCTCCTGTAGAACGGAGGTTGTTATATTTTAAGTTGAAGAAGTCAGGAGCCCGCCTGGAGAATAGAGGTGATAAAATTTAAGAAGTTATTGAAGTCAGGAGCCCGCCTGGAGAATGGAGGCTGAATTATTTTGAGCAGTTGTTGAAGTCAGGAGCCTGCCTGTAGAACGGAGGTTGTTATATTTTAAGTTGAAGAAGTCTGGAGCCCGCCTGGAGAATAGAGGTGATAAAATTTAAGAAGTTATTGAAGTTAGGAGCCCGCCTGGAGAATGGAGGTTGAATTATTGTGAGCAGTTGTTGAAGTCAGGAGCCCGCCTGTAGAACAAAGGTTGTTATATTTTAAGTTGAAGAAGTCAAGAGTCCGCCTAGAGAATGGAGGCTAAATTATTGTGAGCAGTTGTTGAAGTCAGGATCCCGCCTGTAGAACAGAGGTTGTTAAATTTTAAGTTGGAGAAGTCAGGAGCCCTCCTGTAGAACGGAGGTTGTTATATTTTAAGTTGAAGAAGTCAGGAGCCCGCCTGGAGAATAGAGGTGATAAAATTTAAGAAGTTATTGAAGTCAGGAGCCCGCCTGGAGAATGGAGGCTGAATTATTTTGAGCAGTTGTTGAAGTCAGGAGCCCACCTGTAGAACGGAGGTTGTTATATTTTAAGTTGAAGAAGTCAGGAGCCCGCCTGGAGAATAGAGGTGATAAAATTTAAGAAGTTATTGAAGTCAGGAGCCCGCCTGGAGAATGGAGGTTGAATTATTGTGAGCAGTTGTTGAAGTCAGGAGCCCGCCTATAGAACAGAGGTTGTTATATTTTAAGTTGAAGAAGTCAGGAGCCCGCCTAGAGAATAGAGGTGATAAAATTTAAGAAGTTATTGAAGTCAGGAGCCCGCCTTGAGAATGGAGGCTGAATTATTTTGAGCAGTTGTTGAAGTCAGGAGCCCGCCTGTAGAATGGAGGTTGTTAAATTTTAAGTTGGAGAAGTCAGGAGCCCGCTTGTAGAACGGAGGTTGTTATATTTTAAGTTGAAGAAGTCAGGAGCCCGCCTGGAGAATAGAGGTGATAAAATTTAAGAAGTTATTGAAGTCAGGAGCCCGCCTGGAGAATGGAGGCTGAATTATTTTGAGCAGTTGTTGAAGTCAGGTGCTCGCCTGGAGAACGGAGGTTGTTAAATTTTAAGTTGGAGAAGTCAGGAGCCCGCCTGTAGAATGGAGGTTGTTATATTTTAAGTTGTTGAAGTCAGGATCCCGCCTGGAGAATGGAGGTTGTTAAATTTTAAGTTGGAGAAGTCAGGAGCCCGCCTGTAGAATGGAGGTTGTTATATTTTAAGTTGAAGAAGTTAGGAGCCCGCCTGGAGAATGGAGGTGTTAGAATTTAAGAAGTTATTGAAGTCAGGAGCCCGCCTGGAGAATGAAGGCTGGATTATTTTGGGAAGTTTAAGAAATCAGGAGCCCGCCTGGAGAATAGAGGTGTTAAAATTTTGAGGAAGATGTTGAAGTCAGGAGCCCGCCTGCAGAATAGAGGAGTACATTTCAAGATCAAATAGAAGTCAGTAATGAGGGGGAGTGCAATAAAGATGCCCAGCATAACAAGCTTTAATGTAGGAAGCGGTGTCCGCAGCAGACAGAAGAGAATATATTTATGTTCAAAAAGGCAAAAGGCCAGTGTCATCCCCAGCAGTTTTTCTAAAAAAAGGCACCAGAGGAAACACAAGCCGACAAGAAAGCAAGGCAACCAAAGCAAGGGAAAGACAGATAAGATTTTGTAATTCCTAGCTTAGTCTAGCTTCTTATTTTATTTTGGCATGGTGTAATAAGGAGATCGGTCAGCAGTAGCAACAGTGAGCAACAACATTAACAGCAATCCCATGGTAGTCCCAGCTACCAAAACTTCCCGAACTACATTGACCTGATTCCCTTTTAGCCAGGGATATGTAGGAAACCTTTGAAGCAAGGTTCGGTCAAATCTTTCAAAAATGCTTCACACGGAATAGTCAAACGGGCAAAAATCGCTCATATTCGCTCACTTTATCTTTGTACGAAAACTCTTCGTATTTTCGGACAAAGAGGGGCAGTTGTGAGCACGTGATTCTTGCCTCACAAGAACTACTCCAAAAGAAATCACAAATAATTTTTCTTTGTATGCAATTTTTGAATTTTCATGGCATTTTGTCTGTGCATGTTCATTTTATTCTAATTAAGGAAAAATACAAAAAAAAATGGTAATGCAGATGCATATGCATTCAGGAATTAATATTGCATTTTTAGAATTAATTAATCATTGGTTTATATAAAAGGATAATATAAAATTAATATATTTAGGAAATTATAAACCATAGTTTGGTTTTAAAAGAAGGAAAATCACAAAAAAAATATGTAATTGTTATAATTTTTGTCATTTAAGTATGTCTTTGTGTGATTTTGATTTTTAACTAAATGTTTAATTAGTGTGATATTTATTGTCAAGTGTTAATTGATTTTACAATTTAATTAGGAATTGTGTGAAATTAGGAATAAAAGTAGAAAAGAGAAAAAATTGGAAAAAATAAAGAAAATCCGGTTTGGGCCAAAAATTAAAATGAAAGCAAGCCCAAAACGAGCTGGCCCAAAGCGTAAACTGGTTCGTCTCCTCAGAGGTGCCCGAACGGCACCGTTTTTGTCACAGTTGAGCGGGGCCGTTGATTTCACCTGATCAACGGTCCAGATCAATCCCCATAACCCAATCCAATTTTCCCTCCCCGGGCCAACCCATACCCCTGTTTAAACCAAACGACACCGTATAATTTTAACCCCTTTCATCCTGACCATTGATCGTAATAGATCTAACGGTTAAGATCAAAACAACCCCTCACTATATAAGCCCCAAATCCTTACCCCACCCCCCAAACCAAACACCCCCCCCCCCCCCGCTTCCTGTTCATCGTCTCCTTCAGAAACAGACCCAAACCCTAGCCGCCTTAGCTCCCCTTCGCCTGAAACCCGGCGGAAACTACGCCGCCGGCCACCACCTTAACACCATAGCTTCCCCACGACATCCTCTTTCCAGATCGATGCTAGTTTCCTTCGAATCATCACCGATCTTCTCGAATCTGCAGTCGAAGAGTTCGTCTGAAACTTCACCTATTCCGATGACCACCAAATTAACACCACAACATCCCCTGACCACCCTCGTCATGAATCTGGTAACCGTTTAGTTCGAATCTTCCCGGAACTTCTCGAATCTTCAATCAAAGATTCGAGCATAACTCAACTCACACCAAACCATCCCAAATTGATACCTAACACTCACCTGACCCCCCCTTAGGCCTACACCAACGAAGGTTTGGTTCGAATCAAGGCGAAAGTGTTCGAACCCCAAATCAGACCCTCAAGAACCCTAAAAATCCAAATCATGGAATCAGTCCAATTAAATAAAGATTTGGGGTCTAATAGACCTTAATCGAGGTATTCTCCGTTGAGAATACTTCGATTAAAGTTTGTTCAACCTCAAAAATGTCCAAATTCAAGTTCGAGCCTGGGTCCGTATATTTCTGAGTTTCTGAGGTACTTTATCTTTTCTTCATTTTTGTATTCATGTTTTTCTATCTATGTATCTGTTTAGTTTAGTTTTATTAATTTTCCATGTTTATCAATTAATTCTGCTCATCTCAATAGACCTTTTATTTGGTCCAAATATGTCATTTTGTTTATGATTGCTGTAATTATTATGTGTGTGATCGATTAATAAGTTGCGTCGATTAGTTAGTTTCCATTTTTATTCTGTCAATAACACTGAAATTACCCGAATGGCCTATTTCTTTGTTTGCTTATTTGATCAATGTCAGTTGTAATACGTAATCGTTCAATTAAGTTTTATTGAGTAGTTCGTTCGTATAGTTTGAATCAATTGGCATTCTGTTGTTTATAATTTTCAAATTGTTAGTCATCCGGTTAGTTCAGATGCTGTTTTGAGTATGAGCATTATTCTGAATCACTGGAACCTTCGTATTTGATGTAGTTTCTGCCGTAAAATGCTAGCTGAATTGGTTATAGTTGTTAATCAAGTCAGTTTTGGTTAATTGATTAGTTAAACAGATTTTGATACAGTAGTTGCATCGGGCTAGGACAGTAAATCACAGTGGTTTTCAGGGGCAATTTGGGAATGAAACAGTAGGAATAATATGTTAGTATTAGTGTGTTATTAGTGGAATGTTAGTGGCTTTAATTTAATGTGATAATGGGGAACAAAAGGAAATGGGGGCTGAAAATCAGGGAAAAGGCTTCCTTAACGGGATTTAAAGTAAAAAAGAGCAGATTTTGAGTGGGGAATTCTGATTTTTTGAAAAGAAGAAGGGTCGGGCAGATTGTATAAAGAGGAGGGCAGACTGGAAGAGAAAGGGATCTGGAAAAAATCAGACAGAGATTTTAGAAGAAGAGGTAGACTAAAAAAGAGAGAAAACTGGACAGAATTTTTCGAAAAAGAGTGACATTAGACTATACTTCTTAACCTAAAAGACCATTGTATTTTCAAGAGGGATAAGGCTGAGGTTTATTTCAATAGTATTAGTTTGTTTCGTCTGAGTGTTCAAAGAAGGCAACTATTGTTGCTTTGCATCTATTTCTCTTCTGCTTTGACTGTGGCTGCATTTTGGTATTACTGGGATTCGTTTGGCGTTGCTGTTAATTTTGCCTGAAGCTACTATTGGATATTCTTAAGTTTGTTGTTGGTTTTTCAATCTGCTACTGGTTTATCTGTTATTGGTTTTACTGGTTGTATTTCTGGACACTGCTGAACCTACTATTGTTGTTGCTGTTGTTACTGCTGCTTTCTGCACTGATCCTCCTCTTCTTCTCTTTGCTTTTCAAATACCAGGTACACAAATTGATACACTGGTTCTTGTAGGTTAAAACTTGAAGCATGAATATAAAGAAGTGAAGAGTTGAAGTTTTAAGTTCATTATAGTTGTTTATTTACTTGTATACGTATTAGAATACCTTTTTCATTAGAATCATGTAAGTGTTTATTTATGTATAACTGGACTTTTTTTTTTGCAATAGTTTAGTAAGAAAACTACCCATGTATGTTTAGTTAAAAAGGATTGATATAGTAACTCTTGCTATGTTAGCTTCAGTATTATTTGTTAAATTGCATATATCAAGAGCATGTTAGGCCATTTAGATTATTATCAAGCATTCAATAGTTATCTCATTGAATAAATGGCCTATTTCGGAAACTGGCAGGAACATGGTTTAATTAGATACAAGTAGTTGATTTAATGCATATAAATGGTTTTTTTTTAAAAAGAAAATTTAATTAGATTTCCAAGTTCTTACATTACAGTAGAACGCCACTTTAAATTTGAAGGAATTATTTAATAAGATGATACCATTTTTTACAAGCTATGAATGTATAGAAACCATTAATTAGCCTTATTGGATTAAGGATGGCCTGGGTCCAATTTTACCTCACATACGTTGGACTTGGGTCCAACAAATGGTAAACAGATCGCCCTTATTGCACCATTTTCAGAATTAAAAAACCGTACATGGATCTTAACCAATAACCCGCATGCATGTAAATAAATTAGGTACCCTTTCTTATTTTATTTTAGAGACGGACGGAAATAGAAAAACATAGTTACTATAGGATGATTCTTTTAAAATAAAAATGGAGGTGTGTCTCGCCATAGGAAATCACAAATTGCGGGGCCCTCGGTAAATATTTTTTTTAAAATTACTTAGACTTCGGGATGAGCCGCTTTTAGCAAAACTCCACGGCCCTACCCAAAAATAGTAATACGCTAATTGTTGTAGGTGCGCATTTTAGTAATCTTACCCTCTTAAACTCGGGTGTGCATTTCATGCGACCCAAATCCAAATCCCAAAACATTGAATAAAAATGCGTTCCGGATTGCGGGTGCATTTCATGTGACGCAATCCAAGGACAAATTTTTATACGATGTTCACATTCTTTTAAAATATAATAATAAAAGCGGTAAAGGGATAAAATTTGCACAGGAACTCATAATTGTATAAAATCAAATAATCAAGCCAAATATAACAGTTGAGCAACCGTGCTAGAACCACGGAACTCAGGAATGCCTAACACCTTCTCCCGGGTTAACAGAATTCCTTATCCGGATTTTTGATTCGCGGACTGTTAAACAGAGTCATTCTTTTCCTCGGTTCGGGATTCAATCGGTGACTTGGGACACCATAAATCTCCCAAGTGGCGACTCTGAATAAATAAATAAATCCCGTCTCGATTGTCCTTTAATTGGAAAAAACTCCTTCACCCTTCGCGGGTGTAGTGAAAAGGAGGTGTGACAACGTTCGTCCTCGAACGTACCTAGAGTTGTTCTGGAAGCCAACCAATTACTGAATAACTTTACCATGCATACACTTGGGGGTGATCCCACGTCACCCTATATCATATAGGTTCGATAACATATTGCAACTGAAATTACACAATCCAATCTAGCCCATAAACCATAGAACCACATTTGCACTTCTGAAACCATGAATACGATCAAAACCTCACACCTATACTCTGAATAGGCCCGAACCAGCTGTAATAACCCATGCCTACAACCTCAGGTGTAATTACATGATAAACCACATAACTCAAACGCTCATAGCAATAACTTCTATACACAGCAGCTGTACACAACACCCAAATACCGATAGAAAACTTCTTATCACTAAAGTCTCATTCCAATAATTTTATATATACTGCAAATGATAACTAAAACACGCAGTAAGCCATCACCATTTCCCAGATCAACCATTCATGAAGCCACTTCCCTTTTGGCTAATACCATAGCAGATTCCCGGGCCGAACCTCAGTATTATCCTTCCAACAAGCTGAAATCAAATCCATTCGTATTCATTAATGATCCCAACGATCTCCTCGAATCCAACATATCACTCTGGTGCCATGACACGTTAATAGAGGCCTAAGCCACAACTAGCATAATATGCGCACCAATAAGCAACGGTCCAAACATACTCCATTCATGAAAATAACCCAAATGAAAGAGCTGCCCCTCAAGCTCACCAGTACCATCACAACACAAGGCTGAGAACCCGTCTCACATCATAGAAATAGGACACACGAATCTAACCCGCAAGGTCATATCTCCACATAGCTTCGCTAATATGCGTGATCCTAACAAACACCGCTCCACATGAAACACCTCAAGTCGCTATGCTCTAAAGCGACAACCACGCACAATTTTGATGTCTGGAATCAAAGCAAATCATTACACCCACGATGAAGCAAATAACATATACCACACAAACCCAATAGGACATAAACGATACACCATTCACCTAATAATGCCCAATTACTCTTCCCGCTTGACTTCCACTATGAGACCCCAAATGAACCGCACCATATGCGCCTATAATCAACAATCAAAACACCTCGCAACACAGAAAGGCAACTCATAGATCTCCCCGGATCACCAATAAGCTCAATAACAGTCGAATCGACACATCCCTCAACAATGCAATTTGGAGCCAATCAAGCCGACTCAAGATAGAACACACGTCCACATCGGCCTACCCACGAACTCTTTATCAAGGAAATCCTGAAGTTGTTCCCTCAACTCCTTAACTCTACCGGGGCCATACGATACGGTGCTAGGCACCAAATCAATATCGAAATCAAAAACCTTGCCCGGCCACAAGAAACATATCCGAAGAATCCCTCATCACTGGAACTGAATCAATGGTAGAAGCCTCTGCATTGACATCCATCACGAAGGCCCAAATAAGAAAGGCAATCCTTCCCAGCCGTCCGCTGGGTCTGCGAAATATAAAGCCACTATATTAGGACATAATCCGATGCACCTCGCCACTCAACCCGTGGCATTTCCGGCATAGCCCATAGTGCAATAGTCCAGAATACCCCAACACGGAGACAACCAGTCTGAACCCGATATCGCTTCCAAATCTAACATACCAAGCAACAAAAGATTTGCTCGGGTCTCCAAACCCCGATAGTCACTAATCAGCCGATACACATGATCTATAACCAAACATAGCCTGAAATGAGGACTTTCGGTCTCTAACTCCATATAGCACATGAATCATCATACATGATCCCATTTCCGCCATCCGACTACATACCACACCTCAAATACCTAATCATCTCACGAGAGATACTCTAAAATTCTTCTGTGCCACCAAGCAAACTCAAATATCAGCAGTCGATCTAGCCTGAAAGTGCCACAATACTACCGAAGTGCCATCAACTTAATCACATTGCCCTTTTTCTGAAACATATACTCTCGTCAAATCACTTCCAATTAGAGATGCCATTTCCTTAATTATCTAAGGCTACCCGCTGCCTAAGAGTTTTATGAACTTCCTTTCAGAACTGAATTGTAACCTTACACACGCAAATCTCGATCCTCCACAACATACCGCATATACCATACCCTCCTAGGATAACATGAGAACTTTATCTCTCTTCCGAGCCATAGACATCTACGTACTCAACTAGTCAAGAACTTTTCATTGGTCCCATCTAGAAGAAAAATCATTATACATCCCATGCTTTGCATGCCCATAGAAAATATATATTTCCAAACCGCGGTAAAAACCATCAAGAACTCTCCAAGTTCCCTTTGCACAAATCAGACCTGTCAGGACTGAATCTTTCTAACTCGACCAAGCTAAGCAAGCCATCACAACCTAAGATCATTGCTGCAGAATACTTGCAAGAACTCATTACCTCGAACACACACATGGAATTAATCATATCCTTACCATACCGGTCCGGTCTACTATAAAGCTACTCCGTCTATCTAAATTTCCTTCTGATTCGTCTTCAACTGGATATTCCCTCTTGTTGTAGCACCATAATGCCTCAACCTAGGCTTACCACACGAGACCCAAGCATAAAACCACATTGTTTAAGACCCATAAGTCGATGAATACTCTCTCAAATATTCCCAAAAAATACCACATCCCAGAATACTTTACTCTGAAGAACTTTCTGTGAATCTAAATCTGTTACCTTTACTTTCCTGCTACTGATACATAAAATACCTTAATTAGCATAGAAATACCACAAGCCTTGACCTCTTCCAATGAAAACTCAGTTTCTAACCACATATACAACTTTAAAATACCTAATTGTTCCCTGTAGAATCTTGAACACATTAGAACCATTCTCGAGAGTCATTCACTCTTATTCAAACTGCAATTTACCTGACCCAACGAACAGAACCACCCGTGCCTCATTGGCACTCCGACACCGCAGAATGTAATCCTCATCCCAATACAACCAAGCTACTTCCTCCTCTATGCACCGAGCATTCTTTACCAACAACAACTTAAGACATCCCGTGATTCTCTTACCCTATGAAGCATAATATAACCTTTGTCAAACTTTTCCTTTACTCGAGCCATCCTCGGTCTCAATTTTCGCAAGCCATAACTGATTCACCCGCATGCCTCAAATTGGAACCAACATAGCACCTAACCGTGCAATCAACTACTCACAGCAGACTCCCCCACTTAGCTCAAAGCCATAGATCAAAATACACTCAATAACTCATAACACTTATACTCTATTGATGCCACAATACCATAGTGAGATTAAACTCAAATCCTTTGTAAGCTTGTGAAAACACAGATCATCTAGTACTTTAAATCTTTAGCAAATATCACACTCATTCTTGCAATAGTTAAGCCCACTCTCTTAAGCGACCCAAAATTCAAATTTCAACACTTACATTTCACTTGCACATGAGATCTTCTAACAGTCACATAAGGGTCACATAACTCTAGAATTCTTCGCAGGAGATAACCCACCTATTTTGCCTTCAATTAACATTTTTGTATACCTTCCACCATCATAAACTGTACGCAGTCACTTAGTCTTCCTAAGTCTGAACTCATACTGAAACATGAAATTTACCTCATTCTCAATTGGGAAACATGAAAAGATCCTTCAAACGCCCATAACTCGGGGTTATACCTCGAATCAAGATAGAATTCCAGCACCTAATAGTTCTTATATCCTCCAACAGGCCTTCCTCGTCACTTCCAAGTCATATAGATACATCTCGCTGTACTAACATACTCATCACATAGTTATCCAACCGTCACTCCCACTAATAGGGGCACTACCAAACATATAAGTTCAAAAATACTAGCTCACACAATCAGCACCTCGGTGCTCAAGCCATAGGCAAAGATCCGGCCTCAAGTCCCCCAGACTGGCCCAACATCAAACTCACAGAGATCACATCTCGCCCCTCGATCAGGGAATCACAAGCCATCAAGGCACATCTGATACTAAGCGCTCATGTGCGCATGCGAACGCGTGGAAGGAATTGCAAGAGTTATTTCTCAAACTGAATCAAGGACGCATGATAAGAATTCAAGAATGTGAACTTTTCCTAAAGGTTCTGCAACCTCTCGAGGATAAATACAGACGTCTCCGTACCGATCCGCGAGACTCTACTAAACCTGCTCATGACTCGTGAGACCTATGTAACCTAGGCTCTAATACCAACTTGTCACGACCCAAACCCACACCCGGTCGTGATGGCGCCTCACGTGAGGACAAGGCCAGCCACCTAAACAGTTTCGTATTCTTAGAACAGTTAAACAGTGCATAAGCAGCTTAAATATAATTTAATGATATAATTAGCGGAAGTACAACCCGACACAACCCTAACCGGGGTGTCACAAGTCACGAGCATCTATTAAAGTATAAATACAACTACAAAGTCTGAAATATACAAACCAGGACTGATGAACAAAAAGGGAGAAAAGCGGTGTTGCGAACGTTGGCAGCCACCTTGCTAAACTCCGATAACTCTGCCTCCGATTAGCCAAAACCCGCTACTGGGTGTATAAATACCTGCATCTGCACACAAGCCATAGGGAATAAAGTGAGTACTCCAACTCAGGGAGTAATAAATGTAAATAACAACTGAGCAACATGAAATCACGTAAAGCAAATCCACATGCTGTATAGAAGCAGTGTAAAACCTTTTGAGAAAAAGCAATGAAGCTGTGAAATCTTTAGAAACACCTTAGCTCAGTTTAAACCTCTTTTGAAAATGATTTTTTCAACAGTTACGCAAATGAATGCAAAATAGTTAGCGCCGATAAGCATAGAAAATCCGCCCCTCGGGCACAAATACCACAGTATAACAAGTAAAATGACAAGTAAATATGAAAGATGAACATATAAAGGTTTGCCCCTCGTGCACAACTCAGAACAGTACTAGCCCCTCGAGCTCACTCTCAGAACAATATCAGCCCCTCAGGCTCACTCTTAGAACAATATCAGCCCCTCGAGCTCACTCTCAGAACAATATCAGCCCCTCAGGCTCACTCTCAAAAACAATAGGTACCCGCGCTCACTGGGGGAGTACAGACTCCGGGAGGGGGCCCTTATGGCCCAAGCGCAATATCAAGCCATCTCGTGGCATCAAATCTTGGCTCTCGACCTCACATCACTCAAGCCACCTCGTGGTGTATATATGTATCTCAGACCCTTGGCCTCATATCACTCAGTGTATCCTCACATCTGGCCCTCGGCCGCACTCAGTCCGAAAATCATCACAAGCCCCTCGGGCATTAGTAAAACAGTAGTTCTCAGCCCAAAACATCATTTAAAAATATCATTTAAGTCTTAAAACTGAGTAAAAGTGGTTGAGTTGTAAAACAGTGGAAAACAGCATGACTGAGTTCAAGTAATAAGTCAATACAATGAGGAAATACTGATAAAAATCCCTGAAGGGATCAAATAGTTAGCACGAAGCCCAAATAAGGCAATCATCCCAAGTCATGATGTTAACAAATAAGTTTCAGTCAAATACGCGGTAAAATCATCAACCGGGATGGACCAAGTCACAATCCCCAATAGTAAACGACCCCACGCTCATCATTGAGTGTGTGTCTCACCTCAATATAGTACTACGATGTGCAAATCCGGGGTTTTAAATCCTCGGAACATCATTTACAATCATTACTCACCTCGAACCGGCTAAATCTCTAACTCGTGAGGCCTTTGCCCCTCGAATCGTCCTCCACGCGCGTCGAATCTATCCAAAATTAGAATGAATACATCACAATATGCTAAGGGAACAAAGCCCAAGCGAAAACAATCAAAAAATACCAAAAATCTCGAAATTAGCAAAACTCGAGCCTCGGGCCCACTTCTCGAAACTTAGAAATTTTCACAACAATGGGTTCCTTATCTCGCCACGAGTTCATACATATCAAAAGTTCTCAAATCCGACCCCAAATGGTCCTCTAAATCCCCAATCAAAGATTCCAAATCCCAAGCCCTAGTTCTTCGATTTTTAGCTTAAGTTTCCATGAATTCCTAGGTGGATTTCAAAATAGAATCGAGTTTTAGGTCCGAAATTCTTACCTCTAAATGTTTCTCCTTGAATCTCTCTTTAATTTCCTTCAAAAAGCTCTCAAAATGATCAATAATGGGGGAAATGAGCCCCAAAATCGCGGATGAAATGACTTAAAACATTCTTCCCAGCTCTGCCCGTTCCTTCATCGCGATCACGGCACAAACCTCGCGATCGCGAAGAGCAAATTTCCAATACCTCAACAATATACTACGCGAACGCGACACAGAACTTACGAACACGATGCTTCCGCTTCCCACACCTACGCGAACGCGACACCCCTTATGCGAACGCGATGAACAAAATACCTTAGACCTATCTGACTCACACTCTTCTTCGCGATCGCGTACCATCACTCACGAACGCGATGCACTGATCCTCAGCCTTCCACGAACGCGAAGCCCATCTCGTGATCGCGAAGGCTAATTCCTGACCTTCCTCCCTTCCTTCTTCGCGAACGCGAGGCTCCTTACGCGAACGCGAAGAGATAAACCACCCGAAACTCACCCAAGGCCCCCGGAACCTCAACCAAAAGCACCAGCACAACCTAGAACCTTATTCAAACTTGTTCCAATCATCAAAACACCTCAACCGACATCAAATTACCCAAAACTCATCAAATTCAAGCCTAAGTTTCTAAAAACTTCCGAAATACGCTTTCGATCAAAGACCCAACCAAACCACATCCGAATGACCTGAAATTTTGCACACACATCCCAAATGACATAACGAAGCTACTTCAACCCTCGGAATTCCATTTCGACCCCCGAATCAAAATCTCACCTATCAACCGAAAACCACCAAAATATCAACTTCGCCAATTCAAGCCTAATTCTACTCCGGACCTCCAAAACCAATTCCAATCACGCTCCTAAGTCATAAATCACCTCCCGAAGCTAACCGAACCATCGGAACTGACATCCGAGCCCTCTAACACATAAGTCAACATCCGGTTGACTTTTCCAACTTAAACCTTCTTAAAAGAGACTAAGTGTCTCATTTCTTACCAAATTCTGTCCGAACGCAAGTTAATCAACTTGATCGCATGAAACACGGATAACGAAGCATAAAGAACTAGAAATGGGGGAAATAGAGCGGTAACTCATGAGACGACTGGTCGGGTCATCACAGCTATGTGATCACGAGTCAAGTCGTGCGATCGCGAATAAGGAATTGGGCCCCCTCCGGAATTACTCTATGCGAACACGAGAAGGAGGTTGCGATCGCAATGAAGAAATGTCTGCAACACCTAAACCTGAAGTTCTGCAACTTTTTAAGAACTCAAAATGACCCGTTGAGCATCCGAAACACACCTGAGGCCCCCGGGACCTCAACCAAAAGTACCAACATAACCTAAAACATCATTCAAACTTGTTCCAATCTTCGTAACGCTACAAACAACATCAAAACACCTATTTTTCATCGAATTCAAGCTTAAAATTTCCAAAAACTCTAGAAACACATTTTCGATCAAAAAGTCTATCAAACCTCATCCGAATGACTTGAAATTTTACACACACATCCCAAATGACATGACGAAACTATTGCAACTTTCGGAATTCTATTTAGACCCTCGGATCAAAATCTCACTATCGAACCGGAAACTTCCAAAATTCAAACTTCGGCATTTCAAGCCTAAATTAGCTACGGACCTCCAAAACACAATCTGAATACGCTCTCAACCCCAAAATCACCCAACGGAGCTAATGGAACCATCGGATTTCAATTTCGAGGTCGTCTTCACACTGTTCTAACTACGGACCACTTTCCGACACTTAAGCTCTCATTTACGGACTAAGTGCCCCAAAACTCTCCGAAACTCAAAACCGAACATCCCGACAAACCAAAATAGCAGTAATAAACTTGGGGGAAGCAGTTAATAGGGGATCGGGGCGTTAATTCTTAAGACGACCGGTCGGGTCATCACAATTTGTGAGACCTATGTAACCTAGGCTCTGATACCAACTTGTCACGACCGTAAACATGGACCCGGTCGTGATGACACCTCTCGTGAAGACAAGGCCAGCTGACGCACTCCCAAACAGATTAAGTCTTTAACATAATAAAAATTTCAAAATAAAGGTGAATAATACAATTTGCGGAATACAAGCGGAAATGTAATTGCAGTTTCCAAGGCATATCCATAACAAAAAAAGAAATAAATCGGAATAACTCCGGACCCCTATATCAAAATCTCACCTATCAACCGGAAAACGTCAAAATTTCAATTTCGCCAATACAAGCCTAAATCTACTCCGGACCTCCAAAATACATTCTGATCATGCTCTTAAGTCCCAAATCACCTCCCGAAGCTATTTGAACCATCAGAACTCACATCCGAGCCCTTTAACACATAAGTCAATATTCGGTTGACTTTTCCAACTTAAGCTTCCACAAAAGAGACTAAGTGTCTCAAACCTTACCAAAACCTTTCCGAACCCGAGCCAACCAACCCAATCACACATAGAACCGATAAACAAAGCATTAAGAAGCAGAAATGGGAGAAACGGAGCAGTAACTCATGAGGCGACTGGTTGGGTTGTCACAGTATATATGTTGGATAGTTTCATATCCGAACTTGCCGCAGACCGGACTTACATTAAGTCCACAGTTCTATGGGGTCCAAGATACTAACTTAGAAAGAACTAAAATTAGAATGTAATTGCAGTTTCCAAGGCATATCCATAACAAAAAAAAGAAATAAATTGGAATAACTCACCATTAATCTAAACATCTCCATAAGAGTCATATTTCTTCTCTCTACTATACCACTCTATTATGAAATATCCGATATAGATAATTGAGATATAATATTCTATTTTGATAAGTAACTAATGAACTTTGTAGAGAAGTGCTAGCCACCTACAATCAAATTGTAGTGATTTAATATATTCTCATGGTGTTTCTCCTTATCAAGCCTTAAAATCCTTGAATTATTCAAAACATTCAGACTTATGGTGCATCAAATATGTATTCATATTTTGAATAATCATTTATGAATGTCATAAAAATACTCAATACCACCTCTTGCCTATATATTCATTAGACAGTACAATAAAAATGAATTAGTTCTAACTTATCACCATCTCTCTTTCCTTTGGAGAAGAAATGTCTTTTAGTGATATTTCCTTTAAAAGAGGATCCATAAGTTGGTAGTGCCTCTACTTTCGATGAACTTAAAGATTCATCATTAACCAACTGAAATCCTATCCAGATAATTATGACTTAGACGCAAGTGCACAGATAAGTTTCACTCAATTTTGAAGAACATTTTCTCTTATGAGGTAGACTAATATTGTTCTGTTTAGGAGAGACATTAATTAACAATAACAAGGTCATGCATCCATGTACCCACAAGAGATAAAATATTTACCAAGCTCAATAACACAAGGTTTATTCAAAAATAAACCAAATATCTATCTCTTATTTTGCTTAGAAATCGGGATTAAATTCCTTCTAAAAAAGGTACATATATAGAATCCTTTAAATTAATGTCTTATCGCTATCAAAGGAAATTTTAACAAGTAATACGACAAATTGCATGTATTTATTGTGGAGTTGAGATATCAATCATTAAATAGATCATAATAAGTCAAACCACTGAATAATAAAATTCAGACCGCATCCAATATATATACATACATGCATCTCGAATAGCAAATTTCGATGGGAAAAGAGTTATTCAGCAAAGTATATTATATAATGCAAGAAATATACAATCCAAAAGGAAACAGAACCAACTCTAATGGAGAGTAAACTGTTATTTTCAGTCAATTGTATATAATTTAATATAAAAATTTCAAACGCACTACACACATATATTCATGCACCTTGAATAGCAAATTTCGATGGGAAAAGAACTACTCATGCAACATATATATGTAATGCTAGATCGTTCACGCCAATAAATTAAAATAGACCCAACTCAAATGGAGAATATACTGTTAATTTAAGTCAAGTAAACATCATAATTAATAGCTCCAGTTCCATTGATCCAACATGTATACTCATATGCAGAGTAAGTACATGATATCAATAACTAGTATTTCACCCAGTGAGTTTACAATAAATTTATCTGATATGGAGGAAGACCTTAAGTCGACGCGTAAATTTATTATCTTACTATAAGTAAATAGTAAATACCATAAGGGTTAATTCCTATCACCACTTGATCACAACCACGAAATTTTCTCCAATGATAAGTTCCAAAATTCAAAAAATGCTCAAAAACCCATCTAGACAGTCATGAAACACTAAAACAATGTTATTCACTGCATACAACAAGTATTATTTACTTGAGTTTTCCAATAGACTTATCAAATTTCAGTCAATTGGAGATCATAAAAGTCATGATCTTCAAAACAATAACCAATTTTGAAAAAATACCATCTAAGCATTTTTAGGAATTTAAAACATGGCATACATTCCAACCATATATTAGTTCACATAAAATAAACATGCCTCATGTCATGGGAGGCTTTCCAGCCATGCCCCATGACCCCTTGGGCATGCCCCGTGGTGTCCTAGCAAGCCTCTCAATTCCTAGCGCCACAGACGGCCCTGTGGTCTTGGCCGCGCCAAGAGCCAAGCGCGCATGTGCCTCTGTCTCCCTGCCGATATCCCTCGCCAGCGCCCAACTGCAGGAAAATGCCAACAGCATCGCGCACGCAGACCGTGATGCTAAAGACAATGCTGCTGACAACGGACCTAATTCTGCCTTGTAGAAAACTAAGTCTTTTTCATTGTTAATATAGAGTAGTTTTATTTCATGTACTTCCATTATATTTATCTAGCTTAATCAAGTCTAGTCTTGTAGCTTTGGTTTATTTTTTTTAAGCATTATTAGGGGGGATCAAGCATTCAAAACTTTCTAGCAAGCAAACAATTCTCTTTAACTGGTGTCTCTCCCCCTCGACATCGCGTTGTCTTTTTGTAATAGCTTTCATTAATGCAATCAAGATTTCTTTCATTCTCAATTATCATTTTTGTTCTCTCAATTTCTCTTGACATTGGTTTTCCCATACGGCACTAACAATCTCGTCTAGCGTATGGAGGGGACCTTAGTTGGCGGACAGTAACTGCACTGATATCAGTTGCTTAGCCTTACGTCTCCCTTCCAAGGAATCTCAGGAAGGCACCGTATAATAGCTGGTATCAGAGCCTAGGCTCGACATCGGATGAGGGAACGCATTGCCATTACCACCATTTTTTATCATGGTGAATCATGGGGACCGCATTGCGGCCCTTGAACAGACGGTTGACGGATTACGGTCCATCATGGATATGCTGCCTAAATTATAAACCAGCCTAGTGCAAAGGTTGGACGACCTGGACCGTAGGGTGCTCCAGGACGAAGTTGATGTCGCAAATCCGAAGGAGATTGGCAAATGGTAGCAATAGAGGCAGACGAAATTTTTGGCAAATTCAAGGGACTCCAACAGGAGTGTGCCGAGGATTTCGCTTACAGGGCACAAGAGGCAGACAAGGTGACTGCCATGCAACTAACTATTAACGACTTGACAGACAAGCTCAATGTTGTCAATGCTACTTTACAGGGCCTGCTTTGATGAGGTGGAAACCAAATCGAGGGCGCTGTGAACCCCGTTTCCATGACACAAAAACTGAAAATTCATGAGCCAAAGCCATACAGTGGAGCTAGGAATGCCAAGGAAGTGGAAAACTTCAATCTTTGACATCGAACAGTACTTCGATGTTGTTGGGGGACTAAAAGAAGCTAAGAAGGTAGCAACTTCTGCCATGTATCTTTAGGGTGATGCTAAACTCTAGTGGCGGGGGAAGTACGAAGCCATCAGGGCCACTGAAGATGCTCTCGAGACATGGGCAGAACTGAAGGCAGCCATACGCCTATAGTTCTTCCCCGAAAATATTGAATACAATGCAAGGAGAAAGCTATGGGAGCTCCACCAAACCAAATTAGTACGGGATTATGCGCGGGAATTCTCTGCGCTCATGCTAAACATACGTGACATGGGGGACAAAGACAAGCTCTTCACCATCCAGGAAGGGTTGAAACCTTATGCCCGTATGGAGCTGCAAAGACAAAGGGTAGATACCATACCCAAGGCGATCCAAGCAGCTGAATGCCTTGGGGACTATCAAGTGGAAGCTCGGAAGGATAGGCTTCAGCTGCCTGCCCGAGCGGGATTCAAAGGGGGATATTCTAGCAATGGTGGCCCTAGCAGAAGTGGGGGAGATAGGAGTGCAACCAAATCTAAGGCGGCCTCCTCAAACAGCAATAGTGCTGCTTCAAACAATAATGACCGGGGGAGAAAGCCTCCTTCAGGATGCCGTCATTGCGGCGGACCACATTGGAATAATGAGTGTCCACATGCACAGATGAATGCCCATCAAGCTTTTGATGATGGGATGGATGACGACACAGATGATGCAGACCAGACCGAACCAGTAGGTGCCTTCAATGCAATTGTTGGCTCCATTTCTGAGGCCTTAGTGGGAACTAGTGCTGGTATCCATAAGAAGAAGTGCCCTTGACCAAGTACCAAGAAAGGGAAAAAGAAGGCGAATGAGAGGACTCTCATTAAGCAAAAGATGACCTTAATGTTCGTCGAGATGAAGGTAAATGGCAAGCCCATTTGGGCGATGATAGATACGGGTGCTACCCACAACTACTTAGCCTCGACTCAGGTGGAGAGCCTTGGTCTAGTTGTAAGAAAGGCAGAGGTAGTGTCAAGGCTATCAACTCACCTCCTTAGCCAGTGGGTAGCAAAAGAGGTATCAGTGAATTTTGGTCCTTACAAAGGAAAATTCAACCTGTGCGTGGTGATCATAGAAGACTTCGAATTGATTATTGGATTGGAATTCCTGAGGCAAACCAACAATATGCTTGTACCGTATGCTGACATGTTACTGATAATGGGAGCAAATAGGACCAAGCCCTGCATTATCCCATGCATACCCATGAAGATGGCCATTGAGAACATCTCGGTGTTGCAGTTGAAGAAGGGGGTCAAAAGACATGAACCTACGTTCCTGGTAACCCTCTGCATTGAAGATATAGAACGCTCCTCGAGTTCCATTCCTGAACCTGTGAAGGAGCTACTACTAGAGTTTAAAGATGCCATGCCATAATACATGCCAAATCGACTACCGCCTAGGTGCACTGTAGACATGAAATTGAGTTGGTGCCGAGCGCGAAGCCACCCGCCCCGGAGCCTTACAGAATGTCACAACTCAAACTCACCGAGCTTCGGAGACAATTAACGGAAATGCTAGATACAAGGATCATTGTGCTCTTCAAGTCCTCATATGGGTCCCATGTTCTACTCCAAAAGAAACATGATAGCAGCCTGGGACTCTGTGTGGATTATCGAGCTCTAAACAAAATCACAGTAAAGAACAAGTACCCTATTCTGCTAATGGCAAACTTGTTCGATATACTGGGTGGTGCGACGGTGTTCGCCAAGATAGACTTGAAGACAGGTTATTGGAAAGTTCGGATTGCAGAGGGTGATGAACACAAGACGACCTGTGTGACAAGATATGGGTCATACGACTTCCTGGTTATGTCGTTCGGCTTGACTAACGCCCCAGCTACATTTTTCACCTTGATGAACCAAGTCTTGTGAGATTACATTGACAAATTCGTGGTGGTATACTTGGATGACATTGTGGTATATAGCCAAACATTGGAGGAACACATGGTGCACTTGCGGAAGGTCCTAGCTTGGTTGCAGGAGCATGAACTATATGCGAAGCTATCCAAGTGCTCCTTTGCTCAAAAGCGAATTGACTTTCTCGAATATATCATCGAGGAAGGGCGGATCAAAATGGACTAACAGAAGATTCAGGCACTTATAGATTGGTTGTCGCCTAAGGATATCCACGCCTTGAGGGTGTTCCTTGGTCTATGCAATTTCTATCGGCAATTTGTGAAAAACTACTCCCTCATTGCAGTATCATTGACAGAACTCATCAAGAAGGTCACGCCTTGGGATTGGGAACCCAGGAGAGCGGAGGCCTTCCGCATTAAAAGCGGTTATGTCTAGTAGCCCCGTCTTGGCCCTCCCTAATCTGGCCAAGCCATTCGAGGTACAAACAGATGCATCTGACTATCCCCTCGACAGAGTTTTGCTATAAGAAGGGCATCTTGTACCGTACGAGAGTCGGAAGCTGAAGGATGCAGAGCGGCGCTATGCCACCCACGAAAAAGAATTATTTGTTGTCGTTCACTGCTTGCGCCTTTGGAGGCACTATCTGCTGGGGACCCCATTCGTGGTCAACACAGACAACACAGTTGTTAGCCATTTTATGACCCAATCGAAGCTGAATGGTCGACAGGCCAAGTGGTAGGAACTCCTAGCTGAATTTCACTTCAACTTGGAGTACCGCAGTGGAAAGACCAATCATGTTACTGATGCACTCAGTCGGAGAGCTGATCTAGAGTTGGTGTGCCTACTCTCCACCCTAAGGGGGAGCGAAGTAGCCACCTCCATCAAGGACCAGATACAGGATCTACTCATCAAGGATCCTGCTGCACAATATTTGGTTGTTTTGGTAGGACAGGGCAAGACTCGTCAGTTCTCCATGGAAGATGGTTTTTTGAAAGTGAAATGGAACTGACTTTATGTTCCTAAAGGAGGAGATCTGCGAAAGACTCTTCTGGGAGAATGTCATGATACCCTGTGGGTCGGCCACCCCGATGAAGAACGCACCATGGTGTTACTTTGTCATGCATATTATTGGCCTCAAATGGATGATGACATCACTTAGTATGTGAAAACTTGTCTAGTATGCCAGAAGGACAAGTCGGACCGCTTGACACAAGTGGGACTCTTGGAACCACTAGTTGTCCCAAAGAGACCTTGGGAAAGCATTTCCCTGGATTTCATCATCGGATTACCCAAGGTCGGAGATCTCACAACTATCTTGGTTGTGGTAGATCAGTTTTCCAAGTATGATACCTTTATTGCAGCCCCACAATATATATCAATAGAAGATATAGCTCGACTCTTCTTCTCTCATGTCGTCAAATATTGGGCCTGCCCAAAGACATTGTTAGTGATCGCGACTCACGCTTTACTAGCAAATTTTGGACCCAACTCTTTAAATGCCTTGGGTCAAAATTGAGTCATAACTCAAGTTTTCATCCACAATCTGATGGCCAGACGGAGTGGTTCAATGGTATGTTGGAGGAATATCTCCGCCACTTTGTAACCTGATCGCAGAAGAATTGGGTAAGGCTTTTGGATTCTGCTCAACTGTATTTTAATTCACAAAAGAGCTCTAGTACAAACAAAAGTGCTTTTGAAATTGTTACCGGACAGCAACCACTACTCCCACACACAGTGAATGCACCAAACATGTCTAAATCTCCTTGAGTTGCTAGCTTCTCAAAAGAATGGAAGCAAAACTTGGATATAGTGCAAAGCTATCTTGTTAAAGCTCAAAACCGGATGAAAAGGGATACTGATCAAAATTGGCGCTTTGTTGAATACCAAGTAGGACACAAAGTGATGGTCAAGATCCCAAAGCGGTACTTATTTGCAGGGGTCCATGACACTCGTCTATTGCAAAAATACATTGGACCCTTGTCCATTGAAAGGCACATTGGGAAAGTTTCATACCGAGTTGATACCCCAGCTTGGTGGAAAATTCATCTTGTCTTCCATGTCAGCCTCCTGAAACCTTTTCGGGAAGACACGGAGGATCCTTCACGGAGCCAACTCACAATACCCAGTAATCGAGGGCCCAATTCAACCGGGAAAAGGCGTGTTGAAGGTATACTTGATGATAGAGTGATTCATGCCTCAAAGAAATATCACTAAGAGTTCTTGGTGAAATGGTAGAGCTGTGATGCAGAGGAGAACACTTTAGGGGGGAGAGGGAACAAACCTCAAAGCCTACAAGAGCCTAATTGAAGATTATCTTGCAAGAAAGGCGTCGAGGACATCTCCAACTCAGGTGGGGAAGAATGTCATGGGCCACTTTTCAGCCATGCCCCATGACCCCTTGGGTGTGCCTCGTGGCGTCCTAGCAAGCCTCTCAATGCCTAGCGCCACGAACGGCCCCTTGGTCTTGGCCGCGCCAAGTGACAACCGCACATGTGCCTCTGTCATCCCACCGATATCCCTCGCTAGCGCCAAACCATAGGCAGATGCCAACAGCGCCGCGCACGCAGACAATGTCGCGTGCGCAGACCGTGATGCTAAAGACAATGTTGTTGACAACGGACCTGTTTCTACCTTGTAGAAAACTAAGTCCTTTTCATTGTAAATATAGAGTATTTTTATTTTATGTACTTCCATTATGTTTCTCTAGCTTAATCAAGTCTAGTCTTGTAACTTTGGTTTATTTTTTTTAAGCATTATTAGGGGGGATCAAGCATTCAAAACTTTCTAGCAAGCAAACAATTCTCTATACTGGTGTCTCTCCCCCTCGACGTCGCGTTGCCTTTCTATAATAACTTTCATCAACGCAATCAAGCTTTCTTTAATTCTCAATTCTCATTTCTATTCTCTCAATTGCTTTTGACATTAGTTTTCCCGTACGGCGCTAACAATCTCGTCTAGCGTACGGAGGGGACCTGAGTTGGCGGACAGTAACTACACTGACATCAGTTGCTTAGCCTTACGTCTCCCTTCCAAGAAATCTTAGGAAGGTACCGTGTAACAGTCATTATGTTCCAAATTTAACAAAATAAGGCCGATATAAAAGGAATGATTTTTTATATCTAAATCATATTTTAATCCGGCAAACTGCCAAAATCCCATCTAAATGACCATGAACTGTCGAAATACGACATAATTCTTGCATAGCAATGAGTATTTCTTATTATGTCGTTTTCGATGAACCCACCAATTTTCAAGTCAATTGGAGATGATGATCACCAAAAGTAGACCAAATTCGAATAAGTCTTTTTAGGTGAATTTAAGATTCAACCAATGTGATTTACATTCTTTACATATATTATATTAAGTTAAATCATCATGTGTAATCATGTTCCAGATTTTACACAAATAAAACTGATATATAAAGAATAGTTTTTCATATTTAAAGCTTATTTAATCTAATAAACTGCTTAAAACCCCATCTAAAAGACCTCAAAACACTAGAAAATAATGTGATTCATTGCATAGCAGTGAATGTTTTTCACCAGGTCATTTTTAATGGATCTACTAAATTTCAGGTCAATTGGAGTTCGTCAAATTCATGACCTCCAAATCCATGACAAAAATCATAGATTAAGCGTTTTAGGCATTCTCATGGATTAGAATAAATATGATCATACTTTCTATTATCCTTATAATTATTTCATGAGCACATGACATTGATTATGTCCTTCCTTTTGCGTAAAAAAATAAAATCGCCCTTTACATCAAATTGTCCTCCCCGCTTATACATATGAGAATCCAAGATATTACATTTATCATATTTGGTGGAAACCTCAATATTTTTTCTCATGAATAAGTCTAACGTCACTAGTATCAAGAGGTAAACCTCTTTGGGGTATATGAAAAATTCACCACTAGCATAAACTTATCAAGAACAATTTTTCACATGGTATATTGAGTATATTCGTTCATGACTTAAATAAATAGACCACTTTCGTGGATCCTATTTATTAATTATGACTCTCAATCCATGCGTTGATATAATCTTACATGTATAAACTACTACGAATTTTCAATGATTCCAAATAAATAAATCAATTTAGTGATAATCATTAATCATAAATTCTTAACACATGTATTATACCATCTCACTTGTATAAGGCTTTATGAATTTTCAATGATTCCAAATAAATAAATTACCTTAGTAATAACTATTTATTCGTCATAAATTCTTAATTTTTAATATTATATACACATGTGGAGATAACATAATTTTATGATATAATCTCAGGTGTTTAAAATATCAAGAACTTTTTCAATGATTCAAAGTAAATAAGTCACCTGGTGATAACAATTAATTAATCATAAGTTCTCAATGTGGGTCTGTTAAACACATATCAGGAAACACAATGTTCTTGCAGCACAATAATGCCCATATAATGCAATCCTTCATTAAAAGAAAAGCAATGAAAATAAGTGTAAACCAACTGTCGCAACCAACAGAATGTAGTGTAATCATTTCCATTCTTACTTTATTTATTTTAGTTAACACAAAAGACGACATTAGTTGTCTCTTATGCAATACATGGGTTACGTTAATACCCACTTGGCAACCAGCTGTGGCAAATCCTTAGCATTGCACCTTTTTTAAAATTTAAAAAAAAAACTTATCCATTCACACATAGCCACATCACAAACAAGCTTTTAACAAAGAAAAGGGCATTGACTCCCTTATCGAGAAAAACTATATTTACAACTGCCAAAGCAATTCTAGGGTTAATATTTGAACCCAGTTAACAAGAATCTGATCTCTGCACCTCCTCCACCACAACCTTATGTCAAAGATCATTCTTAATAACTTTTCATTGGAACATCAGAAGAAAACACTTAATTCGTGACAATTTATTTGTCTTCAACTACGGCGGTGAATAACACACAAGTTTTTAAACTTTGCATAAAAAATTTCAACAAGGTTGTTAATCAAGAACATATATGTAATCGGACATACACATATTTTATGTGTTATCTAGTTAGATGCAAGCATGCTCTGATACCAATTGATGAGCAACACAGGTATGAACAGCGGAAGCAAATAGCGAGGATCACTTGCATGTAATATAGATAAAACATAATCACATATTTTAATTAAACATAAAATCGATACTAATCTCTTGAAGCGTGACCGCGGTCGAGAAAAGAGCCTTCAAGTGAGAGCAAACACCGTCCACGAGATCATCTTTCAGTTCCATAGTCTTCTGCGGACGGAGATCATCCTTCAGTTCCACAGTCTTCTGCTATGTGACTCGAACAATGCCCGAAATTAGTGAAACTCGCTTGGGTGAGTTTCTCCTAGGAAACCGTATAGTAAAAACCACAGTCTCCTTATGGAATAAGACCCATTTATATAGCCACGTGTTTTAGGGTTTAAAACCTTTTCCAAAACCTGTTGGGTCTTCCTTTTTCACCAAGAAATAAATTCCATTTAATTCCTAATTCTTCGGTCACAACACGGATTACAATATTTAATTAACGAGGCTTCCTATTATGGACTTAATTCGAAATATCCGAATTAATACTACCATCATAAATTACGAATTATTCCACTAAAAATTCATAACTGCACTCCTCAGTTCAATTTTGAAATTCTTCCACTAAACCTTATTTAACTCCCCATGTTAAGATTCAGATACTAAAGAATTAAATTACTGACAATTTAATTCATTGATTATTTCCTTTATACTTTCACTTAACTTATTTCATGTGAAGGATACAAAATCCACCTGCAGGGTTTACACATGAAAACTTATAAGTTTTCATAAAGGTGTATCATCAATCTCAAGACCGGGACATGAATTCCATCAACTAATTATTACTTTGCCAATGTATATCATTATTGTCCAATTTACCAGGCATATTGACTCACGAAAAAATCTTGCCTTTTAATAAATCAAAACAATAATAATATACACAACTAATAATAATTATATTAAGATTAAGAGTATGCACATTTAATGGCTAGAGAATTTATTTTATTAAGTCGGTATAAAATACTTATCTCTACTTGGTCCGTTCAATACATACAAAAAATACTAGCATAAGAAGTCAGAATGAAACCATTCTCATAATCAAGATAAATTATATTTAATATTGTGCTACAATCATTCCTGATGGTTTGTCCAATTCCATCCTTAGATTGTGAACATGATCTTTATACTTATAAGAACCGATGATTTAATCTTTCGTGTATAAGCTAAACTTTATACATTAAATCATCTACTATATAAGTAAAGGACACAAACGAACATATGATCTATTTATAACTTTATTAAAATTGAATAAATAATTGTTCTATAATAAATACTATATCGAAACTAAAATTCATGGTTAATAGTATTGATCCTAACAATCTCCCACTTAGTGTAACGACCTGGCCAGTCGTTGCATGAGTTACTACTTCGTTTCCCCTATTTCTGCTTCTTATTGTCTTGTTCAGTTGTATTATGTGTTATCGGATTGATTGGTTTGGGTTCGGAGAGGTTTTGGTAAGGTTTGAGACACTTAGTCTCTTTTGAGTAAGCCTAAGTTAAAAAAGTCAATTGAATGTTGACTTATGTGAAAAATGGCTCGGATGTGAATTTCGATGGTTCGAAAAAGCTTCGGGAGGTGATTTGGGACTTAAGAGCGTGATCAGAATGTGTTTTGGAGGCTCGTAGTAGATTTAGGCTTGAATTGGCGAAATTGGAATTTTTGTCTGGTTGATATGTGAGATTTTGATATAAAGGTCGGAATGGAATTTCGGAAGTTGTTGTAGGTCTGTTGTGTCATTTGGATAGGTGTGTAAAATTTCAAGTCATTCAGACGTGGTTTGATAGACTTTTTGATCAAAAGCGAAATTCGAAAGATTTTTAGAACCTTAGGCTTGAATCCGATGATATTTGGTTGATTCGATGTTGTTTGAGGTGTTTGAAGATTGGTATAAGTTTGGGTAGTGGTATATGACTTGTTCGTGCTTTTGGTTGAGGTCCTGGGAGCCTCGGGGTGATTTCGGATGGTTGCAGGAAGAATTTGGAGTTGAGTTTGGCAGCTGAAGTTTTCTATTGCTGTCATAACCGCACCTGCGCCTAGGGGACTGCAGGTGCAGACTCGCAAAAGCAGAGATGGAGCCGCATATGCGGACAAGAGGGAAGTCAGCTGGAATCGCAGAAGCGGCTATTGAATCGCACCTACGATAGCGTAGGTGCGGGCACTTAATCGCAGATGCGGAAAGGGGCCTTTAAGTGAAAACCGCAGAAGCAGTAGCTTGACTGCAAAAGC
The DNA here is from genome assembly GCF_000715075.1 of Nicotiana tabacum. Lineage (NCBI taxonomy): Eukaryota > Viridiplantae > Streptophyta > Magnoliopsida > Solanales > Solanaceae > Nicotiana > Nicotiana tabacum. The sequence continues at coordinate 117,366,309 of NC_134086.1, read as the reverse complement.
GCTAACACAGAAGGGGAAAAAGGGACCGCAGGTGCGAAATCCCTGGGTCAGAAAATATATAAGGTTTCCTTCGCGAATTTTTGCTAAGTTCTCCATTTTTGAAGATGGGAAGCCAGCTAGGGCAGTGATTTCAAGGGAAAATCGAAGATTATCAGTTGGGTAAGCTACCTAAGCTTCATTACTTGTGTTTATGACCATTTTTCAATTGTTTAATCATGGTATTAGTGGAAATTAAGGAAGAAAATTGAGGGGTTAGTGTTTGATATTGGAGAGCTTTGAGTGGGGATTTGAGGGGCCATTTGAGATCCAATTTTGATGCTTTTGACATGAATGAACTCGTGGAAAGATAGGGATTTCACTGATGTAAATTTTGTCGGATTTCGAGATGTGGGCCCAACGGTCGGGTTTGGTAAATTTCGGGATTTTTGGTTTAACTTGGTTATTTTCGTATGGGCTTCGTTCCCTTAGCATATTCTAATGTTATGATTCAGATTTTGGGTAGATTCGGCGCGAGTTGAGGCTGAGGCGAGATGCAAGGGTGTCACGGAGTAGTATTTCTTCCAGTTTGAGGTAAGTAACCATTGTAAATCTGGAACTGAGGGTACAAAACCCCGGTATTTCGTATTATTTTAATAAATGAGGTGACGCACATGCTAGGTGACGAGCGTGTGGGCGTACACCGGTAGGGATTGTGACTTGATCCATCCCGTAGCAACTATTAAGCCGCGTATTTGATTTGAAATCTTATGATATCTCGTATTTTAGAGATTGATACTATATTATGGGTTGTATGCCATGTTTGGGTCCTTGTGCCGACCTGTTTGGGTCCGCAGCCCTGCTTTCCTCCTTCCTATCTTAGTTTTTTCTGCATTTTTAGACATATTATGAAATAGTCATTCATATTGGGTTGTAATTAGAGGCTCTTGACTTGTGACACCGGATTGTTAGGTTGTGTTGGTGTATTTTGTACTATTTTTCCGCACATTTTAGTATTTATATATTTCTTGTGAAAAATGTGAGACTTAATCAGTTTTAGAAAAAGGTTTTATAAAAAGAATTCAATGTGGTTGCTTGTTGGGTTGGCTTGCCTATTAGTGTGATAGGCACCATCACGACCGGGGTATTTGGGGTCGTGACAAGTTGGTATCAGAGCCTAGGTTACATAGGTCTTGCGAGCCATGAGCCTGTTTAGTAGAGTCTCGCGGATCGGTACGGAGACATCTGTATTTATCCTCGGGAGGCTGCAGAATCTTTAGGGAAAACTTCATATTCTTGAAATTCTTGTCGTGCGAATCTGTTGATCCGAGTACTAAACTTTTGTTATTCTATTCTCTCACAGATGGTGAGGACACGTACTACCAGTCAAGATAGACAACCACCAATACCACTAGTTAGGCCCACTAGAGGCTGAGGACGCGGTCGAGGTCATGGTAGGGGTAGGGGTGTAGCTCGCACAGCAGCTAGGGTAGCACTTATAGATCCACCACCTGCCCTAGTTCAGGATCAGGTCCCAGCTGCGAATGCTCCAGCAGCACCAGCTGAGGCACCAGCTGTGCCTATTGTGATTTCAGGCCTTCAGGAGGCTCTAGCTCAGATTCTATTTGTATGCACTGGCCTGGCTCAGGCGGCCTCAGTTACTACGGCCGCAATTACTTCTCAGGCCGGGGAGGTACTCAGACCCTCGTTGCTCGCACACTGAGCAGGTTGTGCAAGGACTTCAGACACCGGGGACACCTCCAGCCCAGCCGGTTGCACCAACTCAGGAGTATGTGGTACCAGTTATGTCTGACGATGAGCAGCATCGATTGGAGAGGTTTAGTAGACTTCAGCCTCCGACTTTCAGTAGTACTGAGGGCGAGGATGCCTAGGGTTTCTTGGACAAGTATCAGAGGATTCTTCATACAGCGGGTATTCTGGAGACTAGTGGTATAGCATTTACTACTTTTTTGTTTTATGGAGCTGCCTTTACTTGGTGGGAGGCTTATGAGTGGCATAGGCATGTTGGTGCAGCGCCCCTTACCTGGCAGCAGTTCTTTATTTTCTTTTTGAAAAAGTATGTGCCATAGTCTCGTAAAAAGAAGCTGCGCAGGCAGTTCGAGCAGTTGCGTTAGGGAGATATGACTGTGACACGGTATGAGATGTGATTCTCTGAGTTAGCCCGTCATGCGGTCTGGTTGGTACCACAGATCGAGATAGGATCAGGAGGTTCGTTGATGGCCTCACATATAAGCTTCGGATTCTCATGACTAGGGACAGAGTTTCAGGTGCTTCTTTTGAGGAGGTTGTTGACATCGCCCGTGATATTGAGTCAGTCTGTCACCAGGAGCGAGAGGAGAGGGAGGCCAAGAGGCCTTGGGGATCTGGTAGCTTTGGTAGTGCTCCTTCGAGGGGTCAGTTTCAGCACGGCAAAGGTCGTACATTCAGGCATGCGCAGTTAGCTCGCCCAGGTTATCGTGGGGCGTCATCGGGTCACGGTTCTCACAGTTCTCATCAGGGCCATTCATCACTCAATGCCCTTCCAGCCTAGAGTTCGTCCCGTGCTCCATCAGTTCAGGGCTCCTTTATGCCAGGTGTATCTGCTAGTCATCCCGGTGCTAGGGGTTCCCTTCAGTCCCCGTCTCCAGCACCAGGGAGTTGTTATAAGTGTGGAGAGTTTGGGCATATGAGGAGGTAGTGTCCTCGTCTTCTTGAGGGTCCGTCTCAGCAGAAGGGTCAGTCCTCGACTTCATCTTTAGTTACTTCACCACTCACCCAGTCAGCTAGGGGTGGAGGTCAATTAACTAGGGGCCGCCCTAAAGGGAGAGGTCGATCAGGTGGTGGCCAGGCCCGTTTCTATGCACTTCTAGCTAAACCCGATGCTACTGCTTCAGATGCTGTGATTATAAGTATTGTCTCAATCTGCCGTAGAGATGCCTCTGTGTTATTTGATCCCGGTTCCACTTTTTCATATGTGTTATCATATTTTGCTCGTTTTTTGGATATGCCCAGTGAGTCTCTTGTTTCATCTTTTCATGTAGCTACTCCGGTGGGTGATACTATTATTGTAGACCATGTGTACCGATCGTGTGTGATGACTATTGGGAGTCTGAAGACCCGAATAGACCTGTTATTGCTTTGTATAGTGGACTTTGATATGATATTGGTCATGGATTGTCTATCTCTGTGTCGTGCTATTTTGGATTGTCATGCTAAGATAGTGACATTGGCTATGTCGGGTGTGACCCGGATCGAGTGGCGAGGTTCGACTAATTTTGTCCCCAGTAGGGTAATTTCATTCTTGAAGGCCCAGCAGATGGTTGGGAAAGGTTGTCTCTAGTACTTAGCCTTTGTGAGGGATGCCGATGCAGAGACTCCTAGTTTTGATTCTGTTCCTATTGTGAGGGATTTTCCCGATGTGTTTCCTGCAGACTTGTCGCATGCCACCGGACAGGGATATTGATTTGGTGCCGAGCACTCAGCCCATTTCTATTCCAACATATCGTATGGCACCAGCAGAGTTGAAGGAGTTAAAGGAGCAGCTCTAGGAACTCCTTGATAAGGGGTTTATTCGACCTAGTGTGTCGCCTTAAGGTGTGCATGTTCTATTTGTGAAGAAGAAGGATGGCACGATGATGATGTGCATTGATTACAGACAGTTGAACAAAGTAACAATCAAGAATAAGTACCATTTGCCTCGTATCGATGATTTGTTTGACCAGCTTCAGGGAGCGAGAGTGTTCTCCAAGATTGATCTCTATTTAGGTTATCACCAGTTGAAGATCAGGGACTCGGATATTCTTAAGACAGCTTTCAGGACCAGATATGGTCATTATGAGTTCCTTGTGATGTCTTTTGGGCTCACCAATGCCCCAGCGGTATTCATGCATTTGATGAACAATGTGTTTCGGCCTTATCTCGACTCGTTTGTCATAGTTTTCATTGATGATATTCAGGTGTACTCACGTAGTCAAGAGGAGCACGCAGAGCATTTAAGAGTTGTGTTGCAGAGACTGAGGGAGGAGAAGCTTTATGCAAAGTTCTCCAAGTGTGAGTTTTGGCTTAGTTCAGTGGTTTTCTTAAGGCACGTGGTGTCCAACGAGGGTATTCAGGTTGATCAGAAGAAGATAGAGGTGGTTCAGAGTTGGCCCAGACCGTCCTCAACCATAGAGATTCGTAGCTTTCTTGGTTTGGCGGGTTATTATCGCTGGTTTGTTCAGGGATTCTTGTCTATCGCATCACCCTTAACCAAGTTGGATCAAAAGGGTGCTCCATTCAGGTGGTCGAATGAGTGTGAGGAGAGCTTTCAGAAGCTCAAGACTGCCTTGACCACAGCTCCAGCATTAGTTTTGCCATCAGCTTCAGATTCATATACCGTGTATTGTGATGCTTCGAGAGATGGTATTGGGTATGTGTTGATACAAGAGGGTAGAGTTATTGCTTATGTTTCTCGTCAGTTGAAGCCCCATGAGAAGAACTACCATGTTCATGATTCGAAGTTGGCTGCCATTGTTCACACGTTGAAGTTTTGGAGGCATTATTTGTATGGTGTGTCTTGTGAGGTGTTTACTGATAATCGTAGCCTCCAGCGCTTGTTCAAGCAGAAGGATCTCAATTTGAGGCAGCGAAGATGGTTGGAGCTGCTAAAGGACTATGATATCACTATTTTGTACCATCCAGGAAGGCCAATGTGGTGGTCGATGCCTTAAGTAAGAAGATGGTAAGTATGGGGAGTTTGGCATATATTCTAGTTGGGGAGAGACCTCTTGCAGATGATGTTTAGGCCTTGGCCAATCGGTTCGTGAGGTTAGATATTTCGGAGCCTAGTCGGGTATTGGCTTGTGTGATTTCTAGGTCTTCCTTATTTGATCGCATCAGGGAACGCAAGTATGATGATCCTCATTTGCATGTCCTTAAGGACAGAGTTCAGCATGACGATGCCAGAGATGTGACTATTGTTGATGATGGGGTATTGAGGATGCATGGTCGGATAATTGTGACGAATGTGGATAGGCTTGGGGAGTTGATTCTGGAGGAGTCCCATAGCTCGCAGTATTCCATTCATCCAGGTGCCGCGAAGATGTATCAGGATCTGAGACAACATTATTGGTGGAGGAGAATGAAGAAGGACATTGTGGGATTTGTAGCTCGGTGTCTCAATTGTCAGCAGGTGAAATATGAGCATCAGAGACCTGGTGGCTTGCTTTAGTGGATGGATATTCCAGAGTGGAAGTGGGAGCGGATCACCACAGACTTTATACTTGGGATACTACGGACTTTGAAGAAGTTCGATGCTATTTGGGTGATTGTAGATCGGCTGACCAAGTCCGCGCACTTCATTCATGTGTGTACTACCTATTCTTTAGAGCGGTTGGCAAAGATCTATATCCGGGAGATTGTTCGTTTGCATGGTGTCCCAGTTTCCATCATTTCTGATAGGGTCACTCAGTTTACTTCACAGTTTTGGAGGTTTGTACAGCGAGAGTTGGGTACTCAGGTTGAGTTGAGCACGGTTTTTCACCCTCAGACGGATGGGAAGTCCGAGCGCACTATTCAGATATTGGAGGACATGTTGCGTGCTTGTGTCATTGATTTTGCAGGGTCATCGGATCAGTTTCTACCACTCACAGAGTTTGCTTATAACAATATGATCTTGCTTTACCACCTAGCTTATCGAGTGTGCATCCAGTATTTCATGTTTCTATGCTCCGAAAGTACATTGCCGATCCATCTCATATTTTGGATTTTAGCACGGTTCAGTTAGATGATGATTTGACTTATGATGTGGAGCCAGTAGCTATTTTGGAGCGTCAAGTTCGGAAGTTGAGATCAAAGGATATAGCTTCAGTGAAAGTGCAGTGGAGAGGTCCGCCCGAGGAGGAGGCTACCTGGGAGACCGAGCTAGAGATGCGGAGTAGATATCCTCATCTATTTGAGGCTTCAGGTATGTTTCTTGACTCGTTCGAGGATGAACGTTTGTTTAAGAGGGGGAGGATGTAACGACCCGGCCAGTCGTTTCATGAGTTATCGCTCCGTTTCCCCTATTTATGTTTCTTATTGCCTTGTTCAGTTGTATTATGTGTTATCAGGTTGATTGGTTCAGGTTCGGAGAGGTTTTGGTAAGGTTTGGGACAATTAGCCTCTTTTGAGTAAGCTTAAGTTGGAAAAGTCAACTGAATGTTGACTTATGTGAAAAATGGCTCAGATGTGAATTCTGATGGTTCGAAAAAGCTTCGGGAGGTGATTTGGGACTTAGGAGCATAATCGGAATGTGTTTTGGAGGCCCGTAGTAGATTTAGGCTTGAATTGGCGAAATTGGAATTTTGGCATTTTTCGATTGATAGGTGAGATTTTGATATAAGGGTCGAAATGGAATTCCGGAAGTTGATGTAGGTCCTTTGTGTCATTTGGGTTGTGTGTGCAAAATTTCAGGTCATTCGGACGTGGTTTGATAAACTTTTTGATCAAAAGCGAAATTCGGAAGATTTTTGGAACCTTAGACTTAAATCCGATGTTATTTGGTTGATTCGATGTTGTTTGAGGTGTTTGAAGATTGGTATAAGTTTGGGTAGTGGTATATGACTTGTTCGTGATTTTGGTTGAGGTCACGGGGGCCTCGGGGTAATTTTGGATGGTTGACGGGAGAATTTGGAGTTGAGTTTGGCAGTTGAAGTTTTTCTATTGTTGTCATAACCGCACCTGCGGCTAGGGGACCGCAGGTGCGGACACGCAGAAGCGGAGATGGAGCCGCAGATGTGGCCAAGAGGGAAGTCAGCTGGAATCGCAGAAGCGGCTGTTGATACCCAATTTTTTCCTATATATTTTTATAGACATATATTTTTCAAATATATATATATATATATATATATATATATATATATATATATGCATATATAAGCATTTTTTATAATTTTTCTATAATTTTAAAGGCTTTAAATTGATTTATTTCTTCCCCTTTTATTTATAAAATTTTCAATAATTATCCTTTAAATTATTGTTGGGGTAATTTAGCCATCTAAATCATATATTTACACCAAAATATTAGCTAAATATGTTTTGTGCATTTTTTATAATTGCATTTATAATTTTAAAGTCAATTTGCATATAATTGCAATTTTATCGCTATTAATGTACAATTATGTTTTATATGCATAAAATGATCCTCTATATTTAAAAATGTTAAATATCTATTTTAAATCATTTTAGTACACAAAATTATTTTTTAGAAATCATTTATTATTTATTATAAATTATATAGGGTTAAATTAGCTATTTTAATCCAATATCACAGCCCAATTACAGATTAAATAACTCGATCTAGGCCCTAAATGCACCTACCCGACCAAAGGCCCCATCAGATCCCGGTTGTTGATCTAAAAGATCAATGGCCCTCATTTGTTCTTTCCTTTTTAATTCCAAACAACCCTCTAACCCTAATCACTTTTCCATATCCGCCGCCCTAAGATCCTCTCCTCTCTCAAAACACTCTCAACCTAACCCTAATCTTCAACCGCCGACCTCCCATCTCCGGTCATCTCCGACGACCTCTCATCGTCTCTTAAGCCTCCAATGGATTCTCTCATGCCATGCTTGCTTCTCTAAGGTCTTCAAAGGCCCAGGGTCATGCCGACTTGAATCTAGGGGATCTCCTGCCTGTTCCTAGCTATTCCGGTATGATTCCAAACAATTCTATATTGGCCACGATTTTTGAGTTTTTGGACAGGTTTCTTCGTCTCTACATGGGTTCTTCCGAAACCCTAATTTCTTTTCTATACCCTTAGATCTGTGCATATCTAAGACGATTTGAGTTTGTTTCTTGAATGTTTTACACTGTCCTTGAAGTTTTTTACAAGAATCATGTGGTTTCAAGTATTTTTATCTTCTTCTAAAACTAGGGTTTTCGGAACTTCTTTTAAAACCTTGTTTAACTAATTCTTTGTGTTTAAACATCTATTTCTTGCATATCTTGACTGATTCTATGAGTTTACTACATCTTTAACTCGTCTATGTTGAAAACCCTAATTTTCAGGGTTCTTTCATTTGGTTCTATGTATTAGCATGACTGACCGGTCCTCGTTTTCGAGTTTCTGTGATTTTTTGTGACTATCTTGCCTTGATATGTTTCTACTAAGTCTCTTAGCCTAAACTTATACTAATTCTATGTGCCTGTGTTCATCTTGACTGTTCAAAACTTGCCTCTTTCTCATTGAATCAGTATTGTTTGACTCTCATGTTTGCTAGAGTTGTATGTCGACTCTTGACTATCCATGCCTTACTTTATTTATATGCTGAATGCTAACTATTTTCATGACTTTCTCTTTGATTGATTCTGGATTCCTTGCTTCTTGGTTTAATTTGAAAACTTTCCTTTATACCTTTGATTCTTACCTTCCTACTCAATATGATTGATTTGCTTGCTTAAATTAATTTTCCCTTACCTGGTGGGGTAAGGCCTAACTCTTTTGTTTTGTAGAAAATGAGGCACGAGGTCCCTAGATTCGGTATGGTTTGCAACATCCCACCATTTCTGCTAGATTGGTGGGAGGACCTTTCCTCAAGTGACAAGAAACATGTGAAAAAGTACCTGGGTAACTTGCCTTCCTTGCTAGATATTTAGCCAAACAACAAGTTGATCGAGGCTGCCACTTTATTCTGGGATAGTGAAAGGGCTGTGTTTCATTTCGGCGACATAGACATGACACCGCTTCTAGAGGAAATTGGAGGGCTTGCGGGATTGACTTGGAATAGTCCCGGGCTATTGGTACCAGAAAACCGTACTCGCAGGGTATTTTTATAGATGATGGGGTTGAAGAAGAATGTTGACCTAGTGTGCTTGAAGGAATCTTACATACCTTTCGAATACCTATATGAGAGGTATGGCCATAGCAAGTCTTTTCGTACCTACCATGATGAGATCTCTCTCACTTCTCTGGGCCACATCCACCGTAGAGTGTTCGTATTCATTGTATGTTTCTTAGGCCTGATAGTGTTCCCAATGAAAAAAGGGAATAATCCACACTAGGTTGTCCATGTTCGCCAAGACTTTGATGGAAAGGATTAAGGGACAAACATATACCATGTCAAAGAGGGGTAAAGTATTTCGAGGGTTGTAATTTGTTGCTACAATTGTGGTTGTTGAAGCATTTCCAAAAGGGTCACTATCGCCAAGAATTTCCGCGAATGGCTTGGAACGACCATATTGCCCTCCATCACCCCAAGCGGATGACTTACATTCCAGACAGATTTGCTCAGCCAGAAAGTGCCAAAGAATGGGTAGAGTTCTTCGATAATCTGACCAACGAACAAGTGCAATGGATGTTTGAATGGCTCCAAACAGACGAATTCATCATCAGATCCAGGGATGCTCCACACTTGGTGTTGATCGAGTTGAGAGGGATATACTCATATGTCCCTATCCGAGTTATGAGGCAAGCAAGCAGGAAATAGGTTGTACCAAGGGTTGTCAAGATGAGTCATTTCAGGGCAGACTTTCAAGACGACAACGTCCCTTACAAGTGCCAAGATCAGCACATGCGGCACTGTAAAATCATTGTGGAGAAGAACACCATTGAGCCAGACAGGTATCATGCAGGGTGCGAGCCTGTCTACCCGGCATGGTTAGAGGACAATCCGAGAGGAATGGTAACACCAGGGGCCGGTCGAGGGAATAGAATCATAGATGAAGAAGCTGAAGTTCAAGTCAAATACAAAAGGCTGCACAAGAGGGCCCACGACAGCGAAAATGAACACCGGGAAATACATGAAAGGAATGTGAGGTTGATCAAGGAATGGAAAGAAATGGCAGCTACTTCCAATAGGAAACTGGAATATCTGAAGCAAGGAATCGTGAAGCTGGAAGATAAAGTCATAAAGAGGATTGAAAATTGCCAGAACGCTGAAGGAGCTGAAGGAGAACATCTGGCCAGAGCCTACTTGATGTTGGGGTTGCGTGAGCTGTGGGATCTATATGATGGAGTTCGGAAGATCGAATCTAAGGAAGGTCCTTCTAGGACCAAATAGTCTAGACTTATTTGCTTTTTCCTAAAATGTAATAAGGCCAAGTGCTAGTAGTTAGGGGTGTACAAACCAAACCGATAACCCGCACCAACCCGAAAACCCGAGCCAACTCGGAAAAAAAACCCGACTAGTGGTTTGGTTTGACTTGGTTTGGTATTAAAAAATAAAACCCGACCACAATAGGGTTGGTTTGGTATTAACTAAAAAAAGTCAAACCGAAACCAAACCAACCTGACATTACATGTATACATATTTTATATATTAGATAGATAAAAATATTTATTAGAATGTAAGTTATAAATATTTCTTAATTTTTATTATAATTTCTTTATATAGCATAATATTTTAAGTTGGTATTATAGCCCATGTAAATGTTTGTTTTTGTTTAGCCCATAAAAGAATAATTGAGCCCAAACCAAAATCTAATCCTAAAGTAGCAATAGATTGTCCTAAAGCTGTTCTGAAACACGTAAACAATTGAAATCATTTTGCCTCTTCTCCAAAGGCAAAAAATCCACGCTCTTCCTTTGCTCAAACCCTATCATCGGTAAAGCTCTCATTAGTAAAGCTCTTTTGCTCTCATTTTACATGTTTTCTTTTAGCTGCATACATATACCTTGCTTTTCCCCAATTAACTAAGGTTTTTCTTTTTCAGATTAGCAAGTTTTTTTTTTGCAAATCTGTTGTATTCCTCCCTATTGTTGAATTCATTTATTTATTTTGTTTCTCTTAGGTGATTAACATGAGTAATTGATTGTTACTTAAAAATATATTGAAACTTGTTTACTTATGTTTTGAATCATTTGGTTAAATAATATGAACTGTGTAAAATTAAGAGAGATGTATTTCTTACATTGTTATGCGATTTTGTCTTATTCCTAAATGTATGAGCTGGTGTATTTGTTTGCATCTGTTATTTGTTGTTACAATGCGAAGGTAAATTCCATGAGTTAAATAGTAACTAGATATGTTCTATTTGCAGGAACTCTTTCTAAGAATGGAAACTACAACTTCTGGAGCAGATGCAGAGGTGGTTGTTAATAATCTTTCGCCAGTGGCAGCTCAAAAACAAAGTGAAAACACTCCTCATCGACGCACTCCTCCTAAGAAGCAAAAAAGAACGACTCCATCAGAAAAATCTAAATCTGGAAATAGTGGCAGAGAGACGTCCGATATTTGGAATCACATCTCCAAATTTATTGCTAAAGGAGGTAAATGTAAGGCAAAATACAATTATTGTCCTAAAACATTTGCTGCAGGTAGCAAGAATGGGACTACTACATTATGGTCGTATTTAACTTCTACATATCACAAATCTCCCTTTAGAGCCATTGATAAGAGACAATCAACATTAAAACCTATCAAGGAAGGGTGGTTAGAAGGTGGTTCGGGTGCTACTTAAAGGGTAGTGTATAATGTGGATGACATTAGGAGGGCGATTGCCGAATTTGTAATTCTTGATGAGCAACCTTTTAAAGTTGTTGAAGGAGAAGGATTTAAGAAATTAATGGCTAAAGCCTTACCTAATTTCGAATTACCTTCTCGTGTAACTGTTGCTAGACATTGTTTGAGGATTTATCATGAAGAGAAGGAAAAACATAAAAATCTTATTAAGAACCAACGTGTATGTCTCACTAGTGATACATGGACATCACTACAAAACTTAACTTATATGGTTATTACTGCATATTAGATAGATGATCAATGGAATCTACAAAACAAAATTTTGAACTTTTTTCCAACACCGGATCACAAAGGTGAGACTATTGCAAAGGGAATTGAAGCATGTTTATCTAGTTGGGGCATTGAGAACTTGTTTACAGTGACCTTGGATAATGTAAGTGCTAATGATGCTGCCATTAAGCATTTGAAGTTGCGTATTGATGATTGGAAATGGGCAATACTTGGAAATGAGTTTTTGCATGTTAGATGCAATGCTCATATTTTGAACTTGATTGTAAAAGATGGGTTAGATGGACAAATTTAGCCTATTACTCGTGTAAGAAATGCAGTGAAATATGTTAGGTCTTCTCCTTCAAGGTTTGCTTCTTTCAAGTCATTTGTTGAGAAAGCTAAGATAGATACTCATGGTTTTGTAAGTCTTGATGTTGAAACAAGATGGAATTCCACATATACAATGTTAGATACAGCTCTAAAATTTGAAAAAACCTTTACAAAAATATATGTGGAAGACCATAAGTATCAAAAGTATTGTCGAGAAATAAGTGCTTTAAGAGAAAATCCATTTGCAGACGACTGGAAGAATCTGAAAGCTTTTATCAAGTTTCTTAACATTTTCTATCAGACAACTTTAAAATTTCCAGGCAGTTTATATGCTACTTCCAACTCTTTCTTCCATGAATTTTTCAATCTTAGAAATGCTATTATAAAGTATACCAAAAGCGATGATCGTACTTTGAATGATATGGCAGGAAGAATGAAAAGTAAGCTTGAGAAATATTGGGGTAAGTTTGAGGATATGAATATGTTATTGCTTGTTGCTGTTGTATTGGATCCTAGATATAAGATGAAGTATGTGAACTTCATTCTTACTGATGCATTTAGTTCTTTGTTGGAAAGATTGAAGTCTGAAGATGTGGTAAGCATTTTAACTCGCTTGTATAATAACTACAATGATTCTTTTTTTGAGGCTTCTAGTGACAATATTGGAGGTGATACTAGTATGAGTGAAGTTAGTGATTTGTTGCAATCAAAGTGGGAGAAACTTTTGGAAGATGAGGGAAATATTAAAAAAAATCTGATCTTGAGATATATTTGATGGATGATATGGTGAAGATCAAGGATTTTAACATCTTGGCATGGTGGAAAATTTCATCTAGTAAATATCCAATTGTTTCAAAGATTGCAAGGGATGTTCTTTCTATTCATATTTCTACTGTTGCATCGGAGTCGACTTTTAGTACAGATGGTCGAATTGTGGATTCTTATAGGAGTTCTTTATCACCAAAAACAGTGGAAGCACTTATTTTTACTCAACAATGAATATGATCACCTTCCAAGGAATATAAGGTTGAAGACATGTTAGAGGAAGTCCAGAAAATTAAGCAAATTGAAGAAGGTAATAATTTATATTCAATTGTTAATGAGTATAGTTATTTTTTACATTAATTAATATTTAACTATGTTAATTGTTTCTTCTTCTTTTTTTCCAGAATATGTAGACTCACCTTTGAGGATTGATTAGAGGGATGATTAACTACAATTTGCTTCATGACTATTTTTGAAAGTGAGGTCATTATGCCTTTACAAGTATTTTGAAAACATGTTCATCTGGTTGTAATATCTACTAAGATGCCCAACTTCTTAGAGTTTAATATATTCTCTTTTTGTTTATTTTTTAGGACTCTTGGGTGTAATGTCTACTCTTAAAAAGTTGGTGATAATTCTTATGTAGAGTGCAACATGATATGCAGTTTATATTTTTGCTGATAATTTTCTCATTCTGCCTACTTCCTAATAGATGGGAGGCAAGGGCTAGGAGGTTAGCTAACAGGGACGTAAAAAATAGATAAATGGACAAAGCTGACCAAAATATATGCAGTGAGAAAACTCTTTATTTTCGTTGTATTTTCGTATTAGATACAGACCTAATTAATTAGCTGTCATAATCACAATGAAGCTCATTGCTTTTTGGTCTTCAGTGTATATCTTTTAAAGAAAGCCTAGGTGGCGATTATTACACCACATAACAAATTTACTTGTTAGAACTTATACATCAATAAGTTTTCTTGTAACTGTACATCTTTTTAGTTAAGAAGAAGGAGGTAGTTAGTTCCCTATAATTGTTTCTAGAAAACGACCCCAATCTTCGTGAACTTTGTGTGATAAAGTTAGATTATTTTTGCTTTTAGTATCTTTTAATGATTTTTATAAGTACTCCACTTAATCCTATGAATGGTCAGTAAAATAAGGAATATGACTACAAGGAACAAAAGGAGAATAAAGAACATGCATAAAGTATAGTTGAGGTCAATGCTAAAAAATAAGAAATGGATGTTATTGGTAAAATTGTATTTAGGACTATAGAAATATTTGGAGCACAAGCTTATCGAAACGAAAAACGTGAAAAACCCGAGAAATCCGAGAAAACCCAATATTAAAAACCCGACTTTTGTTGGTTTGGTTTGATCTATAGATTTTAAAACCAGATACAATTGGTTTGGTTTGGTAATTGCAAAATCCGAACCAACCCGACCTATGTACACCCCTACCAGTAGTGACTTATTTTTTATTATCTTAGTGTCATTTTGGGATTCGTCTATTTTTATTTTATGAAATGAAGCATTTATTGGCATTTAAAGTTCTCCAAATTTATTTGTCGCTAGGCCTACCTCGGGCACAACGAGGTTCCCAAAGTAGGACATGAATTTACATTTCCACAATACGTGTTTAAATACTGCAAATATTTCAGGATCCTCACAAACTTGTTACCTTTTGTTTTTGCTTATTTTTCATTATTCCCATCCCCTTAGGTTGGTTCACTCATACTGGCCTCATCAGCATACTACACCGGATCCAGAGGCCCTCCACCTCCTCCTCCTTCAAGCAACACAAAAGGCAGAGGAAAAGCAAAAAATGGACGACTTAGGTGGTATCCGAAAGGAGAATGCTGAGAACGCAGAAACCTCAGATGGCCCTAGTATTCCGGCCCCAAATGATCTAGTCCTGAGATTGGAACAAAAGATATTGGAACTGCAAGGAGAACTTGAGCATGTTCACAACTTGCAAAACTTGTCACTCACCCTGAATGTCCCCGACATCAACCAACAGAATACAAAGAACTCAATACCTCCCCCAGAACATACAAAACCAACATCCATAAAATCCTACCACACTGAATCAATACGTAACTCCACCCCAAAATCTCAATCCACTGCCAATACCAACTCCGCCACAACATCACCATCAACCAATTCAGTACCCACCAACCACCACTTACCACACTCCCCAAAACACACCACAACCCATTCCCTATTCCCAAAACTCCACCAATGATCATCATTACACCCAAGTTCCCGGCACCCATCAAAGCAACCCTATATATGTGGAAATTGTACCTCACTCTACCCAACCAATTTCCTATACACCGGAATCCTCCGAGAAGGACTTACTAAGGAGGGGTACAAACCTCCCAAGTTTGAAATGTTCGACGGCACAGGTGATCCCAGGGTTCATTTAAGGACCTATTGTGACAAGCTTGTTAGGGTCGGGAAAGATGAATAGATCCGGATGAAGCTTTTTATAAAGAGTCTTGTTGGCGATGTTTTGCCTTGGTATATCAGCCAAGATCCCAAGAAATGGTCCAATTGGGTAAGTATGGCATCAGATTTCACTTTAAAGTTGCAGTCACACTTACTCCTATTGTAGTACAGACTCAGTCACCAATCGAGGTTGAGGTAACTGCATCAGTTCCATTCGAGGTAGAGGTGGCTCCGCCTACAGCCACCTCCGCTCCATTTGAAGTAGAAGTGGTCACACCTTTCACCGTGACAATATCAACCACACCCCCATTCAACTCAAAAGCAATACCCTAGAATTATGTTGCCGAGGCTCGGCGAAAAGGGAAGGCCAAGGTAGAGGAATCTGACACTGCACAATGAATGACTAGAACTGGAAGAGTCTATACACCAGAACATTTGGAATGATCAAGTAAGGATGCCACTACTAGGCAACCTATTTTTAGACCATGCCAGATGACTTGTGGAGGAAAATACAGGCAAAGAGCATTCTGTTATTAACCATCTGAACAAAGTCCTTGCTAAGATATCTATCCTGTCACTATTGCAGAATTCAGAGGCACATGCTTTAATGAAAGTGTTGAGCGAGGCTTATGTACCCAATAACATCACCGGCGGAGAAATGGCCAACATGGTTGGGCAAGTACTAGAAAGTCATAAGATTATCTTCCATGAAGATGAGCTACCACCTGAGGGGTTGAATCACAATCGAGCGTTGCATATTACGGTGCAATTTGAAGACAAGTTCACTGCCAGGATCTTGATTGATGGAGGTTCAAGCCTAAATATTTGTCCATCGGTCACTCTGAAAATGTTGGACAAAGGTTTCCATGAAATAGGGGTAGGAAGCATGAACGTGAAAGCTTTCGATGGATCCCAAAGGGCCACAATCGGGTAAATCAACCTTTACTTGCAGATGGGACCAACTTGGTTCGATATTGAATTTTAAGTACTCAACATACCAGCCTCATATAACCTTCTGTTGGGCCGACCATGGGTCCATGTCGCTGGAGCCGTGCCTTCCATACTACATCAAGCTGTAAAGTTTGAATGGAATCGCCAGGAGGTAATCATTCACAAAGATGGAAGTAACCCCATCTACACTAGTCAAACCATCTCGGTCATTAGACTTAGAAGAAGGCTAGGATGGGAAACCTATCATCACATTGAACGGGTCAATGCGGTCAAAAAGGATAAGTGGTGGAGTAACAAAATAGAAAGCACACTAGCATGGTCTGGATATGAACCTGGCAAAGGGTTAGGAAAGAACCTTCAAGGTATCACTAAACCAATACAGCTGAAAAAGCATGGTACCACCTTTGGGCTCGGATACCTGTACACATGGCAAGAGTACAGGGATTGGTCGCGTCCATGGCGTAGACCATTTTACCCTCTTGAGTAGCCAATGCCACGTTTGGAACAAGCTTTTCACCAAACTGATACGATATGGGGACCGTAGAAGAAGAAGCACTAGCTGGGTTGAAGAATTTGTTCTTGGAGGATGAAGACGTGGATTGCAATGCCATAATTGAGAAGGGGGAGAAAGAAGGCCTCATTATTCAGACCGTGAAGAAAGGAGATGTTCTTAGAAATTGAACCACTACACCATCCCGAGCCCGCCAAATCCTTGGGTAGTTTGGCAGAATTTACTTCTATAGCCATTCTAGGCATTTAAGATTTCTCGTAATTTTGTTTTAAGCTTTACTTGTTTCAAAAACAAATGCTTGATTCATCGAGCCACACTTTGTCTAGATGATTTTTCAGTTTTAATCAAATGCATTTACTCTTTATTATTCACTACTATCTTTACATTTTTCCTTTCTACAGCATTATTATTACTTTCGTAATGAACCATTGACTGTGACATTTAATGAGGCAACGCAACATGAGAACAGTGATTCAGATGAAGAAGATGAGATACCCGAGGAAATTGTCAGGGAGGTTGAAAATTTTGAGAATAAGCCCAAGTCAAATCTAGACGAGACCGAAGCAGTAAATTTGGGAGACGCCGAGACCCTCAAGGAGACCCGCATCAACATTCACTTGTCACCAACCGAGAAGGAAGAGTACATTCGCTTCCTAAAAGAATATGAGGATATTTTCGCATGTCATATGAAGATATGACCGGTTTGAGCACATCTATAGTGGCTCACAAGTTGCCTAATAATCCCCCATGTCCATCAGTCAAGCAGAAACTCCGAAAGTTCAAACCAGACATGAGCCTAAAAATCAAGGAGGAAGTTACCAAGTATATCAAAGCCAAAGTTCTTAGGGTAGTTAAGTACCCAACCTGGTTAGCTAACATTGTGCCAGTTCCGAAGAAGGATGGGAAGGTCCGAGTATGTGTTGACTATCGGAATTTAAACAGAGCAAGTCCCAATGAAGACTTCCCACTGCCAAATATACACATCCTGATTGATAATTACGCCAAGCATGAACACTAATCCTTTGTAGATTGCTTCGCAGGTTATCACTAGATTTGGATGGATGAAGAAGATGCAGAGAAGACAACTTTCATCACACCATGGGGTGTGTACTGTTACAAGATGATGTCATTTGGTCTGAAGAATGCTGGTGCCATTTATATGAGAGCCATGATAACTATCTTCCATGATATGATACACAAAGAGATAGAGGTGTATGTGGACGATGTTATTATCAAATCCAAGAGGGCCACAGATCACATAGCAGACTTGAGGAAGTTCTTTGACAGACTAGGGAGGTACAACTTGAAACTGAATCCTGCAAAGTGCGCATTCGGGGTTCCCGCAGGAAAATTATTGGGATTCATTGTCAGTCATCGAGGGATCAAGTTGGATCCATCTAAAGACAAGGCTATTCAGGAGTTACCACCGCCTAAGAGCAAAAAGACGTGATGAGCTTCCTAGGACGTCTCAACTACATCGGTCGCTTCATAGCACAATCCATAGTCATATGTGAACCCATATTCAAGATGCTAAGAAAAGATGTTGAAACAAGCTGTACAAAGGATTGTCAGAAAGATTTTGACAAGATCAAGGAGTATTTATCCACACCACCAGTTTTGGTCCCTCCAGAACCAGGACGACCTTTGTTACTTTATCTATCTGTATTGGATGGAGCCTTCGGGTGTGTTCAGGGACAACATGACGAGAGAGGAAGAAAGGAGCAAGCCATATATTACTTGAGTAAGAAGTTCACACCTTATGAATCACAGTATTCTCTACTCAAACGCACTTGCTGTGCTTTGACCTGGACTACTCAGAAATTGAGGCATTACTTATGTGCCTACACTACATACCTCATAGCCAAGGTGGACCCTCTGAAGTATATATTCCAGAAACCCATGCCGACTGGAAAGTTGGCCAAGTGGCAGATACTGTTAAGTGAGTTCGATATCGTCTACGTAACTCAAAAGGCGATCAAAGGGCAAGTATTGGCATATCACCTTGCTGAAAATCCGGTGGGAGGAGCATACGAACCTTTGAAGACATATTTTCCTGATGAAGAAGTATCATTTTTAGGAGAAGACATTACCGAACCATACGATGATTGGAAGATGTTCTTTGATGGAGCTGCAAATTTCAAAGGAGTAGGCATTAGAGTAGTTTTGGTGTCAGAAATGGGTCAGCATTATCCGGTATCTGCTAAACTCAAATTTCCCTGCACCAACAATATGGCAGAGTATAAAGCATGCATACTAGGACTCAATATGGCAGTCGATATGAACATTCAGGAGCTGCTACTAATCGATGATGCAGATTTGCTCGTGCGCCAGGTACAAGGAGACTGGGCTACCAAGAATTCCAAGATATTGCCATACCGGCACCATGTGTAGGAATTGAGAAAGAGGTTCACAAAGATGGAATTCCGACATGTGCCCCGAATTCAGAATGAGTTTGCTGATGCACTGGCCACTTCGTCATCCATGATACAACATCCAAATAAGAATTACATTGACCCCGTTCCGGTGAGGATCCATAATCAGCCGACATATTGTGCTCAGGTTGAAGAAGAAATAGATGGAAAGCCTTAGTTCCATGACATCAAGGAATATTTGTCAAAAGGAGAATATCTGGAGCATGCAAACCACACTCAGAAGTGCACACTTCAAAGATTGTCTAATCACTTCTTCCACAAGGGAGGAAACTTGTACAGGAGAACTCCTGATTTGGGTTTGCTAAGATGTGTCGACGCAAATGAAGCTTCTAAGCTACTTGAGGATGTACATGCCGGGACTTGTGGACCGCACATGAATGGTTTTGTCTTGACTAAGAAGATACTTAGGGCCGGTTACTTTTGGATGACCATGGAGACAGATTACATCCAGTATGTCCGCAAATGCTTTCAATGCCAGGTGTACGCCGATATGATAAAAGTGCCTCCAAATGAGCTCAATGCAACAAGCTCACCTTGGCCATTCACCGCTTGGGGAATGGACGTTATTGGTCCGATTAAGCCCATTGCTTCAAACGGGCACATGTTTATTCTAATAGCCATTGATTACTTCACAAAATGGGTAGAGGCTGTGTCTGATCGGATCCAACCCTACACCACTACGAAGTGGCGAGAGCAGTCGAAGCAACTTTTACCCGAGATGGTCGGGATCGAATCCACAGGGAGCTAGAAGTAGGAATTGGATTCCTATCTAAACTAGAGATGCGTAGTGCTCTGAATTACTCTTCCAATCATCTTTTGGTTGGTTATTACTTCTAATATTTATGTTAATGATAAGCTAAATTAAACTAAGAATGATTGCTTGTAGTGTTTTCTAATCAGTTAAAGAGGCACTAGGGAAGTGACTTTCTCATAGATGAATACTTAACGGGGTCTAAAGCCTAAGGCAAAGATGTTATGTTGGGGATTGTGATATAGCCAATGCACAGAATTACTCACTTTATACCTCTCGGTAGCTTGAGTGACTAATTGACTTTCTCAAGACCAATTGGGTGTCAAAATTGTGCAAGCAGTATAGGCTCAAGTCGGGTATTACTATCTCTAGGTTTAACCCTCTAATTGGAGCTATCAATCTCTTGATTACACCCCAATTCCTCGTCGGACTGATTTTCCTAGACTCAAGCTTTCTTTCTCAAGAAGAGCCCAAGTCAAATAGGCCCAAATTAGTGTTTGCAACCACTAATTCAACATGGAAAACACAAATCAGTCCAAATATCAATTACCCATAAACATCTAAGCCCTAAATCAAAAGACACATCAAATACTCATACTAGGGTTGAGCCACAACCCTAGCTTATGGGTTTAGCTACTCATAATAATGAAAGAAAACTGATAAATAGATGAAGAATAACCATAAGATTCAATTACAAGCTAATAATTGAAGATTCAATGATAAACCCACTATAAAATTACTTAAAATAGTCAAAAACCACCGTTCACGTGCTCAGCTGAAAGTTAGATTACAAAAGATGACCTAAAATGGGAAAAGAAAGTATTTATACTAGGCCAAATTTTCTGGACAAAAATACCCCCGCGAAGGTACCGCGGACCGCAAGAAATGGAGTGCGGCCGCGGTAAGGCTTTTTAGCTTCAAGTCTCTACTCTCTGAACTTGGCCACCGGGGGCCGCGTAAAATGCACCGCGGCCGCGGTGGCTTCAACTGCGGTCCGCACAAAAACGATTGCAGACCATATTGGCATTAACCTCCAAACTCCCAACTCTCTGAACCCCCATCTTTGCGGACCGCACAAACTCGATTGCGGTGAGGCCACTGCGGTCCACACAAAATGGTTTGTGGCTGCAGTGCTTGAGTTTCCAAAATATGCATCTCTCTGAATCTCCTCACTGCGGACCACACTAAATGGAATGCGGCCGTAGTGGATCTGTTGCAACTGTGCTTGGACTTGTTCTTGGTACTTGTGCATGTTTCACTCCTTTTTAAGTTGATTTTGACTATTCATCACCTTTTTTGATCAAACCATGCAAACAAGTATAACATGTAAGCCTTTGGGACTATTTTGTATACATTTTAATCAAAACTCAAGCAAAAAGGAGTGTAAAATGAACTATAATCCCTAGTTATCAGCATCCTACAAAGTTGTAACCAAGAAATTCATCACAGATTTTGTCAAGGATCGAATTGTTTGTCGATTCGGAGTTCCCGAGTCCATTGTTACGGATAATGCCGCTAATCTCAATAGTGATCTGATGAAAGCTATGTGTGAAACTTTCAAAATCAAGCACAAGAATTCCATAGCCTACAGACCTCAGATGAATGAAGCCGAAGAAGCTGCCAACAAAAACATCAGGAAAATACTAAGGAAGATGGTAGAGAATCACAAGTAGTGGCACTAAAAGCTACCTTTTGTTTTATTGGGATACCGCACTACGGTTCGCACATCAACCGGGGCGACTCCCTATATGTTGGTTTATGGTACCAAGGCTGTCATTCCAGCCGAAGTAGAGATTCCTTCTTTGAGAGTCATACAGGAAGCTAAACTCAGCGACGCAGAGTGGATAAGAAGTCGCTACGAACAATTGGCCCTTATCGATGGAAAGAGGATGAACACAGTATGTCACGGCCAACTTTACTAGAGCAGAATGTCTAGAGCTTTCAACAAAAGAGTCAAACCAAGACAGTTCGCACCAGGACAGCTGGTATTGAAGAAAATCTTCCCACATCAAGATGAAGCCAAAGGAAAATTCTCTCCCAACTGGCAAAGTCCGTACATGGTTCAAAGGGTCCTGACAGAAGGAGCACTCATACTTGCAGAAATAGACGAAGAAATATGGCCAAAACCAATCAATTCAGATGCAGTCAAGAGATACTATGCTTAGATTATCTACATTTTTTCATATGATGTAATTGAATTACGCTTGACCTGATTCTCGTTTAAGAGGGGATACATAGGAAGCCCTATGGGTTCGGTCATATCATAATAAAACTTTCATTTCTCCCCAAGATCAGAAACTGGGGCAAAAAATTGAGGAGGACCCTCAAAATTCTAGAGCAAGTCCAGTCGACGTCATCGCATGCCAGAAAGTCAGAAATTGGTTAAGAAACTGGGGCAAAATTTTGAGAAGGATTCTCAAAATTCCGAAGAAGATTCAGCAAGGCATATTATTGGCAAACAACCAAAAGATCATCTACCGAACTGGGGCAGAATTTTGAGGACCCTCAAAATTCCAAAATAGGAGAGCTGCAATGCCTTTGAGAGTGTGTTACAGTCACTAGTTCATCTAAATGTATCAATATATTTCTGAAATAACTCTATTTTTATCAAATTGCATATTCTCGAAAAACTCTATTTCCATAGCAGTTAGGTATTACCTAGGGGGACTCGCAAGGGCTGCCATGATGGAGCAAAGCCAGTGGACAGAAGCACGAACCAACCTCCCCCCACAAAACTTACAATTTTTCTTTGAACACAGACATATTTTACGTAACGACAGCGCTCGCAAAAGCAAATTCACTCTCCATCCGGCCATCATACACTGAATATATCTCCAGCTAAGAAACATACTACTTTTATTTGCTACTCGCATAGGACTAATCCTTGTCCCTCATACTTGCATGAGG
Source organism: Nicotiana tabacum (assembly GCF_000715075.1). Lineage (NCBI taxonomy): Eukaryota > Viridiplantae > Streptophyta > Magnoliopsida > Solanales > Solanaceae > Nicotiana > Nicotiana tabacum. The sequence goes on along the minus strand of NC_134086.1, from coordinate 117,343,542 downwards.
CTAATCATTGCCTCCATACCTACATGAGGCTAATCCTTGCCTCCATACCTGCATGAGGCTAATCCTTGCCTCCACATTTCCATGAGGCTAATCTCTGCCTCCACACTTGCATGAGGATAATCCTTGCCTCCATTTCTGCATGAGACTAATCATTGCCTCCACATTTGCATGAGGCTAATCCTTGATTTCATATCTTCATGAGGCTAATCCTTGCCTACGTACCTGCATGAGGCTAATCCTTGCCTCCACATTTGCATGAGGATAATCCCTGCCTCCACACCTGCATGAGGCCAATCCTTGCCTCCATATTTGTATGAGCCTAATCCTTGACTCCATAATTACATGAGTCTAATCATTGTCTCCACATTTGAATGAGGCTAATCCCTGCCTCCCTATTTGCATGAGGCTAATCCATGCCTCCACATCTGCATGAGGCTAATCCTTGCCTCCATACTTGCATGGGGCTAATCCTTGCCTCCATATCTGCATGAGGCTAATTCATGCCTCTGCATTCGCATGGGACTAAGCATTGTCCCTTTTTGCACAAATATTGCTCTATTTTACTATCTATTTGTTTTTCAATCGGGCTAAGCTTTGCCCTCCATTTCACAAAACTAATCATTGTCTTGTTAAAATCATAGTATTGCATATCATGGGCTGAAATATCGCCAATCTATCCGAAGGCGTCATAGTCTAAAGGCATCATCCTCATAACGGAAGACACCATGTCATGGCCTGAGGATCTCTCAAATTTGCATATCATTATTCAAAGGTGTCATGGTTCGGAGGCACCATTTTCATGGCCCGAGAACATCATTTCATTACCTGCGAATCCCTCACTAAACAATTCATGGCTCAAGACGTCATCTTTAACTGTCCAAATACAACCTTCACGGTCCAAAGGAAATCTGCATCATATTTTAAATTTGCACAAATACATGTTTGTAGCATCTTTTATTTGAAAGTAACCAGTAAGCAACTGCTATCCTAGTAGGAGAGATCTCGCTCCAATTCTTTCAACTGTCCCAAACCGTAACCGCTCACCATAGTCGCTTCCGCATCGTGTATCCGTTCTTGCAATAATTCCATCGGTATATTCCGCCGATGGATCCAGAACTACGCATGACTTGAATATTGTAATACCAGGGATATGTAGGCAACTCGAAGATCGGAGTCTGGCCTTTGTCTTTCAAAACATCCCGCCCGGTCAAAATTGACCATCATTTCTTTACCCGAAAACTCTTTCATCCTTCCCGGGTAAAGATGGGCAGCTGTTGATACCCAATTTTTCTCTATATATTTTTATAGACATATATATTTTCAAAATAGCATATATATGCATATATAAGCATGCACAGGATATTTATTATTTTTCTATAATTTTAAGGCTTTAAATTAATTTATTTCTTCCCTTTTATTTATAAAATTTCCAATAATTATCCTTCAAATTATTGTTGTGGTAATTTATCCATCTAAATCATATATTTATACCAAAATATTGCCTAAATATTTTTTGTATAATTGAATTTATATTTTTAAAGCCAATTTGCATATAATTGGAATATTAGCCCTATTAATGTACAATTACGTTTTATATGCATAAAATGATCCTCTATATTTTTAAAATGTTAAATATCTATTTTAAATCTATTTTAGTACACAACATTATTTTTTAGAAATCATTTACTATTTATTATAAATTATATAGTGTAAAATTAGCTATTTAAAACTTAGCCAAATTGTATTTAAATTTTAGCCTCAATTTAATCCAATATCCCAGCCCAATTTAAGATTAAATAACCCGATCCAGACCCTAAATGCACCTACCCGACCCAAGGCCACATCAGATCCCGACCATTGATCTAAAAGATCAACGGCCCTCGTTTGTTCTTTCCTTCTAAATTCCAAACGACCCCCTAACCCTAATCATTTTTCCATATCTGCCGTCCTAAGATCCTCTCCTCTCTCAAAACACTCTCAACCCAACCCTAATCTTCAACCGCCGACCTCCCATCTCCGGTCATCTCCGGCGACCTCTCATCGTCTCTTAAGCCTCCAATGGCTTCTTGCATGCCATGGTTGTCTTCTTTAAGGTCTTCAAGGGCCCAAGGTTATGCCGACTTGAATCTAGTATTCATCTCCTACCTGTTCCTGGCTATTCCGGTGTAATTCCAAGCAATTCTATAGTGGCCATGATCTTTGAGTTTCTTGACAGGTTTCTTCGTCTCTATATAGTTCTTCCGAAACCCTAATTTCTTTTCTATAACCCCTAGATATGTACAGATCTAGGACGATTTGAGTTTGTTTCTTGAATGTTTTATACTATCCTTGAAGTTTTTTACAAGAATCATGTGGTTTCAAGTGTTTTTCATCTTCTTCTAAAACTAGGGTTTTTGGAGCTTCTTTTAAAACCTTGTTTAACTGATTCTTTGTGTTTAAACATCTATTTCTTGCATATCTTGACTGATTCTATGAGTTTACTACATCTTTAACTCGTCTATATTGAAAGCCCTAATTTTTAGGGTTCTTTCATTTGGTTGTGTGTATTAGCATGACCGACCAATCCTCGTTTTTGAGTTTTTGTGATTTCTTGTGACTATCTTACCTTGATATGTTTCTACTGAGTCTCTTAGCCTAAACTTACACCGATTCTATGTACATGTGTTCATCTTGACTGTTCAAAACTTGCCTCTTTCTCATTGAATCAGTATTGTTTGACTCTCATGTTTGCTAGAGTTGTATGTCGACTCTTGACTATCTATGTCTTACTTTATTTATATGTTGAACGCTAACTATTTTCATGACTTTCTCTTTGATTGATTCTGGATTCCTTGCTTCTTGGTTTAATTTGAAAACTTTCCTTTAAACATTAGATTCTTACCTTCCTACTCAATATTATTGATTTGCTTGCCTAAATTAACTTTCCCTTACCTTGTCTGCATTGTTACTTGATTCTTACTGACTATCTCCTTAATTAGAGTTTTTCTGAACCTGGCCCTAATTGTTTACCCTATACCTACTGTATTTGCGGGCAAAGAGGGGCAGCTGTAAGCACGTGATTTTGCCCTATGAAAGAATTACTCCCAAAAATTCAAAATAAAATAATTTTCCTTTGTGTGCAATTTTTGTGTTCTTCGTGGCATTTCTGTGTAATTATTTGCATTTTGTCTATGCATGTTTATTTGTTGGATTAATAAAAAATATAAAAATATGTCGCATTTGCGTTTAATATTTAAGTAAATTTGTTTACAAAATGAAGAAATCATAATATAATGTACGCTGCATTTTTAGCATTTAATGTCCAAATTGTGTGATTTTCTCGTTAGTCGCTATTTAATTGTGTCTTAATTGTTATTAAGAGTTAATTAGTATTTCCAGATAATTTTGGGTTTTATAATTTAATCTTAGCATTCTAGCTTTATTATTATTTAGGAAATTGAATAAATAGAAAAGGATAAAAATAGAAGATATCGGATTGGGCTTTTTCTTCAATTTTAAGTCACAGGCCCAAAGAGACCCAATCTTCCCAAACGACCCAGTCCATTTTGAACTGGGTCGACCCGGTCCATAACCCAAAAGACCCCAAACCCCCTTTTCTTTCATTTTTCATAAAAAAAAACAAAAAAAATAAACCAAAAAAAAAACCCTAAGACTACCCGACCCCCCCCCCACTCTCTTCTTCTTCCTCTCCTTCTCCAAATCTCCTCCCATAAAAGCCCCTCCCCCTGACACCCCTTCTCCCTCGCGTCACACACAGCACATATACGCACACATACGCGACGCATACACACACAACTCGTCGATCTCCCTCTCTTGTCCGCCATGGTTGCGTCTTCAAGATCTTGCCACTGCGTCCATTGCCTTGCTTCTTCTTTCTCGTCACATGCTGCCCGCCATGGCTGCGCCTACAGCTCTTCAAAATGATCAAAAGATCCCATCACTGTTGTCCGCCATGGCTGCGTCTCCGAGCTCTTCAAACGAGCACGAGATCCCGTCGCATTGCTACCCGCTGTTTCTTCTTCTTCGCTCGTCGCTACTGCTGCTTCTCCTTCTTCATCCGTCGAGTTGCTCCAGCCATGGCTGCTGCCCGGTGCTACTGTTTCTCCTCCATGTTTCACGTCGTTGCTGGCCTTCTCCGCTCGTCGTTGCTACTGTCTTCTTCTTCAGATCGTCACCTGTTTGTTGCTTCTTCTTCTCCGACGCTGCTGCTGCGTTTCTCCATTGTTGTGGTTGCTGCCCGTGTTGCTTCTTTGTCGTCGTCACTGTTACGACGCTGTTGCTGATGCGTTTCTTCACTGCCATGGCTGCTGCGGCATTTCCTTCTTCGTCCTCTTCCAAACGACCAAACTACTTTCCATTCGAGTTCGTCGTCGCTTCGATCCGGTTAGTGGGTTTGAGTTTCATTTTGTCCGTATTTTGTTTTGATATTCTCATATCTAAAATCGTTAAATGTTTGGTTCTTGTTTTGTTCGTGTTTATCATTTAATTAATTAGTTTTTCCGTTTATTTCATGTGTTTTTATTTAATTTGTAAAAGAAATTGTTAGTTTAATTTTAATGTTGTTAGATTCAAATTGAAATTGTTAAGTTTAATTGTTAGTATGTGAAAGAAATTGTTAGCTTAATTTTAATTTAAAAGAAATTGTTAGTTTTAATTTTTAATGTTGTTAGAATCAAATTGAAATTTAATTACTTATTTTTGGTTTGTTTCATGTTAATTTCGTTTATTTGTGTAAAAAAGGAATTGTTAGTTTAATTTTAATGTAGTTAGATTCGAGTTGAAATTCAATCAATTATTTCTTCTTCGATTTATTTTTATTCGTTTAAAATAATTTAGTTGTAATATAGAAATATGTTAGTTTAATCACTTGAATCATCCATTTTATTGATTAGTTTAGATTAAATTCGTGTTCATATTTTGGTTGAAGTTCGTTATTAATCCGGTGATTTAATGTGAATTTATGTTTTAAATGCTTGATTTAATTTGAATATTCATCTTGGTTGTAATGTTGTTAGATTTAGTTTAAAGATCAATTGGCTATTGAATTTAGAAACTCAAATCTATTTGTTGGTTATGTTGAATTTGTTAATATTGTTGAATCTGCAAATATATGTGGTGTTAAAAATATCGTTCAGTCAAAATAATTCCGATTGTTAATTTGTTGTTCATAGTTTAAGTTTGAATTTGTTGATTGAACTGGATTAATGATTGGTTATAGCTGGTAATTTAATTTTAGGTTATTAGATAATTTTGAAGTTGAACAGATTTTTGAATCGGGGAGTAACAGTAGTTTTAGGGGTAAAACGGAAATTAACCAATTACAGATTATTTAATTATGGTGGGGACCAGACATAATGATAAAAGCAAAAAGGAAAAGGTGGGTAATGATGTCTTCTTTTCAAAAAGAGCAAACATGGGGGCCCACTTTGACTACTTTTCAAAAAGAGGGAACACGGGGGTGCCACGTTGACTATTTTTACTAAAGTAAAAGTGTGGGTAATAATAAAAGTTAAAGGGTGCACATAGTGAAAGAATATTGGGTCTTGCTTTGGGTATATAAGAGACTCATTTTGACACTTAAAAAAAAGGAGGAAGAGAATTTTGGGAGAGATAAAAATTTCAGAACTAAAGAGGAGATTTTGGGAGAATTTTGGGAGAGAGGAACACATTATGAAAATCTAAAGAGAGTGTGGTAGAGTTTAAAAAGAGAAAACAAAAACAAAGTGAGAAGTTTCGGGTTTAATACACGCGTGGGTTGTTGTTGTTTAGTTTGTTTACATACTTTTGGGTTTGTTCTATTGAGTTGTTCGGTTTTCTTCAAAGTTTTCTGGGCCTTGAACCTGGGTCGAATTGCTGCTGGGTTGTTGTGGTTGCTGTGTATTTACACTACTGCTGCTTCTACTGATCTTCATCTTCTTTCCTTGCTTTCCAAATGTCAGGTACACAGACTGATACACTGGTTCATCTTGTAAGCCACTCGAAGCATGAATGCAAAAATGAGAAAGATTTGAAGTTGTAGTTTATTGTAGTCTTTTCTTTCTTTTACTGTCTGTATGTAGAATATTCTATGCGCTGCCCATGTAAACTCTTTAAACGACTCACTTTCGAAACTTAACTATAATAACTCGAAAGTATGTAAATAAAGTAGGACCTTTTCTTCATTTATTTTAGAGAAAAACGAAAAATAAAAAATGTAGTCGTTCTAAGATTATCCTTTTTTTAAAAAAAATAATGAGACGAGCCTCGCCAAATAAAAATGCAAATTGCGGGGCCCCCAATAATTGGTCATAATAATTACTTAGAATTTGGGATGGACTGTTTAGTGAATTTCACTACCTTCCCCAAAGATAATAACGCGTTAGACTCTTTAGACGCGATTTAATTAAATTACATTCTTAAACTCGGGTGCAAATTTATGTGACCCAAATCCAAATCTCAACGGAGTCGAAGTGTGTCGATGACCACGGGTACATTGATTGTGACGCGGTTCGAGATACATTTTCACAACGTTGCAATTCCCTGTAAAATAATAATAATAATAATGAAAGCGGTAAAGAGTTAAAACTTGAACATGAGCGCATAATTGTATAAAATCAGATAAACAAGCCGAATATGACAGTTGAGCGACCGTGCTAGAACCACAGAACTCGGGAATGCCTAACACCTTCTCCCGGGTTAACAGAATTCCTTATCCGGATTTCTGGTTCGCGGACTGTAATACAAAGTCATTCTTTTCCTCGATCCGGGATTAAATTGGTGACTTGGGACACCCTAAATCTCCCAAGTGGCGACTCTGAAATAAATAAACAAATCCCGTTTCGATTGTCCTTTAATTGGAAAAACTCTTTCACCCCTCGCGGGGGCGGAAAAAGGAGGTGTGACAGCTCTGGCGACTCTGCTGGGGAATATTAACCTAGAACCACTGGTTCAGGGTTAGAAATTCGAGCTTAGATAAATTGTTATATTTGGCTTTATCTGATTTTTACATGTTTGAGCCTAATGTGCTAAATGTTGCTTTTACCGCTTTGATATTATCTGAACTGTATATAAACTGTGCCGAAACCTTTCTCTTCTTACCTCCGGGGATGTGCTTACTGGTTGAGACCCCCTATTCTGTTAGTGTCATACCTTGAAATAAGAAAGAGGCCGGACAAGTTACTAAGCTGGATGGCCCTTTGGTTCCCGGAAAGTTGTCCCCTCCTCGATTCGAGTTGTCCGCTCGGGTACACAGTCTAGAACACCGGCTCAGGTTTTGAACATAGAATAACATGACTTCATGCCGGATCCCTAGTAGTAACGATTATTTGCATCATGTTGCATTTTGACTTAGGAGACTCAACACAGGGGTTGGGTCCGTCTAGGACTAGCAACCTGAAATGAAAAGACCACCCTGATGCATCCTATTTGTGCTGTGCATTTATTTGTTTCGAACCCGCATGTTGACCAGTTTTTGAATATCGAGAACGTTGGAAAAAAAAGAAATAGCGGTTAGGGAATTAATTATTTATTTTTGAAAAAAACAATGCCCAAATACTGTCAAAACTCTGCCCAAATTTTGAGAAAAAAAATATTTTATTAATTTGTTTTACTAAAAGCAAAGGAAAAATAAAAAAAAAAGAGTCGTTATTCTGTCTTGTTTTCAAAAAATAGAAAAGGAAAATAGTTTATCTTGCCATGAAAAAGAGTCTTGTTTTTAGAATGGTTTTTTTTTATTTGTTTATGAAAATGCCCAATTTAAAAATAAAAAGAGTCGTAAATTGAACGTGGTTTTGTTATTTGTTGCAAAATATATATATATAAATCCAAAAGTTTTTCTTTATTTCCAAAATATATATATATATATATATATATATATATATATATATATATCTTTATTTGTTGCAAAAAGTATTTGTCTTGCCAAAAAGTCTAGAAAAGTTTTTTTTAGACCTCCAATTTTCAAAAAAAAAAAAGAAATCCAAAAATATTTTCCATTATTGATTTCTTTAGAAAGTCTTTTTAATTGTTTTAAGAAAAAAAAATATTTTAATTGTTTTAAGAAAATAATAATAATAATAAAAAATATTTTCTTTTAATTTCTTCCAAAAAAGTCAGAAAATATTTTCATTCTTCTATCAAAATTGAAAAGAAAATTCAAAATTCAAAAATATTTTTAGAAGCATTTCTTTCATTGAAAGTAAAATTCGAAAAATATTTTCTTTCTTCTTTAGAAGTTTTTCTTTCGAAATTCAAAAAAAAAAAACTTCTTTTTAGAAATCCTTCTTTACAAAAATGCTCCCTTCTTCTTTATAAGCCTTTCCTTCAAAAAAATATAAAAAAAAAGTTAGTTTATTTACGTTATTCATGATCGCCCGAACTACGCGGGTTTGATTCTCACCGGATGTGAGATACGTAGGCAACCCTCATCGGGTTCAACCTCCCTTTTTGCTAAAATAGCCAAAAACAAACAAATAAATAAAAAATATGTCAAAATTTTAATTTTGTAATAAAGAAGTCGGGCGACGCTGTTTTGTCAAAACATAGCCGAATGTTTCCGAAAGGGACGCCGAAAGGCTGACTTTGCATAAATAGCCACCTTTGGGTCATTTTTTAAGATTTGGTCCAGTTGACCCACACAGCCTTAAAAATCTTCGTCCCCGAGGCGTTGAAAGGCCGTGTTTGCAATATTGAGTTTTCTATTTTTGAAAAACGATAAAAAGAGTCATAAATAAGTCGGGTGATGCTGTTTTGTCAAAAATAGCCGAATGTTCCCGAAAGGGACGCCGGAGGGCTGACTTTGCATAAACAGCTACCTTTGGGTCATTATTTTAGATTTGGTCCAGTTGACCCACACAGTCTTAAAAATCTTCGTCCCCGAGGCGCTGAAGGGTCGTGTTTGCAACACCAGGTTTTTATTGTAATTTGAAAAAAAAAATAACGAGTCAGCGGTCAGGTGAATACCATTTAGATTTTTAATCAAAAATAAGCCGAGCCAGCTTCGGCCGTGTCTTAAACCGTTCTTGCCGAAATAGCCTTAGAGTATCTTTTAGTTGTCGAAAGGCTATTTTCGTAAAAGAACGGATGAGTTTGTAAAGTGTCATAAAATAATCCTCCCCGGCCTCAAAATTCATGTGAAATTTGGAAGGGGCCACATTTGCAAAAATAACCATTTGGTTGCATTTGTCAAACGGAAAAAAGAAGCTGGCCATTTGTTTTGGAGTTTGTAAATCTTTTGATTAGAATATGTGGGCTGTTTGATTTTCGAGTTTGTAGGTCATCTTCAAACATTTGAAACCCAGTTTGTTTTAATATGAAAATTGTGGAAAAAAATGTTTATTATTGTTTATCTTTTATTGGCTGAACTACGCAAGGTCTGATTCATGCGGGGTCATGATACGTAGGCAATCTCCATAGGATTTGACCACAACAAAAAAAAAAGAGAAAAGAAAAAATGAAGAAAAAAAAAGAGAAAAGGAAAAAATGAAAAAAAAATCGAAAAAAAGAAAGAAAAATGAAAAAAAGAGAAAAAAAAAATCTTAATAATGAAGACCGACTGAGTCCATTCTAACCTGTTTTGTTTTGAATCGCAAGAAAGCTAAGATGGTTGGTTTGTGGTAAGCCGAAAACACAAGATCCAGGAAACCCTGATTGTGATCCAAGACAATGACACCCAGAATATCGCGCAGAATCCTTTACCTGCACATCATGATACACACTTTGCGAGGATCAGGCCTGATGACAGAAGCACTCGAATCCTATTGGGGAATTGTTGACTAAGGTTGATGATATTGAAGTTGGCAATGGTCTGGACAATACTGATGCGAAGCTCAGTGGTTGAGATGCCAGTTTTGATAAAATGGGAGGACGCTCTGTTCCTTGGTTAGCAAGAGAGAAGCTTTTGGTGGCTTATTTTGTTGTCGTTTCTGTTCTCCGGATTATTAGGGTTGTAATTCGGATATTGCCTTGTGTCATACTTTCTTATCTTTCCATTTTGTCACAGCGGCTTGTTTAAGTTTTGGCCAGATTATTTTAGGATTTTATTCTAGTTTGTTTTTGTTTGTTTTGTTATTCAAACCATTTCACCGGTAGTCGAATGCAAAATCTGGTCTTTTATTATTTCCAGTCATCTTTTTGTTTAGTCCTTTTATCATTTTTTTGTTCAGTGCCGATTCGAGTGACATGATATGCGCACATAGTTTGGGCCTAATCTTAAAAGTTAATCATAAAACCCCGAAAAGGTGATCAGAACATTTAAAGGAAATAAGGACGGTTTGAGATCATTCGGAGCTCGAGTCATACGGAACTAGGGCAAGTAAAACACAAAGAAAACCGTTAAAAGCAAGATTCGCCAAAGTGACATGAGGGTCGTTCATGATAATGAGAGTGAGAGTGTCGCCAAACGGTGCTTTAGAAATGACAAATGAAAAAGCAAATGTGTGAATATAATTGTCAAGTCCAGCACCATCAGAAGAGGCTACAAATCTCTGTTTAATTGTGTTGTTTGCACTTGGCATGTTTTAAAGGCTGGAATGACGAAGACATTTTGTTCTGCTACCTAAACACTTTACCCTTCGTTACCCCTTTTGAGCCTTATTTGTTTTTCTTTCGTACCCCTCGTTCAGAATCAATAGCAACGACTAGAAAATACGAGTCTGGAAGGTAAAGAAGAAGAAAAGAAAAAAAGAATCAACAAAACGACAAAAGAAAAATGAAGAAAAAGAAGAAAAGAAAAATGATAACAAAAAACAAAAGAAAGTCAGAAGAAAACAGAGGAATTGGGAACTACGTTCGACCTGATTCCTCAAAGAGGATACGTAGGCACCTCACGGCTCGGTCATGGTGTTAAAAAATTTTAAAAAAAAATAATATATAAATAATCCCCAAGCAAGAAACTGGGGCAAGGGTTGCGCTTGTTGTAAACAAATATGGTTCTGAAGGTTGTAATTTTCTACCTCAAATTGATTTGTTTTTGAGCCTTTAATACCATTTCTTTCTAGCCTATCCAAAAACCCACATTACGGTCCAAAGATAGACCTTCTGATCAGTCTTCAAAAGATGCCAAATCAGACAAATGAGAGTCTTACCGGTGAACATAACACTCTGTTCCACAGCAGAAAGGACTCTAATCCCCAGCAGAGAGAATCATACCGGCAACACTCCAAATCCCCAGCTGGAAAGTGATACAAATGAGAGAGTCTTATCAGTGAAAATCTTTATGGACACCATAAGGCGATGAAAGCTGAGAGAAAAACCAAAATGAGAGAGGTTTGATAGTGAAAACCCTTCGGGCACTACAAGTCGAATAAGATTGAGAATCAGATGGGGAATCGCCAAGTGAAGATCTTGAAAGACAATTGACGGCAGAGGATAGACCACATGTGCATGTCATGATTATTAGAGTCGGTATCTGCGTTTGATAGGCTTTTATTTATAGTTTCTTTTGTTAAAGAGTCATCTTTTTCCTTTGTCTTTTATTTTGTTCCTTTTTATCTTTCTCCTTTCATAGAAAATTTCCCAGTAGAGTCTGTTTGGTCAGAACAAGTGAGAAATAACTTCAAAATCTACCATCAGCTTTCCAATTAAGCAAGACCAGATCTGATTAGAAGATCCAATGGTCTAAGTCAGGAAGGAACAAGCACGAGGCCAGTGTCAAGAAAGATATCCCTAGCAAAAGGAGATTGACAAAAGGATTGACGAGTGTCAAGAGGGATATCCTTGCCGAAATCAAAGGTTATTAAACCTCAAGGCCAAGGCCCAAGGACAAGAGAATGAGCATGATTTGGGAAATTCATGCGAGACTAAAAGGTCGAGAAAATGACAGTTTCCGAACTATGCCACAAAAGAAGAGGGATATCCCCAGCAGAAAGGGATCATTCTCAGCAAATAATATCGTCCCCAGCAAGTTTTTGGAACGCATAGCAGGGAAAGAGAAAGGGAAAAGCCATCCCAGTAGGAATATCACAACCAACCACCACAGTCAAATCTTAAAAAGGATATGACATTGATGGCAGAAAGGCATGCCACAAGGGAGATTGTCAAACTGTGGCAGAAAATTTTCCTTTCATTTAGAAAATTTTCTGGAAGTCAGATACCCATTCGGGGAAGAATAAGGATAGCACCAGTCTCAAGAGAAGTGGTCTCTGAACCAGTTTTACCCCAGCATAACAAGTTTTAATAAAGGAAGTTGTTCCCCAGCGGACAGAACAAAAGGATGAAACTTGTGCTCGGAAAATAAAAGGCCAGTATCATTCCCAGCAGCCTTCAGAAGAGTGAAGCACTAGTTTTGAAGGAATCAAAATCTCCCAACAGTGTTATCCTCAACAGCGTTATCCCCGGCTGATAACATTTTATCCCCAACAATGTTGAGAGAGAAAAGTTTTGAAGGAAGTAGATTTGGAGAAAAGGGGAAGAAAGGAAACTCCCCAATAATATTATTCCCCAACAGGTAAGTAAATAATTCCCCAGCAGTGTTATCCCCAGCAGTCTCGGGGAAAGACAACACGAGCTTTTAAAGGAGATAACCATTCCCAGCAAGGCCACAAATCGGCCACCAGTTAAAAAAAACACTGATAAAATTTTTCTTTGCTTGAGAGTTGAAACAGGAACAAAGCAGCGCAAGGGAAAAAGAAAAGAAAAGAAGGAATTACAAAGGTAAGTTTCTCAAACCTTTGATCTTTACATTTTCCTCTTAGGATAAAAGTCCTAGTCTGATGAAATTTTCTCCTGAGATATCAAATCTTAGTCCGATGAATCTTTCTCCAAAGCTCGAAAGGAGCTTGATTTATTTTTAAAGTATTAGAGTTGAAGTCAGGAGCCCGCCTGGAGAATGGAGGTGTTAAAATTTAAGAAATTGTTAAAGTCAGGAGCCTGGCTGGAGAATGGAGGTGTTAAAATTTAAGAAATTGTTGAAGTCAGGAGCCCGCCTGTAGAACGGAGGTTGTTAAATTTTAAGTTAAAGAAGTCAGGAGCCCGCCTGGAGAATGGAGGTGTTAAAATTTTGAGGAAGTTGTTGAAGTCAGGAGCCCGCCTGGAGAATGGAGGCTGAATATATTTTGAAAAGTTGAAGAAGTCAGGAACCCGCCTGGAGAATGGAGGTGTTAAAATCTGAGAAGTTGAAGAAGTCAGGAACCCGCCTGGAGAATGGAGGTGTTAAAATCTGAGAAATTGTTAAAATCAGGAGCCCGCCTGAAGAGAGGAAAGGCGTTTTATTTTTAAAGTTGTTTAAATCTCGCCAACCTAAAGAAAGGAATGGCATTTTATTTTCAAAGTTGTTGTTGAAGTCAGGAGCCCGCCTGAAGAGAGGAAAGGCATTTTATTTTTAAAAGTTGTTGAAATCTCGCCAACCTAAAGGAAGGAATGACACTTTATTTTCAAAAGTTGTTGTTAAAATCAAGAGCCCGCCTGAAGAGAGGAAAGGCGTTTTATTTTTCAAAGTTGTCGTTGAAGTCAGGAGCCCGCCTGGAGAATGGAGGTGTTACATTTAAGTTGTTGTTGAAGTCAGGAGCCCGCCTGGAGAATGGAGGCTGATTTATTTTTCGAAGTTGAAGAAGTCAAGAGCCCACCTAGAGAATGGAGGTTGATTTATTTTTCAAAGTTGAAGAAGTCAGGAGCCCGCCTGGAGAATGGAGGCTGATTTATTTTTCAAAGTTGGAGAAGTCAGGAGCCCGCCTGGAGAATGGAGGCTGAATTATTTTAAGAAAGTTGCTGAAGTCAGGAGCCCGTCTGGAGAATGGAGGTGTTACATTTAAGTTGTTGTTGAAGTCAGGAACCCGCCTGGAGAATGGAGGTGTTAAAATCTGAGAAATTGTTTAAATCAGGAGCCCGCCTAAAGAGAGGAAAGGCGTTTTATTTTTCAAAGTTGTTGAAGTCAGGAGCCCGCCTGAAGAGAGGAAAGGCGTTTTATTTTTAAAGTTGTTTAAATCTCGCCAACCTAAAGAAAGGAATGGCATTTTATTTTCAAAGTTGTTGTTGAAGTCAGGAGCCCGCCTAAAGAGAGGAAATGCGTTTTATTTTTAAAAGTTGTTGAAATCTCGCCAACCTAAAGGAAGGAATGGCACTTTATTTTCAAAAGTTGTTGTTGAAATCAGGAGCCCGCCTGAAGAGAGGAAAGGCGTTTTATTTTTCAAAGTTGTCGTTGAAGTCAGGAGCCCGCCTGGAGAATGGAGGTGTTACATTTAAGTTGTTGTTGGAAGTCAGGAGCCCGCCTGGAGAATGGAGGCTGATTTATTTTTCGAAGTTGAAGAAGTCAGGAGCCCGCCTGGAGAATGGAGGTTGATTTATTTTTCAAAGTTGAAGAAGTCAGGAGCCCGCCTGGAGAATGGAGGCTGATTTATTTTTCAAAGTTGGAGAAGTCAGGAGCCCGCCTGGAGAATGGAGGCTGAATTATTTTAAGAAAGTTGCTGAAGTCAGGAGCCCGCCTGGAGAATGGAGGTGTTACATTTAAGTTGTTGTTGAAGTCAGGAACCCGCCTGGAGAATGGAGGTGTTAAAATCTGAGAAATTGTTGAAATCAGGAGCCCGCCTGAAGAGAGAAAAGGCGTTTTATTTTTCAAAGTTGTTGAAGTCAGGAGCCCGCCTGAAGAGAGGAAAAACGTTTTATTTTTAAAGTTGTTTGAATCTCGTCAATCTAAAGAAAGAAATGTCATTTTATTTTCAAAGTTGTTGTTGAAGTCAGGAGCCCGCCTGAAGAGAGGAAAGGCGTTTTATTTTTAAAAGTTGTTGAAATCTCGCCAACCTAAAGGAAGGAATGACACTTTATTTTCAAAAGTTGTTGTTGAAATCAGGAGCCCGCCTGAAGAGAGGAAAGGCATTTATTTTTCAAAGTTGTTGAAGTCAGGAGCCCGCCTGAAGAGAGGAAAGTCATTTTATTTTTCAAAGTTGTTGAAGTCAGGAGCCCGCCTGAAGAGAGGAAAGGCGTTTTATTTTTAAAGTTGTTTAAATCTCGCCAACCTAAAGGAAGGAATGACACTTTATTTTCAAAAGTTGTTGTTGAAGTCAGGAGCCCGCCTGAAGAGAGGAAAGGCGTTTTATTTTTAAAGTTGTTTAAATCTCGCCAACCTAAAGGAAGGAATGGCACTTTATTTTCAAAAGTTGTTGTTGAAATCAGGAGCCCGCCTGAAGAGAGGAAAGACGTTTTATTTTTAAAGTTGTTTAAATCTCGCCAACCTAAAGAAAGGAATGACATTTTATTTTCAAAGTTGTTGTTGAAGTCAGGAGCCCGCCTGAAGAGAGGAAAGGCGTTTTATTTTTAAAAGTTGTTGAAATCTCGCCAACCTAAAGGAAGGAATGACACTTTATTTTCAAAAGTTGTTGTTGAAATCAGGAGCCCGCCTGAAGAGAGGAAAGGCGTTTATTTTTCAAAGATGTTGAAGTCAGGAGCCCGCCTAAAGAGAGGAAAGGCGTTTATTTTTCAAAAGTTGTTGAAGTCAGAAGCCCGCCTGAAGAAAGGAAAGGCGTTTTATTTTTAAAGTTGTTTAAATCTCGCCAACCTAAAGGAAGGAATGACACTTTATTTTCAAAAGTTGTTGTTGAAGTCAGGAGCCCGCCTGAAGAGAGGAAAGGCGTTTTATTTTTAAAGTTGTTTAAATCTCGCCAACCTAAAGGAAGGAATGACACTTTATTTTCAAAAGTTGTTGTTGAAGTCAGGAGCCCGCCTGAAGATAGGAAAGGCGTTTTATTTTAAAAGTTGTTTAAATCTCGCAAACCTAAAGAAAGGAATGACATTTTATTTTCAAAGTTGTTGTTGAAGTCAGGAGACCGCCTGAAGAGAGGAAAGGCGTTTTATTTTTAAAAGTTGTTGAAATCTCGCCAACCTAAGGAAGGAATGACACTTTATTTTCAAAAGTTGTTGTTGAAATCAGGAGCCCGCCTGAAGAGAGGAAAGGCGTTTATTTTTCAAAGTTGTTGAAGTCAGGAGCCCGCCTAAAGAGAGGAAAGGCGTTTATTTTTCAAAAGTTGTTGAAGTCAGGAGCCCGCCTGAAGAAAGAAAAGGCATTTTATTTTTAAAGTTGTTTAAATCTCGCCAACCTAAAGGAAGGAATGACACTTTATTTTCAAAAGTTGTTGTTGAAGTCAGGAGCCCACCTGAAGAGAGGAAATGCGTTTTATTTTTAAAGTTGTTTAAATCTCGCCAACCTAAAGGAAGGAATGACACTTTATTTTCAAAAGTTGTTGTTGAAATCAGGAGCCCGCCTGAAGAGAGGAAAGGCGTTTTATTTTAAAAGTTGTTGTTGAAGTCAGGAGCCCGCCTGAAGAGAGGAAAGGCGTTTTTTTATTTTTTGAAATCTCGCCAGCCTAAAGAAATGAATGACATTTTATTTTCACAGTTGTTTGTTGAAGTCAGGAGCCCGCCTGAAGATAGGAAAGGCGTTTTATTTTTCAAAGTTGTTTGTTGAAGTCAGGAGCCTGCCTGAAGAGAGGAAAGGCGTTTTATTTTTCAAAGTTGCTGTTGAAGTCAGGCGCCCACCTGTATAACGAGAGGAATACTTTTCAGTCCTTACATTTCATGTCTCGGGCGCCCACCTACATAACGAGAGGAATACTTTTAAGTCTTTACATTTCACGTCTTAGGCGCCCACCTGTATAACGAGAGGAATACTTTTCAGTCTTATACTTCAGGTCTTGAAATCAGTAGCCCCTCCGGAAAGCAGAAGGTTACAACAGGAATCCCCAGCACCGGAAAGCAGAAGGTTGCAACAAAAGGTCCCAGCACAAGTTCAAACGCATGAGTCAAAAGGAAGAAAAGACGCGTTTTGAAAGAAGCGGCCTGTGAACATTAAATTATGCCCAGTATAATAAATCTGATGAAGAGAGTCGTGTCCCTAGAGGAACCGCCGAAAAGCTTAATGAAGAAAGCCATATCCCCAATGGACCGAACAAAATGATGAAAACTGGTATTCAGAAAAGCAAAAGGCAAGTGTCATGCCCAAAGTCTCGGAAGAAAAACACCGGAAGAAACACAAGCCGACAAGAAAGCAAGGCAACAAGAACAAGTTGAAGATAGATGAGATCTTATGATCCGTAGTCTAGCCTAGCTTCTTGTTTTCTTTTAAGCACGGTGTAACAAGGAGATCGGTAAGCAGTGATAACAACATGCAACATCAGTAACATTGCAGTCCCATGGTAGTCCCAGCTACCAAAACTTCCCGAACTACATTAACCTGATTCCCCT
The DNA here is from genome assembly GCF_000715075.1 of Nicotiana tabacum. Classification (NCBI taxonomy): domain Eukaryota; kingdom Viridiplantae; phylum Streptophyta; class Magnoliopsida; order Solanales; family Solanaceae; genus Nicotiana; species Nicotiana tabacum. Next base: position 117,326,394 of record NC_134086.1, on the reverse strand, counting down.
TTAGCCAGGGATATGTAGGAAACCTTTGAAGCAAAGGTTCGGTTAAATCTTTTTCAAAAAAATGCTTCACACGGAGTACTCGGATGGGCAAAAATCGCTCACTTTATCTTTGCACGAAAACCCTTCGTGTCTTCGGGCAAAAAGGGGAAGCTGTAAGCACGTGATTTTTGCCCTATGAAAGAATTACTCCCAAAAATTCAAAATAAAATAATTTTCCTTTGTGTGCAGTTTTTGTGTTCTTTGTGGCATTTCTGTGTAATTATTTGCATTTTGTCTATGCATGTTTATTTGTTAGATTAATAAAAAATATAAAAATATGTCGCATTTGCGTTTAATATTTAAGTAAGTTTGTTTACAAAATGAAGAAATCATAAAAATAATGTACGCTGCATTTTTAGCCCTTAATGTCCAAATTGTGTGATTTTCTAGTTAGTCACTATTTAAATGTGTCTTAATTGTTATTAAGAATTAATTAGTATTTCCAGATAATTTTGGGTTTTATAATTTAATCTTAGCATTCTAGCTTTATTATTATTTAGGAAATTGAATAAATAGAAAAGGATAAAAATAGAAGAGATCGGATTGGGCCTTTTCTTCAATTTTAAGTCACAGGCCCAAAGAGACTCAATCTTCCCAAATGACCCAGTCCATTTCGAACTGGGTTGACCCAGTCCATAACCCAAAAGACCCCAAACCCCCTTTTCTTTCATTTTTCATAAAAAAACAAAACAAAAACAAAACAAAAAAAAACAAAAAACCCTAAGACTACCCGACTTCCTCTCTTTCTCTCATTCTTCTCCAAATCTCCTCCCATGGTAGCCCCTCCCCCTCACACCCCTTCTCCCTCACGTCACACACAGCACATATACGCACACATACGCGACGCATACACACACAACTCGTCGATCTCCCTCTCTTGTCCGCCATGGTTGCGTCTTCAAGATCTTGCCACTGCGTCCATTGCTTTGCTTCTTCTTCCTCGTCACATGCTGCCTGCCATGGCTGCGCCTACAGCTCTTCAAAATGATCAAAAGATCCCATCACTGCTGTCCGCCATGGTTGCGTCTCCAAGCTCTTCAAACGAGCACGAGATCCCGTCGCATTGTTGCCCGTTGTTTCTTCTTCTTCGCCCGTCGCTACTACTGCTTCTCCTTCTTCATCCGTTGAGTTGCTCCAGCCATGGATGCTACCCGGTGCTACTGTTTCTCCTCCATGTTTCACGTCGTTGTTGGCCTTCTCCGCTCGTCGTTGCTACTGTCTTCTTCTTCTTCAGATCGTCACCTGTTTGTTGCTTCTTCTTCTCCGACGTTGCTGCCGCATTTCTCCATTGTTGTGGATGTTGCCCGTGTTGCTTCTTTGTCGTCGTCACTGTTACGGCGTTGTTGCTGCTGTGTTTCTTCACTGTCATGGCTGCTGCGGCGTTTCCTTCTTCGTCCTCTTCCAAACGACCAAACTATTTTCCATTCGAGTTCGCCGTCGCTTCAATCCGGTTAGTGGGTTTGAGTTTCATTTTGTCTGTATTTTGTTTTGATATTCTCAGATCTAAAATCGTTAAATGTTTGGTTCTTGTTTTGTTCGTGTTTATCATTTAATTAATTAGTTTTTCCGTTTATTTCATGTGTTTTTATTTAATTTGTAAAAGAAATTGTTAGTTTAATTTTAATGTTGTTAGATTCAAATTGAAATTGTTAAGTTTAATTGTTAGTATGTGAAAGAAATTGTTAGCTTAATTTTAATTTAAAAGAAATTGTTAGTTTTAATTTTTAATGTTGTTAGAATCAAATTGAAATTTAATTACTTATTTTTGGTTTGTTTCATGTTAATTTTGTTTATTTGTGTAAAAAAGGAATTGTTAGTTTAATTTTAATGTGGTTAGATTCGAGTTGAAATTCAATCAATTACTTTTTCTTCAGTTTATTTTTATTCGTTTAAAATAATTTAGTTGTAATATAGAAATATGTTAGTTTAATCACTTGAATCATCCATTTTATTGATTAGTTTAGATTAAATTCATGTTCATCTTTTGGTTGAAGTTCGTTCTTAATCCGATGATTTAATGTGAATTTATGTTTTAAATGCTTGATTTAATTTGAATATTCATCTTGGTTGTAATGTTGTTAGATTTAGTTTAAAGATCAATTGACAATTGAATTTAGAAACTCAAATCTATTTGTTGGTTATGTTGAATTTGTTAATATTGTTGAATCTGCAAATATATGTGTTGTTAAAAATATCGTTCAGTCAAAATAATTCCGATTGTTAATTTGTTGTTCATAGTTTAAGTTTGAATTTGTTGATTGAACTGGATTAAGGATTGGTTATAGCTGGTAATTTAATTTTAGGTTCTTAGATAATTTTGAAGTTGAACAGATTTTTGAATCGGGGAGTAACAGTAGTTTTAGGGGTAAAACGGAAATTAACCAATTATAGATTATTTAATTATGGTGGGGACCAGACATAATGATAAAAGCAAAAAGGAAAAAAAGGTGGGTAATGATGTCTTCTTTTCAAAAAGAGCAAACATGGGGGCCCACTTTGACTACTTTTCAAAAAGAGGGAACACGGGGGGGCCACGTTGACTATTTTTACTAAAGTAAAAGTGTGGGTAATAATAAAAGTTAAAGGGTGCACATAGTGAAAGAATATTGGGTCTTGCTTTGGGTATATAAGAGACTCATTTTGACACTTAAAAAAAAGGAGGAAGAGAATTTTGGGAGAGATAAAAATTTCAGAACTAAAGAGGAGATTTTGGGAGAATTTTGGGAGAGAGGAACACATTCTGAAAATCTAAAGAGAGTGTGGTAGAGTTTAAAAAGAGAAAACAAAAACAAAGTGAGAAGTTTCGGGTTTAATACACGCATGGGTTGTTGTTGTTTAGTTTGTTTACATACTTTTGGGTTTGTTCTATTGAGTTGTTCGGTTTTCTTCAAAGTTTTCTGGGCCTTGAACCTGGGTCGAATTGCTGCTGGGTTGCTGTTGTTGCTGTGTATTTACATTACTGCTGCTTCTACTGATCTTCATCTTTTTTCCTTGCTTTCCAAATACCAGGTACACAAACTGATACACTGGTTCATCTTATAAGCCACTCGAAGCATGAATGCAAAAATGAGAAAGATTTGAAGTTGTAGTTTAATGTAGTCTTTTCTTTCTTTTACTGTCTGTATGTAGAATATTCTATGCGCTGCCCATGTAAACTCTTTAAACGACTCACTTTCAAAACTTAACTATAATAACTCGAAAGTATGTAAATAAAGTAGGACCTTTTCTTCATTTATTTTAGAGAAAAACGAAAAATAAAAAATGTAGTCGTTCTAAGATTATCCTTTTTTAAAAAAAATAATGAGACGAGCCTCGCCAAATAAAAATGCAAATTGCGGGGCCCTCAATAATTGGTCATAATAATTACTTAGAATTTGGGATGGACTGTTTAGTGAATTTCACTACCTTCCCCAAAGATAATAACGCGTTAGACTCTTTAGACGCGATTTAATTAAATTACATTCTTAAACTCGGGTGCACATTTATGTGACCCAAATCCAAATCTCAACGGAGTCGAAGTGTGTCGACGACCACGGGTACATTGATTGTGACGCGGTTCGAAATACATTTTCACAACGTTGCAATTCCCTGTAAAATAATAATAATAATAATAATGAAAGCGGTAAAGAGTTAAAACTTGCACATGAGCACATAATTGTATAAAATCAGATAAACAAGCCGAATATGACAGTTGAGCGACCGTGCTAGAACCACGGAACTCGGGAATGCCTAACATCTTCTCCCGGGTTAACAAAATTCCTTATCTGGATTTCTGGTTCGCGGACTGTAATACAGAGTCATTCTTTTCCTCGATCCGGGATTAAATTGGTGACTTGGGACACCCTAAATCTCCCAAGTGGCGACTCTGAAATAAATAAACTATTTCCGTTTCGATTGTCCTTTAATTGGAAAAACTCATTCACCCCTTGCGGGGGCGGAAAAAGGAGGTGTGACGGTCATACATTGATTTCTTTCCTTATTTGTTATTAACTCCTTAATTAAAGTGAAGTACTTACACTGATTAGTATATAGTTCCATAATTATTGTTGAACTATGATTCTTGCCTTATTTTCTACCTGTTTTCAAACTATAAGCACCCTGCTCTTTCATTAACACAACGGACGAACATATTGGTTCAAAACTCTCTCTCGCACACTCAAAACTTTCTGCTCTCTTTCTATGTTACTTGCTATTGTCCTAAGTTAGTCGGCTGCAAGCCAAGGCTAATTATTGTGCTCTCCTATTCTTCACTTTGTGTTTGCTATATCTTTAATGATATGTTCTAATTTTAATTCAAGTCCCAAAACCAATATGTTTCTTTTACCACTTCAGTTCATCATGTTTCTAATTTGTTTCTATCTATGGTTCTGTTGTTCAACATGTAACTGACATGGTTACATCATTGTTTCATATAGCATGCTAGTCTAACCCTCTTAGGGCATTTCAGAATAAGTTCTACTCCCATGGTAGTCTGCCTCAGTGTGACCCTACCCTGTTTGAATGCTTATCTACTTGTTATCCAGTCTGGGTGTGCATTTACCTCGCAAACTGACTTGTCACTTTAAATGTTTGATTCTATGATTATTTCTGAAATCCATGCTGTGTTGGTATCACTAGTTATTCTCTAAACCCATAAACCCCGAACTGATATGCTCCTGTAACTATGTGACCTATGTATCCCCAAATCCTTTTACCCCTTGTTTATGATTGCTGAACCAGCCTTAGTTCTATGTTCTTTGGTTGTGTATGAACTTGTTTTGGATGTTGTGTTTGGATTGTTGCTCATTACCCGACTCTCTTTTCAAAACTGTCTTTGTTCTTCTGCAAAAAAACTATTTCAAACAAGTCCCTTTTCAAACTGTTTCCCTGCTCAAATCTTTTCAAGCACTTTCACATCTACTCTTAGGTTTTAAGTTCTGCCCCTCTAATGTATGACTGCTTAGGGATTCCTATGAGATCCCTCTAAACTCTTGATGCACTGGAGTTGGCTCTTCCACACTGCACTTACTCAATTCTAGTTATAAAGTCTAGGTGTGAGCACTGCCCGGGATCCTTGAGATCCTTAGGGAACTCTGACGCACCTAGACAATGATTGTATATGGAATTTGGCATTTGAGGCTATTAGAGGCTTTGGAAAATCATTTGGGCCTACTTTAGGCTCCCTATAGTGTAACTTCTTATTTTCTTATCTACTTATGTAATTCATTCGATATTAGCCTGTAATAATTTGTTGTAAACAAATATTGGGGTTGGCTAGTGAAAAGGGGAGGGTATTCATATATGTTATCAACATCAATGGGTAGAAAAAATGCTTTAGGTTTATATTTTCTATATGTGCATTAGAATTCATGTTTAGGACCAATACATGCAAAGCATTATCATGCATTAGATACCATGCTCCTAGGTTTCATATGTATTGCTTCCAGCTTCTCATTTGGACATCTCTATTATCACTTAGAAATCCTGTTTCTAGGATAAACGACATTAAAGATAAATTGTCACCAATGCATTTTGAAATGATGTTGTAACCTGCTGTGCATTTAGAAATCATGCTTTAAGAATTCTGCATATAAACCATTACGAACCTTATGTGTGCATATTAGATACCATGTTTAAGTTCTCGTTCATCATCACTCAACTACACCTAGTTAAACTACTGATGCATGAAAATGAATATAAACAATCTCATCCTGCTTTAAACAAATTAGTAATAACCCTGCATCTTTGTAACACCTAGAACAACATGCTCTGAGGCAAAAAATGACTTCTGAACTTCTGACGGTTCTGGTAACGATTGTGCATTTCTCCATGCCTAGGCAAGCCTTAGGTAATCAACTCTTGTATAAAAACTGGAAACTGCTCCTCTGTGTTTTGCTGCTTAATAATTAATATGCTTAAAATCAGTAGGCAAACTGATTAGGGACCCTACTTTTGAGTTGTAAAATAAATTTGCATGCCTTTTGTATTCTGATGTTCGCCTAGACAGCATGTGTTAGGATATTGTTTAACAATATTACCCTTATTTGTGTTTGAGTCGTGTTGTTTATATGCATTATCTGTGGAGGTGAACCTGAGCCTCTTATCTGCTATTTCATGCTTTTACCTATTGAAGTCCTATGTGTTCTTGCTTGTCGCCTTAGTATTTTCTCCTTTAAACTTTAGCGGTCTATCTAGAACTGCCTATAGGTAGAAGTCTTAAATTCCTCCAGGACCATTAAGAAGGGACGAGTAACAGCACACAATAGAGATCGCTAACCAACACTCGCTTTAATAACCGCTAAGGGGTGGGAAGGGTAGATATGGGATATAATGACTACACACTAATGTCACGTATAGCCCCTCATTGAGGAGTATTTATCGGACATTGTGTGGAGTGATCCTGTAGGCTAACCAACGTAGGACCCCTACTTTCCCTAAATTCCTTTTGTTTAAACCTTTGTTTTACATGTACACAACTTGTTCAAATCTTTCGTCTATTATCTGAGTCATACAATGTCCAACCTACTCTTATTTGTAATTATGTGTTTTAAAACTATTTATTTGTTAATGGACTAGTTCACAAGTATAAGTTCGGTCGGGACCCACCATTGTGGACCGAGAGGAGTTCCTAATGCCTTCCCCTCGAGGTTATTTCGAGCCCTTACCCTAAATCTCTGGTAATGCAAACCAATCCAAGAGTTAATCGCTCTAGGTGCCTTAACACTCCATAATTCGTTAGATGGCGACTCTTCGAATACCCAATTCCCAAAAGAAAACGAGTTGTTCCCACTGAATGTTGAAACCCGGAATCCGCGAGGAAAAAGGGGGGGGCGACAGTAGCTATTGGAGCGCACCTGCGATAGCGCAGGTGTGGGCATTTAATTGCAGATACGGAAAGGGACCTTTAAATGAAAATCGCAGAAGCGGTAGCTTGACCGTAAAAGCGGTAGCGCAGAAGAAAAAAAAGGGACAGCATGTGCGAAATCCCTGGGTCAGAAAGTATATAAGGTTTCCTTCGCGAATTTTTGCTAAGTTCTCCATTTTTGAAGACGGGAAGCGATCTAGGGCAGTGATTTTCAAGGGGAAATCGAAGATTATCAGTTGGGTAAGCTACCTAAGCTTCATTACTTGTGTTTATAGCCATTTTTCCATTTCTTAATCATGGTATTAATGAAAATTAAGGAAGAAAATTGAGGGGTTAGGGCTTGATATTGAGAGATTTGAATGGGGGTTTGAAGGGCTATTTGAGGTCCGATTTCGATGCTTTTAGTATGAATGTACTCGTGGGGAGATAAGGATTTCACTAATGTAAATTTTGTCGGATTCCGAGATGTGGCCTCGAGGATTGGGTTTGGTAAAGTTCGGGATTTTTAGTTTAATTTGGTTATTTTTGCATGGGCTTCGTTTCCTTAGCATATTCTAATGTTATGATTCTGATTTTGGGTAGATTTGGCACGAGTTGAGGCCGAAGCGAGAGGCAATGGCGTCGCGAAGTAGTATTTCATCCGGTTTGAGGTAAGTAATCATGGTAAATCTGGATCTGAGGGTATAAACCCCCGATATTTCGTATTGTTTTAATAAATGAGGTGATGCACATGCTAGATGACGAGCGTGTGGGCGTGCACCGGTAGGGATTGTGACTTGGTCCGTCCTGTAGCGACTATTAAGCCGCGTATTTGATTTGAAATCTTATGATATCTCGTATGTTAGAGATTAATATTATATTATGGGTTGTATACCATGTTTGGGACCTTATGCCGACCTGTTTAGACCCTTAGTGGTTTTTTACTATTTTTCCCACTCTATTTATTTTGAAGCCTATTCTTAGTCATGTTTTACCTATTTATTGTTTAAATCTGATTTTATCACTCTACTTCTTAAAATGTGAAAACCGTTTGGGTTGAGTTCCCTGATTTTCACTGATATGCCCGAGTGGCTGTGAGGTTAATGGCTGAGGGAGGTTGAGGACCTAATGCTGAGGATATTACCTTGGGTTGTAGGAGCCCTTTCGGAGTCTGTACACCCCCAGTGAGCATAGTCGACTAAAAATATGGATCGGGCTGCACGCCGCAACGGTTATTGTGATTATTACTATTATGAGACATTATTGAGCTTGAGTGCTGAGTGTGAGTACGATGTGACGAGAGTTGAGCCACGAGTGACTGAGAGATTTGTCTGAGAGGCTATATTTATGAGTGGTACCTTGCCCGAGGGACCCATTTATGACATTTTGTTGGTTTCACACTTCTTTTATAATGAGCCTATGTTGAAAACTGCTAAGTAAATGATTTCAAGTATTTCAATTGAAACTAAAGTTTTACAGAGTAATGGCTTTTAAACTGTTGAGTTTGACTTGATATTTCGTTGAATACCCATATATATGTGATTTTTAACTGCCCGTCACTACACTCAGACCTTATTTACTTTAGTTACTTACCGAGTTGGCGTACTCACATTACTCCCTGCACCATATGTGCAAATCCAGGTGCCCGAGCGGCAGAGTGAGGGTCCCCAGCATTTTCAAAGCTTATCGGAGACCGCAAAGTAGCTGCACGGCGTCCACAACCCTGCTTTACTCCTTCCTATCATAATTTTTTCTTCATTTTTAGACTTATTATGAAATAGTCAGTCAGATTGGGTTGTAATTAGAGGCTCTTGACTTGTGACACCGGATTGTTGAGCCGTGTTGGTATATTTTGTATTGTTTTTTCTCACATTTCAGTGATTTATATATTTCTTGTGAAAAATGTGAGACTTAATCAGTTTAAGAAAAAGGTTTTATAAAAAGAACTCACCGTGGTTACTTGTTGGGTTGGCTTGCCTAGTATTGTGATAGGCGTCATCACGACCGAAATATTTGGGGTCGTGACACTTAGACTTTTAACCATGACAATTATTAGAATATACTATCTCTAAATGCATGGTTAATAGTATATGCCCTAACAAGCTATTATTTATTCTTTCTCTAAATTTTCAAGGAAAAAATATTTTCTAAAATATACTTTGTAAGTAAAAATTACAACAGATATTATTCATCCAACAAAAAGCATCATTATCAAGATGCTTTGGTGTTTTTGAAAATCTGTATTTAAAAAGAGACTAGATTGTAATTTTGAAGACTTCCGTGGTTCAAACAGGCTATTTTCAAACCCAACAAGTGCAAGTGTGCGACTCACTTCACTACATTTTGCGGCACACAAATGCGGCTAATGAGGGTAAAAACGTCAAAAGACAGTGAGTAGCGAAGCCCTAATTCTATCCGTCCCTTACTATATAAGGTTTCACAGAGTTAGAGCAACCTTTTGTATTGAAGCCGCACACTGCATAGCATCTACGAGGTAACATCGTTCAATTTTTCGATCTATTGATTCATCTATTTTTGTATTTTTTGTCAGTTGTGTTTCATTTTCTTCGAATTATTAACCATTGATATATTGATCTTCTTTGTTTTTTTCTGATTCGTAGATTTATTTTTGTTACCAGCTATCGCATACAGTGATTAATTACGAATGTGTTAGCAATATTTGTACAATTTCTTAGCAATTAGTTGGTGCATGGCTGAGATTTGTTTATATTTCACTAGATCTGATCCCTTTATGTTCAATTTTACTGTACACGCATTTTTAAGTACTTCTGTTAAATGTTAAGCATAAAGCTGGGTTTTAATTTGTTTGAAATATTTTAGTTTTACGTGAATTCGTCACATTAGAATGTTTTAATGTTTATTTTCTGTGGTTTTTTTTTGCGTGCTTTTAGTACAATTAGGCATGTTGGATTTTCCCAAAATTCAGTTGGAGGTGATAGAAATGTACTCCCTATAACAATTGGAGCAAATAATCAAGGCTGGAGTCTCAAAAGGGCTCTTTCACCAATACCTCATTATATTGGGGTATTTGGAAAGAAATACATTTGAGCCCTGAGAATTGGCACATTCTTTGTGCCATAGGCCTTTGGTCAGGGAGCATTTCGATTCATCTCCTAGAGTTTGTGGTAGATTCACATGTCTTATTTGTCTAGAGTATGCTGTCTTTGATACTTTAGTTGTCTCCTTTGTGGAGCTCCTCTTTTCCCTCACCCGGTTTATCTTTACTGACTAAACTTTTAATGTTTTTCGTTGGATCGTTCCTCGTTCCTCTGAACAAGCAGCAAGCCCCCGCAAAATTTTGACATCCTTTTTCTCGCTATTACTTAATAAGCGTATTTTCGATATTATTTGAAATTTAGGTCTAGTTTTTTCCTGTATTGCAGTTTCTTCTTATTGTTTTTTGATATTTTTCTGTTATTTTGATATAATTTTCCAAATTTACTATTTCTTTGAAACTTTTGTAGGTTTTAGTTCTTTACCACATTTGAGAACTAAAGTTATATATATTTTCACTCTTCGCAATCTCTCCTCAACCCTCTTTTTAGTATCATTATTATATATATCAACTTGTCTTCTCACAGTGATCAATCTAAAGAATCAAGTAGATGTGTGTGTATTATTATATTTCTAATGTAAGCACAGTTTGTGCAGTAGGTTATTGACATTTATCAAACTGCTACAAGGACATTATTTTGTCTGGAGATTCCAGTTGTATGTTGTGAAAAAGTAAAAACTAATTTTCTGTCTTACTTGAAATAATGTTTTTCTCACACTAAGCTAAAAGGCAGTACTCTTTAGGTGATTGGCTTATGATATTCTCCTTTAAGGTTGAGGCACTTAGCCTTTTCTTTTTCCAGCTATTACAGTTAAGAAGAATGTCCCATCGCAAGTTTGAGCACCCAAGACATGGTTCTTTGGGATTTCTTCCAAGGAAAAGAGCAGCACGACACAGGGGGAAAGGTTTAATTGTTTTCTTTACCTTGTTAAATTTGCATTCTTGTGCTGATAACAAACTTAATTTACTTGGAGTAAAACTACAGTATAGTCTGGCATCCTACATGAAGTTTGCCTCAAGGTTCTTGAGTTTTTTAAAGTGTACTGATACATTTGTACCTGGGGTCCAGAATTTTTAGAATTTTATGTTTGTGAGTCTATGGTGGCGGACTGCTACTGATGTGTCAATTTACGTGCCACATAATGGGCAGATTTCTGAAAATGAGCTACCTCAGTATTTATGCCCCATCTTGCTCTCTGCTTCTGAAATTCTTTGTGGTTAGGCATCTTATTTGTGCTTCACCCATTTAACTAATAGTTGACCGTCTGCACCTCAGTGTTTCCCTAGTCGTTGTGCATTTCGCTAACATGAGCTTGCAGTAGTTGGTTAAGATAATGTGTTGTGCAATGATATTTTATCAAACGACTTCTAAGTCAGTCTAGATATGATGTCATCATAAATTCTTATATTGTATTCTCTCCTCTTTGTTTATGCAGTGAAGGCTTTTCCCAAAGATGATCCAACAAAACCTTGCAGGCTGACAGCCTTCCTTGGCTACAAAGCTGGGATGACTCATATAGTCAGAGATGTTGAAAAACCAGGGTCAAGTAAGTTTTTTAGAATTTCAAGTTTTCTGCTACATTATGCCAATGCAATACTAGAATTAGTGTTGAGAATCTGAATATGCAGTCAAGGAACTAGGTTTATACAAATTGAAGGTTTTCTCACCCAACAAAACTTAAGGTTATAGAGTATGTCCTGATAAGGAATTACATTTGTTCTAATATAAGGCTTTACTGCATGGGAGAGCTTTTGTATTAAGGTTTATTGAAAAAACTGTAGGCGATAAACAGTTCACATCTTGCAAAGCTTGTCTTTCCAAGTAGGCTTTTGTTAAATTAATACCCAAACTTGTAACTCACAAGTTTTATTTGTGCAGAACTCCATAAGAAAGAAACATGCGAAGCTGTTACCATAATTGAAACGCCTCCTATGATTGTTGTTGGGGTTGTTGGCTATGTGAAAACACCACGTGGCCTTCGCTGCCTTAGCACGGTCTGGGCTCAACATCTTAGTGAAGAGATTAAAAGGAGATTCTACAAGAACTGGTGCTTGTCCAAAAAGAAGGCCTTTGCAAAGTACTCAAAGAAGTATGAAACTGATGACGGTAAGAAGGATATTAATGCACAATTGGAGAAGATGAAGAAGTATTGTTGTGTTGTTCGTGTTTTGGCCCATACTCAGGTATTTGCCAATACAACTCTTGCTATGCCGTACCTCTCTTTGGAAGCTCTTTTCTCACCTTGTTCTCCTTTGATGCACTCAGACCGCCCCACCCTAAGAGTAGTTCAAGCCCCTCTTAAATGTTTATACTTGTTTTTTTGCAGATTAGAAAAATGAAAGGGCTCAAGCAAAAGAAGGCACACCTGATGGAGATTCAGGTTAATGGTGGGGATGTTTCCCAGAAGGTTGATTATGCTTATGGCTTCTTTGAAAAGCAGATTCCTGTTGATGCTATTTTCCAAAAGGATGAGATGATCGATATTATTGGTGTGACCAAAGGTAAGGGTTATGAGGGCGTGGTGACTCGTTGGGGTGTAACCCGTCTCCCACGTAAGACCCATCGTGGTCTTAGAAAGGTGGCTTGTATTGGTGCTTGGCATCCGGCACGGGTGTCATACACTGTAGCTAGGGCTGGGCAGAATGGCTATCACCATCGCACTGAGCTGAACAAGAAAGTCTACAGGCTGGGCAAGGCTGGTCAGGAGTCTCATTCCGCCATAACTGAGTTTGACAGGTTAGTCCTTATAATGCCTGCATAAGGTGTCTTCATGTTTCTGTTACTTGGATATCACTATTCTTAATCTAAAATTATTTTTCATCTTGTCAGGACTGAGAAGGATATCACGCCAATGGGTGGATTCCCTCATTATGGTATTGTGAAAGAAGACTTTCTGTTGATTAAGGGGTGCTGTGTTGGACCAAAGAAGCGTGTTGTGACTTTGAGGCAGTCTCTGTTGAATCAGACATCTAGGGTTGCGTTGGAGGAGATCAAGCTCAAGTTCATTGACACATCCTCCAAGTTTGGCCATGGGCGCTTCCAGACTACACAGGAGAAGGCTAAATTCTATGGACGTCTTAAAGCTTGAGAAACTGTCAGACCCATATAGTCAGTTCTTGTCAGATTTAAACTTCATTTATGGGATTTTGTGCTACTTGATTTTGTGTTTATTTGATCATACTATGGCAATTTTGTTGGTGGATTACATTTAAAGCTTGTTATTTTTAATAAACCTTTTTGAAAGCTTGCCTTTCCTGATTCAATATCTTGCTGGTCTGCTGTCCTATACTTTATGGTAAAGATTCCGGGAGGTCTAAAAGAGTTGAAGATCCAATGGCTTTCTCGCCCGATTAGAGTACATTGATGTCACTGGTTCAAGGTGTGAAAAATTTGCTTTTTCCTTTCTCTAAAATCATGTTCACCAAAGTGATTGTCGTCTCTTTTCTCCACTTTTTGGAACCAATAACAATCCTAAAGCCGAGTGTTAGAAAATGTTGATTGAATTGAACTCCTGTTTTAGGTGAAGATTTGTTTCCAACTCTGATCATTAGATTTATTTCGACGTTAAACCCATTGGCTCCTCCTTACTTGAAAGCTTGGAATCGTGCAGAGATGCTCTTTTTAAATGGTTTTTACTTTTATTCGCCTTCGTATCTAATCTAGTTAAGAATACGAAGGATTGCTTAAATTTTACATATTGCAAATAATAGATAATACCATTTAAATGGTGCAACATATTGGATGATGTTTGGTATATTATGGTATGATGATGTATACATATTAAAGGGTTTAGTTAGTTAATTCATATACCATTATATATGATGTTCGCGCCTACCTGTAGAAGAATTTAGTTTTTGTACATAGAAAATAGGATCATACATGAAAACTCCAAATTTAATGAGTTTAATTGGCAGCCTCTACCATCGACTAAATTGCTTTGCGAAAGTCGACATTTGGAAAGGGAAAATTTTGTACAAGTTATATATAAACCTGTGGCTCATTTTTTGAAAGATGGGTCAACCGGTCATAGGGTCAAAATCTTGTATGGATTGTACATGTACGAAAATTAGAGCCGGCTGCTATTTTCGTCTAAAATTTAGTATTTTCTTAATTGGTGTGCCTAAAATAAATTGGTCACTTATTGTGAACCGGAGGGAGTATGAGATCTTTTGGGAATAGGATTATCCTTCTTCCAGATTAAAAATCGATTTTTTTAAAATAAAAAGAACAGATAATTTGCGTACTTGACGAAGAAACTACAGTCTTATGTTTAACGTACTTAACATAGGGACAAAAGGCATCATTTCACATGGGAAGCAAGAATGTGAATATAAAGAACAGCAGAAAAAAGGAATGTAATGAGAGTGGGGGGTTTATGCCCTAAAAAGCTACCAAAGGAAATCTACAATGTGGCAAAGAAGCCAATAGCCAAACTAATTACATCCACAACCCAAACATATAAAAACTATATAATATAAAATATATATATTATAGATTAATATATAAAAAATATACACTTTGCTGGATATTATTTTTGAGAGCGATTATACTGTGTAATTTTCCTCCAATATTATGAAATTTCTCTTCTAATAACAACGTCCTCTTGGTTTACAATTTATTTTATATTTTATTTTATAATAGTGGCGTCTACATTCCGCTAATAAGTTTTCGATGGCTCCATCCACCATAGTTTAAGTAAATGAAAAGAAGTTGCTTAGTGTTTTTTATTTTTACTGTAATTTGATTCTTAATCTCTCAAAACTTTTCCACTTAAATCGATCACTAGACCATATCCTTAAATAAATAAAAGCTAAACTTACAAATTCTGTCTAAGTAGCCATCTTTTTCCATCTTTTTCTTACTAAAAGCGACAATGAAATAGAGGAGCAAAAATGAATAATAAACCTTATAAAATGTACTACTTTATAAGATTTGGAACAAGGAAGTGATAACTTTGTTTCTATTGAAGAGACTTAAGTTGAAAAAGAAAGAAAACAAAAGAAACAAAAAAAAGAAAAAAGTAGAGCGCGACTCAAAGAGGAAACAATTTTCAACATTTGCTTTATTCTTCTTTCTTGTCATGATTCATAGGCCATAAGGATCTCCTGTTTTAGAAATAATATATATATATGTCTTGTACTAAAAATTTGTGCTCTTTCCTTGAGGTGACCCCAATAAATAAAGCAGAGCCATTTTATTTTCAAGACAAAAATGGAAAAGGGAAACAAATTCAAATAATAGGTAAGAGATTAATATTATCTATTAAAAAGAAAAGGAATAAATGGGATGATTTATTTTACTTTACGGAAATTTATGCTTATTTTTCTCTTCCTTTTTCTTGCGTATTGGCTTGGGGTGGGATGCAGTAGGTTTTGAACCCCCTTGACCACTAAACTACACTTTTGGATTGTGTTAAGGGTATTCAAAACTTAATATATAGAGATAAAAAATAGATTTTACCTTATATATACAGTGTAATTTTTCGGCGAAGGGTGTTCGGATGAACACCCTTGCGCCCCCCTAAATCCGCCCCTGGTGGGATGTGGGTGTTTTTAGGGAGTCAATTATTATGGTTACTCCACTATTCGAAATTATCTAGTTAAATCACATTCCTTTTACTTGTAACGAAAAAGTCAATAGCACTTAGAAGATCACTCAACTAGATTTCTCAAACTTTCGGTGGACAAATACCTATTTTGCTCTCTAAATTATCGACTTTTATCTTTCTATTAAATTTTTAATATTATATTTTTCCTCTTTTTACTCTATGTTATAGACTTACCTATAATTGGGCTGCTGATTTTATGACGAGTTTGGCTCAATATGTCAAATGCTATTGAAACTAACGCAATTCCCCTTTTATTTAACTATTATCTAACTAGTCTTAATGTATACATGTTACACATGTACCTTGTTTCAATAAGTAACCTTTTTAAATCACATAAATATTATATTAAAAATTATTTTTGCGTTATAAAATAATAGTTTAAGCACCTAAAATTGATTACAGTAAAAAATTAATTAGAATAATTTATTCATATCAATAATTTGAGAATAACAGAAAAATTCTAAAAACTATTTATAAAAGTGAGAATTAAAGAGAATACAAGCTTTTAACGGATATATTTAATGCATGTAACATAAAAATTAATAATTATTTAAAATAAATGTAATTCTCAATTATTTATTCTATAGATAAGTTCATAAAATAGAATAAATAGAGAAAGAATTATAATATTAAAAATAAAAATTAATAATTTAAAGGGTAAAATAGGTATTTGGTCGAAAGTTTGAGAAATCTGGTTCATTTGAGTGATATAGAAATAGTTAATTGACTTTTCTTTTACAAACAAAAGAAATATGATTTTAGTAAGTAAATTTAAATAGTTAGAGATATTATTTGAATAGTAGACTCTGTTTTTAGGACATCATACATAGGTGAAAAGGTTTGTAATTGCTCTCGTAGCTTTTGATAGACAAAAATCTTTATCTTGAAAATCGTCACTCAATGAAAAGGACGGGAAAAAGAAGAAGCAAATGGTTCCTTGATCTCTCTTCCTACCATCATCTTTTTGACGTGAAACCAAATTAACCAGCCCAATAAACTTTATAATATTAATTAAATCGAAAATGAAACTCTTTACATTTAGTAATTTTTTGCATTTCTTCTTAAAGAAAATTATGAGAATTTAGGCCATTCTCATAGGAAAAATTGAGGTGGGGTGGGTGGATAGCTTAAATATAAAAGTGGAATTTACCTCAAATAATTCAAGAATTTATTTGAGCTACTAGTAGTGCTTCTGACAAAAAGTTTGTGGGGTTTATGAGACAAAGATTTTAGTAGGTAAATTGAGGAATATATGCAGGAAATTGTCTCAATCACTTCCTTTTTCTAGCTTTTCTTTAGTTTTCTTTCTTCTCTTGAATCATGGCTCTACTGCTATAGCATTAGCTGTAAGATTATCAAAAACTTCACCTGCTGCAGCCTTTGTTTATTTTGTTTTTTATTTGTCAGCTTTTCCTTATCCTGCCTATCTAGTTGGAGATCATTTTTATTTTCGTATGTTTTGCCACCTTTGAGTGATAAAACCTTATGTTGTTTTTGTGCATCCACTTTTATAGAAACTTTATAAGAAAATCTCTGACTATAAGATATCTTCTTGATAAAGAAAATCATAGTTTTATACCTTTTATAAAGCATGAATTCTTTTCTTTTCTGAATATTTTAGTTTTTTTAAATAAATAAAGATCTTATATTATTTCACCTCGTATCGACCTGTATTAGGTCTTGATAAAAGGGTAATGTCTCAACTTCGAACTTAAACGACCAGTGATTGGGGCAAAAAATAAATAATAATTTTAACTTTTTTACGCTATCAGGTCATCAAAAGATAAATTTAAGTAACTTTTTTGATAAGTGGAAGTATAGGGGTGTTCATGGTTCAGTTTGGATTGATTTTTTCCTAAAAAGAAACCAAATCAAATAAGTCGATTTTCAAATATTAGAACCAAACCAAACCAATTAAGTCGGTTTTTTCTCGACTCGGTTTATGTCGGGTTTTGTCGGTTTTTCGGTTATTTGTCTTTTCTTAAATACAAGACATACACTAACAAATACTTATCCGGAGACCATATTTTCAACGTAACAATATCAAATCAATTGTTTTTGAGAAATCTATTATTTACCAAGATATATTGATGATAATTGAATCAAATAGTGATGAATAATTAAGGACTCAATTAAAAATATATTATTTTTAATACGAAATGGATTCTTACACTTAACAAAAGAAAACTACCAATCAAACTAGAATGTAAAAGTAGAGAACTATACTAAAAGTGCAAATTATTAACATTTACCATTAAATTTTTGAAACTTTGTATAAAAATATACACATATATAGGTGTAATAATAAATTTGAAATAGCTACTCCAATAGTCGGTTTTTTTGGGTTTTTTTCTGATTAAAACCAAAACCAAACCAAATTTGATCGATTTTTTAAAATTCAAAACCAAACTAAACCAAACCAAAAAGTATCGATTTTTTTGGTCGATTTGGTTTGGTTTTCGGATTTTTATGAACACCCCTAAGTGGAACTAATTACTTGAAAAATAAAGCAGGCAACTTGATGTAAGATAAAACTGCATTGATAATACAAAAGTTCTTTACACAGCAAGTATATATGGTTTGAATCCGAATATAATTAGCAATTAAACAGTGGAAAATAGGGTTGAATTTAGATAATAGGAAGCCATCAATAATGGTATCTTGAGAGTGAATGCTTTTGCAAGCATCAAGAGGGGTCACCCTTTGCTTTAGGGTCTGCAGACAGGAGGGCAAACACTTTTTTATTTCTTTAAGTTTGCTTCCCTATATGTCCAAACAAAGGTATAGCACTGATTAAGTTTGGCATCAAGATTATGAACAGCGAAGAACAAGAAAAAGAAAAGTAAAATAAAAGGAAAGGCAACAAAATAAAAAAAAGTTTAAATTTTGTGCACCGGCAATATACAATTTTTTTACACCGTCAGGTTAAGATTACATACAACAATAGGTAGCTAGCTGTCTAAAATAATTTTGATTTGGTAACATAAAGTATACAACAACAACCTGCTATAACCGGTTAAAGTACACTGATATTGCACAAATTCATTGCATTATCAATGTGTATATAAGTTATGTACAAACAAAAGTCTACTAACTAAGATTATCATATAATTTTGTCTTTATATTTCTTTCTTAGTTATAAAGCTACCTAGTTTGAGCTGTGTTCTTCAGCTAAATTGGAGTCATGTGTTTATCTGTTTCTTCCATCACATGAAACATATAGAATATGATTTTGTCTTCCTCTTAGGATTAAACCCCATTCCTTGTGAATTTCTCTTACAAACATATGGTTGTTCATCACTATTCTTGGTTCCAAATAGATAACATCACAGACCAAGATTAAGATCCCTATTGAGTCCCCTTTCAAGGTAATAATCTGAAACTACCCAATTCTTGAACCCCAAAATTTTAGATTCTTGTGTGGTTTTCCTACTATTCTTCAAAGTGTCTTATCATTATCTCTTTCCTGCATTTCTTATGTGATAAATGAGAATCTTGTTGTGTGATATATTATTCTGATGGTGTTACAAAAATGGGAAATTGATATTAAAAACTGATCCATAACAGCATAAGTACAGCCAAATGTGGAAAATAAAACAACTTGATGTTGAAGTAAGATTATGTGTGTCAATAAAGGGAATGGTGTTAATAGTTTCTGCTTTCTACTAAACTACTTCTCTGGAGATCATCATTTGCATAATAAAATAATGAAAACAAGAAGACATGATCATGATATTTTCAGAAATGAAATAAACCTCTCTTGACTTCAAAGCAAAAAACCAACATTTGCTACCATGAAGTTGTTTTTTCTTGAGCTTTATCACACAGAGTAGGAAGTTCTAAATTCTCATGATGAAATAAGGAGTCTTCTCTTTGAAATGTACAAACAAAATGTCATTATATGCTGGCATTAGTTAATCCTCTTTGCCTTAGAGACACAGAGGATAATATCTAAGATAGATCCTTATATATTCTGCCATTCAAGCAGAGGACGGATTCATGATTTAACTTAACAGATTCAACTTTTATGTTCTCACCATTAAACCCATTGCACTTGAGCAATTATAGGTTCAAAACTTAATATTTATTGAAATTTTAGTGATTTTTAGGTGTATTGGTATCAGCCTCTTTGCCTTTTTCTTTTGTTTGACAGGCATTTATAGTTAAACCAACTATTCCATTTAGATTACTGCATCACTTATGAGCTGCTAGCACTCTTCGGCTCAATTTTTATAGAGATTGATCAGAAGTTGATATGAGTATGAGTGAACAATTTGGTTCAGAAAGATCAAAGCCATGGAACATTCAGTCAAGTTCAGAACCGAGTCCTTCCCAAACACAAGTTAACAGACAAGGACAATGGAAGAACTTTGGCACATCGATGGATGCCATTTCTTTTGGTTTTGTTGCTACAGCTATCCTCATATCTATGTTTCTCATCATGGCCATCTTTGAACATCTCTTCAAGCCTAGCCCCCCCTTCTCTTCGGCTCAAGATAGTAGAAACAGTTCCTTGGAGTTGGGCTCGATTCAGAAACGTGCAAGTTCACAAACAGTAAGTTCCCCAAATGCATTTAAACAATTTGTCCCTGAAAGTGATGTTGAGAAGTTACATAAAAACTATTCACTTCTCCAATACTTGAAAGCCTGCTAGAAGTAATTCATCTAGAGTAAACACCAATTTTATACTAGTGCTTTTTTCTGTTGTTTCCCGGTATATCATGCCTATTAATCCCTTTTACTTCTTTCTCTAGAGCATCTTTTGGTTCAAACATCTTTCCCTCCACATGCTTTATAGGTCTAGAATGAGCTAATACTCAATTCAAATAAATTTTCTGCAACCATCTAAGAAAAGGCAGAAGCAAAATCTAGTTTTGAAGATCAAAGTACCAATATGATTAATTATTATTTTTTGTTTGCACAGGTAGAAACACCATATCCGTCAGATTACACAGTTTTGATGCCAGGACAACAGTATCCTACCTTCATTGCCAAGCCAACTCCACTGCCTTGTCCAAGGGAAGGGGTTTATTGGCCTTCCCATGGACATAGTTTCCCCTTCTCTTAATGTTTCTAAAAGAATAGTTAATTTTATCATATGTTTAAATCCTGGAAAGAATATTTATGTAATCTTAAAAAATGTCACCAATCCCATAAGCTAGCACTCTGTTACCCTACTACAACAACAACAACAACAACAACTCTGTTACCCTACTCTGACATGTAAATTAGCTGTCAGACGAAAACTGAAGTTTTGCACATTAGGAAGAAGGAAAATTTGGGTTGACGTTGGATTGTTTTTGTGTAACATACTGTCTTTTCGTCTATTGACTGAGTTCCCCTTTTTAGTTTTATCTCTTCCAATATGTGAGAAGTGGGATTATTTGATATACCACTTGAGAAGGGTGCACACTCCAGAAGAAGCACTGTGCTTCGACTTGCGAATATATCACCTAAAATTCAGTAGGCTAAGTTTTCAGCTTTTGTTCATTTGGAGTAAGCTTCTTTTACTATGTAATATTTTACCAATTGAGCTTGTGCACTTCATTCTACTTCTATCAGCTTAATTCTAAGATTATGGCTAATGTTTTGTGCATGAGTCTGAAATGGATATCAAACCTTCACCTTATGAAAACTGCAATGTGAGAACAAGAATAACTTCCATAGATGACCAAACAAAAAAGGAAAATCGAAATACATTGTACCTGTGGCTTCAAATTTTTGCAAGTCATACTCAGGTTCTCATCTACCCACTCAGGATTCTTGTTAGAGTTGATCTCAACCAAATAATAGTTGATTTTCCTGATTGGTTTAGCACCGAAGTCAGCAATGACGCATACATTTGAGAGAAAATAAGTTAAAATTATATTACAACCAACATTGTCAAGATTTACATTTAGCTTGAAACAAAAGAGAGAACAAACATTACAGACATCTCAAAGTACAGAATCAGTTGCCTATCCCCTTTTTAGGCACTTTCACCAGGTTTTATACAACAGGTGGTTCAACATCGACAAAGTCAGCAACAAACTATGCTGCCACTTCTCCCTCTAGAGTTTCATTTTCTGTCTAAGCATAAAAGAGAACCTATTCTCATTTACTCTGGTATTTCATCGTCGGGTTGTATTACAGTAAGCAAGGAATATTTGACCCTCAGACAGATCCTTCCTTTCTCAACCATAAGCCTTGCACCGGAAACAACCCAATAACCGGGAGGTTCTTGTGGTCCTCGAGTCATCTCAGTAGTATCGACAAATTTCAAGAGCTTAGGGGCTTGCACAGGAACGGGAGGACCACCAGGGTAAATGGCGGAATTTATGTTCACATCAGCTGGCTGTGGAGGTGGCTTCTGAACTGATGTAAAGTGCTGGCTAATGAGAGTTGATATCAGTCCAGATTTGCGGGCCAACCCAGGGGAACCATCCCACTCCGGGTGCTTTACCATAGTAGCTCCCATGACAGTCGAGAAACGGAGTCTCAGAAAGAGGACCTTTTTAAACCCGCAGTCCCCAACTTCCAATTGTGCTCCAGTAACAATGTTAAGATCCTCATAAGATTCAACAGGAGCAGTGCAGACATGAGAAAAGTTCTTCCATTGAACTTTTTCATAGTATTTGCGATCATATGATTCTCGTTGAAAATTTCCATTTGGATCATCTTCAAGCTGGAAGACTTTAGGAAGAGATGAGAGATGCTGCAAATGCACAGCTAAGCGGTTACTCCTTTTACCTTCAAGATACAAACGAAGTCCAGTCACTGGCCTCTTGCCAACATCAACCTGCAATGAAAAATATGAATCACATGGATGCCTAGAAAGAAGGTAGTAAGCAGACTTTTCAACAGTGTTTTCCCTTCCTTCCTTTCCTGATCCCAAGCATTCGGTACAAGACCAAAAGAAACTAATGAAGCCAACTGTTGTTGCAGTGAACTTAACTTACTAAAATCTTAATTGGAACTTAATAGAAACAGCCTTTCTGAAAGACAGAACAGTTAGCTGTACACTCCAAGCTGCTCCTCACCCATAATAGTTCACTGGGGCATGCGTTGTTATTTAAATGAAGAACTAATGTTATAGTCTCACATCACTTCGAGAAGATATTATTACTAGGGATCATGTGTATTAAATATATGAAGAAATACAACCAAATCCTACCGAAAAAAAAAATGTCATAGTTGACGTTGACCTCTCTAACATACCCACCAATAAATGTCTCCTGATTTATATGCCTTGAACTGTTACAAATAAATCAGAGATAATGATAAGAGATTTTTTATGGGAAGGAAAGAAAGGGGAGAAGAAATTTCATTTGGAAGATTGGAGAAGTACAAGAACCCCTGGTTCATTTGGGGTTAGGATTTGGATTGTCCTCATTTAACATGGTGCTACTAGGGAAATAATAAGATTTGTTCTAGAGGAGAATAATTTATGGAAAAAGATAATAGCCATTCAGTAAGGAATTTCATAATAGATTGTCACGGGTGAGGTGACAAACTCTCATGGGGTGAATTTGCTAAAAAAGAATTATGAGAGGCAAGGAAAAGTTTACTAAATCTGTCGACTATATTGTTGATAATGGGAAATAGGATACACTTTAAGAAGGATGCATGATCTGATAGATAACTTTGAGGGAGCATACACACCACAATTTGAACAATGGCGAGCTTGAAGAGTTCCTGTGGAATACTTATGATGGCTACTAAGGTGAGATGGGGAGACAAAGATGATATACTGAGGGTCGAGAGCAAAACCCTTAACTGTGAGATCACATTACACTGAGTTAGTCGAAGAACAGGGAAAAAGGCGGTGTCAAATAATATATGAAACACCAACGCCCCAAATAAAAAGTAGCTTTTCCCCTTGGTATGCAGTGTGGTATGCAATGTTAATCGCATATAACTTCAGGAAGATGACAGGATTATTTTAAGTTGGTGTTGCTGTGTAAGGAGTACAAAGAGGATATAATCTCAAACTGAGGTGTTAAAATTAAGAGAGCTCACCGGAGTGGTGTTCACATAAAGCCTGGGACCCAATAAACTAAACTGCAAAGATGCAAAATTTGAATGCCTTCTCTGAGGACCAAGCGGAAGATCACCGAAGATCGGTGCCCACTGCCTTGGCAGCTGAAATTCCAAAAACTGGTGAAGCTCTTCAATTGGTGGTTTATCTGCATAATAGACAACACTTTATATAAGGGTAAAGCATATTTCCCGGTAATCATAATAAACATCCAAATGCAGTTAATTGACTATCAAATTTCTTAGGAGCCGTCTCAAAAAAATTCAAAAAGCTTTTTGAAAAATAATGAAAAAAGAAGTTCATAAAGAAAAGGTTTTTAGATAACTGCAGATTTTTGAAGATTTATAAGAGCTTTATGAGTGGAAAAAGATTTACTCTCTTCTTTTTTGTTTTCAAAAAACTTTTTGCAAGATTTAAAAAATACTCCACGAACAAATGAGATGTTAATATTTTGAGAAAATGCAGACATTTAAATCAGCCATCATTCTTTAGGATAATTAGCAGAAAGCTGCAAAATTAGCAGGAAATCAGCAGGCCCTCCTACCTTGTATCATTTGTCAATAACTATCAAATGGAAATGTTACATTTGGCAATGTACATTGCACATAGAAGTCTAAAACTTATATTGCATAGAAGTTAGAGGCAAGAAAACAACAAATATTGTCCTCTAACTTACAGCGCAAGTACAGATTTATAGCATGACTCAAAAATCCACTTCCTGAGATGCCACTCAACAGTGAGGTGATAGGGATGAAGGACATTGAGATCACATCAGGCTCCTGATGTACACTTTGTAACCACTGATTATGCGTCAAGCCTCTGCTATCACCTCCACCCCTCCTCTTGCAAATGCTAACAGTATCCTGCCATTTCAGCAGCCAATTGACAAATTGCACAAACTTGTTTCAGAACTCTAAAGTGCAGAAAATTTAACAGACATGATGGAGACCCTATACCACATACCTCCTTATGTGTATATGAACCTGATATGTTGGGATCAGCAAACCTTAGCCGGTGCTCCCTGATCTCAAACTGAGGCAACATTTTCAAAATTAGAGACTTAGGCAATAGATTCATAATAACAGTAACACACCAATATGTAGTGAAAAAATTTCCAATAATCTAAGGGTTATGAAAAAAAACCCTGATTTTGAACCTGACAATATGGATTTCAACTAACATCCAACTGTCTGACAAATGCACCTATAAAGTAAATCCATCTGCAGATATTAATTATATCTGCCTATACGGTCATAGAAGATCTTACTAAGCTTTTCTCATCCAACCATTTGCAGAGATTTATATATAGCATTTCAAAAAAAAAATCCAAGGAGATTGAAAGGACTTTCCAAAACAGCCAAGAAAAGGAAAGGTTGACAATTTTGACCGTTCAAGCAACAATGATGATATGTAAATCCCTAAATAACTGAAAGCCAACTGCACTTGAATTAATTTTCTTTTTTTATGAAGAAGCCAATTGCACTTAAAATATTTGTGTCAAAAACATTTTTGAGTCATAAAGAAATAAGATTAACATAAACACGTAAACTTCAGATTATCTTGTTTTTGAATCCAAAGGAGCTGACCCGCCATGAAATGCTTGTATTAAGTAATATGCTCAAAGGTAATCAGTGATCATCCTTGCTTCTACTGTAAATAGCACCTCAAAGCTGGAGAATGTTAAGAACTTCTAATGCAAGTTGAACGTATTAGATAGAAGGCACCAACTAGTGTTGTTTAGATGGTCAGATGTATAAGTGCTTTAACACGTACAACTAAAATTCTAGGGTATTTCTGAGTAGTGTTGCCAAAGTAAGAAAAGAGCTGTCATTTTGATAAAAGAAGTAAGAAAAATGTGATCAGCATACGGTTTTTGAAAGCTCCATATAAGAGTATATTTCATGTGTGTGTGTTAGTGTTTGTTGTGATTGTGGAAATAGGAGGGTCAGGCGAGATCCTTAACCTTCCCGTTCTGATGTGCCTGCTCAGATCCTATTCCGCCTTGTTCATTTGCACCTGAAAACCTCTTATCTGCCATTGCCTTCAAACGCTTTTGCACGTCCGCAGGGAGAAGGGAGGAGGAGTGCTGCTGTTTCATATATATTACATCCTTTCCTCCCATCTTTATACCAACAATGACATGAGTACCAAATTTTTCAATAAACCTGAAAAATGAACAAAATTTCACGACTAGTGTGATAGAGTTCTATAGACTAGAACTGTCCAGTAAACAGTGTGTTGCTTGTACTTGACCAATTTATAAATGACATTAAAGCAGGTAAATACCAGATAGTGGCCTAACAAGCAGTTGGACCAAAGCCCTCTAACTCCAATTTGTAACTTGAAGAGTTATGTGATTTTGGTCAAACTAGAATGCCTCAAGATAAATAAAAGAATATGCAAAGAACTCAAAGGACGTTGAGGTACAGTTAATATTGAGGTGTCATTAACTGATTCCTTTCCCTTCCCTTGCATATATTTTTGTTTAGAATTTAAACGGAAACAGAGTGTAAAAGTTTGATTAAACAGTAAGGGAAGAAATTAAAGCGAGGTCCAGATGGAGTATGGATCTGAAGGAGCTTGTTTTTTCAATTGGACCTCAAGATGTTCACATCGATGACCAATCTCCTTCAGACAGAAATCCAACGAATGGAAACTATCTTGAAATAAGATATCAGAAAAATATCAATGTTTATCAGTATAAATATGTAAAAATATTACCTTGCTAATGCCGCAGGATCCCATGTTGATGGAACTTCCTTTTTAACATAATCGCACAGCACCATTTGAGATTTTTCTAGAGCAACAGAGTATAATGTGATGAACACACCATCAAAAGCAAGGGTCTTGGTGTATGCTGCATCCTTCTGCCAAGAACCAGAAAACTCGAACATAGTATTGAAGAGCCCTGAAGGAATTTTACCAGTCACGGATACTTCCTGATTGAACTGCTCTGACATCTGCAGTTAAAGCAAGGAACTTGTAGATTGAGCACAAAAATAAGACTGGCAAAATTTGCAGAAAATAGCTACTCTGCTCAACTTTTCAATAATTAACAGCCGAAAAAAGACTAGAAGTACATGTACAAAAGTGAGTTATTTTCCCATTTATTTTTACCTCGGAGAAACTAAAAGACAATAACATGAAGATAGCATCACCGCTCCTACTTTAAGAAATTATACATTAAAATATTCCTACTTCTTAGTATAATAACCAGCTGGCATCATAAAATACATATAAAATAGCACATTCACACAACAACCACAACAGATTCTAACCTCTTCATAGAAAAGCAAATAACATCAGCAACACGATATCACTATAGCAACTTAAAGGTGTAGGGAACATAAGATTCAATGACCAAAGACAAGTAGAAACAGAAGATACCTGCTGGAAAGAAAGAACATCAGAGCGAAACCTGGTGAGTTCTCCTTTATCGCATTTGATAGATTTTGACACATTAGGGATTGAAATACCACCAGGAAGCACAACCTCCCGGCCCTCATCTTCATCAATTTCAATTAAACGCCTATTACCCGGATGACCTTTACAATACTTGAGCCTCAAGTCCAATGATATATCATATCCACATCCTATTGACTCAATCGCAACCTTAGCTGCTTCAGCAGCAGGTAACTTCAACGCCATTCGTCACAACATCTTCCTAATTTCAAAAATGACCTCACTTACAGAAATGTTCAACATTACCACACATGCAAACTATATATGAAACAATGTGAAAGTCACTGCGTTTACTGAATAAGTCAAAAGACAGCTGTAACTGAAGAACTATCAAAAGTTTCGAAAAAACATACAATATCAATCTGGAAACTTGAAAAACTCAATTCCCGAGCTGAGAAATGCAATTTTTTCTTTTTTGCATCAAATTAAATACACAAATTCAACAACAAAACCCTAGAATCACGCCGTACACGTGCATTTTTTACGTAAATATTCAGTTCACGATAAACCTTGGAAATAAATCGGCGACTCGAAACCCTAGCTGAGGTGTATCAAAATAGGGAGTTGAAGATCCAAAGATTTTGCATTGACTTAAGATTGAAGCTCAGATCTAGAGAAAGAACTTCGAAGACTACGGCGAAGAATTTCCGAAGAGGATTTATTTGAGGTTAAAGAATAAAGAGGGAATAATCGCGAAATGGAAACTCTGTGTTTAATTGTTTTTAGCTTTTTATGGCAATTTTATTGTATGAGAAAGAAGATTTTAGTAGTGACAGGAGTGGAGTGACGGCGTCAACGGGGATTCTAAGTTGACTAACACTTTTACGGTCTTTAATCAGTGAAAGCAACACTGGTGATGTCCCAACAAAAGAGGGAAACTATGTTATAAAAATTAAATTACACTAAACATCCTTTAATATGACTTAATTATGCAAACATCTCTTAAATTTCGTATTTCTACACTTTCACCCCCTATATCGTGACAAAATTTTCATTTTACTAGGATGTTAAATGTTTATTTGAAAAGAAAAAAGATTGAGGCAGATCTATAGTTAATACTATTAAATATATAACTAAAAAATAAATCAAAATTACAATTAGAAGATCATGTGTACTTAATTACCTTATGAACGTTAGGGAAGAAACAAAGATTTGTTACAAAGTTTTCTTTACGCTTTTGATTAACAACAAATTTTAAAAAAAATGGAAAACATATATTTCGAAACTCTTAATAGGAAATGATCATGAATTATTTCATAAGATATGTTAATTTACTAGTAATAATTTTTTTATATTTTGTGTGGCTATATTTTAAAACCTTTGTTGACAAATATCATAATCAAAATCATGTGGCATCCCTTCTGGAAGCCATTAGAAAGATTGCAAAATGTTTTGGTATAGTGACAAATTCCATCAGCCACGTTTTTGCCATGCAAAACAAAGCTTCATGCAAATGAGGCTATAAATAGCCCCCGTCAATCTCTCATTTTCATTATTTGCAACTTACAAGACAAAATACTTCTATCTTCTTTCCCTCTTATACATACTTCTCCTTCTAATCTTCTTCTATATATCTTAATTGGCATAAAATATTAGTTGTTCTTTCGCTTCTAACTAGCTGGGTTTGTAATTTAGTATTTTGTTGATTCTTATATCCTCTAAGTAAAATAGAGGTAAGCTTGTTTAATCCTGACACTGCTGAAATAGTTTCTTAGGACAATGCCCAACACGACTCAAGTCAATTCATGTATCTGCTTACAAGTAATATTATACTCCCTCCGTTCCAGTTTATGTGAACCTATTTTCTTTTTTATCTGTGTCCAAAATGAACGACCCATTTCTAAATTTGGTAACAATTTATCTTCAACTTACAATTCTACCCTTAATGGGAAGCTTTTATAACCACACAAATACTCTAGACTTCTTTTGACTTGTTTAAGACCACAAATTCCAAAAGTCTTTATTTTTCTTAAACTTCGTGCCCAATCAAACAGGTTTGCATAAATTGAAACAGAGAGAGTAGTGGTGTTATTGTTATTTTTTGTGTTATTTTCCTACAATCTAAGAAACTATGGCAAACAACATTGGTGCTAAAAATACTATTGATACTACCAAGATTGGAGCTACCTCCGCTGCTCCAGTTCCAGTTGCACTATCATATGCCAGGCCATTTCCAGATGTATCAAATATTAAAATTTTCGCTAATGAAAATTTCAAGCATTGGCAATAACGTATTTTCTCACTTATTGATGTCCACGGTGTTGCACATGCACTGCTGCATGCACAACCTAGTCCAGACGCTGATAATAAAATAGTAAAATCATGGGCAACATGCCCACGAGGTATGTTATCATACTATATTACAAACTATTTCTAATGAACTGTTTGACGTGTATTGCAGTTATAAGGAAGCGAAAGTTATACGGGAAGCCTTAATTAAAAAATTCACTACTCAAGATGCTACAAAATAAAAATTTGTAGTAAATTTTTTTTTATAGATGAGAGATGATAGAGATATGACCGTGCAAATTAACGAATATAAAAAATTGCTAGAAGACTTGAATGCTGAAGGGATGTCTTTACCAGAAAAGTTTGTTGCTAGAGTGCTAATTAAGAAACTGCCTGACTCGTGAAGTAACTACAAGAACAACTTAAAGCACAAACAGAAAAAATTTACCATTGAGGAAATTGTGACCCACATCCTAATTGAAGATTCCAGCGGAAAAGAATCTGCCAAAGCTAGGATGACAGCACTTAAAGCAAACTTAGTGCAAAATGGCAGCAACAACCGCAAAAAGGTACGAGAATAAGTCTCAAGGTTACAAGCTCAAGAATTCTAACCTTAAAAGAAAAAAGGCTCTTATTTTGTTTGTGAAAAATCAGGTCATCATGCCTCACAGTGCAAGTATAGAGTAGGAAATGACAAAAGGAAAGACTAATATTCCTAAGGCTAACTTAGCTGAAGGATGTGATATTATTGCAATTGGCATTTCTCAAGTAAATATTGTAGCATATGTAAAAGAATCGATGGTAGACTCTGAGGCTACTCTGCACATTTGTGCAAATTGAGAAGCATTTAATTTATTCTTATACTCATGTAGAGGATGATAGAGAAGAGGTCTACCTTGGAGACTCAAGTACTACTAAAGTTTTGGGTAAGGGTAACGCTCTCCTAAAACTCACTTCGGGAAAAACTTTAGCCCTTGTTGATGTACTATATGTCCCTACTATAAGGGCAAACTTGATCTCTGTATTCTTATTGGGAAGAGCCGAAGCAAAAGTGTCATTTGAATCTGCTAAGATTACAATGACCAAAAATAATGTATTTGTGGGAAATGACTATTGTAATCAGGGACTCTTTGTACTTAATATTTCTGATATTATCAATGGAATGCATATGCTTTTACTTATATGGTTGAGTCTATTTTTTTATGGCATGCTAGACTAGCACATGTTAATTTTGCATATATATGAAAAATATAGTTACTAGGCTTAATATCTGGTTTAGACTCAAACAATATTAATAGGTGTGAAATATGTGTTGAAGCTAAAAGTACTAAAAAGACTTATTTTTCTGTAAATCGAGACGCCGAATTATTATCCTTGATTCCAACAGCTTTAGACGATCTAAAGCAAACTATGACAAGAGGTGGTAAAAGATATTATGTGACTTTTATTGTTGGTTTTTCTAGATTTATTAAGTTGTATTTGCTTAGAAATAAAGATGATGCCTTTAATGCTTTTATTTGTTATAAAACTGAGGTTGAAAATCAACTTAGTAGAAACATCAAGAGAATTAGATCTGATAGAGGTGGAGAATATTTGTCTTTGAATGATTTTTGTGAAAAAAGAAGAAATAATTCATGAAGTAACTCTGTCTTATTCACCTGAATAGAAATGGAGCAGCTGAAAGGAAATATATAACATTAAAAGAGATGATGAACTCTATGTTAGTTAGTTCTAAAGAACCTAACAATTTGTGGGGTGAAGCTATAGTATCTGCATGTCACTTACAAAATAGAATATCACATAGAAGAACTGGAAAAACTCCGTATGAATTATGGAAGGGTTATAAACCTAACTTAAAATATTTAAAAGTGTGGGGATGTCTTGGTAAAGTTCTTTTGCATGATCTAAAAAGAGAAAAATAGGTTCTAAAATTACTGATTGCATGCTTATTAAATATGCTGAACATATTGCTGCATATAGATTTCTTGTTTTAAAAAGTGATTTGCTTGATTGCAATATTATAAGTGAGAGTTGAGACAAAGAATGTTTGGTTCTTTGAATATATTTATCCACTATCTGATAAAATTTCTCATACACCCGTTAAAACAAAAAATGAAACTACCTCTAACGAGGAATTGAGAAGGAGCAAAAGGCTTAGGAAAAAATATTTTTCTTATGGAAATGATTTTCAAACTTTTCTTGTCGATAATGAACCATCAAATTATTTTGAAGCTATATCTTCTTCAGGAGCTAATTATTGGAAAGAGCAATAAAAGTTAAAATCAATTCTAATTTCAAATAAAACATGGATTTTAACAGATTTACCTCCTGGTGCAAAGCCTATTGGTTGTAAATGAATTTTCAAAAAGAAATTTAATCCTGATGGATCTCTAGATAAATATCGGTTAGTAGCAAAAATATTTTCTCAAAAATAAAATATAGATTATTTTGATACATTTGCACCAGTAAGTAGAATTTCTTCTATTAGAGTTGTAGAATTTCTTCTATTAGAGTTTTAATTACCTTCACCTTAATCTGTAAGACTTTTATCCATCAAATGAAAGTCAAAATAGCTTTTTTTAATGGTGATTTAAAAGAAGAAATTTATATGGTTCAAACTGAAGGCTGTGTCATTCATAGACAAGAAAATAAAGTTTGTAAATTAATTAAATCTCTTTATGGCCTTAAACAAGCTCTTAAGTAGTGGTATGAGAAATTTGAACAAGTCTTACTGAGAGACGATTTTTCTTCAGTTGAGGTTGATAAATGTGTTATACTAAAGTGGTAGACAATGATTATATGATAATATGTCTAAATGTTGATGATACGTTTATATTTGGTACAATTTTAAATATTGGGCAAAATACTAAATTAATTTTATCTACTAATATTGATATGAAAGATCTGAGTGAAATAAATACGATATTGGGAGTTAAAGTTGTAAGGAGTGAAGATGGCATAATGTTATCACAGGAACATTATGTTGAGAGACTTCTTAAGAAGCTTGAATATTTCAATGTCACACCTGTGAGCACTCCTTTTGATACTAAATTTCTGTTGAAAAAAAATAATGGTGACCCAGTTGCTCAGTCTAAATATGCTCAGATTATTGGGAGTCAGATGTATTTAATAAATTTTACAAGGCATGATATAGCCTATGTCGTGGGTAGACTGAGTAGATATACTCATAATCCCAACAACGAGCATTGGTCTGTATTAGTCAGACTAATAAAATATTTGAGAGGAACCATTAATTATGGTATCCTATATATTGGATTTCCTTCCACTTTAGAATGGTACAGTGATGCAAACTGAATATCTGATTCAGATAAGACAAAATCCACTAGTGGTTATGTATTCACGCTTGGTAGTGGTGCAATATCGTGGAAATCAACTAAATAGACGATCATAGCTAGATCGACTATAGAATCAGAGTTCGTAGCTCTGGAGTTAGCTGGTTTTGAGGCTGAGTGGCTGAGAAACTTCTTAGCTAATATTCCTTTAATAAAGGATGTATTGCCTCCTGTGTCTATGCATTGTGATTGTCAAGCGGCAATAGCTATTTCAAAGAATAAATCTTATTGTAAAAGTAGACATATGAAATTGAGACATGATGCCATAAAACAACCATTGATAGATGGAATAATTTTTATTGACTATGTGAAGTCAGAGATAAATTTGGCCGATCCTCTAACTAAACCTGTGGGAAGAAAATTAATTTTTCAAACCTCAAGAGAGATGGGGTTAAGGCCGACATGTTATCAATAGAGATGGTAACCCAACCTATGTTATTGGAGATCCCATGAAGTAGGTTCATATGGATAATAACAAGTTGATATTGACACTGAATCACTAAAAGATAGTGCTTGATTGCTACTAATTGAGAGGTTGAGTTATAATTCTTAATGAATTCATTTTCCTTATGGATGATGTATTTAAAAGCAGTATACACTTGATGAATCACCTATATGAGAGTGGAATGAGACCGCTCCTATGAGATTTTGGCCTAGTCTCTAGAGCTCTCATGAATAACTGGGCACACACATGCCCTATTGGGCGCAAAAAAACACTGAACAACAAAATTGTGAGGGTCGAAATGTGATTAATAAAATTTCTGACTTACAATAAGAATTATTGATTCATAGAAATATTATATTTCACCAATAATTTTGTGGGTCAAGCTTTAGCGATTTATGTTTGGTTCATAGTCCAAAAGACACCAAACCTATTATATTTAGACCATACAAATCTAGCAAGTTTATTTCAAAAAGTCTTTAAAATAGTGGGGGACTGTGGCAACATTTTAAAGTCTTTGGTGACAAATGCCATAATCAAAACCATGTGGCATTCCTTCTAGAAGCCATTAGAAAGATGCCAAAATGCCTTGGTAAAGTAACAAATTCCATCAGCCGTGTTTTTGCCATGCAAAACAAAGCTTCATGCAAATGAGGCTATAAATAGTCATTGTCAAGCTCTCTTTTCCATCACTAGCAACGTGCAAGACAAAAGAAATACTTATATCTTCTCCCCTCTTATACATCCTTCTCCTTCTAATCTTCTTCTATATATTTTAATTGGCATAAGATATTAGTTGTTCTTTCTCTTCTAACTAGTTGAGTTTGTAGTTTAATATTTTGCTGATTCCTATATCCTCTAAATAAAATAGAGGTAAGCTCATTTAATACTGGAAAAATATTTCACACTAGTGAAATAGTTTTTAAGACAGTGCATTACGACTCAAGCCAATTCGTATATTTGCTTACAAATAGTATTATAACAATGTTATTGTTATTTTTCTCATATTATTTCCCTACATTTTGAACGTGTAAGATGTTTCATAAGAATTACTACTCCCTATAACATTTCATATATACGTTTCTCATTTTTATTTTGGTTTGATATTTATTCTTCACCTAATATTTGGAATTTAGTTATTAGCTGAATGTTCATTTGCGTAGAATTGTTTATTACATAAGAAGTTTGGATGTTTGATTTCAAAATGTAAGGTTAATAGTGTTAGATTTTGGGTAGGATTTTTATAGTAAAGGGATGTAACTGTTTTATTTTAAAAATAGAAAGTATATATGTAATTGAGTCATATTACATAAGTATTTAATGGAATTTACCTTAAAAGGTGAACAATTGCGTTATAAAAAAAATATTACAAGTTTGAATCTCAATAATCTCCTAAGTGTCATTGTCATTGTTAACATTTTTCACCTTCCCCTGGCTCTTACACAT
Source organism: Nicotiana tabacum (assembly GCF_000715075.1). NCBI lineage: Eukaryota > Viridiplantae > Streptophyta > Magnoliopsida > Solanales > Solanaceae > Nicotiana > Nicotiana tabacum. The sequence goes on along the minus strand of NC_134086.1, from coordinate 117,291,898 downwards.
TTGGAAATGACATTTTTGGGGTTGTTAGTTATAAAGTGAAATATAATAAATTGAATAATATATGATAAACAATTATATAAGGACTATAAATATTAAAGAATAATATTTGAATTATTGTGTAACGATTAAATAGATAAAGTGGAGATGCAATAGTAAAAAACGGACAAATACGATACAAAAAGGTAACAATTAGTTTTTTTTGACTAGCAATAATAAATGAGGCATAGTTTAGCAAGTTGATAGCTTATGATAAACTTGGATTTTTTTCATTATTAAACTATAAAATCGCACGATATCTTAGCTACAACTTCGAATTTTTTCCTTATAATAGTTTTCATATCGCTAACCAGGAGTATAAGATAGTGAATACTTTTTTGAGTCATTCCATTCAGGGGAGAAGATTTGAAATACTAAAGAAAATTGAATTTTGAAAATATTAGATTTTTTTTTTTGTGTTACAAAAGAAACAACTAAAGCAAATAATTTGTAACAAAAACCCGTATATACGCCAACCTGATATCATTCTTCACTCCATAGTCCATTTCCAAGAGAGCGAGCATGTGATTCCATCCCCCTCTAAGGATGGTATTTAGGTCATGTTTGTCCATAGAACCTTTTTCCTTTTTTTTTTTTTTTTCAAAATTATGCTTGTTTATGAAATTTTACAAGTTTTTGAAAATAGTTTAAAAATGAGTTTTTTGAAAATCACTTTATCAAAATTTTCAGTATTTTTTTGTAATACTCTATACGTAAGTTGGGATATTTAAGTCATTAGCTGTCACGACCCCCAAATACCAGTTGTGATGGCACCTATCACATTACTAGGCAAGTCAACCGATCAATGAATCACAACCCTTTTTCCTTTAACAATAAGTCATTTTCTAACACAGGTTTTAAATATCAAATTTCATTATAAACGTTTAAAGCAACATAAAATATGCGGAAGTCAAATAAACAGGAAACTACACAGCCCCATAATCTGGTGTCACGAGTCTAGAGCCTCTAAATATACAAGTCTGACTGTCTAATACATAACAAGTCTAAAATGCGGGAAACAAGGATAAGAGGAAGAGAGCAGGGCTGCGGACGCCATGCAACTACCTTGCAGTCTCCAGCAAACTCTGACAATGCTGAGGACCCTCACTCTGCCGCTCGGGCACATGGATCTGCACACAAGGTGCATGGAGTAACGTGAGTACGCCAACTCAGTAAGTAACTAAAGTAAATAAGGTCTGAAAGTAGTGATGAGCAATTAAAAATCATATAACTGAAGAAAACAACAGGATAACAGGTCAACTTCACAGTTTAAAACCAGTTTTATCGAATCATCAAATTTCAGTTTAAACATTTGAAATCATATACTTAGCAATTTTTCCAACAGAGGCTCATTTTAAAAGAAGAGTGAAATCAGTAAAAATATCATAACTGGGCACCCCGGGCAAGGTATCACTCAGAATATGGCCTCTCGGTCACTCTGACTCAACTCTCGTCACTCAATACTCACTCTCAGCACTCAAACTCATTAATATCTCATAGTAATATAAATCATAGTAACCGTTGCGGCGTGCAGCCCGATCCGTAATTTATATTCAACTACGCTCACTGGGGGCATACAGACTCCTAAGGGGTTCCTACAGCCCAAGCGTCATATTACTGCGGCGGGGTTCCTACAGCCCAAACGTCATATTGCTGCGGCGCGCATCCCGATCTAATATATATATATATATATATATATATCGCTACGACGTGCAACCCGATCCAGTATATATATCGCTGCGGCGTGCAACCCGATCCATAATATATATACATATAATATCCTCACTATTAGGTTCTCAACCTCTCTCAGCCATTAACCTCACAGCCTCTCGGGCACAACAATAGAAATTAGGGAACTCAGTCCAAACAGTCCTCTCAATTAGAAGTGGAGTGATAAAACTAGTTTTAGACATTTAAACAGGTAAAACATGACTGAGGATATGCTTTCAACAAGTAAAGTGAGGAAAAACAATAAAAACGCCCCTAAGGGTATCAACAAGTCGGCACAAGGCCCCAAACATGGCATACAACCCATAATATAGTATAATTAGCTAAAGTACGGAATATCATAAGGTTCCAAGTCAAATACGCGGCTTAATAGTCACTACGGGACGAACCAAGTCACAATCCCTACCGGTGCACGCCCACACGCTCGTCACCTAGCATGCGCGTCACCACATTTATTAAAACAAGTCAAATATCGGGGTTTGTACCCTCAGTTCTAGATTTACAATGGTTGCTCACCTCAAACCGGTGAAAATACTACTCCGCGATGCCTTTGCCCTTCGAATCAGCCTCCACTCACGTCGAATCTATCCAAAATCAGAATCACGGCGTCAAAATATGCTAAGGGAATGAAGACCAAGCGAAAACAATCAAATAAATGCCAAAAATCCCGAAATTGGCCAAAACCCGACCTCCGGGCCGTATATCGGAACTTGATAAAAATTATATCAACGGAATCCTTATTCTCCCATACATATCAAGAACACTAAAATCGGAGTCCAAATGACCCCTCAAATCCCTATTTAAAGGTCTCTTAATCTCAAGCCTTGATCCCTAATTTTTCTTCCTTAATCTCCACTAAAACCATTATTAAACAAGGGAAAAATGATCTTAAACCCAAGTAATTAAGCTTAGGGAACTTACCCAACTGATATCCTTTTATTCCTCTCGAAATCCTATGCCTTAGCCTTTTTCTCGTCTTCAAAAATGGAGTATTTTGCAAAAATTCGCGAAGAAAACAATATATACCTTCTGCAGTACCGCATTTGCGGTCCAAACCACTGCATCTGCGATCCTCACTTAAACTCCCCTTTCCGCATCTGCGATCGACTTTCTGCATCTACGCCATCGTAGATGCGGTATTCCAACCGCTTCTGTGGTTCCTAACGACTTCTCCAAATTCCACTTCTGCGGCCAATCTTCCGCTTATGCGGTGCCGCACCTGCGGTCCCCAATCCACAGGTGCGGAAATACCAGAAGCAGCAACTTCAGCAGTTGCAACAAGTCCAAACTTCTCCGTTAACCATTCGAATCACCTCGAGGCCCCCGGGACCTCAACCAAAAGCATAAACATATCCTAATACCTTATTCAAACTTGTACCAATCTTTAAAATACCTCGAACAACATCAAATCAACCAAAACACATCGGATTCAAGCCTAACTTTCTAAAATCTTCCGAATTATGCTTTTGATAAAAAACCAACCAAACCACGTCCGAATGACCTGAAATTTTGCACACACATCCCAAATGACACAACAGAACTACAGCAACTCTTGGTATTCCATTCCGACTCCTCTATCAAAATCTCGCCTACCAACCGGAAATCGCCAAAATATCAACTTCGCCAATTCAAGCCTAAATCTACTCCGAAACTCATTCCGATCTTGCTCCTAAGTCATAAATCACCTCCCAAAACTAACCAAACCATCAGAACTCACATCCGAGCCCTCTAACACATAAGCCAACATCCGGTTGACTTTTTCAACTTAAGCTTCCTTAAAAGAGACTAAGTGTCTCAAACCTTACCAAAATCATTCCGGATTTGATTCGACCAAACCGATACCACATAACACGGATAAATAAAGCATAAAGAAGCAGAAATGATGGAAACAAAGCGATAATTCATGAGATGACTGGCCGGGTCGTCACATCCTCCCCAACTTAAACAAACGTTCGTCCTCGAACTAGTCAATAAACATACCTGAAGCCTCAAACAAGTGAGGATATCTGCTCCGCATCTCCTACTCGGTCTCCCAGGTAGCCTCCTCCATGGGCCGACCTCTCCACTGCACTTTCGCTGAAGCTATATCCTCTGACCTCAACTTTCGAACCTGACGACCCAAAATAGCTACTGGCTCCATATCATAAATCAAATCATCATCCAACTGAACCGTGCTGAAATCCAAAACATGAGATGGATCCCCAATATACTTCCGGAGCATAGAAACACGAAATACCGGATGCACGCTCGACAAGCTGGGTGGCAACGCAAGCTCATAGGCCACCTCCCCAATCCTCTGAAGCACCTCAAAAGGCCCAATGAATCGAGGACTCAATTTCCCTTTCTTCCCAAATCTCATAACACCCTTCATGGGCGAAACTTTCAACAGAACCTTTTCACCTACCATGTAGGACACATCCCGAACCTTTCGATCAGCATAACTCTTTTACCTCGACTATGCTGTACGAAGCCTCTCCTGAATCACCTTCACCTTTTCTAAAGCATCCTACACCAAGTCTGTCCCCAATAGCCTAGCCTCACCGGGCTCGAACCAACCGACTGGAGATTTACACCGCCTTTCGTACAAAGCGTCATATGGAGCAATCTGAATACTCGATTGGTAGCTGTTGTTATAAGCAAACTACGCAAGCGGTAGAAACTGATCCCATGACCCTCCTAAATCAATGACATGAGCACGCAACATGTCCTCCAATATCTGAATAATGTGCTCAGACTGCCCGTTGTAGACATATGATTTTTGACCCTCCTCAAGATTTTTCAAATTTTAGCATGTATTTAATTTAGGCTTAATAGCGCTATTTCAACTATTTTTGATGCTTTTACTTTATTTCATCACAAAAAAAATACAAAAATATTTTAGTTTATGTATCTTTCATAAATTTAAATAAAAAATATATAAAATAACACCTTATTTTTATTTTTATATAATCTTGAAAACACAAAAATAGTTTCATGTTTTAATATAGTTTAGTTCAATTAATTAAGATTAGTTTTATATTCTTATATTATAAATTGTATATTTAGAAGGAAGAGTTAGTTTTGGCTTAGTTTATCCTATTGTAATCTTGTAGTCCGTTTTTTTAGTGTTTGGTCCAATTCCCAAGCCCATAATTCCTAAGCCTATACCCCTAACCTAAAAAACCCTATAAAACAAACAAGATCTAGACATATACATACAACACTAGCAGCTGAAAATACATTAGACCTAGGGACCTAAAAAGTTGAGATCCGCCGGTGACACCCCATAGACCCCCCTCCCCTTTCATCATCATCTTCTTCTTCTTCTAGGAACACCAAAACAGAGGAGAAACCCTTCAGCCCTATCCCTTTTCGTTTCCAACCATAACACACCTAGAGACCTAGCAAACTACCACCATCAGCCGCGAATAAAGGGAGCGCCGTTTGCTTCTTCTTCTTAAAAAATCCCAGCAACAAGACACCATAAAAAGACAATAAAAAACAAACAAAAAAAATTCCAATCAACCATACTCCAATGAAAAACAAGAGTAACATTATTGATATAGCTATTGGAATTTAGGAATGCAAGAACAATGAGGCAGGTTCGATTTTAGAAGCTGAGATTCGTTCCCTTTGTAGTGCTTCAAGGGAAATCTTCCTTCAGCAGCCTAATCTTCTTGAACTTGAAGCCCCCACCAAGGTCTGTGAGGAGGTCTTCGTTGAGTCGCAAGTCGAGGTGTCCCATTGGAAGTTTTCCGATCAACGAACATCGCAGTTGATTTTCATTTCCGAAGACGAACTTGTTGACTTTTTCTGTTCGTAGTAAGGTTAGAATTTATTAATAAAGGTTCAATTTTACTTTAGATCTTTATTTCATCCATGGTTTGATGCTTAATGTGTTGAGCTTACGTTGTTTGTGCACTATTTACGTGTTTATGGGGACGATTCACTCTTGGCGTGAAAATTATCATGAAATTATACTGATTTTTGATTTCTCTTTAGTAACTCATGACTGCAATTAAGTGATAATAGTTATATCTTTTGGTTCCATTTATGTGTTTCTATTATTTATTAAATAAATTAGTTGAACAAGGTTTCGTTATAATTGAATCCAATTTAGAATTCTGGAGGGTTGGTTCAGTGTTTGTTTGATGGGTCACCGTATAGTTTTTTTTTTTTTTTTTGTAAAATAAAGTTTTGTCGTATCTGTTGGTTTAAAGTTTTAGCCATAACATGTTTTGTTTCCTTTAGTCCATAAATAAAAGGTTTTTTTTTCTGTTCTTAGTTAATTTGCTTAAAATAATTTAGTTATCTTTAGTAGTTTAGTTTTACACAAAATGTATTTCCATGAATAGCTGAGACGTGAATCTTTCATTGTTTGTTATTAATTTAGCATAATTTGGAAAAGCTCCAAAATTTCAGAATGATTCCTACATCTGGTGCTAAGTTACATGATATAATGAAATTGACTACTCTTATTTAGTTTCTTTGGTTGTCTCACTCTCAAATCTTAAATTATTATTGTGATTGTGTAATACATTCGCGTGACATAATTACGATTATAAAAATCAATTTGGGGTATGCGTCCGCGCAATTCCGATCAAATCTTCTCAATAACAAAATGGATTTTCATAGGCTACTAATTTAATTTAGTTCATATAGACCGAGGCATGCCATCCACAATTTAATCATCCATGGCCCTCGTACTAATCTTATGAGTTAGAATATAAAAATGACAAATGTTTGTAGTTTTCTTTAGGCACGTTAATATACTATCGTGATTGTGGACACGTTCGCGTGACATGATTGCGATTTCTAAAACCAAAACCGGAGTATGCGTTCGCAAAATTTCGACCAAATTCTCTTAATAATGATAAAACGTTATTAATTGTGGACACGTTCACGTGACATGATTTTTGACGCGCCAAACAAACGGGTACACGTACGCGTGACCTGTTTAAAGATATTTTCTTAACTAAAAGAGGCAAATGCACATAGGTTCTAAAATAAGTAATTAGACAAGCGACAAGGCCAGGTAGACTTCAATGCTCCCGGTACGTCGCCCTCTCTTCGGCCCCAGTTGTCCGCTCGGGTACCCCAAGTTTAGAACAAAACCCCAGGATTTAAACCTAGAAAAACACAGCTTCATGCCGGATCCATAGTAGGAATGCTTGTTTGCATCACGTGCATTTGACTTAGGGGGCTCAACACAGGAGTTGGGTCCGTCTAGGACAGATGTGCCCAAAATAAACAGACCACCCTGATGCATTCTATGTGCTATGTGAACATTTATTTGGTTCGGCTTGCATGCTGACCGACTAGGAAAATAAAGTAAAAGGAAAACCAAGAGTGATGTAGGGAAGAAATAAAACCCGGTTCTAAAAATCCGGTATTTGAAAACATCCCGAAACTCTACCAAAATTTTTCAGAAAAAAAAGAGAAAAGAAAGAGAGTTATTTCAAAAGTGTCAAACACCGTGTCCTTTTCAAATGTGTCAAAGCTGACCGAACTACGCAAGTTTGATTCTCACCGGATGTGGGATACGTAGGCAACCTACATAAGGTTCGGCCTTATTTTTTTTGAAAAAACAAGAAAAAGAGAGTTAGTGGTCAAGTGAATGTAGTTTGGAGTTTTGGTCAAAATAAGTCGATCCAGCTTCGACAATGTCTTAAACCGTTCTTGCCGAGATAGCCTTAGAGTATTTCCAGTTGCTGAAAGGCTATTTTCGTAAAAAGAACAGACAAGCTTGTGAAGTGTCATAAAATAGTCCTCCCTGGCCTCAAAATTCATATGGAATTGGGAAGGGGCCACGTTTGTAAAAACAGTCATTTGGCTAAAATTGACATATATGGGAAGGAATCATGGTCCTTGATTTTTTTTTTTCCGCGTAAAAAACAAAATTTTTGGAAACCTGTTTTACAAAAAACGTCCACTAGAGTCAACCCTAACCTTAACCTTCCACAGGAATAAATGAATACTATCCAGGATCCGCCAGAAGTGGTTAGGGAACAGGCTCAGTTGCACTTGTGTATATGGTGGAATGATCTAGATGAAGATGGTCAGAATGGGTGAAAAAACAGTTGAGTGCCCTTATAAACATTTTTTAGATTAAACCACGGGAAGATCTAATCAAGGCTTTGGTAACTTTCTGGGATCCTGCCCACAATATTTTTCGTTTCTCGGACTTCGAGATCACCCCTACTTTGGAGGAAATGGCTGTATACATTGAGTTTGGCCGGGATTTGAGGAAGCAACAACTTATATTTTTGAGGGCTCCGTCGGTGCACAAGTTCTTTGACATCCTGAATATTAGTAAACAGAAAAGAAAGCCCATGTAAAAAAAGGTGTTGTGCTTTCCATTTCTCATACTTCAGGTTCGGGCACTCAACTGGTTTCGAAACGCATGAAAAGGGTTTGAGCAATAAACAAGATAAGGGCCTTTGGCAAATTCATCACCGGTTTGCATTTATTGTGGCGTTCTTGGGGATTATGGTTTTTCCAAATGAGGAAGGGACAGTGGATATTCGTATGGTTAGAATTGCACAAATCCTCACTATCAAGGAAGATCATACACTTGTCCTGTTGGTACTGGCAGATATTTATAGAGCATTGACATTATGCAAAGCCGGGGCTCAATTCTTTGAAGGTTGCAATGTCCTTCTACAAATGTGGTTGATCGAGCATCTTCGCCATCACCCCAGATTCACGAGTTATGGTTCGAGCCCGGGTAACTTCATCGCCAGTTACAAGGAGAGGGTAAAGGATTATCACGTGCCAGAAGGGTTTGAAGCATGGGTCTCCCACTTGAAAGCTCTCAAAGCAGGTCAGGTCGAGTGAATTATAGGATGGCTCCCGAGGACAGAAGCCATATACATGACTACTACCAAGGGCTACCTAAGGTTGATAGGTGTAAAGAGTATCCAGCCATATGCGCCGCAGAGGGTCTTGAGGCAATTGGGAAGATACCAGATTGTGCCCGAAGATGAAGATCTAAGCACCTAGGTCATAGAGCTGCATCCAGAAGCTGCATTGCCTGAGGCTTTAGTTCAGCAGGATTGGAATAACTGCCGATATCTGAAAAATGGCACTGAGGTACCAGATGTGGCAAAGGGGGAAGTAGATCCAAACTATGTTGCTTGGTTTGAGAAAAGGTCTTGCGTAAACAACAAGCCAGAGCCCGAGCCCGAGAGGCCTGCCAAAAGACCTCTTATTCAAGCTTTTAACGACAAAATCCAAGAAAGGTTGGCATGGGGGGAAAAAGAAAAGACATATCAAGCCAAGATTCATGCCTTGAAAGAAAAGCTGAGAAACATGGAATTCAACAATGATCTCCAAGCATAAGAAGCCAAAGGCGAAAAGAAAAGGTTAGCCAAAGAAAATGAGGCCCTTCGAGCCCAGATTCGGGAAATGAAAATAGCAGTCGAAAACCCCACCAGAAGTGCAAAAGATGAAAAACTTATAGATAACCTTAGGCCGAAGGTGAGTGAGTATGGTTTTGACTTGAACAAGCTGGAGGGTGAATTAGCAAGGGCTCGAACAAAATTGGCTAAGAATACGGAATAACGAGAGCGCTTGGTTAAACAGTTAAAAGAAAAATATAACAATGAGATTGTGGGGTTGAAGAAAAGGGTCACCATCTTTGAGAACAAAATGATCAAGCAAGCAAAAGACTTTAAGGCAGAAAGAGAACACTGTTATGCAGCAATGGCACAATTAGAAAGAAATTTGCAACAACTTCAGCAGCCTAATCTTCTTGAACTTGAGCCCCCACCAAGGTCTGTGAGGAGGTCTTCGTTGAGTCGCAAGTCGAGGTGTCCCATTGGAAGTTTTCCGATCAGCGAACATCGCAGTTGATTTTCATTTCCGAAGCCGAACTTGTTGACTTTTTCTGTACGTAGTAAGGTTAGAATTTATTAATAAAGGTTCAATTTTACTTTAGATCTTTATTTCATCCATGGCTTGATGCTTAATGTGTTGAGCTTACATTGTTTGTGCACTATTTACGTGTTTATGGGGAAGATTCAGTCTTGGCGTGAAAATTATCATGAAATTATACTGATTTTGCATTTCTCTTTAATAACTCATGACTGCAATTGAGTGATAATAGTTATATCTTTAGGCTCCATTTATGTGTTTCTATTATTTATTAAATAAATTAGTTGAACAAGGTTTCGTTGTAATTGAATCCAATTTAGAATTCTGGAAAGTTGGTTCAGTGTTTGTTTGATGGGTCACCGTATAGTTTTTTTTGTAAAATAAAGTTTTGTCGTGTCTGTTGGTTTAAAGTTTTAGCCATAGCATGTTTTGTTTCCTTAGTCCACAAATTAAAGATTTTTTTTCTGTTCTTAGTTCATTTGCTTAAAATAATTTAGTTTTCTTTAGTAGTTTAGTTTTACACAAAATGTATTTCCATGAATAGCTGAGACGTGAATTTTTCATTGTTTGTTTTTAATTTAGCATAATTTGAAAAAAGCTCCAAAATTTTAGAATGATTCCTACATCTGTTACTAAGTTACATGATATAATGAAATTGACTACTCTTATTTAGTTTCTTTGGTTGTCTCACTCTCAAATCTTAAATTATTATTGTGATTGTGTAATACGTTCGCGTGACATAATTACGATTATAAAAACCAATTTGGGGTATGCGTCCGCGCAATTCCGATCAAATCTTCTCAATAACAAAATGGGTTTTCATAGGTTACTAATTTAATTTAGTTCATATAGACCGAGGCATGCCATCCACAATTTAATCATCCATGGCCCTCGTACTAATCTTATGAGTTAGAATATAAAAATGACAAATGTTTGTAGTTTGCTTTAGGCACGTTTAATATACTATCGTGGTTGTGGACACGTTCGCGTGACATGATTGCGATTTCTAAAACCAAAACCGGAGTATGCGTTCGTGAAACTTCGACCAAATTCTCTTAATAATGATAAAGCGTTATTAATTGTGGACACGCTCGCGTGACATGATTTTTGACGCGCCAAACAAATGGGTGCACGTACGCGTGACATGTTTAAAGATATTTTCTTAACTAAAAGAGGCAAATGCACATAGGTTCTAAAATAAGTAATTACACAATTTAATCAAGCCAAGTATGATCAAAGCGACCGTGCTAAAATTACGGAACCCGGGAATGCCTAACACCTTCTCTCGGGTTAACAGAATTTCTTACCCAGATTTCTGTGTTCGCAGACCGTAAATAAGAGTCAATTTCCTCGATTCGGAATTTTAAACCGGTGACTTGGGACACCATAAATTATTCCAAGTGGCGACTCTGAATTTTAAATAAAATAATCCTGTTTCGATTGTCACTTAAATTGAAAAAACTCCCTTATACTCTTTTCGAGGGTGTAGGAAAAAGGAGCTGTGACACCCGTCCATCTGAGGGTGGAAAGCTGTGCTCAACTCAACCTGAGTACCCAACTCTCGCTGCACAGACCTCCAAAACTGCGATATAAACTGAGTGCCCCTATCTGAAATGATGGAAACTCGGACACCATGCAACCGAACAGTCTCTCGGATATAGATATCTGCCAACCGCTCTGAGAAATAGGTAGTACACACAGGAATGAAGTGCGCGGACTTGGTCAGCCAATCCACAATCACCCAAATAACGCCGAACTTTCTCAAAGTCCCTGGAAGTCCAACAACAAAGTCCATAGTGATCCTCTCTCACTTCCACTCTGGAATGTCCATCTGCTGAAGCAAGCCACCCGGTCTCTGATGCTCATATTTCACCTACTGACAATTGAGACACCGAGCTACAAATCCCACAATGTCTTTCTTCATTCTTCTCCACCAATAATACTGTCTGAGATCCTAATACATCTTCGCGGCACCCAGATGAATGGAATACCGCGAGTTATAGGCCTCCTCCAGAATCAACTCCCGAAGCCCATCTATATTGGGCACACAGATCCGGCCCTGCATCCTCAACACCCCATCATCACCAATGGTCACATCTTTGGCATCATCGTGCTAAACTCTGTCCTTAAGGACAAGCAAATGTAAATCATCATACTTGCGCCCTCTGATGCAATCATATAAGGAAGACCGAGAAACCACACAAGCCAATACCCGACTGGGCTCCGAAACATTTAATCTTACGAACCGATTGGCCAAGGCCTGAACATCAATCACAAGAGGTCTCTCCCCAACTGGGATATAGGCCAAACTCCCCATACTCACCGCCTTTCGGCTCAAGGCATCGGCCATCACATTGGCCTTTCCTGGATGGTACAATATAGTGATATCATAATCCTTAAGCAACTCCAACCACCTCCGCTGCCTCAAATTGAGATCCTTCTGTTTGAACAAGTGCTAGAGGATGCGATGATCGGTAAACACCTCACAAGACACACCATACAAGTGATGCCTCCAAATCTTTAATGTGTGAACTATGGCAACCAACTCCAAATCATGAACGAAGTAGTTTTTTTCATGGGGTTTCAACTGACGAGAAGCATAAGCAATAACTCTACCCTCCTGCATCAAAACACAACCAATACCAACTCTCGAAGCATCACAATATACGGTATATGAACCTGAAGTTGATGGCAAAACTAACACTGGAGATGTGGTCAAAGCTGTCTTGAGCTTCTGAAAGCTCTCCTCACACTCGTCCGACCATACAAATGAAGCACCCTTCTGAGTCAACTTAGTCAAGGGTGATGCTATAGATGAGAATCCCTGAACAAACCAACGATAATAGCCTGCCAAATCAAGAAAGCTGCAAATCTCCGTGGCTGAGGATGGTCTGGGCCAACTTGAACCGCCTCTATCTTCTTCGGATCAACCTAAATACCCTCACTGGACACCACGTGTCCCAAGAAAGCCACTGAATTGAGCCAAAACTCACACTTGGAGAATTTTGCATAAAGTTTCTCCTCTCTCAATCTCTGCAACACAACTCTCAAATGCTCTGTGTGCTCCTCCTGACTAGACGAATACACCAGAATATCATCAATAGAGACTATGACAAACAAATCAAGATAAAGTCGGAACACACTGTTCACCAAATGCATGAATGATGCTGGGGTATTGGTCAGCCCGAAAGACATTACCAAGAACTCATAATGACTATATCGGGTCCTGAAAGCTGTCTTAAGAATATCCGAGTCCCTGATCTTCAACTGGTGATAACCTGAACGGAGATCAATCTTGGAGAACACTCTCGCTCCCTGAAGCTGGTCGAATAAATCATCAATGCAAGGCAAAGGATACTTGTTCTTAACTGTTACCTTGTTCAATTGCCTATAATCAATACACATCCTCATAGTGCCATCCTTCTTCTTCATAAATAGAACCGGCGCACCCCAAGGTGACACACTAAGCCGAATGAACCCCTTATCAAGGAGCTCCTGAAGCTGTTCTTTTAATTCCTTCAACTCTGCTGGTGCCATACGATATGACGGAATAGAAATGGGTTGAGTGCCCGGCACTAGGTCAATACCAAAATCAATGACCCTGTCCGGTGGCATGCTCGGTAGGTCTGCAGGAAACACATCGGGAAAATCCCTCACAGTTGGAACAAAATCAATACTGGGAGTCTCAACACCGACATCCCTTCCCAACCATACGCTGAGCCTTCAAGAATGAGATCACTCTACTGGGAACATAGTTAGTCAAACCTTGCCACTCAATCCATGGCACGCTCGGTATAACCGATGTGACTATCTTAGCATGGCAGTCCAGAATAGCATGATACGGAGATAACCAGTCCATGCCCAAAATAATATCGAAATCCACCATACACAGTAATAAAAGATTCACTCGGGTCTCCAAACCCCCAATAGTCACTACATACGACCAGTACACACGGTCTACAACAACAGTATCGCCCACTAGAGTAAATACATGAACAGGTAAAACAAGAGACCCACAAGGCGTATCCAGATAACAGGCAAAGTATGATGACACATAAGAAAAGGTGGAACCAGGATCAAATAATACAGAGGCATCTCTGTGACAGACTGAAACAATACCCGAAATCACAGCATCTGAAGCAGCAACACCTGGTCTACCCGGAAGAGCATAGAAACGGGCCTGTCCACCACTTGATCAACCTCCCCTCTAGGGCGAACCCTGGCTGACTGACCAACACCCCTAGCTAGCTGGGCGGGGAAGGGGTAAAGTAATTGGAGCAGAAGTTGAGGGCTGACCCCTCTACTGATACTGACCATCATGAAGACGAGAACATTGCCCCATCATATGCCAAACTCTCGACACTTATAACAACTCCCCGGTGCTAGAGATGGGGATTGAAGAGAACCTCTGACACCGGAGTGACCAGTAGAAGGACCTGGAATGGAAGAACCCCGCACTGATGGAGCACGAGATGAACTCTGGGCTGGGAGGGCACTAAGTGATGAGTGGCCCTAATAAGAGCTGTGAGAATTATGACCCGATGATGCCCCACGATAACCTGGGCGAGCTGAATAAGCCTGTCTGAATGGGCGGCATCTGCCCTGCTGGAGCTGGCCCCTCAACAGAGTACCACTATAATTACCAGATCCTCGAGGCCTCTTGGCCTCCCTCTCCTCTTGCTCCTGGCGGTGAACCGACTCAATCTCATGGGCAATGTCAACAACCTCCTCGAAAGTAGCACCTGTCACCCTTTCCCTAGTCATGAGAATACGAAGCTAATATGTGAGACCATCAACAAACCTCATAATCCTCTCTCGATCTGTGGGAACCAACCAAACTGCATGACGTGATAACTCAGAGAACCGCATCTCATACTGTGTCACAGTCATCTCTCCCTGACGCAACTGCTCAAATTGCCTGCACAGCTCTTCTCGGCGAGACTGTGGCACATACTTCTCCAGATAGAGAATAGAGAACTGCTGCCAAGTAAGGGGCTCTGCACCAATAGGCCTACGCCTCTCATATGCCTCCCACCAAGTGAAGGCAGCCCCAGAAAACTGAAAGGTGGTAAAAGCTACACTACTGGTCTCTAGAATCCCTGCTGTACGAAGCATCCTCTAGCACTTATATAAGAACCCATGGGCATCCTCGCCCTCTACACCGCTAAAAGTCAGAGGCTTGAGTCTACCAAACCTCTCTAGTTGATGCTGCTCATCATCCGGCATAACTGGTACCACAAACTCCTGAGCTGGTGCAACCGGCTGGACTGGAGGTGCCCCTGATGTTTGGAGTCCCTGCACAACCTACTCAGGTGTGCGAGCAACGAGAGTCTGGGTGCCTCCCCCGGCTTGAGAAGTAGCTGCGACCGTAGTAACTGAAACCGCCTGAGCCAGACCGGTACACACTGATAAGATTTGAGCTAAAGCCTTCTAAAAGCCTGGAATCACAATGGGCACAACTTGTGCTGCTGTAGCGTCCACAACTAGGACCTGATCCTGAACTGGGGCAACTGGTGGATCTGCAGGTGCTACCCTAGCTGCTCTGCCCCTACCATGGCCTCGACCGCGTCCTCGGCCTCTAGTGGCCCCAACTGGTGGAACTGGTGGTTGTCCACCCCGCCCGGCAGCTCGTGTCCTCACTATCTGTGAGAGAATGGAATAATAGAAGTTTAGTATTCGGTTCAACAAGTTCGCCCGACAAGAATTTCAAGAATATTAAGAATTTTCCTAAAGGTTCTACAACCTCTCAAGGATAAATACAGACGTCTCTGTACCGATCCGTGAGACTCTACTAAACCGGCTCATGACTCCCGAGACCTATGTAACCTAGGCTTTGATACCAACTTGTCACGACCCCCAAATACCAGTTGTGATGGAGCCTATCACATTAATAGGCAAGCCAACCAATCAATGAATCACAACCCTTTTTCCTTTAACAATAAGCCATTTTCTAACACAGGTTTTAAATACCAAATTTCATTATAAACATTTAAAGCAACAGAAAATATGCGGAAGTCAAATAAATAGGAAACTACACAGCCCCATAATCTGGTGTCACGAGTTTAGAGCCTCTAAATATACAAGTCTGTCTGTCTAATACATAACAAGTCTAAAATGCTGGAAACAAGGATAAGAGGAAGAGAGCAGGGCTGCGGACGCCATGCAACTACCTTGCAGTCTCCGATATGCAGTTTAAACACTTGAAATCATATACTTAGCAATTTTTCCAATAGAGGCTTATTTTAAAAGAAGAGTGAAATCAGTAAAAATATCATAACTGGGCCCCTCGAGCAAGGTATCACTCAGAATATGGCCTCTCGGGCAGCCTCTCAGTCACTCGTGACTTAAATCTCATTACTCAATACTCACTCTCAGCACTCAGACTCATTAATATCTCATAGTAAGAGAAATCATAGTAATCGCTGCGTCGTGCAGCCCGATCCGTAATTTATAGTCGACAACGCTCACTGAGGGTGTACAGACTCCGGAGGGGCTCCTACAGCCCAAGCGTCACATTGTTGCGGCGCACAGCCCGATCAAATATACATATCGATGCGGCATGCAATCCAGTATATATATATCGTTGCGACATGCAGCCTGATCCAGTATATATATCGCTGCGGCGTGCAACCCGATCCATATAAGTATCGTTGCGGCTGTTGATACCCAATTTTTCCCTATATATTTTTCAATATGCAAAATACTTTCAAAATAACATATATATGTATATATAAGTATGTCCAGATATTTTATTATTTTTCTTTAATTGTAAAGATTTTTAAACCAATTTATTCCGCTATTTTATTCATAAAAACCTAGTAATAATTCCTAAAATTATCATTTTTGGTGATTAATTTATTGGATTATTATATTTATAATAAAATATAGCTAATATAATTTTTTCATATTTTTACAAATTCATTTAGTAGTTTTAAAGCTAAATTGCATATAATTGCAACATTAGCCCCTTTTAAGATTTAATTGCGTTTATATTTATAAAAATTAAGTCCAGTATTTTTAAATTGATAATTATACGATATTAATCATTTTAGCACTTTTAATTTATTTCCAGAATTTAAGTTACTATTTTTTATAAAATAAAGGGAAAAATGGCTATTTAAAATCTAGCCAGATTTCATTTCAATTGTAGCCCAAATTCTACCCCAATTCAAACCCAATTACTCCGGCCCAATTCCTACTCATACCCGACCCAGACCCAATTAAAGCTGACCCATACCCGAATCCCCACCTAACCCTTTAAACCTTAGTCGTTGATCATTTAGATCAACGACCACCGGTTGCCCTTCCCTAACTAAACCCAAAAGACCCCCTTAACCCATTTCATTTGTTACCATACGCCGCCTCTGAAATCCCTCCTCTCCCAAATCCTCTCTACAACACCCTCAAACCCTAGCCGCCGCCACCCTAATCCGCTTTAATACATGGCCTTCCGAGGTCATCGGAGACCTGTACCAACCTTCCATGACTTCTACGTGTTTGTTCTTATGGTTTCAAGGCCAGACTATGAAGAACTCTGGTCTAGTCGTCGTTCGATTTTAGTTCATGGCCTTTCTCTGGTAATCTTTGACCCTTTCTCCGGCCAGCCATGGCCGTTCGAGTCAGACCTTTGACTCTCCTAGTTAGATCATTAACTTTCAAGGCCTTTCTCGTTGTCTTTAGGTTCTTTTGAAACCCTAATTTCTAAGACCTTTAAATTTCTTTCAGATCTACTTTAGATCTATGCTTGCTTTGAACTTTTAAGCATCTTCTCGAAGTTTCTTCAATTTTGCTTTCAAAAACAACTCTTTGTCTTTTCCGATTAGGGGTTTTCCTGTTAAATTATTTCAAAATCTCTTCTCTAACTTTTAATACGTTTAAGATGTGTGCTTGTTTGTTTAAATTCTTGCTTGACTCGTCTGTTTACCATCTTTCGAACTCGTTGTTGTTGAAAACCCTAATTTCTTTTGGGTCTCAATCGAGTTCTAAAAGGTGTTTGTCAGATGAGTGTTTGTTTAGTTATGTTTTGTTTGATTTGTTTGTTTATCATCTTTTAAGCTCTAATATTGTTGAAAAACCCTATGTCTTTGGGTCTGAAACTGTTCGTTTAAATACTTGACTCGATTTGAAGTTCCTTGTTTCAGAATCTCTTTTCCTTCATGTGATTTCTCTGACTCTGGGTTTCTACTATCTTTAAAACTTGACTATGCTTGAAACCTTAAATTTTCAAAAGGTTTCTCATCTATTACTGTGAGACCTTTGCATGCTTCTGATACTCTATTTTCCTTCACTATTGATTCAACTTGACTTGATCTATTTGACTATCATGCTTCGAATGTTTGCTATCTACTGAACTTTGTACTACTATTGCATGCTATTTCTTTTACCAATAGGTTTGGCCTCGCATGTCTAGTATTTTGTGTACTCTATTTATATGTTGAGGTTCCTTCTTTAATTGATCTTCAATCTTGTGACTGATTTCAAAACATTTCTTTTATGAATTCTAATTTCACTCGCCTATCAAGGTTAATTGATTCCTTTCCTTATTTTGCTTTGCTGAACCCTTTCCCAAAATAAGTATATTTCTGTACTTAGACTGGATTACTTACTCGATGGTTTTACTACTCCTTTTATGGCAACAATCATTCTGCTTATAAACTGATTTTTCTTTCCTTATTTTGAGCCTGTCACTGCCCGTTAAACAAGTGATCTCTTAATTAAAGGGGATCCACTTGGTTAATTGATTCCGATTGTGATTATTTTCATATTTGTATTGAAACTTTACTTATTACCTTACTTCTTACATGTTTTCAAAAGCTATAAGTACCCTGCACCTTCTCTTCTTTCAGACATACGAACACAAAAGGAACACTTTTAGTTCTGAACTCACACTTACACTAAAAATACTCTCTCTTGCTTTACTACTTGTACTGTGGCCTGTTTAGCTGGCTGAAAGCCAAAGCTATATTTCGAAGTCCTGCTACCTTTCTTTACTGCATTTTTGCTTCTTTGACTGGTATGTTCTAGTTAAGTTTTCAGCATCAACAACAACATGGTTACTTAATATTCTTGCCTTCTTGTCTGCCCATTACTTGTATCTAATTCAGTACCTTATTTAGCATGCTATAATTTCTTTTCTCCTGTTCTGAATCAATGTATTATGAATCCTAAATCCCTACCCCAATATGTTTGATACTTATAGTTTGTTTGGGGCATGACAACATTGAATATTGCTGAACATGACTCAAACTTGGTCCTCATAGGATCATAACCTCCATGTTACCCTTATATGTTGTGTGTTCTGGTTGATTTTATTAGCATGACAACACTCTCTATTGCTGTGCATGCCCAGATTAACTTATGCCTAAGTATATAGGCTCCTTTCAATGGATTCCCAAACCCCTAACCCCTTTGATGTAAAATTATCAACTTGTTTGAAGTGTTAATGGCCGTTTCCCAGCACCTCTTTCCCTTTTTTTTACTTCCTTAGTTCTCAAAGCTTTGTTTCTGCACTTGCACTCTCCTCTTAGACTTAAGTTCTGCCCCCCCCCTTATGTGAGCCTTGCCTTGGGACCCATGAGCTCCCTTTGAACTTGGACACATGAGGGCTGTCGTTTCCACACTGCACTTGTCCCTATTCTGGTTATGAAACTTGGGTGTGAGCACTGCTTGGGGTCCTATTGATGCCCTTAGGGAACTCTGATACACTCAAGTCTGAGAAAGGCTTTGGATCAGGGTCTTTGAGTTGGTTTATCTCATAACTCAGATAGAAAGTCAAGAATAAGGCTTCCTCTGGTGGTAATTCTTTTCTTTGTATTTTCCTGATGTATTTAGTATTTAGTATTCTTGATTTGTAATAAGTTGTAATAATTATTTGGGGCTGACTAGTGAAAAGGGTTGGGTATTTTATGCATGTCAAGGGTAGAAACCATGCCTATATAACTATTTTAAATTTCTGCATGTTCAAACTGCATTTAGAAACCATGTCTATAGGACTTCTTATTCAACTTCACATCTAGATAACCTGCCTATAGGGATCATCTAAAATCCTGTGTATTTGTCATCGTTTAGATACCATGTTTTAGGGCCCAAGTGGTTATAATCCAGTAACGCGTTAAAATCAGTAACATATAGAAATCATGCCTATAGGGGTTCATAAGTAAAATCCTGTTCGTTTCTACTCACATGCAATGTTAGGTATCATGTCTATAAGGATCTAAAATCAGTAACGCATAGAAATTATGCCTATATGGATTCTTAAATAATTCTAATTCGCTTCATTCACATTCGATGTTAGTTATCATGTTCATAGGGATTAAAATCCGCAATAGTAGATACTATCACCTGTAGAATCTGTAATCAGTCTAATTTAATTTTATACATTCTGTATCTCTTTTAATAATCTAATTCCCTTACTTAACAAGGTTTAGAAAGCATGCCTATAGGATTTCAAACACTTCGTTATTACTGTCTCATCACCTTCTGAACTCATTAGATATCATGTCTATAGAACCCCGTCTAAACACTTAGGCAAGCCTTGGAGTAATAACTGTAAACTGCATCTGCTTCTGTTAATCGCTACAACCAGCAGGCAGGCCTGATTCGGACTTCTTATCTGAGTTATGTAATAAACTAATTTGCCTCAATAATTAACTTCCCTTGTCTTTATGTGCTTTAATCAGACCCAAAAAAGTACGTGCAAGTCATGCTAGTTATGTGCTTTTGTTTGAGGAGGTATACTTGAGCCTTATGTGTTATGTGCTTCCCCTTTAACGTGCAGTCTTCTATATATTTTGTATGTCGCCTTAGATTTTTATCTTTGAAACCTCAAGTCAGCCTAATATCCCTCCCTTTTAGGATTAGTAGTCTTAAGTGTCTCCGGGACTGATAGGAATGGGACGGGTAATAACATGCAATTAGTAATCGAGACCAATCGACGCTTTAATACCTTAACGGGGTGGGAAGGGTAGATATGAATATGATGACCACGCGATAATGTCACGTGTAGCCTCTCATTGAGGAGAGATTACCGGACATTGTGTGGGGTGATCCATATTAAATATAAACCTAGGACCCTTTTCCTTTATTTGCAAACTTTTCCTTTTTTTAAAACGCTTCTTTAAAATGTTCTTTCTTTTATGTGTTTAAATCCCCTAATATTTGAGCTCATACCTGTCTATTCGCTAAATTCACAATAACTGTCTGGTCGGGAACCACACTAGTGGATCTTGAGGGGTGCCTAACACCTTCCCCTTGGAATAATTTCAAGCCCTTACCCAATCTTTTGTTATTCAAACAAACTCAGAGTTGAATCTCTATTGGTGTCCTAATGCACCTTAATCATTAGGTGGCAACTCTTCTAATGCAAACCCAGTTCCCAAAAGGAATGAGTTGTCCCTCCAAATATCATAAACCCGATTTTACGAGAAAAAAGGAGCGCGACAACATGACGACTCTGCTGGGGATATTTAGGCTTTTACCATTTCAAACTATTACTGTGAATTTATGCTCTTTTATGTGCAATTACTTGTTTAATTTCTTTAAGCATTCAATTCTCTTTTCAAAAACTGACTTGCTTTTTTTCCTTTACTACTGCTTTAAATTGTGAAATTGTTGTATTTACTGCTTTCTTAAATGTGCAAATACGTGACAATGTGTTTTTAATTATTGCATAATCATGTTCAACATCATATTCCACTCGTGCCAAACAAATCACATAGCAACGCTTATAGTGAGTGGTTGCGCTCTTCCAATATTATCACCCCTAAATCCGAAAAAGGCATATTTGCAGTAAAACCAGTCGATCAACGGTGTAGTCGACGGTTCTGTGCCTTTCCCCCTTGAGTTGTCCGCTCAAGGGTACCAGTCTAAAAATCCCATAGAAACCTTACTCTGTTTAAACTATGCATGCATCATGGTCAAACCTAGACGAGTCAGTTATGTTGTCCGCATAATGACTCTTTAAAATAGCCTTGTCCAAAGTCCACTGGGTTTCCCTAAACCCAAACGGATATTACCACGTTCTGTGCATTTATTTGGAGAACTAAAAGCTTCATGCTAATTGTTGATGTCAAATAGTCGAGTCCGGTAGGGGTATGGTCTTAACCCTTTTGTCTTGCAGTAATATGAGGCACAAAATCCCCAGATTCGGCATTGTCACCAACATCCACCCAAAATTACTAAGCTGGTGGGAGGATCTTCACTCTAGTGATCAAACTCTTGTCCGAAAATATTTGGGAAACCTACCTTCTCTCCTGGAAATCCAACCCAACAACAAGATCATAGAAGTTGCTACTCTGTTTTGGGATTGTGAGAGGTTCGTATTCCACTTCGGGGACATTGAAATGAAACCCTTACTAGAAGAAATAAGAGGATTGGTCGGTATAGCATGGGAAAATTCGAGTTTGTTGATGCTTGAGAATCGCAAAGGCAGGGGCTTCCTCAAAATAATGGGTTTGAAGAAGAATCCAGAACTGACATGTCTAAAATAATCCTATATCCCCTTTGACTATTTGTATGAGAGGTACGGTCACAACAAATCCTACCATACCTATCCTGACGAATTTGCCATCACATCATTAAGGCATATTCACCAAAGGGTCTTTGTATTCATGTTTTGTTTCCTGGGGTTGATCGTGTTTCCAATAAAGAAATCAAGAATCCACACTAGACTGACTATGGTAACTAAGACTTTAATGGAAGGAATTGGTGGGCAACCATTCAACATTGTGCCTATGATCATTGCGAAAATATACCGAGCCTTGGAGAAGTGTCAACGAGGAGCCAAACACTTCGAAGGCTGCAATTTGCTACTTTAGCTCTGGCTTATGGAGCATGTCCAAAGGGGTGAGTACCAGCAAGAGATCCAGCGAAGGGACTAGGATGATCATATCGCCTTACATCATCCGAGGCGAATGAATTACATGCCCAATATGTTCGCCCAGCCGGAAGATGCCAAAGGATGGGTAGAGTTATTTGATAATCTAACTGAGGGATAAGTATAATGGATGTTCGAGTGGTTCCCTACTGAGGAATTCATCGCCCGATCCAGGGATGCACCATTTCTGATATTAATCGGTCTGAGAGGAACCTATCCTTATGTCCCTCTCCGAGTTATGAGACAGGCTGGTAGGAAGTAGGTTATACCTAGGGTCGATAAGATGAGTCACTTTTGGGCTGACTTCTAGGCTGATGATAGTCCTTATAAGTGCCAAGCTCAGCATATGTGGCACTGCAAGATCGTCATGGGGAGAGATACCATCGAGCCAGACAGATACCATGCTGGTTGCACTCTCTACTATTCAGGCTGGTTGGAAGATAATCACGATGGTCTGGGCCAGCCAGGGTTTGCTAGGGGCCACAGGATCATAAATGAAAGGGCAGAGGCACAGGTTAAATACAACCAATTGCGCAAGAGGATCCGGGAGTATGAAAGCGAGCACCGTGAAATATAAGAAGCCAATCAGAAGTTAATTGAGGAATGGAAAGACATGGCTGTTAGTACCAACAAGCGACTGAGATACTTAGAACGAGGCATAGTAGAGTTGGAAATAAAGTTTCTCAAGAGGGTCGAAAACTGCCAAAATGCTGAAGGAAATGAAGGTGGACATCTAGCCAGAGCCTACCTATTGCTGGGATTTCACGAGCTGGGAAAGCTTTTTGACGGAGCCAAGGATGCTAAATCTGGGGAAGGGCCTTCTGGGACCAAATAGATATGAGTTTTTCTTTTTGCTTTATGAAATGTAATAAGACCAATGACCACTAATGACTTTTATTTCCTGTTATTTAGTGTCGATTTGGGATTCGTCTTCTTTTTATCAATAAAATAAGGCATTTAGCATTTTAAGTTCTCCAAATTGATTTGTCTCTAGGCCTACCTCGGGCACAAAGAAGCCCCCAAATTAGGACACGATTTACATTCTTGCACTATGTGTTTAAATATCGCAACTCTTTTTATAATCCTCACTAACTTGGTTACCTTTTGTTTTTACTTTTGTTTATTATTCCCCCTCCCCAAAGATTAGTTCGTACACTCTGGCAACATCATCTTATTCCACGAGATCCAGGGGCCCTCCACCCACTCCTCCTCTCAGTCCTATCAAAAACAAGAGCAAAGGGAAGATGGAAGATTTAAACAACGCCAGAAAAAAGAACTCAACTGAACGGGTAGAGGTCATTCATGGTCATGATACTCAGGTTTCCAAAGAAAATGCATCCCAACTCAAGCAAAAGCTGCTGAAATTTCAAGAAGAACTTGATCAGGTTCGGAATCTGGCAAATCTGTCATTTTCTCTCACCACTCCAGATATCAATTTTCCAAATGCTCAGAACCCCACACCTCCACAGAATATCCCAAAGCAACAAAACCATCTCGTTCTTCACCACCATTGCAACACCTGCCATACCTCAAACAACACCCCGTTGCTCATCCCAAAACCCCTGAACTCTACAAATGATCACTTCCACACCCACCATAGCACCCCCATATACGTGGAGACTATGCCACACTCCACCCAACCCATCTCAAACACACCCGAGTCAGATGATAAAGACTCGCTCATCAGGAACCTGGCTGAAGAACTTAAGAAATTGACTAGCCGAATTCAAGGCGTTGAAGGAAGTAAGGGAATTGAAAGGCTGAACTATGAAGATCTTTGCATACAACGCGATATTGAACTACCCGAGGGGCACAAACCTCCAAAGTTCGAAATGTTTGATGATACAAGGGATCCAAGGGTCCATTTGAGAACTTACTGTGACAAGATGGTTTGAGTAGGGAAAGATGAGAGAATCCGTATGAAGTTGTTCATGAGGAGTTTGAAGGGAGATGCTTTGTCTTGGTACATTATCCAAGATCTAAAGAAGTGGTCGAACTGGGTAGGCATGGCGTCCGACTTCATGGACAGGTTCAGGTTCAACACAGAGAATGCACCGTATGTGTTTTACATTCAGAACCTAAAGAAGAAGCCCACAGAAACATTTCACGAGTATGCTACTCGCTGGAGGTCCGAAGCTGCTAAGGTCAGACCTGCCTTAGAGGAGGAACAAATGAAAAAATTCTTTGTTCTGGCTCAAGACTCGCAGTATTATGAACGACTAATGTTGATTGAGAGCCATAAATTTTCTGACATTATCAAGCTGGGTGAAAGGATCAAAGAGGGCATCAAAAGCGATATGTTACGAACTTCAAGGCCTTGCAAGCTACAAATAATGCTTTGTAGTCTGGTGGCGTGTCCAAGAAAAGGGACGTAGGAGCCATAATGGTTGCACGGAGAACCAAATCTCCCATCAAATATCAAACATACCCAATACCTCCACTCACATATCAGCCTACTCCGAACTACCAAGCACCCTCACCCTCCTACCAAACTCCACCACCCACTTATCAATCACCTCCACCCTCCACATATCAGCCTACTTCACCCAGATATTCCCAACCCGCTCATGTCTACCAAACCTATAATGCTCAACTATCCCACTATCAGTCCCATCCCACATGCCAAAACTTCCCTAGACCTCGACCAAATTTATATCGTAAACCTCCTAAATAATACACAGCCATTGCTGAACCTATGGACCAGTTGTATGAAAGACTCAAAGCTGCTGGTTATGTCACCCCTATCCCTGTTGCAACTCCTAATAACCCTTCTTAGTGGGTTAACCCAAACAAATCCTGTGCATACCACTCTGGCATGAAGGGACATACCATCGATGAATGTAATTCTTTGAAGGACAAAATCCAGGCTTTGATTGATAACAAGGCCATTGTGGCAAAGGAACCCGCTTCGAATGTCCGCAATAATCCCTGTCAGACCATAAGGGTGGAGGCGTTCACATGATTAAAATAGAGGATGATTGGGATCCCGAGGGATCAATTGGTTTGATTGCAGAAGGTAAATATGTCTAAATTCAGCTTAATCCAATCATAGTCCAAATTCAGCCATCTGGGACGCTGAGGTAAATATGTCTGTGCCACTTGAGTTTGAAACAATGTCATCTACAAAGACACCATCACCAATTGAGGTCGAATTCGTGTCTCCAGCAAATGCACCTGCACCATTCGAAGTTGCAGTTTTACCACCCAAGGTACATGCTCCGTTCGGAGTGAAGATAGCCACGCCGATCCCAGTGGCGATGTCGACCATGACACCATTCCATACAAAGGCAATACCCTAGGACTATATATTCGAGGCAAGGAGGAAAGGCAAAGTTAGGTTTGAAGAGACTATTGCACACAGGGTATGACGAGAACTGGTAGAGTTTATACCCCTGAACATTTAGCTGAGTCAAACAAGCAGGCCTCCAATCGGTCAACCATCATTGAGACAAGGCCGAATGATCTTTAGAGAAAGATACATGCCAAGGAATACTCGGTCATCGACCAGTTGAACAAAACACCGGCGTAAATTTCCATCCTTGCTTTGCTACAAAATTCTGAGGCACACAAGAATGCCCTGTTGAGGATGCTGAGTGAAGCATACGTGCCAAGCAACATCACTGGCGGAGAAATGTCTAACATGGTGGGACAGGTATTGGAAAGTCATAAAATTACTTTTCATGAGGATGAGCTACCACCTGAAGGGTTGGGTCACAACAAGACACTGCACATCACCATGCAATGCGAAGACTATTTTATCACTAGAATCTTGATCGATGGAGGGTCCAGTCTCAACATTTGTCCATTGGTAACACTCAAGAAATTGGGCAAGGGATTGCATGAAATAAATGATGGAGCTATCAACGTGAAAGACCTCGACGGTTCCCAAAGGTCCACTATTGGGGAGATTAGTCTGTGTTTGCAAATGGGGCCAACTTGGTTCGATGTTGATTTCCAAGTGATAGACGTGCTAGTATCCTACAATCTGCTGTTAGGACGACAATGGATTCATGCTGTCGGAGTCGTATCATCAACACTGCACAGGCAGTAAAGTTCGAGTGGAACCACCAGGAAGTGATCATTCGCGGTGACGATAGCAACCCTGTATACAGTCGCCAGACTATTTCATCAATCGAGTGAAGAAGAAAGCTAGGTGGAGAGACTTACCATCACATCGAACAGGTAAATGCTGTTGACAAAGACAAATGGTGGGATAACAAGATCGAGAGTATACTGAATTGGAGTGGGTATGTACCTGGCAAAGGGCTCGGCAAGAATCTCCAAGGAATCACTAAGCCCATAAAACCCAAGAAACATGGCACCACTTTCGGTCTGGGATATGAGTACACCTGGGAGGAATTTAACAACTGGTCACCACCATGGCGCGGTCCTTACTATCCGCTGGAGCAGCCAATACCACATTTGGAGCAGACTTTCCAACCGGCTGATGTTATCTATGGGTCAGAAGAAGAGGAAGCACTGGCAACGGTGAAAAATTTGTTCCTAGAAGACAATGATATAAATTGTTGTGTTGTTCTTGAGAAAAAGGGGGCGCGACAGCGGCGTGCAACCCGATCCATAATATATATACATATAATATCCTCACTATTAGGTTCTCAACCTCTCTCAGCCATTAACCTCACAGCCTCTCGGGCAAAACAATAGAAATTAGGGAACTCAGTCCAAACAGTCCTCTCAATTAGAAGTGGAGTGATAAAACTAGTTTTAGACATTTAAACAGGTAAAACATGACTGAGGATATGCTTTCAACAAGCAAAGTGAGGAAAAACAGTAAAAATACCCCTAAAGGTCTCAACAGGTCGGCACAAGGCCCCAAACATGTCATACAACCCATAATACAGTATAAATGACTAAAGTACGGAATATCATAAGGTTCCATGTCAAATACGCGGCTTAATAGTCGCTACGGGACGGACCAAGTCACAATCCCTACCGGTTCACGCCCACACGCTCGTCACTTAACATATGTGTCACCGCATTTATCAAAATAAGTCAAATATCGGGGTTTGTATCCTCAGTTCCAGATTTACAATGGTAACTTATCTCAAACCGGTGAAAATACTATTACGCAGCACCTTTGTCCCTCAAATCAGCCTCCACTCATGTCAAATCTATCCAAAATCAGAATCACAACGTCAAAATATGCTAAGGGAACGAAGCCCAAGCGAAAACAATAAAATAAATGCCAAAAATCCCGAAATTGGCCAAAACCCGACCCCTAGGCCCGCATTTCGAAACTCGATAAAAATCATATCAACAGAATCCTTATCCTCCCACGAGTCTATACATATCAAGAACACT
Organism: Nicotiana tabacum; assembly: GCF_000715075.1. Taxonomy (NCBI): domain Eukaryota; kingdom Viridiplantae; phylum Streptophyta; class Magnoliopsida; order Solanales; family Solanaceae; genus Nicotiana; species Nicotiana tabacum. The sequence goes on along the minus strand of NC_134086.1, from coordinate 117,264,084 downwards.
GATATCGGAGTCCAAATGTCCCCTTAAATCCCCATTTAAAGGTCTCTTAATCTCAATCCCTAATCCCCAATTTTTCTTCCTTAATCTCCACTAAAACAATGATTAAACAAGAGAAAAATGATCTTAAATCCAAGTAATTAAGCTTAGGGAACTTACCCAACTGATATCTTTTGATTCCTCTCGAAATCCTATGCCTTAGCCTCTTTCCCGTCTTCAAAAATGGAGTATTTTGCAAAAATTCACGAAGAAAGCAATATATATCTTCTGGCCAGATATTTTTGTATCTGCAATTATATTTCCGCTTCTGCGGTACTACATTTGCAGTCCAAACCACCGCATCTGCGGTCCTAACTTAAACTCTCATTTCCGCATCTGCGCCATCGCAGATGCGGTATTCCAACTGCTTCTGTGGTTCTTAACGACTTCTCCAAATTCCGCTTCTGCGGCAAACCTTTCGCTTATGCGGCGCCGCACCTGCGGTCCCCAATCCGTAGGTGCGGAAATACCAGAAGCAACAACTTCAGCAGCTGGAACAAGTCCAAACTTCTCCGTTATCCATCCAAAATCACCACGAGGCCCCCGGGACCTCAACCAAAAGCACAAACATATCCTAATACCTTATTCAAATTTGTACCAATCTTCAAAACACCTCGAACAACTTCAAATCAACCAAAACACATCGGATTCAAGCCAACTTTCTAAAATCTTCCGAATTCCACTTTTGATCAAAAACCCAACCTAACCACGTTCGAATTACCTGAAATTTTACACACACATCCTAAATGACAAAACGGAACTACTGCAACTCTCGGAATTCCATTTCGACTCCTCTATCAAAATCTCGCCTACCAACCGGAAATTGCCAAAATATCAACTTCGCCAATTCAAGTCTAAATCTACTCTGAACCTCCAAAACTCATTCCGATCGCGCTCCTAAGTCATAAATCACCTCCCAAAACTAACTGAACCATCATAACTCGCATCCAAGCCCTCTAACACATAAGTCAATATCCGGTTGACTTTTTCAACTTAAGCTTCCTTAAGAGAGACTAAGTGTCTCGAACCTTACCAAAATTATTCTGGATTTGATCCGACCAACCCGATACCATATAACACGGATAAAAAAAGCATAAAGAAGCAGAAATAGGGGAAACAGAGCGGTAATTCATGAGACGACTAGCCGAATCGTCACATTAGCCTAATAAATAAATAAAAAGAAGACAAAAAAGAATTACATGGGCCGAGACCCACCATATTAAGGCATTATGGGAAGTTAGGGATGGGGAGAACCAACTTCAAACTTAAAGAAACAAAAGGGAGTGGTTACTGGAATAAAATTAGACGGCAACCAAATTGACAAGCAAAAGTGAAGAAAATATAATCTTTTGGCTGTAAAGTTTACTATTAAAAGGAAGGAGAATTGAACCTATATAGCAACTTTCAGTGAAAAGTATCCTTCGACACAAAGAGGTCGATTTTTCCTTTCTTTGATTCTTCTTTAGTTTTCCGGTGGATTTTTTTAATCTCAATTTATGTGTTTATGAGATTCCATTAGGCATTAAAAATTACAATTCCAAAAAAAAAGACATTATGGACAGTAATAAACTTATATACAAGGTTAAGAAAATTGAATAGTACAATGAATAAATGATATGATTGCCTATTATTTAGAAGATTTTGGACTAGTTTAAATTAGCCGTAGCATGGGTAGATATAACCCTGACAGATTGTGAGAATTAAAGATATGATCCCGAGGGTTGGGTATTTCTATATTAGTTATGTATTAGACGAAACAAGGAAAATAACATGAGATCGATATGTTGTGATTATAGATTGAATGAAGATAGTCGTATAGACTGCTCGATGTGACACATTTGGTATTTCGGCACGAGTATTGTGAGTAGTAATCTTACCACAATTTATATTTTAATAACCTGCATGGTTTATATATGATTCTGAAAATAAATGTGTTACCGATACTTTGAAATTGCATGTGGGACAAGTCTTTTACTTGATATGGTAATGGTACCGAACAATTTACTTGAGATGTTTACCGTTGAGTCTAAATGTTTCCACCGTTACTAAATATGTTTTACCGTTACTTGAGATGTTACAATTTTTTAAATTATTATCATTGTTTCTAGACATGTTTTACTATTACTTGAGACATGATTACTATTACCAAAATAAAATTACAAGATTTGATAAGAATTGATATGCCATTTATTATTTTGAAAATACTATTGTACGAGTATTTACTGCTTACAAGAAAGAGTATAAATAAGAGGAGACTTTGAAGGATCCGTAGCTAACGGAGGGTTCGTTAGACCCGGTGCACCTTGTATTTACATATTACCGATTACAGTTATAGCCTCGCTAGTGGGAAGGTAGAACTAGCATACAGTTACAGGTTTTCCCTCGAGTAGGGACCTACAGTTATATTTGACTCCTTTTACGAAGGGGTCCACACAATGATACATATTACATGATCCTTTCTTGGAAACCTCCCAAACCTAAAGATTTGCTATGAGACAGTGCTTACCGAGTTTATTATCGAATTGTTAAATTTATTTCTGTTACATGAAACACATGATAAGACTGATAATTATTTCTGAAAGTGCATTCTTATGATATTTTCTGTATAATATACTAGCATGTTTTCTGACTTGTCACCGAATAAAAACGGTTGTGGTTAAGTGTTATTACTCACTGAGCTAGTGACTCACTCCCCGCTATTTTTTTACAGAGACATCAGTTGATGCAAGTGAGGATTTTGTTAATTAGAGTATACAAGTTGATAGTTCCTAGTGACCCCCGCACTTTTTTCGCATAGGCAAAGAGTTTATTTATTTATTATCGTACTTCCTTATGATTTCTTAGAGTTGCTCCATAGTCATTTTTATTAGAATCATGAGTATTCATTTGTTATATTGGACTAGTTACTACTATTGCACTTCTTTCTGTATTTTTGAAATAGATTTAGTATTTTGATAAGGTTGGTAATGATGGTGAAAACTCATTTTTGGTTAGTTGATAAAGATTATGAATGATTTATGTGAAATATTGGTTGGTTATGTTGGTAATGGCTAAGACATGTTTATTTTTGGATAGTCCTAAAACTGGGAAAATTCTATCCGATTTTTGTAAAACATCGATGAGGCTTACTTGGGAGTACTTGATCCTAAGCGTCGGTCATAATTCTTAAATTGGGTCATGACAAAGTTGGTATCAGAGCCCTAGGTTATTCCTATGACTAATGGAGCACACGTCGATAATAGAATCTCAATTATTGTTTATGTAGTCGACAATTCCCATAATCGTGATTCTGCGAGGGCGTGATAGGATGTGTCTTGTATTTCTTTCTTATTCCTCCACACGTGCATGACGATTAGGGTCAAATAACTGAATCTATCATCATTAACTTTTTCCTAAGTAATCACCCGATAATAGAATTTGGCTGAAGGTTCAAAGACATCAAATGTTGCCAATAGATAAGCAACTGTCTCCTGACAACGAAAAGTGACGGAAGTAGTAGATAAGGTCAATGAAGGTTCTGTTTTTCCAAAATGAAAGTCTTACCGCTAAGATGTGTAATAGAGTCTATTTTTAAAATTAGTACTAGTTCACCACTATAGCACCATGAGAGTGTCATTACAAAACTACTTACCTCCATGCAAGGTAATTGAGGTCTCGATGAATATATTGGATAGACAAGAGAAGAATTGGCAACAACAAAGGGCTTTAGAAGCCTCATGCATTTAGACTAAGCCGGAAACTAAGATGTTTTTGTAATAGAGTTCCTAAAATTGAAGCCACTAAATTTATCTTTTTTCGGTTAATGTAGAGGATCCTTAGAGGTTCTTGATGAAATACTTAAAGTATTATGAGCTCTATAATGTTCCAGCGAGAGGCCTATTGATCTAGCAATTTATCAACTGAAGTACATGACGAATATATGTAATGTAACCATATTGTTAGGGATGCGGTTAAGAGTGACACAAATGACTTAGAGATAAGTTTAGTAAACATTTTTTATGAATCGCTTCCTTCTCGATAGTCAAATGCGCAAACCTGATAGGTACTTAAGAAATTAATTCAGACGACGGGTGTACTGACATGTGACCCTAGGCTTTATCAGCTGGCTAGGACATGACGCCTTAGGTTTAGAGGCTTTTCTAATTGTTGGTTAACCATTTAAACAATACAATAATCTCATATACGAAGACTCTGACCTATTATGTGAAAGTTAAACTTGCTAGAAAAAAATAAAAAGAAAAAAATAAAAAAAATTAAGAACTGGATGTGATTGGCATACAACTAAGAATTCATTTGAGAAGGTAGAAACTAGAAAATCTCGTAGTATGAAATTCTTTTTCTTCTATGGGACGAAGGGTTAGATAAATAAGATATCATGAGATCCTTTAATAGTTGCTACTTTTATGGAAGAATCTCGTACAGTTGAAACTTTCTATTATGCTTATCAGATTCAAAGTGAGAGAAAACATACCATATCTAGCCATATTGTACTTGACCTTGTTAATTTGACGTGCTTATAGGTGTGATTGATTATTTTCTTATTACATTACCTTTTATTACCATGCGAAGGTTTGCAAGATATGCATATCCCAGTGATAGCCGAGGCTATATCATTTTAAAAGCCTTTACAATTATTGAATAAGAGTAGTTAGGGTATCGCAATTTCCGTAAAAAGATCCAAGAGATGTGAAACTTAGTTTGAAAAATAAAAGTATCATAGTGAGAGATTCTCTAATTTATTCCTACAGATTTACTAGGACTACCTCCAGTGTGAGAAATAGACTTCGGTATTGATTCGACACCTGACACGCAAATCATATCATATGGCACTAATGAAGTTGAGAAAGCTGATTGAATAATTGCGAGACCTACTGGATACAGGTTTTATCAAATCGCTCGCTTATCTTTGCGCGAAAACCCTTCGTGTCTTCGTGCAAAGAGGGGCAGCTGTAAGCACGTGATTTTTGCTTTACGAGCAATCACTCCAAAAGGAAAACAAAAATAAAAATAGTGACAAATGACCCCGCGATACAAATTCTGCATGACATGTATTGCTAGTCATTTGTGGGTCTGTCCATTTTGCATTTAATCATTATCAAACAAAATACAAAAAATATGTGTGTCATTAAAAGAAAATTCGAAATATATATATGTGCATCGTTCGGTCTAGGTTGTGATTTAACTTACTTAAATATTTTTTGTGATAACTATGTGAAAATGTTATAGTGTGGTTGATTTTAATTTCACTATTTTATTTCATTTTTTGTTTAAAAGAAAAAAAAAAGCAAAAGAGTGAAGGAAAATTGGTTTGGGCCCAAAGAAATAAAACAAAGCAGGCCCAAACAGACACTCGAGTCCAGTCCAAAACCGGCTGCCCAAGCAGCAATTCAAATGACGCCGTATAAGGGCGTTCGATCTGAGCCATCTGTCCAGGCCAATCCAACGGCTCAGGACCCCTTTCAACGACCCGTTTTCAAACCCGACCCAATAACCAGTCTGACCCAACCCCCCACTTAAACCAAACGACCCCGTTTAACTACCAAACGACCCCGTCTCATTTCTCAGTATCAGATCTAAGCCGTTGAGATCATCTGATCTAACGGCTCAGATCCAATCAGCCTCCCCGTATATAAGCCTCCTATCATACCCCGCACCCCCTATACCAACCCCACCCTTCATCGTCCCCAAACCCAAACCTGAAACCCCCCGAACCCTAGCAGCCGCCCTAGTCTCCTTCGCCATTAAAACCGACGGCACGAACGCCGGTGACCACCTCCTGAACACCCTAAGACCCCCTCACTCTCCTGAATATGGATCTACTATCCATTTGCCTCGAATCACTTTCGTTCGTCTCGAATCTTCATTTGAAGATTTGAGTCGAACCCGGACCTATGCCAAGTTACCCCATCTTCATACCAGACACCCCCTGACCTTCCTCGTGACCAAACCAAGCTTGGTTTGGTCCGAATCTACCCACAACTCCCTAAAAATCAGATCTGGAAATCCAAAACCTAGAACACTAATAGCCTTGGAATCCGGCCGGTCTTGACAAGGGTTTGAGGTCTAATAGACCTTAATCAAGGTGTTCTCATGTGAGAACACCCTGATTAAAGTTTGTTCGGCCTCAAGAGTTCGAAGTCGAGTCAGATTTGGGTCCGTTTTGATTTCAAACTTTTTCGGTAAGTTTCCTTTTCTCTTTGTTTGGTTCTGATTAAGTCATTAGCATGCTTTGTGGTAATTGTTTGTTATTTCCTGATAGTTTCTTAATTTCTTTCTTCTCTGTAAAGACCTTTTATTTGGTCGATTGTGTTCTGGGTATGATTTAAATGTATCCTATGATAAGCATGTCCGATTAGTATAGTCGTCGCATGAATAAACTTATATAGGTTCCCAGTAATTGAACACAAAATTGTCTGATGCCCTTTAGGTCCCTGAACGTATTGTTTATAGGAGCGACTGATTATTACCTGCTATAATTAGTATAGTCGACTCGATAAATGTCGTTGATTAATTTCTATAACTAATGAATCGAACGAGCTAATAATGTCGCATGACTAATTGAACGTTGCCACTAACTGAATGCCCCAGCATTGTTTAAAATGGTTGGTTTGCATTGTAAAAATGACTGAAAAGGTTCAGTCCAGGCAGTCTTAAATCTGAACTTTCATCAGTTCAAAAATGCCCTGAGGCTGCAATAGGCAGGGCAGTAATAATCAAGGTTAAGCAGGGGTATTCTGGGGTGTCAAAAAGGACAGAAAGATTAGTTTAAATGAAGCTGACAAGTAGGGTACTAATTAAGAATAAACTAATACTAATGGGAAACAAGACACAAGGGTATGGGGCTTGAAATGAATAAATAAAATGAGCCCATAATTCTGGATTAAACAAAAACCAGGCGTGGGGAATAAAGGGGCTGGCACCAAAAGATGCTTAGGCATGGGCTCTAAAGAGTATGGGCAGGCTGCAAGTTGCAGCACGAGGGCAGCTCAGCTGCACTGGGTCATTTGGCTTATAAATAGGCCATTTGAGAACTTAAAGGGCTGGACTTTTAGTCTTCAGAAAAAGGAAGAATTTTGAGTCTTGAGGCTGGAATCTTTAAGTCTTAAGAAAGGTTTGTGAGTCTAAAGAAAAGACTGAAAACATAAGAGAGTTCCAGTAAGACATTGCAACCAAATACTGTCTGAAAGTTGTATAAGAGTGCATTTTTGTCAAGCTGTCTTGGCCAAGTTCTGTTGTTTGCATTGACTGAGCTGTTTCTGGTTGTTGAATTGGTAGTGTTGCTTCATTGAATACTCTGTTGTTGCTGTTGTTTCATCATTCTTTTCTGGGTTCACTGGTTTGGTACTCGACTATTTGCGGGTTCTCTTTGGTTCTGGGAAATATTGTTGTTTGTCTGTGGACTGTGGACATCACTGGGATTGTTCATTTGTTGTTCGACTCTTTGCTGAGCTTCATCATTGTTGGCTGGTTGTTTGTTGCTGTGTTGTTGCTGTGAATCTGCTGATTGCTGTTGTTTGCTGTGTGCTACTCAGCTGATCCTTTTCCTTTTTTCTTCTGTTCCTCTATACCAGGTACACAATTAATATCACCAATGTAACTGAAAGTTTGAGCATGAATGCAAAAGAAAGGACCAGCAGACTGTTTTTTTTATATATGTACATGAACTGTTACACTAAATGTCATGAGTAGTTACATTTTCGTTTGTATAATAGAAGTAGCCTACATACTCAGTATATCAATGTAGGTTAATGAATGCTAGTCATGTATGTATGCTGTTAGGTGAAAAACGTTCCCAGTGTAATAAGTTGTATTTTTAGACTTAGTCTGATGGTGTAGTATATTCTCTAATGTAGGCCAAATAGGAAAACTATCCACTTTAATTAAAGTTCTTTCTCCTTCTGCCAGATTGTCACATATAAATTGATAAACTCATTTCCCAGAACAAAAATCAGTTCTAGGCCTCAACCCCATGAAGGCCGAGCCCAAATCGAAACAAATCGGTTAGGCCCGTATCGGAAAAACAAGGGTCCAAGTCTGGCCATCTCGCATGAGCTAGGTTTGGGCCCATAATTTTCGACTAGTTGTCTATAAGTGCAATCACGTTTTATTATTCTGTAAAAGCATTTTAAATCCTGTTATAAATAAGCTTGCAAGCATGTAATCGACTAAGGCTATTTACTGTTTTTAATTAGTAGAGACAAACGCGATAAGAAACGTAGTTGCTATAAGACATCCTTTCAAAAATAAAGACAAGATGAGCCTCGACAAACAAAAACGCATAAGATGCGGGGCCCTTGTTAAATGTATATTATCGAAGCATTTAGGTTCCAGGACGGGTTGTTTAGCAAATCTCACAACCCTCCTAAAATAATAATACGTTAGACTCTTTAGGACGCGCCTTAATAAATCTTACCTTCTTAAAATCGGGTGCGCATTTATGTGACCCAAATCCAATTCTCAACGGAGTCGAAATGTGTTTCTAATCACGGGTACATTGATTGTGACGTGGTTCGAGATGCATGTCCATGACGTTGCAAATTCATAAAAAAAAATAAGAACGAGACGAGCCTCGCCAAATAGAAATACAAATTGCGGGGCCCTCAGTAAATATTTGCTTTAAAAAATTATTTGGACTTCGGGATGGACCGTTTAGTAAAATTCCACGGTCTACCCAAAATAAATACGCTAGTCGCTTTAGGCGCGTCTTTAATAATTTAACTTCCTTAAACTCGGGTGCGCATTGATGTGACCCAAATCCAAATCTCAACGGAGTCAAAGTGTGTTGACGACCACGGGTACATTGATTGTAACGCGGTTTGAGATACATTTTCACAACGTTGCAATTCCTGATAAAAACAGTAAAATAATAAAGCGGTTAAAAGTTAAAATTTGCACATAAGTTCATACTTGTATAAAATCAGATAATCAAGCCGAATATAACAGTTGAGCGACCGTGCTAGAACCACGGAACTCGGGAATGCCTAACACCTTCTCCCGGGTTAACAGAATTCCTTATCCGGATTTTCTGGTACGCAGACCGTAATATAGAGTCATTATTTTCCTCGATTCGGGATTAAAATTGGTGACTTGGGACACCCTAAATCTCCCAAGTGGCGACTCTGAAATAATTAAACCCATCCCGTTTCGATTGTCCTTTAATTAGAAAAACTCCCCCTTGTGCCCTCTCGGGCGCGTAAAAAGGAGGTGTGACAGTGGGGATAAGTTCTTAAGAATGTGCATCAACTACATATAATTAAATAAGATAACAATATACATACACAATAAATACCCATTGTCTTGTATAGATAACTTGTTTGATCAGTTACAAGGAGCTATTGATCTTTAGTCTGATTATCATCAGCTTAGAATAAGAAAGAAAGATATTTTGATGCTTGCCTCTAGTACTCGGTACAAACATTATGAGTTACTTGTGTTGTCCTTTAGACTGGCCAATGCTCTAGCTGCATTGGTGCATATAATGGATATAGTGTTCAAAGTTATTTTTGAAAGAAAAAATAATTCATATAGTTTTTACTTATTATATTTTTGTATATTCTCTTAGCCAAGAAGAGCATGAGAATAACTTGAAAAAAGATGTTAAAAAAATGTTGCAGGAAAATTAACTTTTTGCTGAGTTCTTCAATTGTGAGTCTTAGCTAGACTAGGTGGTATTCTTAAGGCACATAGTATCTAAGAATGAAAAAAATGGTAGATTATGAGAAGATAAAAGCAGTTCATAAATGACCGAGATCCATTTCTCCTACAGCGATTGATTTTTTTTGGCTTGGCAAGCTACTATAGGTATTTGTGTAGGATTTCTTTAGAATAGCACCACCATTCACCAAGTTGACATAGAAATTCGCCACATTTCAGTGGATGGAAGAATGTACGATGATACTCAAGAAGCCTGAGGGATATTTGACAATCACACCATTATTATTATCCTTATTCCAATAGATTCTATTGGATTCACGATGTTCTGTGATGCTACGAGGGTAGGATTAGGATATTTTTCATGTAGACTGGTCGGGTAATAGCTTATGTTCCAAGAAAAGTGAAGAAGCTCAAGTTGTATTATGCCCCTCATGATTTGGAGATGATCATAATGATATTATATTTGGATTTAGAGACACTATTTATAGGAAGAAACCTATGAGATTTATAACTAGCACAAGAGCCTGAAGTACATTTAAAACCAATAGAGATATAAATATTTACCAATGCTGATGGAGGGAACTACTGAATAATTGTACTATTTTGTATTGATCGAAAAAAGTAAATATTACTCCCTCCATTCCAATTTATGTGAACATGTTTGACCGGTCACGAAGTTTAAGAAAAATTAAAGACTTTTAAAATTTGTGGTCCTAAAAAAGTCAAAAAAGGGTCCAGAGTATTTGTGTGGTTATAAAAGCTTCTCATTAAGGGTAGAATTGTAAGTTTAAGCTAAATTATTTCTAAATTTATAAAGGGGTCATTCTTTTTGGAACATACCAAAAAGGAAATAGGTTCACATAAACTGGAACAGAGGGAGTATAATTTAGGCAAAAAAAAAAAAGAACCAAACCATGGATAATTTGGGCATATAGCTCCTGTAAAGATACTTCTGGACAAAGATATGCATAGACTAGAGGGTACACGTATTAGATTTAATGTGAAAAAAATTAAGGACATTATTGGCTATTAGTCAAGCCTAATGTAGAGTGCATAAAGGCTAGTCAATACGAGGATGAGCGATTGTTCAAGCATCGAGATTAGTTCCTAGTTGGTAAAAGCAAGGGTATGACTGTTAATAGTGATCATATTCTTCGACTAGGTAATCTATTAGGTGTAGCAAGCATATATAGGTTGAGACAGACTATTCGTGATAGAGCTCAAAACTCTAGATACACTATATATCTCAGGTCCAAAAGGTGCACCATGACTAGAAAAAGAAAATTTTGGAGTGGTTGGGAAAGAAAAAAGAAGAAAAAAATTCGTTAACTTTGTTTCTAACTATTTGACATGTTAGCATGTTAAGGCAAGCACTTGCGACTCACAGGCCCACTACAACAACTCAAGATTCTGAAGTGGAAATGAAATAGAATTACAATATATTATATGGCTAAATTATCCAAACTAGTAGAGATATGATTATATATGAAAAAGTTGTAAATTGGCTCACAAGTAGGCACGTTTCTTTCTAGTCAAAACTCTTATAGTAAAATAAAATATGCACAGATATACATGAATGAAAAATTATCTGACTAAATAGAGCTTTATTGTCTATCATCTCTGATAGAAGATCATAATGCACTTCACAATTTGAAAAACCTTTTCAAGAGACGCTGGGTACATGAATAGATCTTAGTACCGATTTTTATCGCAGACAAACACAAAGTCCGAATATACTATACAGATCTTGGTGAATATATTGAGAGATAACATTATTGAGTTTGGAGGTTGTTGAGATGCTTATCTATCTTTAGCTGAATACTATAATAACTTTCACTCCAACATTCAGAAGGCACCATATGAAGCATTATATGGTAAGAGATGTTCTCTAATCGAATGGTTTGAAGTTGGTAAGACTAACTTACAGGGACATGGCCTAGTACAAGAAGCTATTGACAAGGTCGAGTTGATCATGCAAAAATTGCTCATAACGAAAAGTAGACAAAAGTTTTAGCTGGTAAAAGAAAAAAAAAGACTTAGAGTTTTTAGTTAGAGATCGTGTTTTACCACGTATCTCTCCCATGAAAGGCATAGTGTGGTTTTAAAAAAAAAGAAAAATTAATTCCTAGATCTATAAGACCGTACAGGATACTTGATCAAGTGGGAGCTGTGGAATATCGTTTGGCAGTTTATCCAAGTTGTGTTTTATTCATCCAATATTTCATATCTCTATGCCAAGAAAATGTATATCAGACTCTTCTCAAGTACTTGAAGCTCCGACTATACAAATGAGAACTTGCCTTACGAAGAGGATTCATTAGCTATTGTTGAAAAACAAGCAAGAAAGTTACGGTAAAAAGAAAAATTATGTCCATAAAAGTCTCGTGGAGAAACCACATCATTGAGGATGCTAAGTAGGAAGTAAAAGAAGAAATGCGAGCAAAATATCCTCATTTGTTTGGACTACAAGTAAGCACTTAATTTAAATTCGGAAAGTGAATTTTATAAGATGGGGAGAATGTAATACTCTGTCATGACCCTAAACCCGAACCCGATCGTGATGACGCCTCTCGTGAAGACAAGGCCAACCAATTAAACCCAATTTACCTTTTAAACAGTTAACCAGTAATAATAGCCTAAGCATGAGTAAATAAATCAAAAGATAGTATAATATGCAAAATACATCCCAAACACAACCCGATACCGGGGTGTCACAAGTCACGAGCATCTAACAATACGGAATACTCCAAAGAAACTACAGAGTTTAATACAAAAACTAAAGATATGAAGAGATAAGATAGGGAGGAGCTACGGGCTGCGAACGCCAACAACTACCTAAAGACTCCTCGGATCCGCCTGAAGTTGGAAATGATCAGCACTCGGGAGCAGGATTAGATACACCTTAATCTGTACACAGGATGCAGGGAGTAAAGTGAGTACTCCAAATCAGTGAGTAATAATCATAAATAAAGGCTGAAAGCAGGAAATCACGTAAGGCACAAAAGCATGCTATAATGAAGCAATAAAAACCCTTTTAAAACAGTAAACCAGTGAAAGATAGGTAAAATCCTTTAACTCAAATTTAACTTCTTGAAAAACCTTTTAACAATTAAGCAGGTAATTGACAGTCAATTATGAAAAATAAACACATAAAGGTTCGCCCATCGGGCACAATATCAACAAATCCGCCCCTCGAGCAACATCTCAGAATAGTACCAGCCCCTCGGACTATCATATAGAACAATACCAGCCCCTTGGGCTCAATCATATATCACAATAGGTACCCATGCTCACTGGGGGTGTACAGACTCTTGGAGGGGCCCCTTACGGCCCAAGCGCAATATCAAGCCACCTCGTGGCATTGTCACTAAGCCCTCGGCCTCATATCAATCAAGCCACCTCCTAGCGTACATATCTCAGGCCCTCGGCCTCAAATCAATATCAGTGTTTCCTCACAACATAGGCCCTCGGCCTTACTCAGTCAAAAATCCTCACAAGCCACTCGGGCAATAGTAAAACAGTGTTTCTCAGCCCAAACATCATTTAAAATATTATTTAAGTATTAAAACTGAGTAAACATGGCTGAGTATGAAAACAGTGGAAAATAGCATGATTGAGTTCAAGTATAAAGTCAAAAAAGTAAGGAAATATCAATAAAAATCCCTGAAGGGTTCAAATAGTTGGCACGAAGCCCAAATATGGCATTCAGCCCAAATAATGATGATAGCAAATAGATTTCGGTCAAATACGCGGTAAAATCATCAATCGAGACGAACCAAGTCATAATCCCCAATAGTGCTCGACCCCGTCTCACCTCAATATAGAACATGTGCAAATCCGGGGTTTCAAACCCTTAGAACAACATTTACAATCCTTACTCACCTCGAACCAGTCAAATCTCTAGCTCGCGATGCCTTTGACCCTCGAATCAGCTTCCACTCGAGTCGAATCTATCCAAAATCATAGCAAGGACATCAAAATATGCTAAGGGAACAAAGCCCAAGCGAAAATAATCAATTTACAACATAAATCCCGAAATTACCAAAACCCGACCCCCGGGCCCACATCTCGGAATTCGATAATTTTTACATCAATAGATTCCTTATCTCCCCACGGGTTCATACATATCAAAAGTTCTGAAATTCGACCTCAAATGGTTCTTCAAATCCTCAATCAAAGGTCTAAATTTCCAAGCCCTAGTTCTTCAATTTTTGGCTTAATTTCCATGATTATTTAGGTGGAATTCACATTAGAATCGAGTTTTAAGTTCAAGAATCTTACCTCCAAGTGATTCCCCTTGAATCCCTCCTTAATTCCCTTCAAAAAGCTCCAAAAATGACCAACAATGGAAGAAATAAACCCCACATTCGCGGACAAGACGACCTTTTAAACCTTCTGCCCAGGCCTAATTTCCTTCATCGCGATCGCGGGACAACCTTCGCGATCGCGAAGCACAAATTCTCAACTCCCAAAAATAACCTTATGCGAACCTGTACAAGCATATGCGAATGCGGTGATCAATTTCCCAACACTATGCATCGCGGACTGGCTACCGCATTCGCAATGAATAACTTCAAGCACCCCTGGTCTACTTCACTCTACGCGAACGCGACCCACTTTACGTGTTCGCAATCAACAACTCCTCCACCTTATGGGATCGCAACTCCACCTTTGCGAACGTGAAGACCAAATTGGACGGTCCCCCTCAAAGCTTCTACGCGATCGTGAGACCCTCTACTCGATCAAGAAGAGGAAATCTCTACAACAGCTGAACCTGCAAATCTGCAACTCCAAACTTCATGAAATGGTCCGATTAACCACTCGAAACTCACCCGAGGCCCCCAGGACCTCAACCAAAGGTACCAACATATCCTAAAACCTTATTCAAACTTGTACGAATCTTCAAAATACCTCAAACAACATTAAATCAACCAAAACACATCGGATTCAAGCCTAAGTTTCTAAAATCTTCCGTATTCCGCTTTTGATAAAAAACCTAACCAAACCACGTCCGAATGACCTAAAATTTTGCACACACATCCCAAACGACACAACGGAACTACTGCAATCTCAAAATTTCATTCCGACCCCTATATCAAAATCTCGCCTACCAACCGGAAATTGCCAAAATATCAACTTCGCCAATTCAAGCCTAAATCTACTCCGGACTTCCAAAACTCATTTCGATCACACTCCTAAGTCCCAAATCACCTCCCAAAGCTAACCGAACCATCGGAACTCACATCCGATCCCTCTAACACATAGGTCAACATCCGATTGACTTTTCCAACTTAAACTTCCTTAAAAGAGACTAAGTGTCTCAAACCTTACCAAAATCATTCCGGATTCGAACCGACCAACCCGATACCACATAACACAGATAAAAAAAGCATAAAGAAGCAGAAATGGTAGAAACAGAGTGGTAACTCATGAGACGACTGGCCGAGTCATCACATTCTCCCCAACTTAAACAAACGTTCGTCCTCGAATGAGTCAAGAAACATACCGGAAGCCTCAAACAGGTGAGGGTATCTGCTCCGCATCTCCCACTCGGTCTCCCAGGTAGCCTCCTCCACGGGCTGACCTCTCCACTACATTGTCACTGAAGCTATATCCTTTGACCTCAACTTTCAAACTTGATGACCTAAAATGGCTTCTAGCTCCACATCATAGGTCAAATCATCATCCAACTGAACCGTGATGAAATCCAGAACATGATACGGATCCCCAATATACTTCCGGAGCATAGAAACATAAATACTGGATGCACACTCGACAAGTTGGGAGGCAAAGCAAGCTCATAAGCCACCTCCCCAATCCTCCGAAGCACCTCAAAAGGCCCAATGAACCGAGGACTCAATTTACCTTTCTTCCCAAATCTCATAACACCCTTCATGGGCGAAACCTTCAACAGAACCTTCTCACCAACCATGTAGGACACATATCGAACCTTCCTATCAGCATAACTTTTTTGCCTTGACTGTGCTGTATGAAGCCTCTCCTGAATCACCTTCACCTTCCCAATGTATCCTGCACCAAGTCTGTCCCCAATAGCCTAGCCTCACCGGGCTCGAACTAACCAACCGAAGATCTACACCGCCTCCCATACAAATCCTCATAAAGAGCCATATAGATACTCGATTAGTAGTTGTTATTATAAGCAAACTCTGCAAGCGGTAGAAACTGATCCCATGACCCTCCTAAATCAATGACACAAGCATGCAACATGTCATCTAATATCTGAATAGTGCGCTCGGACTGCCTGTCCGTCTGAGGGTAAAAAGTTGTGCTCAACTCAACCTGAGTACCCAATTCTCGCTGCACAGACCTCCAAAACTACAATGTAAACTGAGTGCCCCTATATGAAATGATGGAAAATGGGATACCATGCAACCGAACAATCTCCCAAATATAGATCTCTGCCAACCGCTCTGAAGAATAAGTAGTACACACAGGAATGAAGTGCGCAGACTTGGTCAGCCGATCCATAATCACCCAAATAGCATCGAACTTCTTGAAAGTCTGTGGAAGTCCAACTATAAAGCCCATAGTGATACTCTCCCACTTCCACTCTGGAATATCTATCCGCTAAAGCAAACCACCTGATCTCTGATGCTCATATTTTACTTGCTGATAATTAAGACACCGAGTTACAAATCCCACAATATCTTTCTTCATTCTCCTCCACCAATAGTGCTGCCTCAAATCCTGATACATCTTCACGGCACCCGAATGAATGGAATACCACGAGCTATGGGCCTCTTCCAGAATCAACTTCCGAAGCCCATCCACATTGGGTACACAAATCCGGCACTACATCCTCAACACCCCATCATCACCTATAGTCACATCTCTAGTATCATCATGCTGAACTCTGTCCTTAAGGACAAGCAAATGCGGATCATCATACTGGCGCTCTCTGATGCGATCATATAAGGAAGACCGAGAAACCACACAAGCCAATACGCGACTGGGCTCCGAAATATCCAACCTTATGAACCGATTGGCCAAGGCCTGAACATAAACTACAAAAGGTCTCTCCCCAACTAGAATATATGCCAAACTCCCCATACTCACTGCCTTTCGGCTTAAAGCATCGGCCACCACATTGGCCTTTCCCGGATGGTACAATAGAGTGATATCATAATCCTTAAGTAACTCCAACCATCTCCGCTCATTAAGATCCTTCTATTTGAACAAATGTTGGAGGCTACGATGATCAGTAAACACCTCCCAAAACACACTATACAAGTAATGCCTTCAAATCTCCAACGCGTGAACTATGGCAGCCAACTCTAAATCATGAACGAGGCAGTTCTTCTCATGGGGCTTCAATTGACGAGAAGCATAAGCAATAACTCTACCCTCTTACCTCAATACACAACCAATGCCGACTCTCGAAGAATCACAATACACGGTATATGAACTTGAAGCTGATGGCAAAACTAACACTAGAGTTATGGTCAAAGCTGTCTTGAGCTTCTGAAAGCTCTCCTCACACTCATTCGACCATACAAATGAAGCACCCTTCTAAGTCAACTTGGTCAAGGGCAATGCGATAGATGAGAATCTCTGAAAAACGACGATAATAACCCGCCAAACCAAGAAAGCTACGAATATCTGTGGCTAAGGACGGTCTGGGCCAACTCTGAACCGCCTCTATCTTCTTCGAATCGACCTGATAAGTAGTGAAAGCAACCCCGCTGGTCTCCAGAATACTTGCTATATGAAGAATCCTCTGACACTTATTCAAGAAACCCTAGGCATACTCGCCCTCTACGCCACTGAATGACGGAGGCTGAAGTCTACCAAACCTTTCCAACCTATGTTGCTCGTCCTCCGACATGGCGGGAACTACATAGTCCTGAGCAGCTACAACTGGCTAGGCTGGATGTGCCCCTGACATCTGAAGTCCCTGCACGACCTACTCAGGTGTGTGAGTGGCAGGAGTATGATTGCCTCCCTCGACCTGAGAAGTAGCTGCGGCTGTAGTGGCTGAAATTGCTAGAGCTAGGCCATTGTAAATTGATAAGATCTGAGCTAAGGCCTCCTGAAGACCCGGAATCACCATAGGCATAGCTGGTGCCTGAGCTGATGCTGCTGGACTGTCCATAACTAGGACCTGATCCTGAACTGGGGCAGCTGGTAGATCTGCAGGTACTGCCCTAACTGTTCTACCCCTACCACGACCACAGCCGCATCTTCGGCCTCTAGTGGCCACAGCCGGTGGCACTAGTAGTAGTCCATCCTTACCGGTAGCGCGTGTCCTCACCATCTGTGAGAGAATAGAACAACAGAAGTTTAGTACTCGGACCAACATATTCACACGATAAGAATTTCAAGAATATGAAGTTTTTCCTAAAGGTTCTGCAGCCTCTCGAGGATAAATACAGATGTCTCTGTACCAATCCGCGAGACTCTACTAAACTTGCTCATGACTCGTGAGACCTATGTAACCTAGGCTCCACTACCAACTTGTCACGATCCTAAACCCGAACCTGGCCGTGATGACGCCTCTCGTGAAGACAAGGCCAGCCAATTAAACCCAATTCACCTTTTAAATAGTTAACTAGTAATAAACAGCCTAAGCATGAGTAAATAAATCAAAATCTAAGCAAAAGATAGTATAATATGCGAAATACAGCCCAAACACAGCCCGATATTGGAGTGTCATAAGTCACGAGCATCTAACAACACGGAATACTCCAAAGTAACTACAGAGTTTAATACATAAACTAAAGACATGAAGAGATAAGATAGGGAGGAGCTCCAGGCTACGAACGCCAACAACTACCTAAAGACTCCTCGGATCTGCCTAAAGCTGGAAATGATCAGCACTCGGGAGCGAGACCAGATACGTCTGAATTTGCACATAGGGTGCAAGGAGCAAAGTGAGTACTCCAACTCAGTGAGCAATAATCATAAATAAAGACTGAAAGTAGGAAATCACGTAAAGCACAAAAGCATGCTAAAATAAAGCAATAAAAACCCTTTTATAACAGTAAACCAGTGAAAAATAGGTAAAAATCCTTTAACTCAAATTTAACTTCCTGAAAAGCCATTTTCAACAATTAAGCAGGTAATTGAAAGTCAATTATGAAAAATAAACACATAAAGGTTCGCCCCTCGGGCAACATCTCAGAATAGTACCAGCCTCTCGGGCTATCACATAGAACAATACCACCCCTTAGGCTCAATATCACATCACAATAGATACCCGCATTCACTGGGGGTGTACAGACTTTTGGAGGGGCCCCTTACGACCCAAGCTCAATATCAATCCACCTCGTGGCATCATCATTAGGCCCTCGGCCTCATATCAATCAAGCCACCTTGTGGCATACATATATCAGGCCCTCAGTCTTAAATCAATATCAGTGTTTCCTCACAACATAGGCCCTCGACCTTACTCAGTCAAAAATCCTCACAAGCCACTAGGGCAATAGTAAAACAGTGTTTCTCAGCCAAACATCATTTAAAATATCATTTAAGTATTAACATTGAGTAAACATGTTGAGTATGAAAACAGTGGACAATAACATGATTGAGTTCAAGTATAAAGTCAAAACAGTGAGGAAATATCAATAAAAATCCCCGAAGGGTTCAAATAGTTGGCACGAAGCCCAAATATGGCATTCGACCCAAATAATGATGATAGCAAATAGATTTCAGTCAAATACGCGGTAAATCATCAATTGGGACGGACCAAGTCACAATTCCCAATAGTGCTCGACCCCACACTCGTCATCAAGCGTGTGGCTCACCTCAATACAGCACCATGATGTGCAAATCCGGGGTTTCAAACCCTCAGAACATCATTTACAATCATTACTCACCTCGAACCGGTCAAATCTCTAGCTCGCGACACCTTTGCCCCTCGAATTGGCCTCCACTAGCGTCGAATCTATCCAAAATCAGAACTAAGACGTTAAAATATGCTAAGGGAACTAAGACGTTAAAATATGCTAAGGGAACTAAGACCAAGTGAAAATAATAATTTACAACATAAATCCCGAAATTACCAAAACCCGACCCCCGGGCTCATGTCTTGGAATTCGATTTTTTACATCAATAGATTTCTAATCTCTACACGAGTTCATACATATCAAAAGTTCTGAAATCCGACCTCAAATGGTTCTTCAAATCCTCAATCAAAGGTCTAAATTTCCAAGCCCTAGTTCTTCAATTTTCGGCTTAATTTCCATGATTATTTAGGTGGAATTCACATTAGAATCGAGTTTTATGTCCAAGAATCTTACCTCCAAGTGATTCCCCTTGAATAACTCTTTAATCCCCTTCAAAAGGCTCCAAAAACGACCAACAATGGAAGAAATAAATCCCACATTCACGGACAAGACGATCTTTTAAACCTTCTGCCCAGCCCTAATTTCCTTCATCGCGATCGCGGGACATCCTTCGCGATCGCGAAGCACAAATTCTCAACTCCCAAAAATAACCTCATGCGAACGCGTACAAGCATATGTGAATGCGGTGATCAATTTCCCAACACTATGCAATCGCGGACTGGCTACCGCATTCGCAATAAACAACTTCAAGCCAAGACCCCTGGTCCACTTCATCTATGCGAATGCGACCCACTCTACGCATTCGCGACCAACAACTCCTCCACCTTATGCGATCGCAACTCCTCCTTCGCGAACGCGAAGACCAAACTGGATTGCCCCCTCAAAGCTTCTACGCGATCGCGATAACCCCCTACGCGATCACGAAGAGGAAATCTCTGCAACAACTGAACCTGCAAATCTGCAACTCCAAACTTCATGAAATGGTCCGATTGACCACCCGAAACTCACCCGAGGCCCCCGTGACCTTAACCAAAGGCACTAACATATCCTAAAATCTTATTCAAACTTGTACCAATCTTCAAAACACCTCAAACAACATCAAATCAACCAAAACACATCGGATTCAAGTCTAAGTTTCTAAAATCTTCCAAATTTTGCTTTTGATCAAAAACCCAACCAAACCACGTCCGAATGACCTAAAATTTTGCACACACATCCCAAATGACACAACAGAACTACTGCAACTCTCAAAATTTCATTCCGATCCCTATATAATAATCTCGCCCACCAATCGAAAATCACCAAAATATCCATTTTGCCAATTCAAGCCTAAATCTACTCCGGACCTCCAAAACTCATTTTGATCACACTCCTAAGCACTAAATCACCTCCTAAAGCTAACCAAATCATCAGAACTCACATCCTAGCCCTCTAACACATAGGTCAATATTCAGTTGACTTTTCCAACTTAAACTTCCTTAAAAGACACTAAGTGTCTCAAACCTTACCAAAATCATTCCGGATTCGATCCAACAAACCCGATACCATATAACATGGATAAACAAAGCATAAAGAAGAAGAAATGGGGGAAACAGAGTGATAACTCATGAGACGACTGGCCGGGTCGTCACATACTCTATACGTAAGTTGGGATATTTAAGTCATTAGCCTAATAAATTGTTACAACCCATATCCACATGCGTTAGTTCATATCATATATTATCTAAAATAAATCCAATAAGGAATTACCTTTTGAGATGATAAGAAATTAATCCTATTGGTCTTAAGTGATACAAGGGTGTATAAGGGTGATTAACAAGTATTAGAAGTTAAATGAATCAAGGATGTTGTAACTCGTGTTTTCAGGTAAACCTAGAGGTTCTTAGTGCACTCAAGAGGTCATGTATTAAGGTATTTGAATCATATAATATACGTATCATAAGTCTTGAAGTCAAACGAGTTATGAAACAAAAGTCGACAAACATTGTCGCAACTTAGGTTCATAATTTTACTTAAACATTAGGTCAAATCTTTCTAATCTTTTCTCCCAATTTACAAGGAATTACAGGGTGATCTACCCACAAAATTAAAGATCTGTGAATATAGTTTTCAACACATTAAACCGTTTGTCAATACGATCTTGAAGTATAGAGATATTCGTATTTTTGCAAGTCTGCACAAATTGGTAGGTGACAAGTAGGTGCATCACCTACTTGCCAAAATGAGAGGACAAAAGTAAAAGTCCCAAAGTCGGCCAAGAGAGGAATTTTAAGGGATTATAAACTCAGTTATTTTACCCTTATTTCAGACCTTCAAAACCAAATTAAACCCCTGCAACTCCTCCCCAAAAATCCCACACAAACCCTAATCGATTTTTCCTCTCTTTCAAGTTCTAATTGAAGATAAAACCTAGAGTTTGAAGAACCAAGGGAATGGATGAGTTATCCAACAAGTAAGGTAAGTTACTGCCCTCTTTCATACATTTTTTCTGCTGTGAATTCATGGTAATTCGTTCTATACATGTAAGAACTCACGGGACAGTGATCGGAAGCCGTGAGTTCGAGTTATTCACTTGTAGCGGACTGTTTTGTGGACTGTTTTGTGTTGTTGTTGGGCTGCATGGTTTACTACTATTTTGTGGATTTTTGGAGGTTGAAGGGGGTGGATAAACACCATATATATGTAGGGTTGTGTGCTGATAGTTCTTCATAACATTTCCGGGTCGTTTGACACGACTACGGTGGTTGTCGTATGTATGAAGTGATTAGGTTGTGTGTGGACTATTTTGGGAGGCTCAATATGATTATTATTGATGTTGTTTGGGCTTTTTGGTGATTGTTTTGAATTGTGTGAAGTCATATATATAGGGGAGGTGTTGTCCGTTTCATCGTAAAATAGGTTGTGGTCGATACATAATAGTTATGACGCTTAAATGATAACGATAATATCATTTTTCTTATTGTAGACTAAGGAGTTGTGACAATTGCATAGCTTGAGATTGGGGTAGTATATACAAGGTATGTGAGGCTATCCCTTTCCTTATTTTGCACAACTCCGATTGTACATAATGTAATGAACGAGCTTCCAAAGATACTCTACTCTTAGAAGCTAGCAGTACTTACATTGTTTTCCCTCTTATAGAACGATTGATGTTAATGTTGCTTCTCTTATTCTTATGTTATCAATGTTATTGGTACTTCCTGATTTTTATAAGGTTCATAGTGAAGAGTTAGTCCTAATAACATGTACAGAGGATACCGACCTTACGTCACTCTAGAATGTGATTCCATGAGTCGAGCATGCATTATATATATGTATCTATTTTACTCTACCGAGCCGCGCTATAGTCGGCCGGGTACGGCACCTATTGTGCAACCACTAATCAGTTGGGTTTTACTAAGCTCCACATGGCCGGGTACGATACTACCGAGCCTTATGATAGTCGGCTACATTTTTTACCGAGCCTATTACGGCCAGGTACGATATGATGATGATGATGCCCACAGAGGCATATGATTTAAAAGTTTATGTATTTATATATATGTATCATGCATTTCATGTTAGTAGCCCTCAAAGGTACTCAGATGTTACAGGTTGTATATTCTCTATCCCTGCTTACATTACTATTCATATTTATGGTTCCCTGCCTTACATACTCAGTACTTAATCGTACTGACGTCCTTTTGTTTATGGACGCTGCATGTCGTGCTGTAGGCCCTAATAGACAGGCAGGTGCAGCTCCCCTACCACAGTAGGCTGTCTAGTTCAGCAGTGATTGGCGAGATCCCTTCTCCAGACTTGTCGTGGTCTTGATATGCATTTTTGTTATAGACATTATGGGTATGTCGGGGCCCTGTTCTGACTATGTTGTAGCACTTATGTTCATTTAGAGTCTCATAGACAAGTGTCGACTCATGTATAGTTTGGTATGCCTTGTCGGCTAGTTTTCGTTGTATAGTCTTTCATGGTAGCATGGTAGCTCGTACCTTATATGTAGTTTCTTGATTATCTGGTCATCCCATGTTATGTATGTTCATGCCATCATATTTTATTGTTGGTTGTCCATGATCCATGTCTATCATTTATATTGATCTCGTCAACCCTAAAAGATAATAAAAAAGGTTAGATAAAATGTATGTTGGTGCTCGACAAGTATGGTCGGGTGCTAGTCATGGCCCTCCAGTTTGGGTCGTGATATAAATAAATAAAAAGGAGACAAAAAAAGAATTACATGAGCCGAGGCTCGCCATATTAAGGCATTACGGGGAGTTAGGGATTGGGAGAACCAACTTCAAACTTAAAGAAATAAAAAGGAGTAGTTACTTGAACAAAATTAGACGGAAACCAAATTGACAAGCAAAAGTGAAGAAATATAATCTTTTGGCAGTAAGATTTACAATTAAAAGGAAGGAGAATTGGACCTATATAGCAGCTTTCAGCAAAAAGTATCCTTCGACGAAAAGAGGTCAATTTTCCCTTTCTTTGATTCTTCTTTAGTTTTTCGGTGGATCTCTTTAATCTAAATTTATGTGTTTATAAGATTCCATTGGGAATTAGAAATTAAAATTCCAAAAAAAAGACATTATGGACAGTAATAAACTTATATACAAGGTTAAGAAAATTGAATAGTACAGTGAATAAATACTATGATTGTCTGTTATTTAGAAGATTTTGGACTAGTTTAAATTAATCATAGCATGGGTAGATACAACCATGACAGATTGTGAGAATTAAAGATATGATCCCGAGGGTTGGGTATTTCTATATTAGTTATGTATAAGACGAAATAAGGAAATTAAGATGAGATCGATATGTTGTGATTATAGATTGAATGAATATAGTCATATGGACTTCTCGAGGTGACACATTTGGTATTTCAGCACGAGTATTGTGAGTAGTAATTTTATCACAATTTGTATTTTCATAACCTGCATGGTTTATATATGATTCTGAAAATAAATATGTTACCGATGCTTTGAAATTGCATGTGGAACAAGTCTTTTACTTGATATGGTACCGAACAGTTTACTTGAGATGTTTACCCATTAATCTAAATGTTTTCACCGTTACTAGATATATTTTATCATTACTTGATATGTTACAGTTATTTAAATAATTATCACTGTTACTAGACCTATTTTACTATTACTTGAGACATGATTACCTTTACCGAAATAAAATTACAAGATTTGATAAGAAATGATATGCCATTTATTATTTTGAAAATACTTTTGTATGAGTATTTACTGCTTACAAGAAAGAGTATAAATGGGAGGAGACTTTGAAGGATCCCGGAGCTAATGACAGGTTCGTTAGACCTGGTGTACCTAGTATTTACAGATTACTGATTACAGTTATAACCCTCGCTAGTGGGAAGGTAGAACTAGCATATAGTTATAGTTTTTCCCTCGAGTAGGGACCTACAACTATATTTGACTCCTTTTACGAAGTGGTTCACACAATGATACAGATTACATGATCCTTTCTTGGAAACCTCCCAAACCTAAAGATTTGCTATGAGACAGTGCTTACCGAATTTTTTTATCGAATTATTAAATTGATTTCTGTTACAGGAAACACATTGTCACGACCAAAAATCTAACCATGGTTGTGATGACGTCTATCATGTTACAAGGCAAGCCTACTTCCCAAAATATTACTACTAAACTGATTATAAAAAATTAATAAAATATTTTAACATTTAAATATTTCATAAACTAATCAACTCTAAATATAATATAGAAAAAAAATACGGAAATGAACCCCAAACATCGGGGTGTCACTAAGTCATGAGCATCTAAAACTATGAATTAAGAAATATATCTATCTAACTATCAATACAGTCCAAAGAAGAAATAACAAAAGGAGTAACAAGGTCCCACGGACACTAGCAACTACCTTGCAATCTCCACAGATAGTCGAGCTGAACTCAATGATCGCCGCACTCTAACTCACCTGGATCTGCACATAAAGTGCAGGGTATAATATGAGTACAACTGATGCAGTAGTAACAGAAATAACTAAGGAACTGATTAGTAGTGACGAGTTAAGTAAAATAGTCAAATTATTTATTTTCACAATCTAAAAATAAACAGAAATAAATAAGTAAATTCCATAACTTAGTAAATGCCACAAAGAAATTTAACAGATAAATGTTGCAACAACAAAAGTAAATGCAACCTCACAGTAACGTCACTCTATAACTCATCACTCGCACTCAGCACTCAACACACTCAATACTCTGTGCTCACTGGGGGTGAGTACAGACTCCGGAGGGGATCCCAAAGCCCAAGCACTAGGAATGGACAACTCACGTGACGTCATATCAATACCTGGATTCGCACGATCAACTCACGTGCTATGCGGACAACTCATGCGCTATGATATCAATACCTGGACCCGTACAGTTAACTCATGTGCTACGCGAACAACTCACGTGCTATGGTATTAATATCCTCACAACTAGGCCCTCGGCCTCACTCAGTCATGTACCTCTCCAGCCTCACAATGCACCACCAATAAGGGAACACAGCCCACATCAAGTATCACAACATATCAGCAAAATAATAGAGACTGGGGTAAACATGTACAATAATTTCTATGACTGAGTACAAATAACGTAAGCATGAATAAAATCTAAACATGATCTCACCAACAAATAAATGCATAAACACACATAATGGTTATTAGGCCTCACAGCCTCATTGGATGGACCAAGTCTCAATCCCTCGAGTTTTACACCCACACGCCCGTCACCTAGCGTGAGTATTACCTCCAAACAATCACATGATATCAAATTCTCCGGGTTTATACTCTCAAAGCTAGAGTTAAAATTGTTACTTACCTCAACCGCGTAAAATCCTACTCTGGGATGCCCTCATCTCTGGACTCGGTCTCCAAAAGTTTCGAATCTAACCATAATCAGATTAATACCATCAACATATGCTAAAGAATAGAATTCCATAATAAAAACTACAAAATATGCCAAAAATCCGAAATCAGCCAAAACCCAGCCCTCGGGCCCATGTCTTGGAATTAGTCAAAAATGAAAGAATCAAAACCCTCGTCCTCTCCCGAGTCTAACCATATGATATTTATCAAAATCGGACTCTGTTTGGTCCCTCAAATCCCTACCTAAAACTCTCCAAAACTCAACCCCTAACTCCATCAATTTCACTTTGAAATCATCAATCAAATCCCAAAAATGAAGATGGATTCATGAAATATAACCAAAATCGAGTAGAGAACACTTACCCCAATCCCTATGGTGAAAATCTCCTCCAAAATGGCCCAAATCTGAGCTCCCCAACTCAAAATATGACCGAATGAATAAACCCTTATTTTATATATTTTTCTACCAGCTATTCTGCCTCGTTTCTCATGCCAACGATCCCAAAACTCGCTTTTTATACCTCCAATGGATTCCTTGTAAAGTTCTAGTCAAGTTAGGCGTTTGAATCACTCAATTTAACCTTATAATGAATGCGATATGTTGGTTTCAATATTTGCAAATAGTGCAGATTTTTAAATACGCCGTCAGTGGCAATTTCGTAATTAATCTGAAAAATATGGCAACCTAATTCTTAGTAAAATGACCATAAAATCCTCATACGATGTCTAAATTCAACCATTCTTTTTGCTACGTGTCCGTAATTACGATACAGATCTAATGCTTCAATAAAAAAGAAACCGGAGCTCATTTGTTTAATAAAATATCATTTATGCTTGAAGAAATTGCGTCGAAACATAAGAAAAATAAGCGCAACACAACCCAAACCTATTCGAAACTCACCCGAGGCCCTCGGAACCTCAACCAATTATTCCAACTAGTCATATTTCACTACCCGAACTTAGTCAAACCTCTGGAACACCCAAAACAACACGAAAACACCAAATCAACCTCAAATTCAAGTCGAATAACTTCTAAACTTCCAACTTTTACCAATTCAAGCCTAATTCTACCACGGACCTCCAAATTACAATCCGGACACATTCATAAGTCTAAAATCACCCAACAAAGCTAATAGAATCATAAAAATTTAAATCCGAATTTGATTACTCATAAGTTAACTTCCGATTGACTTTTCTAACTTAGATTTCTAACTAAGAGACTAAGTGATCATTTCACTCCAAAAGTATTCCAAACCTAAACCTACCAACTCGATACAACTCAACACAGCTCAAAAACACAAAAAATATAAATGGAAGAAATAGGGCTATAACTCTCAGAACGACTGACCGGGTCGTTACATCCTCCCCCTCTTAAATAAACGTTCATCCTCGAACGAGTCTAAAAATATACCCGGAGTCTCAAATAGGTGAAACCTTCAGCATTACCTTCTTGTCAAATTCGAATCATGTGAACTCATCTTGCAGTCACATCATACTCATCACATATCCAATCAGACACCATTTCCATTAATAAGGACACTACCGGGCATATAGGTCCACAAGCACGTGCTCACACAATCAACACCTCAGTGCTCAATCTACAATTAAAACCCGGCCTCAAGTTCTCCAGACTGGCCCAACATCAAGATACAGAAATCACATCTCGCACCTCATCCAGGGAATCACAATCCGTAGATGCACAACTGATACCGAGCGCTCATGTGCGCATACGAATGCGTGGAAGGAATTCAAAGATGCATAATACAATAACAGAAATATAAGAGATATGAAATACAGAATACGAAATACGAAATAAATGGCTGGAATAGAAAATATTACCCTAAATATAATATTTTAACATTTAATTTTTTTATAAATTAAATCAACTCTAAATATAATATAGAAAAAAATACGGAAACGAGCCCCAAACATCGGGGTGTCACTAAGTCACGAGCATCTAAAACTATGAACTAAGAAATATAACTATCTAACTGTCAATACAGTCCAAAGAAAAAAATAACAAAAGGAGTAACAAGGTTCTGCGGACACTAGCAGCTACCTTGCAATCTCCACAGATAGTCGGGCTGAACTCAACTATTGCCGCGCTCTAACCCACCTGGATCTGCACATAAAGTGCAGGGTATAGTATGAGTACAACCGACTCTGTAGTAAAAGAAATAACTAAGAAACTGAGTATTAGTGACGAACTAAGTAAAATAGTCCAATTATCTATTTTCACAATTTAAAAATAAACAAAAATAAATAGGTAAATTCCATAACTCGGTAAATGCCATAAAAAAATTTAACAGATAAATGTTGCAACAACAAAAGTAAATGCAACCTCACATCAATGTCACTACATCATTCATCACTCACATTCAACGCACTCAACACTCTACGCTCACTGGGGGTGTGTACAGACTCCATAGTCATTTTTATTAGTGTCATGAGTATTCATTCATTATATTGGACTAGTTACTACTATAGCATTTCTTTCCGTATTTTTGAAATGAGTTTAGTATTATTATATTGATAAGGTTGGTAATGATGGTGAAAACTCGTATTTGGTTAGTTGATGAAGATTATGAATGATTTAGGTGAATATTAGTTGGTTGTGTTAGTAATTTCTAAGGCATGTTTATTTTTGGATAGCCCTAAAACTAGGAAAACTTTGTCCGATTTTTCGTAAAACACCGATGAGGCTTACTTGGGAGTACTTGCTCCTAAGTGCCAGTCATGATTCCTCAATTGGGTCGTGACATTTTTCCCCCACTCACAAAGTTGCACCATTTTTCAAGTGAAATGCATGTCCTAACATAATTTCAAATTCCAAATATTATTTGTTTAAGTTAACTCCAAATACTAATTTGTTTCAAGAATTACAATGTTTATGTCCAAAAGCCTACTTAATATTAGTGATTAGTTTGACTTGCATGGACTTGCGTGTTTGTAAAATATTCAGAACCTTACTTACAAATAATTTTTGATATTGAACAATTTTCTAATTATTTTCTCCAATTTTAGAATTTAAAATTACGTTTGAAGGTGAATTAAATTTTTATTCACAAATCTTCAATTTCTACAAAGTATTTCTCCAGAAAAGAAAAAAAAACTACAACCATTGAACAACAAAACCTTCTCAACTTCAGCATAATATACCACCAAAGGATGTGATACAATAGATGTGATTGCTCTTTCCTTAAATCAGAGGTCTAGGTTTCGAGTTCGGGGTATGAGAAAAATCCTTAGTAGGAAGAGCTTCCTCCCGAATGGGACCCTACGTAGCGCGAATTCGGATATAATCGGGCTCCAAAACGGATACCGAACATCGTGTGGGAAACCAAAAAAAAACTTCAGCATCATATAACTTTTTTATCTGCAATTTCTTAAAATACAACCTGCAAGTATTTATATGGTTTATTAAGTTTTCGATCATTTTATTGGGGTTAACATCAATCTAAACAAATAAGATTAGTTTGAATAAATATTCTCAAATTTCTATTTAATACAAAACATAAAAAATATGCTTTTTATTAAGTTTTTAGTTTTTCTTAAGTAGTGCAATTATTAGTTTTTCCATGAGCGTTGTTACGCGGCGCCTTCCTGAGATTCCTTGGAAGGGCGACGTAAGGCTAAGCAACTAATGTCAGTGCAGTTACTGTCCGCCAACTGAGGTCCCCTCCATACGCTAGATGAGATTGTTAGTATCGTACGGAAAAACCAATGTCAAGAGCAATTGAGAGAACAAAAATGAGAATTGAGAATAAAAGAAAGCCTGATTGCATTAATGAAAGCTATTACAGAAAGGCAACACGGTGTCGACGGGGAGAGACACTAGTACAGAGAATTGTTTGCTTGCTTGAAAGTTTTAAATGCTTGATCCCCCCTAATAATGATTAAAAATTAAACCAAAGCTACAAGACTAGACTTGATTAAGCTAGAGAAACATAATGGAAGTACATGAAATAAAACTACTCTATATTTACAATGAAAAGGACTTAGTTTTCTACAAGGCAGAAACAGGTCCGTTGTCAGCAGCATTATCTTTGGCATCACGGTCTGAGTGCGCGGCGTTATCTACGCGTGCGATGTTGTTGGCATCTGCCTGCAGCTGGGCGCTGGCGAGGGATATCGGTGGGGCGATAGAGGCACCGTGCGTGCTTGTCACTTAGCGCGGCCAAGACCACGGGGTCTTCCATGGTGCTAGGCATTGAGAGGCTTGCTAGGACGCCACGGGGCGCACCCAAGGGGTCATGGGGCATGGTTGGAAAGCCGCCCATGACATTCTCCCCCACCTAAGTTCGCGACGTCCTCAGTGCCTTACTTGTAAGATAATCTTCAATTAGGCTCTTGTAGGTTTGAGGTTTGTTCCCCTCTCCCAAGTATTATACTCTGCATCACAGTACTGCCATTTCACCAAGAACTCTTGGTGATCTTTCCTTGAGGCATGAATCACTCTATCATCAATGATAGCTTCAACACGCCTTTTTTCGGTTGAATTGGGACCTCGAATACTGGGTATTGTGAGTTGGCTCCGTAAAGGATCCTCCGTGTTTTCTTGAAAAGGTTTCAGAAGGCTGACATGGAAGACGGGATGAATTTTCCACCAAGCTGGGGTATCCACTCGGTATGCAACTTTCCCAATGCGCCTTTCAATGGACAAGGGTCCAATGTATTTTTGCAATAGGCGAGGGTCATGGACCCCCGCAAATAAGTAACGCTTTGGAATTTTGACCATCACTTTGTCTCCTACTTGGTATTCAACAAAGCGATGATTTTGATCAGCATGCATCTTCATCCTTTTTTGGACTTTGATGAGATAGCTCTGCACTATCTCCAAATTTTTCTTCCATTCTTTTGAGAAGTTAGCAGCTCGAGGAGATTTTGACATGTTTGGTGCATTCACGGTGTGTGGGAGTAGTGGTCGATGTCCGATAACAATTTCAAAAGCGCTTGTGTTTGTACTAGAGCTCTTTTGTGAATTGAAACACAGTTGATCAGCATCCAGAAGCTTCACCGAATTCTTCTGCGATCCGGTTACAAAGTGGCAGAGATATTTCTCCAGCATACCATTGAACCGCTCCATCTGACCATCAGATTGCAGATGAAAACTTTAGCTGTGACTCAATTTTGATCCAAGGCACTTAAAGAGTTGGGTCCAAAAGTTTCTAGTGAAGCGTGAGTCGCGATCACTAATAATGTCTTTGGGCAGGCCCCAATATTTGACGACACGAGAGAAGAAGAGTCGAAATGTATCTTCTGCTGATATATATTGTGGGGCTGTTATAAAGGTAGAATACTTGGAAAACCGATCCACCACAACCAAGATAGTTGTGAGATCTCTGACCTTGAGCAATCCGGTGATGAAATCCAGTGAAACGCTTTCCCAAGGTCTCTTTATGACAACTAGTGGTCCCAAGAGTCCCGCTTGTTTCAAGCGGTCCGACTTGTCCTTCTAGCATACTAGATAAGTCTTCACATACTGAGCGATGTCATCGGCCATTTGGGGCCAATAATATGCACGGAGAAGTAACACCATGGTGCGTTCTTCACCAGGATGGCCGACCCACAGAGTAGCATGACATTCCGACAGAAGAGTCCTTCGTAGATCTCCTCCTTTAGGAACATGAAGTCGGTTCCCTTTCACTTTCAGAAAACCATCTTCCATGTAGAACTGCCGAGTCTTGCCTTGTCCTACCAAATCAACCAAACACTGTGCAGCAGGGTCTTTGATGAGTAGATCCTATATTTGGTCCTTGATGGAGGTGGCTAGGGTGGCGAGTAGGCACACCGATGCTAGATCAGATCTATGATAGAGCACATCAGCAATATGATTGGTCTTCCCACTTCGGTATTCCAGGTTGAAGTGGAATTCAGCTAGAAGTTCCTGCTACCTGGCCTATCGACCATTCAGCTTCAGCTGGGTCATGAAATGGCTAACAGCTGTGTTGTCTGTCTTGACCACGAACGGGGTCCCCAGCAGATAGTGCCTCCAAAGGCGCAAGCAGTGGACGACAACCAATAATTCTTTCTCATGGGAAACATAGTGCCTCTCTGCATCCTTCAACTTCTAACTCTCGTAAACTACATGATGCCCTTCTTGTAGCAAGACTCCGCCAAAGGCATAGTCAGATGCATCTATTTGTACCTTGAATAGCTTGGCCAAATCAGGGAGGGCCAAGACGGGACTACTATATATAGCCGCTTTCAATGCGTTGAAGGCCTCCGCTTGCCTGGGTCCCCAAATCCCAAGGCGTGACCTTCTTGAGGAGTTCTATCAATGGTACTACAATGAGGGAGTAGTTTTTCACAAATCATCGATAGAAGTTGCATAGGCTAAGGAATGCACTTAAGGCATGGATATTCTTAGGCAGCGGCCAATCTGTGATTGCTTGAATCTTCTATTGGTCCATCTTGATTCGCTTTTCCTCGATGACATGTCCAATGAAGTCAATCTACTTTTGAGAAAAGGAGCACTTGGATAGCTTTGCATATAGTTCGTGCTCCCGCAATTGGGCTAGGACCTTCCGCAAGTGCTCCAGGTGTTCTTCTAATATTTGGCTATATACCATAATACCATCCAAGTAGACCACCACAAATTCATCAATGTACTCTCGGAAGGCTTGGTTCATCAGGGTGTAAAATGTAGCTGGGGTGTTAGTCAAGCCGAACGGCATAACCAGGAAGTCGTACAACCTATATCTTGTCACACTGGTCGTCTTGTGTTCAACACGCTCTACAATCTGAACTTACCAATAACTTGTCTTCAGGTCTATCTTGGTGAACATCGTCGCACCACCAGTCTATCGAACAAGTCTTCCATTAGCGGAATAGGGTACTTGTTCTTCACTATGATTTTGTTTAGAGCCCGATAATCCACACAGCGTCACAGGATTCCATCATGTTTCTTTTGAATAGAACAGGGGACCCATATGGGGACTTGGAGGGCATAATGATCCCTGTATCTAGAATTTCCATCAATTGTCTCCGAAGCTCGGTGAGTTCGGGTTATGACATTCTGTAAGGCGCCCGGGCGGGTGGCTTCACGCTCGGCACCAACTCAATTTCATGGTCCACAGTGTGCCTAGGTGGGAGTCGCTTTGGCATGTCTTGTGTCATGACATCTTCAAACTCCAGTAGTAACTCCTTCACGGGTTGAGGAATGGGACATGAGGAGCGTTCTATATCTTTAATATAGAGGGTTGCCAGGAATGTAGGTTCATGTCTTTTGACCCCCTTCTTCAACTGCAAGGCCAAGATGTTCTCAACAACCATCTTTATGGGCATGCACGGGATAATACAGAGCTTGGCCCTATTTGTTCCCACCATTAGTAGCATGTCTGCATACGGTACGGGTATGGTGTTGGTTTGCCTTAGGAATTCCAACCCAACTATCAACTCGAAGTCATCTATGATCACCACTCACAGGTTGAATTTTTCTTCGTAAGGACCAAGCTTCATCGGTATCTCTTTGGCTATTCCACCCACTGGTTGGGGAAGTGAGTTGATAGCCTTGCACGACCTCTACCTTTTCCTAAAACTAGACCAAGGCGTTCCACCTGAGTCGAGGCTAAGTAGTTGTGGGTAGCACCCGTATCTATCATCACCCGAATGGGCTTGCCATTCAACTTCATCTCGACAAACATTAAGGTCCTCTCTTGTTTAACAGGAGTCCCCTCATCTGCATTATTTTTCTCTTTCTTGTTGGTTGGATATGGGTCCTTCTTCTTACGGATACCATCACTAGTCTCTGCCAATGCCTCAGAAATAGAGCCAACAATTGCATTGAAGGAACCTACTAGTTCAGTTTGGTCAGCATCATCTAAGTCGTCATTAGTCCCATCATCAAAAGCTTGATGGGCGTTCATCTGTGCTTGTAGGAATTCATTGTTCTAGTGTGGTCTGCCACAATGACGGCATCCAAAAGGAGGCTTTCTCCCCCGGTCATTGTTGTTTTGACGCAACACTATTACTACCTTTGGAGGGTGCCTTAGATTTGGTTGCACTCCGATCTTCCCTACTTATGCTAGGGCCACCATTGCTATGTTGGGGCCCCCTTTGAATCCCGCTCGGGTAGGCGGCTGAGCCCTATACTTCTGAGCTTCCACTTGATAATCCCCAGATTCAGCTGCTTGGATCGCCTTGGGTAGGGTATCTACCCCTTGTCTTTGCAGTTCCATACGGGCATAAGGTTTAACCTTTCCAAGTAGGTGAAGAGCTTTTCTTTGTCCCCCATGTCACGCATTTTTAGCATGAGCGCGGAGAATTCCTGCACGTAGTCCCGCACTGATTTGGTCTGGTGGAGCTCCCGTATCTTTCTCCTTGCGTTGTATTCAACATTTTCGGGGAAGAACTATAGGCGTATGGCTGCCTTCAGATCTGCCCATGTCTTGAGAGCATCTTCACCGGCCCTGATGGCTTCTTACTTCACCCGCCACCAGAGTTTAGCATCACCCTGAAGATACATGGTAGCAGTTGCTACCTTATTACCTTCTTCTAGGCCCCCAACAACATTGAAGTATTGTTCGATGTCAAAGATGAAGTTTTCCACTTTCTTGGCATTCCTAGCTCCACTTTATGGCTTTGGCTCAGGAATTTTCAATTTTTGTGTCGCAGAAGTGGGGTTCACAGCACCCCCGATTTGGTTTCCACCTCCTCGAAGCAGGCCCTGTAAAGTAGCATTGACAACATTGAGCTTGTCTGTCAAGTTGTCAATAGTTTGTTGCACGAAAGTCACCCTGTTGCCTCTTGTGCCCTGTAAGCTAAATCCTTGGCACGCTCCTGTTGTAGTCCCTCGAATTTGCCAAAAATTTCGGCAGCCTCTGTGGCTGCCGTTTGCCAGTCTCCCTCGGAGTCGGGACTGATGTTTTTCAACTTCGGCCTGGAGCACCCTACGGTCCAGGTCATCCAACTTTTGCGCTAGGCTGGTTCTTAGTTCAGGCACCGTATCCACGATAGGCCGTAATCTGTCAACCGTCTGTTCAAGGGCCACAATGCAATCCCCATGATTCACCGTGGTCAAAAATGGTGGTAATGGCAATATGTTCCCTGGTCCGATGTCGAGCCTAGGCTTTGATACCGTTACGAGGCGCCTTCCTAAGATTCCTAGGAAGGGCGATTTAAGGCTAAGCAATTGATGTTAGTTCAGTTACTGTCCACCAACTGAGGTCCCCTCCGTACGCTAGACGAGATTGTCAATGCCATACGGGAAAACCAATGTCAAGAGCAATTGAGAGAACAAAAATGAGAATTGAGAATGAAAGAAAGCTTGATTGCATTAATGAAAGCTATTACAGAAAGGCAACATGGTGTCGAGGGGGAGAGACACCAGTACAGAGAATTGTTTGCTTGCTAGAAAGTTTTTAATGCTTGATCCCCCCTAATAATACTTAAAAAAAATAAACCAAAGCTACAAGACTAGACTTGATTAATCTAGAGAAACATAATGGAAGTACATGAAATAAAACTACCATATATTTACAATGAAAAGGACTTAGTTTTCTACAAGGCAGAAACAGGTCCGTTGTCAGCAGCATTATCTTTGGCATCACGGTCTACGCACGTGGAGTTGTCTGCGCGCATGACACTGTTGGCATCTGCCTGCGGCTGGGCACTAGAAAGGGATATCGGTGGGGCGACAGAGGCACCCGCGCGCTTGTCACTTAGCGTGGCCAAGACCACGGGGTTGTCCGTGACACTAGGCATTGAGAGGCTTGCTAGGACGCTATGGGGCGCGCCCAAGGGGTCATGGGGCATGGCTGGAAAGTCACCCATGACAGCACTCATCCTCACCTAAAGTCTTGTGAGTGGACGCAAATACTCTAATAACCGAGTTATCAACATTATCATTGAGGTTATTAATTGATTATTTCTTAGATTTTAACATTTGATTAATTTATGTTTACTACTCTAACAACATAAAGAATACAATATAACTAACTAAAACACCAGTACATCTCTTTCATGTTATTGTCTTTTATTAAAAATTATTATTTAGTTGCCTTTTAAATAATTTGTTGCGGATCATATATACCTAAAAACAAATCTTATGTGAAAATATATTTTAGAACACCAGTATCATCTCTTCAAGTTACAAACTATATGTATAAATTACAAATTATATGTAAAACTAACTAGAGAACCAATATCAAATTCTATTTAAAAATAAATTCGCAGTACTATTTAACTCAAAATTAGGTAACAATTGAATTTGTACGCAGTTTTAAGGACACATGATTTAATTCAATACGAACAATTAAAAATATTGGATAAATGAATTAAAAACGAATAAATGATCAAACCAACTGTGACATTAAGGACAAGCTTGAACTTAGGTTGAACAATGACCTTGTCCTCAATTGAACCCTTGATGCGGACCCAGTCATGAATGAAGAACAGAACAAGTGAGCAAAATTCTTAACAATAGCTAGAAGGTAAAAATAGACTTTTATTGCCTTGAATCGCATGTTACAATGTGTGATACTAAAGAAACTTTTGTCCTTTATATATTAAGAGAGTTTCAGTCCTAGTACAAGTCTAAAAAGGTAAAAAACTTCTTTTCCCGATAATTGTTGATCCATAATCGACATTGAGGGAGATTCGCGCCGTGATATCCGATTGAGGGCAAACATTGTGATTCCCTATCAGTTGTGCATAACCATCCACTGCATCTCCCGAGGTCTAGAAGTCATACTCGGTCTGAGGTGCATCGCTTTATCGTGTCCGATGTCGGACATATCGTTCATTCTTCTCAGGTCTCGACAGGCCTCTCGCCCCGATAACAATGTTGTGGGTCTGCATTCCTCCCTTCGTTCTTTCATATGGGAATCGGGGTAGACATTGCCCTCGATTTTACCCATGCACATATAGTCACCTCATTTTCTGGAGGGTAGATTTATCGAATTGACAGGAAACAATAAGTGAACCACGGTTCCTTCTTTTGTAAGTTACGACCGAGATGTCGGGTTAACAGAACGTCCCATCAGTTGCATCATTCTGACTTCGGACATGTGCCAGCCGCCGATTGACTATCCTCGAATGGGAAACATCGTGCATTGTTTGCAGGGCCGGAATACACTGCATCTAATGCATAAATGTTGCTAGGGCGTTGGTCATCCCAAATGACATCACAAGGAACTTGTAGTGACCATACCGAGTCCTGAAAGCAGTGTTCAGGATATCTAGCTCCCAAATATTCAACTGATGATAACCTGAATGTAAGTAAATCTTGTAAAACACTCTGGCACCCTGCAACTGATAAAATAAGTCATCAATACGAGGTAATGGATACATGTTATTCACTGTAACTTTGTGTTCAACTAGCCATAATCAGTGCACATACGCATAGAACCATCCTTTTTCTTCACAAAAAAGACCGGAGCACCCTAAGGTGACATACTAGGCCGAATGAAATCCTTATCAAGCAATTCTTGTAATTGTTCCTTCAACTCCTTCAACTTACGAGGAGCCATACGATATGGAGGAATAGAGATGGGATAAGTGCCCGGCAACAAATCAATACCAAATTCAATATCTCTGTCGGGCGGCATGTCCGGAAGATCAGCTGGAAATACATTAGGGAAATCCCTCACTTGATTCAACTGTAGGGGTATCAATACTGTCATCTCTCACATAATCTAGATACATGCCACACCCCTTCTCAACCATTCGTTGAGCTTTAAGAAATGAAATAACTCTGCTGGAAGTATAACCTAAGGTACCTCTCCACTCTAACCGCGGTAATCCTAGCACAGCCAATGTCACGGTCTTAGCATGACAATCCAGAATAGCATAATGGGGAAACAACTAGTCCATGCCAAAGATAATATCAAAATCTACCATTGTGAGCAATAATAAATTGGCTATGGTCTCGAAATCACTAATAACAACCAAACACGATCGATGCACACGGTCAGCAATAATAGAATTTCCCGCTGGTGTAGACACATAAACAGGAGAACTCATAGAATCAAGGGATACACCTAAATATGGAGCAAAATAAGAGGACACATAGGAATAAGTGGAGCCTGGATCAAATAAAACCAACGCATCTCTCCCCTATTAAAACTCTGACTCTTCTTCACTTTCCCAATTTCTGATCAAAACCCTTTGATTTACCCTCGAATTCTCTATTTTCCATCATCTCCTTCAAATATTCATACACTGCATTTCAGACCTTCATATCTTTATCCTTAGTCTTCATACATTCTCTTTGAATCTTCAACCCAGATGTTCATGTCTTCATCCCATCTTCAAATTTTCATATTTTTTCTTCAAACCTTCACATTTCCCAGATCCCAATGGCAAAAACTTTCAAATTCATGCCTCGGCAGACCGCTCCTCCATCTTCTAACTTAGCCACAGACGTTGCGGTAACCATCCCTGAGGTGGCTCAGGAGCCCCCTTGAAGAGCTTCGTACCCAGGGGTTGCTCTATCAGGAGCGATTTCAACGTCGAGAAGGCCTCCAGTCAACAGGATTGAGGCGAGGGAGCATGGAGATATATATGCTCCATTATTGAGGAAACACTACCTATAGTCCAAATAGACTATAATTGGAAGGGTAAGGAGGTGGTCGTCCCCGGTCCCAATGACGATATCACAACTCACGTGGAGTGGTACTTACCCCTTTATGCTCGCCCCTGGTAGACCCATAGTCCTCGACTTCTGTAAAAGGTATGAGGTTTGCCTTGGGTAGATTCACTCGTCCTTTTGGAGGATCATAATCCTCCTCCGACACTTTGTAAACAACACCGAAGCACCCCGATTCACTCTCGACCATCTGCTTCATCTATACAGTCCCTGAATCTTCCGATGGGGATTGATCAAGCTCGTTCCCTGAGCAAGCAAGGCTCTATGCAGCATCGACGAGGATCAGGATTGAGGTTGGTAGGGGAGGTTTGTTCGGGTGAAGACCAAAGACCTCATCCCCCCTGAGTTTCTACCATTCCCTAAAAAGTGGAATGCATCTTGTAAGTGTTTTCCTTCTTGGGTATTCGGTGTTCCCCTTTATTCTCTTTCTAATTGCATGTTCTTGTCATTATGCAGCAGTTTCCCAAGTTCCTAACGTAGTCCCCCGCTTCAAGGAGTGGATCCAGGGGATCTGCAAACATATGCCATACTCTGAGCACACAGGGTGCAAGCTCTCGAGAGGCAAGTGGGAGGCCCGTTATCATAGTGAGGCTCCCTCCCAAATTATTACCTTCATACTCTTGGCTTACACATCGCTAAGTCTTCTTTCTTCTCATTGGTTTGCCCAAGACCACCGAGCTCAGGTTGTTGGATGAGGAAGAGGATCCCTCCTTGATTACCGAACCCTCTACTTTGGGACAACTCGTGGCTACCGCAGAGGAGAAGAAAAAGAAGAGGAGGAAGTCCTCAAGCTCCCCAGAAGACAAGGCAAAGAATAAGAAGGTGACCATCAGGGTCCATAAAATCAAAAAGAGCATAAGTCCAGGGTATCAGACTCTAATTCCCTCTATAGGCTCAGGGACTATCCAAAAAACGATGACCTTGAGTTCATCGCTCATGGGTCGGCCCTTAACAAGGGGGAATAGGCGACAGTCGGGAAAGATGACCACGAGGTCAATCCCCCTTTAGCTCGGGAACCAGTGGGAGAGATAGAGGTTGTGGCCTCTCGAGAAGCCGCTCTCCTCAAAGAGGTAGCTGGTGTCATTGACATCGTAGAGACGGCGTCCTATACTGAGTGCATGCTCAAAGAGGCTCAAGCTGGTAAAGGGAGAAATCAAACTAGACGGCATAAGGCCCATGTAATGCCCTCAACACATTCTTCGATGGCATGGACATGGCTGCATTGAAGGACTTTTTCGAGCTTGGTCACCTGGAGGTCCCAAAACAGGGCATACTATCAGGGGCGAGCGAGCCGAGCTCGAGCCCGAAACTAGTGAAGTGGTTCTATGCCTCGAGTGTGGACCCCGACCATAAGAAAATGGTCGTTCTTACTATCCCAACAGACGCTCGGGTCCTGTCACCTCTAGTATACATAGCCAACTATCTTTGTGTCCTAGTGACCGAGGATGACCACTTGACCAGGCAAAGATGAATGAAGTGGTCATGTCGAGCCTTTTCACTGAGGCACAACAGGCACTAAACCGGGTAAGGCATCTATCCTTTGTAGCCCTTTGCAAACCTTGCTTAGTTTTAGATGTGTTCTAATGACTTCATTATTTTTTAGGCTTTAGTGCTTCATTATAAAAGCTTCCTTCGGTCTCGTTGGAGATTAGCCAGCTCGAGTTCGATCTCAAAGAGAAAATTCGGAAGAAGGACATGTATAGGGCTCTTAGTGAACAACAAGACGAGGCCCTTAAAGACCTCCAAATTTTCCGAGCGGAGCTGGAAAAAGCCCAGAAGGTGGCCCCGACCTTGAAGTAGGATCATGCCGGCCTGGTCGAGAAGGTACAAAACTTTGAGGCTAACGAGAAGCTACTAGTGGTGGCTAACGACGCAACTTCGTAGGTCCAATAGAAGATAAACCTGATCGACCAGCTTCGAGCTGAGATGGATGAGGTCAAGGCCACGACCGAGGCGTGGAAGAGTAGGATGGACCTGTTGGATTTGAAAAACAAGGCTGCAAAAGCGGAGATGGCATCAGAGAAGGACCAACTCTGGGTCGCAAAGGACAAAGCCGATAAGTGGTCTCGGTTAAATGACGAACTTCGGGCACAGCTGAACTCCACTGTCATGGAACGGGATGCCCTCGGCCAAGAATATAATGTGTTGAGGTCCAAATTTGAGGCAGCTTCTGTTGATTCCTCTAATGTTGAGGAAATGTTGGCCTAGTATAAGGCCGATATGGAGGTAGCCGAGGCCCACTTAAAGACAAAACTAAGTACATAAAGTGGTTAGAGTGTTCATTGGTCGATACAGTACGATATTTAGTCATTTTGGTTTGGTATTTTCGGTATTCAGTTTCTTAAAATGCTATACCAGTACCTTACCTAATTACATTTGGTATGATTCTATTTTTCTCCTTTCAGTTTCGGTTTATTCGGTTCGGTAATTTTGATTTATTTGGCTTGAATATTAACTAGTGCATAGATCCATAAACCATAATATTCTTAATTAAAGTACTCAATGAAAACGTTTTAAGCTCCCAAGTGTTGAAAAACTCTTTGTCCAAAATCATCAAATATCAACTAAGAGAAAAAAGGTATATAAAGGAATATATTTGATCATTGGAAATATCATGTTACTTGCTTAGAGTTAATTGTTGAAATTAGAGAATATAATAAGGACTAATCCAACATATGCAACAATAATACATGAGTAACGACGTAAGAAACATCCTATAACTATTGAAATATTATGTTAAACTGCTTGGCAACCTAGAGAGTAAGAATTAGAATTTGCATCATACTTTGTTCCTCCA
Organism: Nicotiana tabacum; assembly: GCF_000715075.1. Lineage (NCBI taxonomy): Eukaryota > Viridiplantae > Streptophyta > Magnoliopsida > Solanales > Solanaceae > Nicotiana > Nicotiana tabacum. The sequence continues at coordinate 117,222,311 of NC_134086.1, read as the reverse complement.
TATCCCAAAATAAGTACATGGTATTTACTATCAACCTCAATATGAATACCAAAGAGAAGTATTGTGTAACTTAGTATGTTAATCAATAATATTTGTAATACGTAATTTAGTATATATTGCGGTACGATATCGGTATTTCAGTATTATTTTTTTAAATATCAAATACTATACCTAATACCAAATTATTTAAAAACTTAAACCAAATACCATACCAAATACCAAAATACCGAATACCATATATAAAAATTTTTGGTTTCAGTATGATAATTCGGTATTTACTATATTATGCACAACCCTAAAAGCGGTTATCTCGAAGAGAGACCCTCGAGGAGATCCATGCCCGAGGTTTTGACATCTCGACCAAGATAGAAGAAGCCAAGAGACTTGAAGACAAGGCGAAGGAACTCTACGAGCTTGAGGGACCCGAAGGCTCCGAGGGTTTGGGGGTTCCGACGGTTCCGATGACGAGTTGAGCCCCGGTGAAGACCATGCGTAAATGCCTTAGTTCTTTTTTAGTTTTTCCTTCTGTATTTTCTTTTTTGTTTATTTTGAGGCCGTTTTGTGGCGCCTTTGTAAATAATTTTTGGAATATATGAAATTTTTCCCTTTTTGGTAATACCACATCTTTACATTCCAACATCTATTTGCAATTTTCTATTTGCGTATCATTTTTAATGCCTTAGCATAAAATCAAATATAGTCTGGAGCGTCCGTTATTTGGAGGCCCGAATGGGGCCCGATTTCAATGGTGGCTCTAGATTACTTGTAGTTTTGAATCTTCGATAAAATAGAAGGCCTTTAAGATGCTTAAGCATCTTAGACGATGTTTTTGTCGAGGGTAACCCTTTAATAGGTTTTGATTTTTTATAAGGTCCTTAATTTCTAAGTACAAACTTCGAACGTCTCCAAGCCATTTTTAGGGTACCGCAACCTTTCATATTCAGGCGCTGCTAAACAGGCTTGGTGCCTCCGAGATTCGGTAGCCCGGGTCGTCCGAATTTTTATCGATCGAAAGTCCCCGAGTAGTGGTAGCATGTGGGCTTTAGGATCTAGGACCGAAGAAGTTAAATGTGCAATAATAAAGTATAAGGGAAGTAGAAGTTTCTTGCATTGCTTAATATGTAGGGTACATGATCGGAGGCACATAAACCTTGTGTTGTGGCTGGAGTGGACTATGTGGGCACGGGTCGCATGACCGTTTGACCCTTATAATGAATCCTAACCACCGAGCCTTAGCTTTTGAAACATAAAATCTTCTTTTCCCTTGCTAAAGATCTTAATCTTAATCCATGGGTAATAGCCCCCAATATCTAAGGTTGAACTTGTGAGGGCTCAGTTACTGTCGATATGATAGAAACAATCATTGATTCCGGATTAAGGCCAGTCTTCAAATCTAAGGTAGCACATTTTACTATTGTCTCGTTAAAAACCTTGCTGAAAAATCCACTTCGGAACAAAACCAGTTCAAGGGAAAAAGAGTGCAACACGTTCTTTAAGACCTAATAGTCATATCTGCCCCTGGTCAAGTACCTGCATACGTTAGTCCGTAATGTAGCAAAATTAAAAAGGAATTAAGTTCTACCTTAGCAATAGTACTACTTTAAGTGTTACATGTTCCAGTTATTTGGTAGTTGTATGTCGTTTACCTCCTTGAGTTTATATAAGCCTTTGTCAGTTATTTTGATAACTCGATACGGTCCTTCCCAATTCAGGCGCAGTTTCCTTTTGTTTGGGTTCCTGGTGTATAGTGTTACCTTTCTCAATACCAAGACCCCGACTTGAAAATGTCGGAGGTTGGCTCTTCGGTTGTAGTACCTTCCTACTCGCTGCTTCTAGGCGGCTAACCGGACCATGGCGGCCTCCCACCTTTCGTCCAATAATTCCAGGCTCGTGACCATGGCCTCGCCGTTTGACTCTTCAGTAGCATACTGGAACCTGAGGCTCAGTTACCCCCTCTCAACTGGTATCAAGGCTTCAGCTCCGTAGACCAGAGAAAACGGGGTGGCCCCGGTGCTTAATTTTGAAGTCGTATGGTATGCCCATAGGACTTCGGGCAAGATTTTCTTTCATTTTCCCTTCAAACTAGTCAACCTCTTTTTTAGGTTTTGGAGTATATTTTGTCTGTTGATTCAGCCTGCCAGTTACCACTAGGGTGGTAGTGCATTGATAGTATTTTCTTGATCTTGTGATCTTCGAAAAACTTACTCACCTTGCTGTCAACAAATTGTTTCCCGTTGTCACAAACGACCTCCGTTGTTATTCCAAATCAACATATTATGTGATCCCAGATGAAGTCAATGACTTCTTTCTCTCAGACCTTCTTTAACTGCTGATCCTCGACCCATTTGGAAAAATAATCGGTCATGAATAGTATAAATTGAGCCTTACTAGATGCCCACGGCAGGGGATTGACGATGTTCATTCCCTACTTCATAAATGACCACGGATACAGGACCGAGTAGAGCATTTATCCCAGTCAATGGATCATCAAGGCGTGTCTCTGGCACTTGTCGCATTTTCGCATGAAGTCTTTTGCATCCTTGTCCATTTTGGTCCAGTTGTAGCCGGCTCTGATTAGCTTCCGAACTAAGGATTCTACCCCGGATGGTTCCCTCAAGTGACCTCGTGGACTTCTCTCATGGCATACTCGGTCTCTCCTAGACCTAAGCATCTGGCTAGTGGACCGAAGAAGGATATCCTGAACAATGCTCCTTCGACTAAGCAAAATCTAGCAGTTTTGGTGCGTAAGGCTCTTAATTACTTGGGATCCAAGGGCAATCTTCCTGTTTTCAGGGAGTATATGTATTTGCTTCTCCAATCCCAAGTTAAAATTGTTGAATTTAATTAGACGTGACCTTTTTTTACCACCTAATTCATCAATTGTACCACAGCCTACGAGCTGAATCCATCGGAGTCGACAAATGACCCCAAGTTAGCCAGTGCATAATAAACTGGCTTGTGATTCATGACTCCTATGAACCTAGAGTTCTGATACCAACTTGTCATGACCCAAGTTCGCCCTCCGTGAACTGTCGTGACGGCACCTAGTCTCTACGACTAGGTAAGCCTAACAAATTACGGAAAATAAATCAACAGAATAAAACTAGCCAAAACTGTAGAAAAATATCAAAATGAAGTATTTAAGATGCCTTCGCGAGGCTGTGGGGTCTTATACCTACGTGTTCGCGAAGATTGTCTGGTGTTCGTGTTAGAGGAGGAAAGATGATCACCGCATTCACGAGTTGGACACGCGTTCGCGAAATAGGAAGATTGGCCAGTGGATTTTTGTGTATCGCATTCGCAACAATGGTCTCACGTTCGCGAAGAAGAACGCGTCTAGGCAGAACATAAATTTCAAAATTGAGGGTTTTGAGTTCATATCACAAAATTGAATTGAGAGCTCGGTAGGAGACGATTTTGGAAAGATTTTTCGGAGGAAGTTTGCGAGTAATGATTCTTAACTCCTTTTTACTTATAACTCATTAACTCCTTTGGGGTGAGAAATTGGGGGAAAACTTGGAAAAGTTCTTAGACTTAATTTTCGAGTTTTGATTGGGGATTTGACATTGGATTTGCATAATTTTGGTATTGTTAGACTCGTTAGTGAATGAGGGTTCATAATCCCTAACTTTTACCCGATTCTAAGGCGTGGGCTTGGGGGCATTTTTGTCATTTTTCCTAATTTTGCGTATTAGCTTAGAATTAATTAGTGGAATCAGTTACTTGAAGTTATATTTACATTATACAATTGATTTGAATATATTTGGGCTATTTGGAGTTGAGTACTCGTGGCAAAAGCATGGTTTTGAGTTGATTTTGAGCCGGTTCGAGGTAAGTGGCTTGCCTAACCTTGTGGGGGGAAACTCCCCTTAGGATTTGGTATTATTGTTATTTGAAATGCCTTGCACGTGAGGTGACGAGTGTGTACTTATGCTAATTGTTGAAAATCTGGTTTTCATTAAGTAACTATAATTGTATTTCCTTTCCTGTTCATACTACTTGCAATTTAAGCTTGTTGTTAGGTTAGGGAAGCATGTCTAATTGACTTAATTGCTTTACTTGCTCAAACTGTCTTATTTGGATTATGTGCAACATGCTAGACTAGAAATACCTATTTTACATTGATATCGAATTTGAATTGAATTGTGTATTCTTCGTGTTGTTACTGTGTGTTTACTTTGGGACTACTGGATGGTATCCCGGTAGATCCCCCTGTATGTTTACTTTAGGACTACGGATCGGTATTTCAGGAGATCCCCCTACACTTTTATATTGGAACTACGGGACTACACCCGGTAGATTCCCCCAGTACTGAGTATTTACATTTGGGACTACGGATCGGTATTCCGGAAGATCCCCGACACTATGAGTTGGACTACGGGACGGCACCCGGGAGATCCACTGGATATTTATATTTGGGACTACAGGATGGTATCTTGGGAGATCCCCGGTTGTTATCTCTGTGTTGAGCTGTATTCCTTCTGTGATTATTTTGTCTCCGTAGTAGTTGTTGTTATTCTTTCTCTCCTGTGTTACTTATTACTATTGTACTTAATGATGTTGTCTTATTCTATATTGTTATACCTTGTATTTTATTTAACCTCAGTAGGGCCCTGACTTTCCTCGTCACTACCCGATCGAGGTTAGGCTTGGCACTTCCTGAGTATCGCTGTGGTGTACTCATGCACTTTCTACGCATGTTTTTCATATGCAGATCCAGGTACTTCGACTCAGCCCTACTACCCTTGAGGTGAGGCGATTTTCCAGAGACGTCGAGGTATATCTGCCGCGTCCGCAGACCGAGGAGTCCCTTTCTATTCTCTCTTAAAGTATTAGCCCTTCTGTATTTTCTTTTGTTTAGACATTCTAGAGTTAGATACTTGTAGACATTCAAAAGCTTGTGATTTTATGAGATTCCGGGTTTTGGGAAATGTAGTTCCAGTTTGAGAGTTGTATTGTATATGCCGAGCGGCATCTTAAATACTTCATTTTGATATTTTTCTACAGTTTTGGCTAGTTTTATTCTGTTGATTTCTTTTCCGCAATTCGTTAGGCTTACCTAGTTGTAGAGACTAGGTACCGTTATGACAGTTCACGGAGGGCGAACTTGGGTCGTGACAATCAGCCTCACCATTTTGATCTCGTGGTACATGTCATAGTGTCCATTCCTTTAATTGGTGTAGGGTCACCTACAATTTGTCCAAGTACCTCGCATCTGTTCTTCTTTTAGTTCAAATGTCCGTTGACTTGATTTAAGACAAGTAGGGAGTCACATTTAGCTTCGATTACTTCGGCCTCAAGGCTCTTAGCCAGTTCTAGACTTGCAATCATGGCCTCATATTCGGCTTCAATGTTAGTCAATTTTATAGTTCTAATAGTATGCTTGATGTCACGACCCAGAATTCCCACCTTCGGGATCGTGATGACGCCTAACATTTCATTTGCTAGGCAAGCCAAAGTTAGAATAATTTTTATCCATTTTTAACAGTTCAAATTAAATAATAACCAAGAAACTGAAATAACATAAATAGAGTGAGAAAACCATAATAACCGTGATATCTAAATACAATCCAAGAACTGGTATCACAAGTGCAGGAACGACTAGAATAATACAAACAGTGGTCTGAATGAAAGTAAAACTGTTTGAAATGAAAAAAATAGCTAGAATAAGGTAGAAGGGGACCTCAGGGCTACAACCGTCGAGCAACTGTACCTCAAGTCTCCGTCAGGCAATCAATACGAGTAATCTACTAACCGCCGCTAGGCGTGACTCCAAAATATGCACAAGAAGTGCAGAGTGTTGTATGAGCACAACCGACCCCATGTAATCTGTAAGTTACAAGCCTAACCTCGACAAAGTAGTGACACGGCTAAGGCGGGTCACTTATAATAACCTGTACACAGTATAATAATGATAACACGAAAGGAGCACAGTAAAGTAAAGCAGTCAACTTATAAAAATAAACCCAATCCTCGAAATTCGGTAATACTAGAAACATCACTCTTCAGAATCTCATATGAAAACACTAAAAGCTAACACAACGTAACAATGAATACAAACCACACAATCTGCTGCGGCGCACAACCCGATCCTACCATACAAACTCAATATCCTCCCCTATTTCACCGTTTCAATATAAATCAGTTGTGGCGCTCAAGTCGATCCCACCATATAATCAGATCAATATCATAATCCTCCCTTATTTCACCATATCAAAATCACATATAAAATCTATTGCGGCATGCAACCTGATCCCACTATATCAATATTAATACTCCCTTATTCCACCCATTACGGCGTGAAACCTGATCCATAAACAAAATCAATAAATGAAATCAACTCAACGACTTAATTCACAAGAATCGTTATGATTAAAGGATATGAAAGCAAAGCCATAAAAGAACCTCGTACCAAGTCAAGGAATGCTATAATTAATACAAGGCAACAAGACAAGCCAAATACAAGACAGTTAAGTATACAAGTAAGACAACTAAGGCAAGTAGCAAATAAATCAAGGAAGCATGGTAGAAATGAATATTTTAATATGTGTATTTTAAGTGACAAGTAGCAAGTTATGACATAGGAAACAATTTAAAGCATGCAACAGTTAAGACATGGAATAAATCAATTAATGAAATACGGGAAAACATGGAACAATTACTTTGGCAATGTATATACACTCGTCATCTCGCATATACGCCGCTACACATGTGATTCACATAACACATAGTTAGGGTTCTTAATTCCCTCAAATCAAGGTTAGACCCAACACTTACCTCGCTCCACAAGCAAATCAAAGCTCAACCAAGGCCTTTTCTCTAAAATTCACCTCCGAACCAACCGAATCTAACCAAAATCAACTTAATATCAACAAACAATGCGAGGAAAATCAATTACAATACATAAAGCTAAGATCTTTATACTTTTTTCTAAAAAGACAAAAAAAGTCAATCCCGGGCCCGCTTGGTCAAAACCCGAGTTTCGAACCAAAACCCAATTATCCATTCACCGCCGAGCCCGATTATGCAATTAGTTTTGAAATCTGACCTTGATTTGAGGTCTATCTCAGTTTTACAAACCCTGCCAATTCTTCTCAAATTCCTAATTTCTACCATGAAAGAGCATAGATTAAGTTTAGAAATCAATGGGTGTTGATGGAAATGGAATAAAATGAGTTAAAGTATACTAACCTATGAATTGGTAATGAATTTTCTCCTCAAAATCGCCTCTAAGCCGAGCTCTAATGAAAAGAAGGTGAAAAATGGGATGAAATCATGTGTTTGAAACATTTTAAAGTCTAGGCATAAGGTGTTCATCGCGTTCGCGCGACACTTTACGCGATCATGAAGTAGAAGCAACCGATGGACTTTGCATTCTTGAGCCACTCTTTGCGTTCGCGAAGGCTTACTCCCCTCTTCCTTCGTGGTCGCGATCCACTAAACATGTTCGTGAAAAGTGGCTGACAGGCTACCTCCCAGGACCCCATACCCCTACGCATTCGCGAGAGAAAGGATGCGTTCACGAAGGGTAAACCCCCCACTACTTCGCGTTTGCGACCAGCTCCTCGCATTCACGAAGAATAAACTCCTCCCCAGCTCAGATTTCCCTTCACTATCACGAGGGAGGCTTCGCGATCGCGAAGCAAATAACACCAGATATCGGAAATAGCCAAAACTAGCAATTCAAGTTCAAATGGTCTGTAGCCTATATGAAACTCACCCGAGCCCCTCGGGCTCCAAACCAAACATGCACACAAGTATAATAATATCGTACGAACTTGCTCGTGCGATTGAAACATCAAAATAACATCTAGAACCAAGAATCAGACACCAAAACAAATGAAGTTTTTAAAAAAACTTAAGAACTTTCAATTTTACAACCAGACATCCGAATCACATCAAATCAACTCTGTTTTGCACCAAATTTTGCAGACAAGTCATAAATACTGAAATGAATCTATACCAAGTTCCAAAATTAAAATCCGAACTCGGTAGCAACAAAGTCAACTTACGCTAAAACTTAGGAATTCTTTAAACCTTTAAATTGCTAGTTTTCAACAAATTACTTTAAATCAAGTTAGGTACTTTCGAATTGGATTCTGGGTCTACACCCAAGTCCCAAAACACTGATTCAGATTCGTTTACACAAAACATTGACTGTAGTCAATTCAAATGAGTTTTTAAAGCTAAATTTCACCTTTTCATAGATTTTTCACATAAAAATTTTTCGAAAAAAGATACAGACTACGCATGCAAATTGAGGAAGACTAAACGAAGCTATTCCAAGGTCTCCGGACACAAAAATGAAGGCTAAAACTAAAATTGACCTATCGGGTCATCACATTCCTCACCTCTAAAATAAGCGTTCGTCCTCGAACGGACATAGAAAGGTACTTGGACTGGTGAAAAGGTGTGGATATCTACTTCACATGTCCAACTTGGACTACCATGTGGCTGCCTCGATCGGTTGACCTCTCAACTACTCTCAAACTTAAGAATAACTCTTAGACCTCAACTGTCAGACCTGCCACGCTAGAATAGCTCTCGGCTCCTCCTCATAAGTCAAATCCTTGTCCAATTGGACTGAGCTAAAATCTAACACATAGGACGGATCACTGTAATACTTCCGGAGCATAGACACATGGAACACTAGATGGGTTGCCGATAAACCATGTGGCAATGCCAGCCTGTAGGCCACCTCACCCGATCTCTCAAGAATCTCAAAGGGTCTAATATACCTAGGGATCAATTTGCCCTTCTTTCCGAACGTCGTCACACCCTTCAAGGAAGAAACCTGAAACATTACCCTCTCTCCAACCATGAATGCAACATCATGAACTCTACAATCGTCATAACTCTTATGTCTAGACTGAGATGTGCGAAGTCGATCTCAATAATCTTGACCTTATCCAAGGCTTCCTGAACCATATTGATACCCAACAACAGAGCCTCTCCCAGCTCAAACCAACCAACTGGCGAACGGCACCGCCTCCTGTACAATGCCTCATAAGGAGCCATATGAATACTTGGTTGGTAACTGTTGTTGTAGGAAAACTCCACAAGCGGTAAGAACTGATCCTAAGAACCCCCTAAATTCATAATGCAAGCGCGAAGCATATCCTCCAATATCAGAATAGTGCACTCGGATTGTCCGTCCATCTAGAGGTGAAATATTGTACTCAACCCAACCCGTGTGCCTAAATCACGTTGTACGACCCTCTAGAAGTGCAAAATGAATTGCGTACCTTGATAGAAAACGATAGAGACGGGCACACCGTGAAGACGGATGATCTCGTGGATGTAGATCTCAGCTAACCGCTCTAACGAATAGGTAACTGCCTGTCACGACCCCGGTTCGCCCTCCGTGAACCATCGTGACGGCACCTAGTCTCTACGACTAGGTAAGCCTAAATTGCGGAAGATAGCCAAAACTTGCGGAAGTAAAACAATTTAAAAAATAGAAATAAGTCAATAATAGTGTTAAATGTGTTGCTCGGCATACACCATATTTATATAGATCTCAAAACCAATATCTAAATCTAAGACTCGGAAACCCACGAATCACAAGCTAAGAAAAACAAATGCTACATAGCTCTAACTCCGGAATTATCTAATAAGAACAGAAAGTACAAAAGGGCTAAATACTAGAAAGCAGGTATAGAAAGGGACTAATCGGTCTGCGGACGCAGTAGATGTACCTCGAAGTCTCTAAGTAGTCGCCTCCCTCAAGGATGGTAGGCCTGAGTAGAAATACCTGGATCTGCACATGAAAAACATGCGCAGAAGAGGCATGAGTACACCACAACGGTACTCAGTAAGTGCCAAGCCTAACCTTGGTTGGGTAGTGACGAGGAAGGTTAGGGCCCTACTGAGGTTAAATACAATATAAGGGTTAACAGTGTGGAATAAAACAGTATAAATAAGTGCAACAGTAAGATGTAACATAGAATTGACAGAACAACAACAACTAGAACAGAGACAAAACAAACCACGGAAAGAAATACAGCTCAACACAGAAACAACAATCGGGGCACCTTACAGGATACCGTCATGTAGTCCCAATTACAACTGTCCAGTAGATCTCCCAGGATACCGTACCGTAGTCCATTATATATATGTCCGAAGGATCTCATCCCGTAGTCCAACTATCGATGTGCGGGGATCTACCAGAATCCTGATCCGTAGTCCCAAATGTAAATATCCAGTACTAGGGAAATCTATCGGGTGTATTCCCGTAGTTCCATATAATTGTGCAGGGGAATCTATCGGAAATCTAACCCGCAGTCCCAAAGTAAATGTGCAGGTGGATCTACCAGGAATCTGACCCATAGTCCCAAAGTAAATAGATAAGGGGAGCTACCGGAATCCCACATCTGTAGTCCCAAATGTAAATACGCAGGAGCAGCAGCAGCAGGAAGATATACAGTAATGGCAAAAATTTCATATTAGGGCAATAAATAATTCTAGCCAAACATGCTGCACAGAATTCAAGTTAGGTAGGTTGAATCAAATAAGGCAATTAAGTCACTTAGACAGTTTTCCTAAGCTAACAACATGCTTAATAGTGCAACAAATAGAAACAGGAAAGGAAACATACTAGTAATTACTTAAAAGAAAACCGTATTTCCACAATTAGCACTCGTCACCTCACGTACAAGGCATTTCAATTACCAAATATACAAATCCTAAGGGGACAAGGTTAGACAAACCACTTACCTCGAACCGGCTCAAAATCAACCCAACACCATGTCTTTGCCACGAGTCCTCGACTCCAAATGGCCCAAATCTATTCAATTCAATTACATAATATAAATAACACTTCAAGTAACTAATTCTACAAATAAATTCTAAGCTAATACGCGAAATTATATAAAATGACCAAAATGCCCCTCAGACCCGCATCTCGGAATCGGGTAAAGTTTATAGTTTCAGAATCCTCACACTCTCACGAGTCTAATCATACCAAAATTATCCAAATCCAATGTCAAATCCCTAATCAAAACTCAATTTCTTGGCCTAAGAACTTTTCCACAATTTTCATACAAATTCTGAAATTAAAGGATGAATTCATGTTTAGATTAATGGGTTACAAGAAAAAATGAGTTAAGAATCGTTACCCAATCGATACCTCTAAAAGTATCTCAAAATCTCGCTCAAATCCGAGCTCCCAGCTTAAGTTTTGATAAAAATGGCTAAACCCTCAATTTTGAAATCTTATATCTGCCCAGAAAATTCCTTCTTCGCGAACGCGTTCAAAGCCTCACGTTCACGAAGCACAAAATAACTTTGACCATTTTTCCTTCTTCACGAATGCGTCCCTCACTCCGCGAATGTGATGCCTTGCACAGACGAACCTTCGTGAACACGACGAGCACCACGCGAACGCGATGCACAAAACTCCTCTGGGCCAATTCCTCTTCTGCGAACGCGAAGCCCAATCGCGAACGCATAGCACAACCATCTAGCCTCTTCGCGAACATGGAGGCCCTCTCTCAAACGCGAAGAAGGAAACCAGAACTGACTGCTGCAACATTTTCTGCAATTTCCTAAGTTCCAAAAATGACCCGTTGAGCATCCGAAACACACCCGAGGCCCCCGGGACCTCAACCAAACCTGCCAACGAATCCAAAAACTTCATCCAAACTTGTTCCAACCTTCGGAACGCTCAAAACAACATCAAAACACCTATTTTTCATCGGATTCAAGCTTAAAAATTCCAAAAACTCTAAAAACACACTTTCAATCAAAAAGTCTACCAAACCTCATCTGAATGACCTGAAATTTTGCGCGCACATCCCAAATGACATGATGGAACTACTGCAACTCTCGGAATTCCATTCCGACCCTCGGATCAAAACCTCACTATCAAACCGGACACTTCAAAAACTCAACTTCCGACATTTCAAGCCTAAATTAGCTACATACCTCCAAAACACACTCCGAACACACTCCGAACCTCGAAATCACCCAACAGAGCTAACAGAACCATCGGATTTTCATTCCGAGGCTGTCTTCATATTGTTCTGACTACGGTCAACTTTCCAACACTTAAGCTCTCATTTAGGGACTAAGTGTCTCAAAACTCCCCGAAACTCAAAATCGAACATCCCAACATATCATATTAGCAGAAATAAACTTAAGGAAAGCAATTAATAGGGGATCGGGGTGTTAATTCTTAAGACAACTGACCGAGTCGTCACACTGCCATTGGAATGAAATGTGACGACTTGGTCAACCTGTCCACAGTGACCCATACCAAGTCAAACTTCTTTTGAGTTCGTGGGAGGACAAACAACAAAATTCATAGTGATACGCTCCCACTTCTACTCAGGAATCTCTAGCCTCAGAAGCAAACCACCAGTCCTTTGATGCTCGTACTTAACTTGCTGACAATTTAAACACCAAGTTATATATGCAACTATATCCTTCATCATCATCCTCCACCAATAATGTTGTCGCAAGTCCTAATACATCTTAGAGGCACCCAGATAAATAAAATACTGAGAATTGTGAGCCTCCTCAAGAATCAACTCACGAAGCCCATCCACATTACGGGTACATATACGACCATGCATCCGTAAATCCCCATCATCTCCAACAGTAACCTGCTTGGAACTACCATGACGCACCTTGTACTTAAGAACAAGCAAATGGAGGTCAACATACTGATGCTCTCTAATACACTCATACAAGGAAGACCAAGAGACTGTGCAAGCTAGAACACGACTGGGCTCTAAAACATCTAACCTTATGAACTAATTAGCCAAAGCCTGAACATCTGATGCAAGTGGCCTCTCACCAATTGGAATATATGCAAGGCTACCCATACTCATAGCCTTTCTACTCAAAGCATCGACCACCATACTGGCCTCCCGGGACGATACAAAATAGTAATATCATAGTCTTTCTATAGCTCTTATCTGCCTCAAGTTGAGTACCTCTTACTTGAACAAATAATGTAGACTCTGATGATCTGTGAATACCTCACACGACATGCCGTAAAGATAGTGCCTCCAAATCTTCAGCGTCTGAACAATGGCTACTAACTCTAAGTCATGAACATGGTAATTCTACTCATGAACCTTCAACTTCCGTGACGTGTATGCAATCACCCTGCCATCTTGCATCAATATTGCACCGAGCCCAATATAAGATGCATCATAATACACCATGTAAGATCCTGAACCTATAGACAATACCAACACTAGCGTCATAGTCAATCTAGTCAATGGGGCACTCTTCTGACCATCTGAATGTGGTACCCTTCTAGGTCAATCTAGTCAATGTGATGCTATGGATGAAAACACCTCTACGAACCAGCGATAATAACCCACCAAACCCAGGAAGCTCCGAATCTCTGTGGCTGAAGTAAGTCTAGGCCAGTTCTGAACTGCTCAATTGTTTTAGGATCTACCTTTATGCCCTCTATCGATACAACATGCTCCAAAAAGGCGACTGAGTCTAACCAAAACTCATACTTTGAAAACTTAGCATATAACTAATTATCTATCAGAGTCTGAAGTACAATCAGAAGATGTTGTTCATGCTACTCTCAACTGCGGGAGTAGATCAAGATATCATCAATGAATACAATCATAAAAAAATCCAAATAGGGCTTGAACACCCGGTTCATCAAATCTATAAAATGTTGCTGGGGTATTTGTCAAACCAAATGACATAACCAAGAACTCATAATGCCCATATCAAGTCCGAAAAGCTGTCTAAGGGACATCGGATGCCCTAATCTTCAACTAATGGTAGCCAAACCTCAAATCAATCTTCGAAAACTCCTTGGCACCTTACAACTTATCAAATAAGCCATCAATCCTCGGCAATGGATACTTGTTCTTGATAGTGACCTTGTTCAATTGTCGATAGTCTATACATATCCTCATCGACCTATCTTTCTTATTCACAAACAACACAGGCGCACCTCAGGGAGAGACACTAGATCTGATGAATCACTTGTCAAGCAAATCTTGCAACTACTCCTTCAATTCCTTCAACTCCGGCGGGGCCATACGGTATGGTGGAGTAAAAATGGGCTGAGTGCCCGAGCCAAATCAATACAGAAGTAATTTCTCTATTGGGTTGCATCCCCAGCAGATCTCCAGGAAACACCTCTGGAAACTCACGATCAACTGGTACTGAATCCATGGAAGGAACATTCGTTCTAGAATCACAAATATAAACCAAATAAGCTAGGCATCCCTTATCAATCATACGTCAAGCCTTGACATAAGAAATAACCCTGCTTGTAGAATAGCCAAGAGTCCCCATCCACTCTAATCAAGGAAACTACGGCATGGCTAAGGTCATCGTTTTGGCGTGACAATCCAATATAGCATGATAAGGTGACAGCCAATCCATACCCAAGATGACATCAAAATATACCACATCAAGAAGTAGGAGATCTACACTAGTCTCAAGACTCTTAATAGTAACCACACACAAGTGATAGACATGATCTATAATAATAGAATCCCTCACAGGCATGGACACACATACAGGAGCACTCAAAAAATTACGAGGTACAACCTGATATGAAGCAAAATAGGATGCCACGTAAGAATAAGTAGAGTCCGGATCAAATAGAATTGAAGTATCTTTATGGCAAACTGGAACAATACATGTGATTATGACGTCGGATGACTCAGCCTCAGGCCTAGTTGGGAAAGCATAAAATCGAGACTATGCCCCATAACTCTAAACTGCGTCTTTGGGATGGACTCAGCTGGCTGACCTCCACCTCTAACGGCATGACCCCTACCTCTAGCTGTCTGACCCCTAGTTCTAGCTGGCTGAGTTGGCGGTAGAGCAACCAGTGCTAGAACAATGGCACGAGAACTCTGTTGTGGCATGTCGCCTAACAATCTCGGATAGAACCTCTTGATGTGACCAATACCTCCACACATAAAATACTCATCTTGCTGTTGTGACTGCCAAAGCTGAAGTTGAAGCTGACCCAAACGAGCCGGATAACCATGGTGATAGCTCTGAATTAGAGGTACACTAATAGGAGCTGATGATGCACTATAGGTTGGCTGTCCAAAATGAGAAACATAAGGACTACGACTCTTTGAAACACTATGAGATGCCTGAAGCGCTGATTGAAATGGCTTAGGAGGATGGCCCTACCAAAAGTACCCCTGCCCCCAGATGAGGCATTGCTGAAACCACCAAAATGACGAGACTTCTTATCAGACACCTCCCCTCTCTCCTAAGCACGACCATCTCGATCTGTCTAGTAATATCTATAGCCGCCTAAAAAGAATTATCACTTCCGGTCTCCTTGTCCATCTGTATCCTGATAGTGAAAATGAGTCCATCAATAAATCTCCTCACTCTATCCCTCTTAGTAGGAAGCAAGATAATGGCATGGCGAACTAGGTCTACAAATCAAGTCTCGTATTAGGTAACAATTATACTACCTTATTGAAGACGCTCAAACTGCCTGCGATAATTCTCTCTCAAAGTGATCAGGATGAACTTCTCTAGAAATATTATGAAAACTGATCCCAACTAAGTGAATTTTGGTGCTTATTGTAGAAAGTTGGCATTTTGAAAGTTTTAGAAATTCCAAAAGTTTGACTTGAAGTGAACTTTAGTGTTATCGATGTTCGTTTGGGTTCTGAGACTTAGAATAGGTTCGTATATTGTTTTGTGACTTGTATGTAAAGTTTGGCGTCATTCTGGGATGTTTATGTGTAATTCGTATGCGTTCGACGAAGTTTGAAAGTTGAAAGAAGGATCTTGATCGTCGATTCATAGTTGGATGTGGTTTGGCATGATTTAAGGCTTTGAGTAAGTTTGTGTCATGTTTTAGGATGCATTATAATGGTTGGTTGGGGTCCCAGCAGCCTCGGGTGCAAATCAAAGTGGGATCGGATTGAATTTTGGACTTAAAGAATTTTTGAAGCTTAAGGTTTCTGGTGTAATTGCACCTGCGAGGTTTTGGCCGCAGGTGCGAGATCGCAGGTGCGGCCCTGTGGTTGCAGAAGCACGGTTTGACTGGAACTAAGAAGCCCATAGATGCGAGGTAATTTCTGCATCTACGAGCCCGCATATGCGAGGAATATTCCATAGAAGCAAAAATGAACCGGATGGGATGGAGTCACAGAAGCGGACGGGCTCCGTAGGTATGAGTTCGCATGAGCGAGATTTTGACTACAGAAGCGGTCCCGCATGAGCTAATTTCTAGCCACAGGTGCGCTTGGTCAGAGTTTAATGAACTTCTGCACCTGTGATGGTTTGTCCATAGGTGGGACCTTTTGGACCGCAGAATCCGAAACGCTGGGCAAAATGCTTTGTTAAGTACGGGGTTTTTGCTCATTTTAATTTCATTTCTTCCAATGGAGCCGATCTTGAAGCGATTTTGGAGCGCCATTTTCATCACCAATTATAGGTAAGTAATTTCTACAAGTTGTGAGTTAAATATATGAATTTAGACTTGTACATTCATGAAATTTTGTAGAAATTGTGGAGCTTTTGAAGAAAACCTAAAATTTGAAATTTTCAGATTTTACCACGAGATTGGACATGGAATTGGGAATAAATTATATATTTGAGTTTGTAATGTGATGGGTAATGTCTACCTTCAAAAAATTTTGAAATTCGGGTATGTGGGCCTGAGGGTTGATTTTTTGACTTTTCGGGCGGAGTTGAGAATTATTATAAATTGTTAAATTAAACACATTGGAGTATATTTTGATTGATTTGCACATTTTTTGACTAGTTTTGTATTGATGGACATCGATTTGAGGTGTTAGAGAGACGTTGGAGCCGGTTATGGAACTTAGAAGCGAGGTAAGTCTAATGTCTAACCTTGTGGGGGGAGGGAATTTATCCCGTAGGTGTTATTCTTATTATATGATACATGTTGTGGGAGATGCTCATGTATGAGGTGACGAGTGTTCGTGCATATGTTAGAATTCCTGGTTATGTCCGAGTAGACTTAGGTGCACGCACATGCTTTGATTGTACTAATTGAGTTATCCTTGCATGTTTAATTCCTTTATTTCACATTACGACCTGAGAATAGGCTTGCATAGAGTAATGGACTCGCTATTGTAGAGATTTGACGAGCTACTTGATTAGCCACAGAATAATTGTGCTTCCCTTACGAATTTCTCCTGCGTTGTGCATTTTCATCAAAAAAACTTTCTTAAATTTCATAACTCATACGTCTATTCGTGAGTGGGGTCAAGGACCAATTAAAGCTTCTTATTCTAATGAGATCAGGACATTCATCTCGGCAGGATATTATTGTATCACACTCTTATGAGATCGGGTCGTTCGTCTTGGCGAGATATTGTAACATACTCTTATGGGATCGGGTCGTTCACCTCGGCAGGATATTGTAACACATTATTATAGGATCGGGTCATTCACCTCGACATTTCTATAAAATACTCTTATGGAATCGGGTCGTTCACCTCGACAGTATCATGTTATCATATTCTTATGGGATCGGGCCACTTGCCTCGACATTTCTATAAAACACTCTTATTGGATCGGGTCATTCGCCTCAGCAACTTCATGAACTACTCTTATAGGATCAGATCATTCGCCTCGGCAGAATCATGTGTAATATTTGAGCTGAAGCCATTGTATCCGTGGGGTTTTCCTAATTTGCGTTATGATGACCTATTTGGTGGGGACCATATTACATACTCCATTTGAGGAGGTAATTGATATTGAGGACTTGTGTTTACTGTTCATATGAGGATCGTATCATGTACCTATATTTGTTTTATTATTTTATTACCATGTTTCATACTTGTTTAATTTCTACTATACTTGATTTATTGCACCACTATTAAGTGTCGACGTCGACCCCTCGTTACTACTTCTCTAGGATTAGGCTAGATACTTACTAGGTACGCATTGATTTACGTACTCACGCTACACTTATTGTGCAGGTATACACATTTGTGGTGGTCTTTTGGGCGCAAAGGTGCAGCTATTGCGGAGACTTTACGGTGAGCTGCATCTCATGTTACGATCCGCAGCATACGGAGTCTCCATCAGAATTATTTACATTTTCCTATCTAACTTGTATTCCAGACAAATGTTGTATTGTTATTATACCTTCTAGTAAATGCTCATGTACTTGCGACACCGGATTTGGGGTGTTCTAGAATTTGTTTATGATTTTGCCTACCGTTGAGACACCTTTACTTTGTATTTTACTTGAATCATACGTTCTATGATTTTTGATATATCAATCTCTCTATCCAATAAGATTCATGATTTCAAAAGTTATAAAAATGAATAAATAAAGTTGGTAGTTCACTGTTGGCTTGCCTAACGACGACGTTGGTCGCCATCATGACCTATAGTGGGTTTTGGATTGTGACAGCCTTGTATCAGAGCGATAGGTTCACTTAGGCCTCATGAGTCATGAGCAAGTCTAGTAGAGTCTTACGGATCAGTACAAAGATATTTGTACTTATCTTCGAGAGGCTATAGAGCTATTAAGAGCACTTCCCTTCTTGATTCCTCCTTGTGTGATTTGATTCCATTAAGGCTTATGCCTTCGTTTCCTTTCTACTCATTCTTATACGATGCAGAGTGCTTGTTATCAATTGGGCATTGATAAGTTGAACGAGTACCGTAGATATGGTGTATGGTGTTTCTCCCTCTGTGTTCGAGTGGGCTATTATCATCGCCTTGTGAAGGGGTGTTCTATCATTTCAGCCTAGTGTTAGTGTTGCCTACAGTCGAGATTTGATATATTTCGAATTTGGTAAAATTCTTGTTAATATTGTGGGGTTGCCTTCCTTGATTGAATGCATTGAGGCTCGTGGTATGTTGGTCTTTATTTGTTTGCCTTTGGGCATAGTGTAGTGAGATGGAACCTAAGAGGAAGTTAGCAAAAATGTTTTTGTGTGCGACCCCATGATCGAATCGATATTTCTAGTGTTGATGGCTCAAGTGAGATGTTCTCTGAGGTGATTTCTATGTTATGAATTTCGATTGTAACAAGAAGGGATTCTTATGGATGGCACAGATCAGTGTGGACCTAGGGACGTTAGTTTATTTCATATAGCAATAACATTGGAGGAGGTAGATATGAGGTTACGCAGGTGGGCGATCTCCTATGAGAAGGTTAGGGATTGCATGACTCCTAATGAAGTTCGTATAAAGAGTCTTGCCTTATATACAATGGGATGCATGTTTTATAATGTGAGCTTGGGTCGCTTGAAGAAGATGGCATTAATGTTAGGAGGTCGAGCGTGTGGGTATGTTTGATAATTCGAGGTGTGTTGGGATTAGTGCAACAAGAACTTATGAGGAATTTGGCTGAACAACGGTGTTGGATCATAGTAATAGGGAAGAAAAGGTCATTGTGGGTTTTAGATCTATGTGATTATAGTGTAAAGCTAAGTGGGGGAGCCCGCCGTTAACGATCGGGTCACGTGATTGTATGCTTGTGCAATTTCTAGTTGTCGGTGCATTGGCAGATTAATTATGACTAAGAAAAAGGAACATCAGGGGTAATTCAGACAAATGACTTGAGGAACGTGTGCTATATCTCGCCTTATCGATTCATGTGTGGGTATTAGGATAGCTCAGAGTTTATGCTTCTGGTGGATGTGATGTACAAAGAAAAAGAATTCATCATGTTGCTTCTTTGTAGGTGTCCATGTGCTAATGGAGCACTAGTGTTTGGTTATATATTCGGGACCAGATCAAAATGGGTAACTCTCAACTGTGGTCTTAGCGAGATCAAGAATTTAAGTGCGGTATCTAAGGATTTGAAGTTCATTACATGTCTGAAGACTAGGTTTTGCAGTAGATGTGAAGAATACTTGGGGAATTTCTATGTTGTCATCGGATCTACGGTGCAGTGTTAGAGAAATGGGGGAAACAACTTCAGATTTGCAGGAGGTCTTTTAGAACGGGTATATCAGTTGGAGATAATATTAAGTGCATAAAGAAGATATAAGATGTCGGATGGGTATTGAGATGATGTGGTCTCATGAGTTGGATCACTTGGGATGAGTGTTGTTTTGAGGTCCATTATGTGTTTGAAGAGAGCTATTATTTGGAAGGCAAGTCGAGAGTAAGTTGGAAGAAGTTTAGTCAAATCGTAATGGTTTGAATAAGCATGGTTGTGGAAATGATCAGTTTCTTCGGCGTGGTAAGGCTATACCAGTGATTTGTGGCTGTGCATGCGGGATTTGACAATCGTTGTGGTTTGATTGATTTGGAGGTATTTGATTATGATGGCATGTTATGCGTAAATGGATCCTGGAATAGTTATGGTGGTTTAGAACACAACTTGAGGATTAATTTTCTGCGGTTATGGAATTTGGTTGCGTGTTGCAATTATTCTTCTAATAAGTGGAGTAAAAGGGGTTCTAACTGATGAAGTGTGTATTCTACTGGTGGTTTAGGGGTTATGATGAAATTCTTGGACTCTCACGTAGCGGTAGGATACATGCGGTGGGCAGTATAGTGATTGGAAGTTGAGGATCAAGTTTAAGGTTTGGTTTCGATAAGAATGTCACGAGCTCGGAGGGGCACAAGAAGATTTTAGTTGTTCGGAATATGCTAGCACTTTTTGGGCGACCGGATGATGGTCTGTTTATGGAAGAAGTGTTGGGTATTGAGATGCAAATGCTTGACTAGCACTATGAAAATAGCATGGTCGATAGGCATTAATATTCATATTTTACTACATGGTGCGGAAGGTTGTGGGGGTATATCCCACCAGAAGATCGTACAAGTGTGATGTATTAGTCGTTCGATTGTTATAGATTTAAATCAGGAATGGAGATTTTGGTACTGTCGCCAATGAGGGAGATTATGACTAGGAGGCTCTCTATTCCTTTGGTTGTAGACTATGGAAGTTTGTTATGGATATGTCTACTTCTCTTATATATCATGAATAGGCTCATTGTGGATCCTCGAAAGGTTATTCGTACAGTATAGGGATATCGGAATCGACTTAAGGTCCGCTAGTAAATCTAATGTGAATGTACGCTCTACATCAGGTCGGATGTGTTCATTCAGCATAGCATTGCTTATGGTGGAGTCTTCGTATGTTGGGTGTTATTCATGTCGTCAACTATTCTCTATAATATTATATTATGCCATGTGGGTTGTGAGGTGACTTGATTATTAACACGTGTTTTGTGGTCCT
The DNA here is from genome assembly GCF_000715075.1 of Nicotiana tabacum. Lineage (NCBI taxonomy): Eukaryota > Viridiplantae > Streptophyta > Magnoliopsida > Solanales > Solanaceae > Nicotiana > Nicotiana tabacum. The sequence continues at coordinate 117,201,160 of NC_134086.1, read as the reverse complement.
ATGTAGCTTGTCGTTATTGCACCTTAGTCGTGCTTGCGTTTTTGTAGCGCGTGATACTATCTATCTCCCCGGGGTCGTATTGATGCACTTGGTGTACTTGTGGTCGATATTCAGGCATTTTATAGGTATGAGCTTTATGTCTTGATGGGTATTTTCCTATTGATCGTTATGTGTGGATCGGGCGGCACGCCACCACGGGTATGATGTTTGGATTAGGTTGCACACAGCAACGGTATCATATGTAGATCGGTTTGCACGCAGCAATAATGAGATATTGAGTACGGTTTCCTATACTTATTTTCGTGTGTCTTGTTTCTCATCTCTCAGAAAGGTTCATAACATCTGTTGGCCGTTTTATTCGTTAAGCGGGCCGGATAGTTCTTTGCCAGAGTTCGTTCTCCCTTATGTGTCATATTTGAGTTGTAGCTGGCTGGCGCTTTAATGGCGTCACTTGAGATTTCAGTCAGTGTTTGAGGTGGCTTATTGTCTGAGCAGCTTGTACTGGGGAGACGAGGTTATTAGACCTGAAATTAGTGTGATCGGATTTAAGTAAGGTATATTAAATAGAAAATATCGTTATTCAGTTCAGAATAAGGTAATGGTTCTTGTAAGGTGTAGAGACTTCATAATTTATTGATTTGGCAGGTGGTTATGAGTTTCTACACATCTCTTTCGACGTGGCAGTATTGCGAGAGTTGGAACAAAGCTTATACAGGTTATGAGGTGTATTGCGGGCATCAGATTCGTGAAATTGCAGCTATTGTGGTCGGTGAATGTTATTATGGGCAAACGACTTATGTGTTGCATGGTCTGATTTCAGCATAGGTTCATGATCATGTTTTGTTATAGTGTGTAGTGATTGATGCGGTGTTCGTATGTTAAACTCGAGTCTCGTGGAGAATTTCGGGTGTTGGAATTTGGGTCTAAGGCTTGTTAGCTAGGGTTATAGGGAGGATCTTCAGTCTAGCTCGAGCTAATGTGCTCACATGGGTTCTGGTGGCACGGGTAGGTGCATGAAGTATTAAACAATGATTTTGGGCAACTCCGGGATGATTCTTGACACGTTCGAGGACGAACGTATGTTTAAGTAGGGGAGAATACACGACCGGTCGTTTTGAACTCTAGTGCGTCGTTTAACAGTTTGAAGCCTTGAGTAGCTTCACTTCATGTATTATGACTTGTACATGTGGTCCCCTATTTTTTCATTATAATAAATATATGAAAATAGGAAAGGGCTTTTTTTATAAAGATGGGCTGAATTTTGGGAAGTTCGGAGTTGATTTAGATGGAAAATTCTCAATTCAGAAGCTTTAAGTTAGAAGAGTTGACTAAAGTTTGACTTTTGAGCATCTCAGAATTGGGATTTGAAGGTTCTAGTAGGTTCGTATGATGATTTCAGACTTGGGCATATATTCGGAATGAGTATTGGGTCACCCGGGAGTATTTCGGTGCTTATTATGAAAAGTTATTAAAAAATTTAGAAATTCCTAAAGTTTGACTTGAAGTGGACTTTGTTGTTATCGATGTCTGTTTGGGGTTCTGAGCCTTAGAATAGGCTTGTATCTTGGTTTGTGACTTGTACGTGAAGTTTGGTGTCGTTCCGAGATGTTTAAGTGTAATTCGGATGCGTTCGGCGAAGTTTGAAAGTTGAAAGAAGGATTTTGATCGTCGATTCATAGTTGGATGTTGTTTTGCGTGATTTGAGGCTTTGACTAAGTTCGTGTCATGTTTTAGGATGCATTGGCATGTTGGTTGGGGTTCGAGGGGCCTCGGGTACGAATAGAAGTGGAATCGAATCGAATTTTGGACTGAAAGAATTTCTGAAGCTTAAGGCTTCTGGTGTAATCGTACCTGCGAGGGTTTGGATGCAGGTACGGCCCTGTGGTTGTAGAAGCGCAGTTTGATTGGAGCTGGGAAGGCCACAGATGCGAGGTAATTTCCGCATCTCCGATCCAGCATATGCGAGGAATATTTTACAGAAGCAGAAATGAACCGGATGGGCTGGAGTCATAGAAATGGAAGGGCTCCGCAAGTGCGAGTGCACAGGAGCGAGATTTTGACCGCAGAAGTGACACCGCATGAGCTAATTTCCTGCTGCAAGCACGCTTGGTTAGAGTTTAATGAACTTCCTTTCCTACGATGGTTTGTCTGCAAGTACGACTTTTTGGACTGCAGAAGCGGAATCGCAGGGCAGAATGCTTTGTTAAGTACGGGAGTTTTGCTCATTTTCATTTCATTTCTTCCATAGGAGTCAACCTTGGAGTGGTATTAGAGCGCCATTTTCATCGTCAATCATGAGGTAAGTGATTTCTACAAGTTGTGAGTTAAATATATGAATTTAGGCTTGTAAATTCATGAAATTTTGTAGAAATTGTGGAGCTTTTGAAGAAAACCTAGAATTTGGTATTTTCGGATTTCTACCACTAAATTGGACATAGAATTGGGAATAAATTATATATTTGAGTTTGTAATGTGATGGGTAATGTCTATCTTCAAAAAAATTTGAAATGTGGCACATGGGCCCGAGGGTTGACTTTGTTGACTTTTCGAGTGGAGTTAAGAATTATTATAAATTCTTAAATTAAATGCATTGGAGTATCGTTTGATTAATTTGCACATTGTTTGACTAGTTTCAGATTGATGTCCATCGATTTGAGATGTTAGAGAGACGTTAGAACCGGTTACAGAACTTGTAAGGGGGAATTTACCTCGTATGTGTTATTCTTGTTATAAGCTACATATTGTGGGAGCTGTGCACGTATGAGGTGACGAGTGTCCGTGCGTATGCTAGAATCCCTGGTTATGTCTGGGTAGACTTAGGTTCATGCCATGTTTTGATTGTACTAATTGAGTTATCCTTGCTGTTTAATTCCTTTTTTTCGCGGTATGACCTAAGGCTAGGCTTGCATAGAGTGATGGACTCGCTATCGTAGAGATTTGACGAGCTATTGATTATCCATCTCCCGCGTTGTGCGTTTTCACTGAAAAGCTTCCTTACATTTCATAACTCATAAGTTTATTCGTGAGTGGGGTCAAGGACTTCGTTAAAGCTTCTTATTCTAATGGGATCGGGTTGTTCGCCTTAGCAGGATATTATTGTAACACACTCTTATGGGATCGGACCGTTCGCATCGACAAGATATTGCAACGTGCTCTTATGAGATCAGGTCGTTCGCCTCGGCAAGATATTGTAACACACTCTTATAAGATCGGACGTTTGCCTCGGCATTTCTATAAAATACTCTTATCAGATCGGGTCGTTCGCCTCGGCAGTATCATGTATCATATTCTCATGGGATCGGGTTTTTCGCCTCAATATTTTTATAAAACACTTATGAGATCGGGCTGTTCACCTCGGCAACTTTATGAACTTCTCTTATAGGATCGGTTTGTTCACCTCGGCATAATCGTGCATAATATTTGACCAAAAGCCATTGTATCCATGATTTTTTCCTAATTTGAGTTGTGATGACCTATCTAGTGGGACCATATTATATACTCCATTTAAGGAGGTAACCGATATTTTAGGGCTTGTGTTTACTGTTCAGATGAGGATCGTATCACGTACCTATATTTGTTTTACTGTTTTATTACCATGTTTCATACATGGTTAATTTCTATTGTACTTGATTTAATGGACCACTAATAAGTGTCTATGTCGACCCCTCGTCACTACTTCTCTAGGGTTAGGTTAGATACTTACTGGGTACATATTGATTTACGTACTCACGCTACACTTCTGCACTTATTGTGTAGGTATATACATTTTTGGTGGTTTTTTGGGCGCAAAGGCGCAACTATTGCGGAGACTTTACGGTGAGTTGCATCCCATATTACGATCTATAACATACAGAGTCTCCATCAGAATTATTTACATTTTTCTGTCTAACTTGTACTCCAAACACATGTTGTATTGTTATTGTACCTTCTAGTAGATGCTCATGCACTTGTGACATCGGGTTTTGGGGTGTTCTAGAATTTGTTTATCATTTTGCCTACCATTGAAACACTTTTACTTTATATTTTACTTAAATCATACGTATCTACGATTTTTTATATATTGGTCTCTCTATCTAATAAGATTCATAATTTCAAAATTTATAAAAATAAATAAATAAAGTTGGTAGTTCACCATTGGGTTGCCTAATGGCGACGTTGGGCGCCATCACGATCTATAGTGGATTTTGGTTCACGACACAACCACTGGGCCCTCTATCACTTCTCTTCTCGTTCCTTGCGGGGTGACGCTCGGATCTGTTTCCTCTTCAGTTCGCATTGTATAGTTGATATCGATCTCGGACCGGTCTTGGCTCAGGATCAATGGCTCTCTTGGATCTATCATCGACCCTGATGGGGTAAACAGATCCAGAAGGGCCCCCTAGTTGGTCGTCCTCGACCCTAATCTTCGACTAGTGCCTATTGGATGTCGGTCCAGGTTACCACCGAGTATTCCACCAAATTTTGTTTTAGCTATTCAGAGGCTAAGGAACTTCCGGGTTCAAGCCCTTGAGTGAATTCTTGAACGACCCAATCATCTACAACCAGTGGTAGGTCTATCCGTTCCATCTGGAACCTTGATATGAACTCCCTAAGCATCTCGTTATCCTTTTGTTTGACTTGAAGAGATTTGACTTTCTGGTTCTCGACCTTGATGGCCCCGGCATGGGCCTTTACGAAAGCATCTACAAGCATAGCAAACGAGTCAATGAAATTTACGGGCAAGTTGTAATACCATATCATTGCTTCCTTGGACAAAGTCTCCCCAAACGTTTTTAGTAGTACCGACTCGATCTCATCGTCTTCCAAGTCGTTCCCCTTGATCGTGCATGTATAGTAGGCCACATGTTCATTTGGATCTGTGATCCCATTGTATTTGGGGATGTTGGACATGCGAAACCTCTTTGGGATTGGCTTTGGTGCCACGCTCGGAGAAAAAGGCTTCCGGATAAATTTCTTGGAATCAGACACCTTTAATATCGGGGGTGCTCCCGAGATTAGATCGCCCCTGGAATTATATGTTTTCACCTTCTTGTCATTAGCCTCAATCCTTTTCTCACCTGACTCCACCCGTTTCGTCAATGCTTAGAGCATTTCATTTCCCCAGGACTCACCCCGAGCTCGGCTTCATCCAGTCTCTCGGTAATTTATTCGTCCCTTCGGGTGCTTTACCGGAATTGTTCAGGCTCCACCTTGTTGGAGATGTGGTTTCGACTCTACAACTATGCTATTGCAACTTGTTAAGCCTATAATATCTCGAAAATTAGTCGTAGGCTCACCTCATCACCCTCGCCTTTGGGCGCCTCTCGAGCCGTTGGTCGGGGTCCCCCGTGAATACTGTTTTCGGGATCAGTTGGCAAGTTGATGTCGATGGCCACCTATGAGTTAGCATCGCCCGGATCGATAATTGGGACACCGTTAGGATCGCCAGGAAGCATATCATTGCTAGGCACTAAATTATTATTTTCACCGTGATGGCTAGACTCAGCGACAACGTTCAAGTAAGTAGACTGAGAGTTAGGCATTTTTGTGCTGACCTGAAATTAAGATTTTAAAAAACAAGCATAAAATAGGGTGTGTTATATGGATTCTTATCAAATCCCTACTATTATCCTTAGCCTCACTGTGGGCACCAAACTGTTCACCTTAAAATTAGGTAACAATTGAATTTGTACGCAGTTTTAAGGACACATGTTTTGATTCAATATGAATAATTAAGAATGCTGAAAAAATGAATTAGAAATGAAGTGGTGCTTATGCTTTCATGAACCGAAGGTCTATAGGAAATAGACTCTCGATCCTCACAAGGTAAGGGTAAGGCCTACGTACACACTACCCTCCCCAGACTCTACAGTGTGGGATAATACTATGTATGTTTGTTGTTGGAAAATGAATTAGAAACGAAATATACGGCCAAACCAACTACGACGTTTATGGACAAACTTGAACTTAGGTTGCACAATGACTTCGTCCTCAGTTGGACCCTCGATTCGGACCCAGTCGTGAATGAAGAACAGGACAAATGAGCAAATTTCATCACAATAGCTAGAAGGTAAATATAGACTTTTGTTTCCTTGAATCGCGTGCTACAATGTGTCAGATTGAAGAAAATTTTGTCCTTTATATAGTAGGAGAATTTTAGTCCTAGTAGGTAAAAAGCTTCTTCTCCCGATAATTGTTGATCTATAATCGATATCGAGTGAGATTCGCGTCGTGATGTCCGGTTGAGGGCGAGCATTGCGGCCCCCTATCAGTGGTACATAATCGTCTACCGTGTCTCCCAAGGTCTAGAAGTCATACTCGATACGGGGTGCGTCACTTTACTACGTTCGATGTCATACATATCATTCATTCTTCCCGGGTCTCGACAAGCCTCTGGCCCCGATAACAATGTCGCAGGTCCGTGTTCCCCTTTCGTTCTTCACCCGGGGTGGACATTGCCCTCGATTTTACCCATACACAAGTACAATTTTTACGAAATTAAAAAAAAAAGTTATTGAGCTCGCTTCAATTTAAAACTATCTTAATCTTAATGTAACAACGGAACCTGAAGGAAAATAGTACTGGTAGTCTGGTACTGTAAGAGCCCGTTTGGACATAAGAAATTTTTTACTTTTTTCTTTAAAAAAAATATTTTTTTTTTTGAAATTAATGTTTGGCCATAAAAATTTCAATTTTCACTTGAAGATGAATTTTGAAATTTCCAAAAAATTTAAAAACTCCAAAAAGTTATTTTTTAAAATTTTCATGATCACTCACAAAAATTCAAAAATAAGCCAAAATTATATCCATGTCCAAGCACAACTTTAACTTTCAACTACCATTTTCACTTGAAAAAAATTTCATTTTTTTTAAATTCGGAAAAGGGCCTAAAATGCCCCTCTACTGTATGAAATAGGATATCCTAGCCCTCTGTTAAAAGTTGGCCCCTTATCTGCCCTTGCCGTCTAAAAATGGGCTCAAAAATGTCCTTCTCCACTAATGGGAGTCTCTGAAATCCACGTGGAATTACATTTGCCTAATTAAAAATTCCAATCCTAGTTTAAAATGCTACATGGATTTAAAAATACCCCAACCCCTCTTATTTCCCTATCCCCTACCCCCGGGCCCACCCCCAATTTTTACTTAACCCGTTATTGATAAGTTAACTCCTCATTCTTTTCACCATTTAACCATTTTACATTTCTCTTCCTACTAAATCCCCAAATTGAACGATGAGCTAGGGTTCTGGAGCAGTGTTCATCTCCGATCGAAGCTTGAAGATTTGGTGTTGAAGTTGTCGTTTTTTGTCAAGTTAGTTTTTTTACTGGTTTATTTGCATTTAAACCGTGGGGTAGATCCATAGAGGTTTGTAATTATAAAAGGGGAATAGAGATGCATGTGACATTTTTTGGTATTGTGACCATTTCATTAGTTTATTCATATGTTTTGCGTCTTTATATGTTTGTTTATTATAGTATGAATCCATTTCTGTGGGGTTGGTGGTCCCGAAATAAATGAATCTTTTTTTAGGGTTTTTAATTCAATCTCAGAATGAATATGTTTGTGCGGTTGGTGTTTTTAATTCTTTTTTATGGTTTAACTCTATTTTTGAACTGTTGCTTTCAATGATGAGGTGGTCCCTTTGTGTTTGCCCTTTTCTTTTTGTTGCATGTGCTAATTGAAGATGATTGAAGAAGTTGATGTTTTATTCTATTATGGTGGCAATTGGGTCATTTCACCTGAACTAGTCTACAATAAAAGACTTCTGCACTCTTGGCTTCGTTATGATGCATATTCACTTTCTTATAAGGACATTTGTGAAGAATTCACTTCCAAGCTAGGGTATATTACTGTTAAGCAGTTGTTGGTAACTGGTGCATCTGGTAGGTATTATTTGGTAGAAAATTAGGAAGGAATTAAGGTACTTAAATTTCTCTTATCTAAGGAGTTCAAGATGCTTGATTTCTTTGTCGTCGATAAGTATGATCTTAGTGTGTCTATCCCAAATATTATCCATCACACTGAGTCATATATTGTTGATATTGATGTTGGGACTGATTGTGAATATGAACTTGGTGATGACATGTTAGAAGAAATGGAAGGTAGTGAAAATGATAGTAATGATTTTGATGGAATTGACATAGAAAAAAGAAGAATTGTGACCAATGGGCTTGAACATTATAGAGAGTTGGAACTGGGAATGTCCTTCAAGGACATCAATGAAGCAAGAGAGGTGGTGGGCTTTTATGCTTTATTTAATAAGAAGAAGCTTAAAGTCAAAAAAAGTGATACAACTAGAGTTAGATACATTTGTCAAACTGGCTGTCCATTTGTGTGTCTTGTTTCAAATGATAAGAATACATCTACTTGTACAATCAAAATATTGAAGTCCATACATTTATATGATGACTGTTTTGATAATCCTAGAGCTGGTTACAAAACTTTGGCTTTGTATTTCAAGAAGCATGTGCAGAACAATCCTAAGTATGCTGTAAAAGATATGAGAGGGCGGTTGGAGAATACCTTTCTGGTGAATGTGTCTAAAACTAAGCTAAAAAGGGCTAAAAGATTGGACCTTGAGAGGCTAGAGGGCAGCTATAGAGATGAGTATAACAAGTTAGAAGCTTATAGACAAGAAATTAGACATACAAATCGAGGAACTGACTTTGTAATTAACCTATCAAAGGATGCACTTGAACAAGGAAAAATGAGGTTTTTAAGAATGTACACTTGCTTCCAAGCTCTGAAAGAAGGTTGAAAAAATGGTTTGAGACCACTTATTGGTTTGGATGGTACCTTCTTGAAAGAAAAGTGCAAGGGTCAGTTACTGGTGGCAATTGGACAAGACTGTATGAACCATTTTTATCCACTTGCTTGGCCAATTGTGGATAAAGAAAATAGCAGGATCTGGCAGTGGTTTATGGAGCGTTTGAAGTTGTCTTTGGATTTGAAAACTGGGTCAAATGTAGCTTTCATTTCTGATATGCAAAAGGTAATTAAACATGTTGATCTTTATTAGTTATTTTCATTTGTTTTGATGTTTTCTTTGAAACAGAACTGATACTTTTATTCTTTTTGATCATGTGAAAACTGTAAGGGCTCTTGGATGCTGTACGCACTATACTCCCAGATGCACATCACAAATTTTGTGTGAGACATATTGAAGCTAATTGGATGAAGAAGTGGAGGAGTGGTGAAATGAAGAAACTATTATGATGGTGTGCCTGGAGTACTTATGATGCAGAGTTCAAAGACCAACTAAAGAAGTTAGGGGAATTGTATGAGGAAGCAGCAGAAGATATACTCAAATATCCACCACAAGCATGATATAGGGCCTATTTTGATGCAAAGTGTAAGAATGAAATGGTTGATAACAATTTTACTGAATCATTTAATAGTTGGATCCTTAAAGCTAGGCACAAACCATTTATTAAAATGTTGGAGGATTTATGAGTGGAAGTCATGAACTTGTTGGCAGACAATGAGAAAAAAGTTATGAGTTAGACTTCTTATATAAGTTCAACTGCTATGAAGTTGTACAATGACTACAGGATTATTGCTAATTTGTGCAAAGTTGTATTCAATGGGGACCATGGATATGAGATATCCGAAGGAGATGATAGGCATACTGTGGATTTGAAGAAAAAAAGATGCACATGCAGACTGTGGGACTTGAGTGGCATACCTTGCCCTCATGCAATCAAGGTAATGAATCACAATAAAGATGACCCTTTAATCGGTGTTAATTGGTGGCATATCAGAGATGCTTACATGCTGACATATAAGCATAAGTTACAGCCTGTTAGGGGTCTTAAATTCTAGAAAGTTGATCCTGCTCAAGCTATGGAGCCCCTAGAGATTGTCAAAATAGTTGGTCGACCTAAGGTGAAAGAAATAGTAAACCTGATGAGGCAAGAAATAGAAAAGGTTTGTGAAGTTTATCAAGAAAAGGAAGAGTCATGGAGTGCAACAATTGTGGTGAAATTAACCACAATTGTAAGGGTTGTCCAAAGGTAACATAGATTTATTTCTTCTTAAATTTTTACTTACTACAATTAAGTAACTAATTTAGTGTTTTGCAGGATAAGGTTGCTGGAGAAATCTGCAAAACCAAAAAGAGAAAGGCTTCAAACAAAAGCCAATCATCACAGTGTTCACTGCTTGAAGATGAAGTATCGAAGATGAAGTGTCTGAAGATGATACATTTGAAGATGAAATATTTGAAGAAAAAGTTGTTGATGCTGGAACACAAAAGACAGTACAATCAATGTTCAACAATGAAGATGAAACACAACAGTCCACTGCATATGGTCCTTCCATTGGTGATGAAGAAGATCCACCATTAAGGCCCAATTTCTTTCTAAGAAACTAACAAAGTTAAAGGTGAGAAAGTCTCAAAGTGCCACCAACTGGAAATAGGAGGATTCCTTTTATGGGTGATGATAATGGAGTTTGCACACCAACAAACCATCCATATTCCCCAACCAAGACAACCTGGAAGGGGAAAGCAGTAGTCACTTCAAACCAGCTTGAACAACAAAGGAGAAAGAATATTAAGATGATGGGAATAAAAGGAAAGAACCCATGTGAAGACTAAATCTGCAGATTTCTAAATTGTTTTGAATGTGATGGCATTTGATGTAGGTGGTTCTAAAGTTATGTTTTGTTGATGGACAACCTTTTTTGCTACCAACCACAATTATGGTTTTTGTGGTTGGTTAACCACCTACTTGTTAATGACTTTTATGTTGATATTTGTTGAATGACTAGTTAACTCTGTTGATTTCTATTATCCCTTGAATGACTAGTTGATGACTATTTGTGCTTGGTTAATCGCCTATTTCTTCTGTAAATCTTGTTTGAATCTGGTCCAACAGGTATATGTGAGGGCATTTTAAACGTTTTTCAAATTGTACAGGGTCATATATGAGTCAGTTATGGTAGTCAATTCTCAAACACTTCACACCATATCAGTTTACTCACACACCTATTTGAGACCAACAAACTAATTATCACAGTAAGTAACTCAGTCATAGACACAAACATTCAAATGAATGGGAATGACTTCATTGAATCCTTGCACAAAAACATAAAATTTCATTACATAATAAAAGACAACAATTAAGCCACAATAACACTATACATATCATTTCCCCCCTAATCCAAGGAACATAACAAAACATCCCAATATCACACAAATAAAAATTCACATCTTCTTCCGAAAGTTAGCAGCACGCACAACTGAGTACTCTAAATCAACCACTGTCTTCATTAGAACATTTCTTTCCAATTCCAAGGATTCTATTCCTCCATGATCAATGAGCATCATAACATTCTCAAGATCGACAACTTTCTTTTGGAGTACATTTCTTTCACGGATTAGAGCTTCATTTTCCTTCTTTAAACTACATATGAGATTTGAAATTCTAGGAGGAAGCTCCTCATCTTGCCATTCCCAATAGGAACATTTTTCATCCTAAAACCAAAAAAAAGAAATTACAGTCAAATCGAAATAATTAAAAGAACCCATCAATAAATTTACTTACCTCATGCTTAGGGCACTTGAAAAACCTTCTCCCAGTATTTAAAAGAGTCCACGCCATGAAATAATTAGCAGCAAGTCCACAACGACACCTCCTAATCGACCCATTTAAGCTACTCGAACATTGCGACATTGTCTTGGAGAAATCTCCAAAACAAACTGAGAAAGATGAAAAAGAATTAAACCTAAACTAGAACCCAACTCGAAATCGACAAGGTGACCCAATTAGTAGGAGAAATCAGACATCAATGAAGGTCAATTTTTTTTGAAGGAGAAGCTTTTGGGATGAAAATGGGGAAGAAAAGGGTCTGGTAATTAGAATTAACCTAACGGCTATATTAAGTAAAAATTGGGGGTGACCCGGGGGTAGGGGTAGGGAAATAAGAGGGGTTGGGGTATTTTTAAATTCATGTGGTATTTTAAATTAGGATTGGAATTTTTAATTAGGCAAATGTAATTCCACGTGGATTTTAGAGTCTCTCATTAGTGGAGAAGGACATTTTTGAGCCCATTTTTTGACGGCAAAGGCAGATTAGGGGCCAACTTTTAACGTAGGACCGGGATGTCCTATTTCATATAGTAGAGGGGTATTTTTGACCCCTTTTCCGTTTAAATTTTACAGTTCTTATGTCCAAATGCCCAATAAAGAAAAAAAATAATCCAGGGTCCTTTCATATATAAGCTCCGGTAGCGCCTATTTTTCTCTCATATCACATCTGATTACTCTTCGTCAGCAAGCATTCTCACTCAGGTAACTGCCGATCTCTCTGAATACTTCTTCTCACTACCCCGGGCCTCTATCTACTTCGATCGACGGTTTTGATCTTTCTATAATGTTCTTCTTTTGATTGTGGTCGTTAGATCTAGGGATTTGTTACTGTCTGATCTGATTTGTAGTTACGTTTTATGTCAAATCAATGCGAAGATCCGAGCAATTTGCGTGGTTATAGGCAGGATTTCACCTTTTTATGGTGTGAATTTAGTGATTTTTTACAGTGTACATTGTATTTTGTTGTTATTGTTAAATTTTATTACATTGTTGATGCCTGTGAAGTGGGTGATATTTTCATTTCATACTAACTGTTTGAAAATGTTTTTTTTTCTTACGGCTTTGAATTTGCGTTTCAAAATCCAGGTGGTATACGATCTATTGCCTAAGATCTGATTCAGCAAAATCTACTAAGCAGCGAAGATGGTAATGTTGATAATTTTGTAACAACATAGCTGTTTAGATTGGAATGTTTTGTGACTTTCTTTCAAAAAATTAGTGATTAGTAACTCTACACCGTCGTTCTAATATGTGCTGCAGGTTGTTCTAGCAGCTTCGATAATTTCTAAATCTGGCAAAGGTATGTCGCGTTATATATATGTTCTTGGAATCTTCTGGTTTGTGGAAACTAGTGTGATGTTAGTTGATGACTTTTATGGTAGCATTCTACTCAAGTTATAGCATGTACACAATAATTGCTACTCCCTCCTTTTCATTTTATATGAGGTGTTTGACTGGACTTGGAGTTTAAGAAAACATGTTTTCAGCTTCAAAATGGGAATGCTACGATAAAAAAGCTTATAGATATAAAAAGGTGTCATTTTTTTCGGTAATGGGGTTTTAAGCCAAACTTGTGCTATTTTGGAGTCTAAAGCTTGGAATTAACAATTCTGCATTAGAAAAGAAGTTGCAGTTTGAGTCAATTTAATATGTAAACTTCTTGAAAGAAATGTGAAAATTGCAGATAAGCCAGAGGAAAAAGTTCCATTTAGTTAACCACAAAGAGTAACTAACCTCTAAGACATATGTGATATTGGACATGTAAAATGTGAACTTGCAAGAGACTAGGCTGATGCTACTACCGATACAGAGAAAGACAAGGACTTGATTTCTATCGATGTGAAATTCATTCTATTTCTCTGATGCGCATGTCGTCGATATTTTACTTATGTTTAACCAGTTTTGTTGCAAAGATGCCAGAGGTGTTCACTTTGGTATCATATTGTATTTGATTATCTGTAATGGTTGGCACTTGTCCTCAAAAGATATATTTATCTTTATAATCTGCAGTTATTTCATGGAAAAAAGTTTTTGGTTTTTTACTTTTTTGTTTTGATCTCTCTTTTTGGTGTTTTACTAGTGTATGAGATGTCTTAATATTTTGTGGTTACCTAGTAAAGACATTTATTTTAAGAAAAGTGCGAGAAAAAGATTCTAATGCCTCGTGAGTGCTTTAGAAAATAGTAATGTTTTGTCCTACTTAATCAGTTAGGATAATATGTGACAATCACTAGAAAGAAGTGTGGCAGGCTTCCTGTTGTATTGAGAGAAGAAGAAAGACAAGGGAAGAGAAGAGGCGGCGTGGTGTAACTGCTTTGTTTTTTTTTTTTTTGTAGTTTAGATGTGACTAATAAATATAATTCAGTAATGTTTTCCTAGAAGGGAGGGAAAAGGAAATGAATGTTTTGCAGAAGAAAACAATAAATCATGGAATGCAAACTTGAATTAGAAAGAAATGGGAAGTGGAGAGACAATTGTTAACCCTCTAAAAAATGAGAACATAGTTGGAGTAATAACTCTAGCTGTTTGTCTTTTGTAGCTGTTATGTCCGACCACTATTACATAACGATAAAGCTGGGGGATGGCCAAATTGTTGGAACCACCAAGGGTTCTATTTCCTCCGTCTGATTATACTTTTCACTTCACTGTGATGTTTCCATCTTCTAATTTTGTAGGTCTAGGTCAGAATTTTGTTGAATTTCTGACTCTTTCATATATTTCAGTTGAATGGAAAGTCTGTCCACTATGATAACCCCTCTTGTAGGGAATCAGCTGTCCCATGATGCTGTCTGTTTTATAATTTATTGATTTTCTACTGCAGAAGCAGCTTCTTTTGTTTGGCTGTGTTAGGACTTAGGATGTGCTATTCAACATTTTCTTGCATCTTGATGTCCAATATTCTTCTATTTATGTAATAGGATGGATTTGCACTGATCACTACTGTATCATCTCATTGTCTTTGCAGCACTTGTCTCGAGGCAGTTTGTTGATATGTCTCGTATAAGAATTGAAGGGTATCTTGCAGCTTTCCCCAAATTGGTTGGTACAGGAAAGCAGCATACATATATTGAGACTGACAATGTGCGATATGTTTATCAACCGATAGAGTCTCTGTACTTGCTACTTGTGACCAATAAACAGAGCAACATTCTTGAAGATCTGGAGACACTGAGGCTGCTGTCTAAACTAGTATCCTTTCTCTTCTTCTGATACTGAAGTTAAATTATCCTTTCTTCTTAGCTTTATTCATCTCTGTGCATAGAATATTGCTTCTTTTCAAGAGAAATGCTTTTCCTCTTTTGGTTTTTAGTTTCTTTAACCTGCAAAATGTAACTCTAAAACTCAGTCTAAATATTTATAAATAAACAAGCTTTCATGTGCATGCTGCTAATTTTTTTTTTCTGCAAATGGAAACATTTGGGCCTATTCCTTGACTGTTATTAGGTGCCTGAATATTCTTATTCACTGGATGAGGAAGGAATTGGCAGTACAGCGTTTGAGCTTATTTTTGCATTTGATGAAGTGATCTCTCTTGGACACAAGGAAAATGTCACAGTTACACAAGTCAAGCAGTATTGTGAAATGGAGAGCCATGAGGAAAGATTGCACAAGTTAGTCTTACAGAACAAGATAAAT
The DNA here is from genome assembly GCF_000715075.1 of Nicotiana tabacum. NCBI lineage: Eukaryota > Viridiplantae > Streptophyta > Magnoliopsida > Solanales > Solanaceae > Nicotiana > Nicotiana tabacum. The sequence continues at coordinate 117,185,954 of NC_134086.1, read as the reverse complement.
GAAACTAAGGATGTCATGAAGCGTAAAGCCAGTGAGATTGACAAAAGCAAGGTAGTCCAGAAGGCACACGTTACCTGTGCTAAATGTTTAATTTCTTCCCTTTTCATGTATTTGGTCTATTTGATTGTACTGATTACACCATTTTCTACACATCTTTGCAGATTGAGAAGAATAGAGGTGAAAAAGGAGGTTTCATGTCTCTGCAATCCATGGGTTCTGGGAGAATCGATACTGGCTTTGGCAGTGACTCAGGCATATCTAGCGGAGGAACTGGTGGTTTTGGTAGTGGTTCTGGATTTGGTCTAAGCCCTGACGTAGACACATTTTCCACCAAATCCAAGGGTTTGTATTTGTTTCACCCTGTCATTGTGATGTGTCTTTTGCTCGTTACTAAACTTCTGTAGAGGGGTACATCACCAAGTTTTGCATGTTTGCTTGTGCAACTTCTTATTCTTATAGATGTTTAGTATTCTGCAGACACCCTTTTGCTGCTAAATGCATATATTGTGTAGGGAAGCAGTAAAGTTTTGATGAGTCGCCCTTTTTGATAAATGTTCGATATAGGAATCACTTAAAAAGAAAATAGTAGGAAAAAATGCTTTATAGGTGATGAAAGAGAATGAAAATGACGGACGAAGAAGAACACACAACTTCCCTCCACACATTTTCCTCACAAAATGTAGAAGGTTGATAAATGTGACACTGAGAAAATCAATCGTACAAAAAAACCTTAAATATTCTTGAAGAAGGAAGGGAAAACAAAACCTCCTTTTGTTTCCGCTTTTTTCCTTTTAAGAGATTTGTATAGTTCCCTCTTTCTGTGTCTGTGACAATGTGTTTTTGGGCTGATTTTTTCTTGATAGATTTTCATAGAACTTTTCTCGTGTGTGTGTAGTTTGATGGCCTGGAATCAGTTGGTAGGCCTGAAAAGTTTTTCTATATTGGGTTACTCTTTCTTGGCTGTGAAGCATGTTTCCTTTTTATCCTTTGAAATATCAAAATTTCTTATTTCTTGGTAAACCTTGAGAAAATTGGTTGGAAACCAATTATAAAGATGTAGCTTATGACATTTCTGCGTACCAGGTCGTCCAGCTGCATCTGCTACTGCTCCACCAAAAGGTCTTGGTATGCAGCTAGGTAAAAATCAGAAGACCAACCAATTTCTGGAATCCCTGAAAGCAGAGGGTGAAGTTATTGTCGAGGATGTGAGACCAAGCATTGGTCAGGCCAAACCAGCTGCTGCTCCACTAACTGATCCCGTCACATTGACTGTTGAAGAAAAGATTAATGTAACACTAAAGCGTGACGGTGGTGTCAGCAACTTCGATGTCCAGGGTACTTTGTCTCTCCAAATTCTGAATCAAGAAGATGCATTTATCCAAGTGCAGGTTCTCTCTCTCTCTCTCTCTCTCTCTCTCTCTCTCTCTCTCTCTCTCCCTCCCTCCCTCCCTCCCTCTCTCCCAAGTTTGCCGAGTTTCTCATGTGCTGAGGCTCCCTGGAAAGTCTAAAAGTGTCAGGAGTATGTCCAATGTCAATAATTTTATTTGTATTCCCTATCTGTGAAAAAGAAAAAAAGAACCCAGTAAAACTTGCAGTTTGCATGTTGATGTCCTTGTGAAGCGGAGTTCGTCATCTATGTCCTCTGCAGCAAAGCACTGTTTCTAGCTCTACTCATTTGATTGCATTTGATATGCGACTGGCAAACAATTGAAAGAGGGCACAGAGAACCTAATGTTTGTTCCAGCACTTGCAATAAATGATTTCTCCTCTAAGGAACACTAGTAAAACATTTCCATTGGTACACTCTTTATAATATAGCTGAAGACTCAACTAGGCCTTTTTCCATTTGATGAAGCTAGATTCTGTATCTCTGCATTTGGAGGTCTATCTGACGCCAGAAGGCACTCATATTTGCTTTTGCTTCTGTGAATTTTGTGATAATGTAGTTCACGTTCATTCTGTACTTTACGTTCAGATTGAAACCAGTGGTAATCCAGCAATCCTCTTCAAAACACACCCAAACATGAACAAGGAGTTGTTTTCTAATGAAAATATCCTAGGCCTTAAAGATCCAAATAGGCCATTCCCCACGGGTCAAGGTGGTGACGGCGTTAGTCTTTTGAGGTGGAGAATGCAAACTGCAGATGAGTCAATTTTGCCATTGACAAGTAAGCTTAATGAATTTCAGTTGACCCTGCTCGAAATCTCTATGCTGTCTTCTGTGTTTTATTAATATTATACGGTATCATTGATTTCAAATATTTTGTCTCAGTTAACTGCTGGCCTTCAGTTTCTGGAAGCGAAACCTATGTGAATATCGAGTATGAAACCCCTGCACAGATTGATCTACAAAATGTTGTAATTTCTGTACCCCTTCCAGCTCTTAGGGAGGCTCCAAATGTACAACAAATAGACGGAGAGTGGAGGTGATCTTTTGAATTTAACTTTTGGTCTTTTGCTAGATTTTAAAGCTCACCCCTTTATATCAGAGATTTATTCTCACTGGATTTCAAACTGAATCTAACATAGATCTTATGATAGAGGCTTTCAAGGCTGAAATGGCCTTGCACAGAGATCATAATACTTCTAAGATGCTCATTTGTTTATTGCGAAAACGTTCAGTTTGTATCACTATGGTGAGAGCAAGGCAGTTGTTTCATGTGTTTTACTCATTTGGTTGCTTATAGATAGGATTTTTGGAGAATCGGTGGTTTAGGAAGTTCATTTGAATGCCACCTAGTTATTCCGGCTGCAGCTAAAGCTGTATTGTTGTGTGGTATGATAAGTGTTGAGGAAAATGGACAGGCAGCGGAATTGCAACACAGAATGTTTTATTTCAGCCCTTTATCATAGACCTAGTAGATAGTTGGCCAAGGCCCCGATACGAATTGACCAAAGATTTTATTTAATTACTGTTCTGAGGCATAGATGATTGACTGACTTTGTGTTACTGGTAAGTTGTATGGAGCTGCTAGATTGTGCTGTACAGATTGCCAAATATTCTATCTAGAACTTAGCATTTTTCGCCCTCTGATCGCAGGTATGACCCCAGAAATTCTGTTTTGGAGTGGTCTGTACTTCTCATTGACAATTCAAACCGCAGGTTAGCTTTTATTAAAGTTTGTCCTTTTGAAGCACACAGCCATTAAGGCTTGTCTGTCTTTCTAATGTGTAAGTTGGAAACTTTGCAGTGGAGCACTAGAATTTGTTGTTCCGGCAGCCGATCCCTCGGTCTTCTTCCCAATTTCTGCACGCTTCACTGCCTCAAGAACTTTCAGTGACCTGAAGGTTTGCTCCTAATCCTCCATGTTATATACTTATATTGCTTCAATCAATTTTGGCCTTCAGTTGGGGAGACTCTTATTTTTCCCGGGTATGTGCTGACCTGATTAGACAGCTCGTGTCTGGAGATTATTTGATACTCTTGATACACATGCACAGCTAATTTGATTTATTTGCATGCAATCCTTATATCTGATCTGCCATTATACCTATTCATTTCCGTGGAAGAATCTTCCTGTGGCTTGCAATCCTGGTAACTGTTACAAAATGTTGGAGTTTTCTGTATCGTGATTCTATGCATGTTGATCTTTTGCTGATATGTATCATTTATATAAGTTATCCAGTTGTGTCACGGAACTTCCATTTGGGAAATTTGGACACAACAATTAGTGTGCTGGACGACGATATAAGTAACGTCAAATCTAAATACAGTCCCTAGTTCTTTGATTAATATGAAAGAAATATAATTGCTCTACAGGAAAAATAACTGAATATCTATAAAGATCCAAGAATCAAAAGACTCGTGATTATTGTCTCTTTTCACCTAGTCTTCGCTTCATAGTATGGTGTGTCAGCTGATATCTTTTGTAACTGTGCAATTGATGTGTTGCTTTGGTTGAGATCAAGTTTAGTAGTAGCTGTTCTTATCAGTTTTTTTCACTATGCTCAGTACAGTTAATCTCCAATAGCTTGTATTAACCATGTGTCCGGAGTTGGTTCCTTTTATGGTAACTTGATTTGATGTAAAATTTTCAGGTTGTCAACATTTTGCCTATAAAAGGTGGGCCTACTCCTAAGCATTCTCAAAGAACACAGCTGGCCACGGAGACTTACCAGGTCGTGTGACCATAATGCCAGGCAGCATCAGATGTGCCCCTCTAGCAACATTATAGGACTGAATATTTCATTTTTTAAATATTTTTTTGTTTAGACTTATATGCTTTTTCCTTCCCCCTTCCAATATTTTTTTTTTTTGCAATATTATGTCCGACGATGGGAGTGACTTCTTAAGACTGATCTTTGAAAATCTTGTGCATTTATAGCTCAAGGCTGGCTATCAACAATGGCTTAATTGAATTTAATACTACTTACCTTAATTTGACGTGTAGTTGCTTTGTGTATTCTCTTTCTATTATTGTTTTCTTTTCAAGAACTAAAATTTCAGCATTCTCTCACCTTTTTCCAACTGCGTTGAATCGGTTCTTTCAAATTTCAATCTCGTTCAAATTCTACAGTTTTATCTTTTTATTTGTTTTTCTTGAAATGCTAGTAGTCTCGTCAGATATCTCTTTGACATTGAAAATATTCTTTCGTTGATAATTCTCTAGTCTTACATAAAAAATTAAATATTTAACAGCTTCTGCTTCAATTCCCAAGTAAAAAAATAAAATCGAATCACCCATTTTCTATTTCGAATGGTTCCTTGTTCACTTTTGGACTTTTAGGGTGTGTTTGGTAGAAGGAAATTTTTTTTTTGGGAAAATATTTTTAATTTTTTCATGTTTGGTTGGCTTAAATGTTTTGAAAAATATTTTCCTTATTAGAAAAAGAAAAAATATTTTCCAAAACTCATTCTCAACTTTCTCCACCCTTACCAACCCACCCCACCCCCATACCCAACCCCACCCCACGCATATTCACCCAACCCCCTCTCTCCAAAAGGTTTTTTTTAATCATCACCCACCCTGCTAACTCCAAAATTGTAATATTAAATTGCTGTTTTTTGCTTTTCTGCACCCCTGCCACCCCCCCCCCCCCCACTTTTTATTTTTACTTTTTTTTATTTTCAATTTTTTTTGCACCACCCCCACCTGGCAATTTTTTTTTTACTTTTTTTTTTTTGTAATTTCAAATTTCTGTTTTTTCGTTTTTCTTTACACCTCGTCCCCCTCCCCGAGAATTTTTTTTAAATATATTTTAGTTTTAGTTTTTTCATCTTTCGGTTTACAGGTTCAAAATTTTACAAGTTCCAAAGTTATGAGTTCGGAGATTTATGTGTTTGAAAGTTGACGGGTTTAAAGTTTATGAGTTCAAAAGTTCGTGGTTTGGAAAGTTTAGCGGTTCGGAAGTTTATGAAATTTGTGGGTTCGGAAGGTTGTTGGTTAGAAAGTTTATGGCATCATGTTTATTGTATATAAATTATTTATGAATACTCTTGAGAAGTTATTTTCCTTAATTTGCGTACCAAACACCGAAAAATGAATAAGATTACCACTTGTTTTCCAAGAAAACATTTTCTTGGAAAACATTTTCCGTTATACCAACACACCCTTAAACTTCTTTCGATTTCTTTATATTCGGGAGCAATTTAAAAATAGTCAGATTTACAAGTGGTCATTCAAAAATAGTCACAGTTTCAAAAGTTATCCAAATTTAGCCACTTTTCATGTAAAGATAAATCTGAATGAAAATATTATTCAAAATCCGGAAAATACTCCAGCATAATATACTGGAATTCCAGTATAATATACTAGAGTTTATAATATATTAGAATTTGGAGTTCCATTGTACTGGAGTTTGGACTGGAATTCCAGTATATTATACTGGAGCCAACAAAGTATACCGGTCCAGCATAATATGTTGGAAGTTCATACACAGGTGCACCGAACTCCAGTATATTATGATGCACCGGTCTTTGCTACAGCAAAATAGTGACTATTTTTCAATGACTTGACAAACGCTGGCTATTTTTAAATGACTAGTCCAAAAACTAGCTAGCCCGTGCTATTTTGACTTTATATTCTCGATAACTGTTTCAGGAGTTTAGATTAATTAAATAAATCACTAGTAGTCCATTTTTAAAGGAGAACAACGAAAGTTCAACTCGAGATTATTGTACCAAGGCTATTACTCCGTAATAGAAACAAACCATTCTGTTTCTAGAAACTCCTTTTATATTTATTTATTCGAAAAATTTAAGATCAGAAAAATGTTATATTTCCATTAAAAGTAGAAGAGTTTAATGAGGCAATTGCACCAAAATATAAGGGCATGTAGTTGTTTGGGTTACTACAGTTGCTGGAAGAAGATACGTGGATTTATTTCTATTCAATTAGTACCCATAATACATCGAAAGTAGCATAATGAGGGAAAATATAAATTACCCAAAATTCATGCTATTTTAAAGTTTCAGCAATATACCTATTATAGAAGTATTTATTCTTGTGCACAGCCGAGAGAGACAACACACTAACACATGCATATATAGATAATTTACCGGATTCAACTTAGTAATATCAGTCAACTATTTCGAGGAAAAAAACAAAGGAAGAAAATGAACTTTCAATAATAGACAGCTGTATCATCTTGTGGATCCTTTTGTGAAATAATGCGAAAAATGCATATTATAGCATTCCTCACCAGGTGCTTATTAAATAAGATTTATGTAGCACACCAACTGGTATACTATATAACATCTTTTAAATATTTATGTGTACAAATCCCATCCCTCTGTTTCTTGGTCAATGATGGACAACTACATAAGTGGACTAATAATTGAAATTACACGAAGAAATTACTTTTGGTGACATAATACGTTACCATATTATGATGAAGGATGAATCTATCTCAGCTTACCTTCCAATCAACATCATTTTTTGTCCTCTACCATACTTTCCAACCCTTAAACCTATCTACCTCATTTCCACATCATATATATACAATGCATACACACACACACACTCACTTCTTCTTGGATAGATTCGAATATATAGGGTCAAAGAAACAGCACGAGAAAATGGAAGGATACACCAAGATCAACGGAAACAACACTAGCAACAACAAATCAAGATCCACAGATTTCTCAGATCTCCAATCTTTTCCCCAACCACACAAAACCAATGAGAATCTTAGTCCAAACCACACAACAGTTCATGAGGTTCAGATCAAGAACATAGATCTTGAATCCATATCGAAAAACCAACATAGCAAGAGCCATGAAACCCATGATGAGAATGAGAATGAAAATGAAGATGGCATTGCCAATGATGGAAAAATGAAGGGAAACAACACTATTCCTGCTGGTGTGAAGTTGAGCAGGGCTTGCTCTGTTTCAGCAGCAGCTACAGCAAACAGGTTTAGGCTAGAAAGACAAGGAAGCAAAAGGAGTACTACTACATCATTTCAATCAGTGAAGAGAGTTTTTTCAATGAGAAGATCTTCATCAGTTTCTGAGAAGTATTGCAGGATCCATGATCAGGGATTCACCATTTCGTCTCCAGTATTGGATGATGTTACTGAAGCTAATGAAGGTATGGAGATGAAGAAGAAGAAAAGTGGAAGTGGCAGAATCCTAAAAGCCTGTAAGCGCCTTTTTGGAATCTAAAAGTCATCACAAAGTGTACTCATTTCATTCTTTTTTTTTAAAATAATTAATTTAATTAATGAATTCTCTGCTTGTTCAAAGTCAAAGAGTTTTTTATAGTCACTGGCTACACTCATCATATGGTGGAGTATGTATTGTTCATTACTCGCTGGTCCCCACACCCAACTCATGAATGCAAACCTCACATTCAGGATTCAAAGTCAATAGTTCAATATGAATGTGATCTATTATATTTTCAAATTTTTTTTTTTGAATATGCATATGAGGTTGTTTAACAGCCTCTCTGTCCTTCCAGGAGAGGGGTAACGTTGCGTACATCTTAACCTCCCCAGACCCCACTTGTGGAAAACTACTGAGTTTGTTGTTGTTGTTGTTTATGCATATGCGGTTCTAGTGAAAAGTAGCGGATTCAGTTTATGACACAAACTCGCTCTAAATCCGCCTCTAACCTTATCTCTCATAGATAATAAAAGTTTGTACATGTGTGTACTCTAGAGAGGAACTCCTGCAGTCCTACTTCAATCTTGAGAATGTTAAATCTTTGGCAATTTATCTCTTTCTTTGCACTTCTTTGTATATAGTTCTTATTTCAGATGATGGGAGTCTCGTTATGTTATGGAACATAGGTCTTGCCCTGTTTAACTATTTTATTTTAGTTACAAAGTGTTATATTTATATACTGTATTAAGTACTGTCAGTAGTTAATAAAGTTGAGCGATCAAAACGGAGGTGATTAGTAGGTAGTTCCAAAACATCTGATATGCTTAACTGTTAATTAGTTTAATGTGGAGTCAAAGTTAAACTCAAGATGTTTGACTATGAGGAAGCTGATTGAGATCCAAATCTAGGCATAAACTAATGAGTTTACAATTCAAAGTTTAGCCAGTAGTTAATAAAAGTGAATTAACAATTGTCTGGGAAAGTGAGGGTGAAGTTCTCAGAGAACATGGGGCCAAATAGCAAAAGAAAATGAGTTTAAAATAAGTGAAATATCAACAAGCATGTGATCATCAGACAATGAAGACAAAAATGGAAGTACCAACGCTGCATTTGACTTCACTTAGGATCCATTAATAGAGACCACAAATTGTAAACCACAAATCAATATTATAACATATAGTATATCCTTGTCACGGCTATCAAAATCAGGTTTTAATTGTCTCTATTTGCAATTTGATTAGAAGAAAACAACACTACAAAGATCATCTTACTTTTTACTGATCTCATGTCATGATATAGCTAAAACAATATTTGCAATGTAGTCGTCACAATTAGCAAAGGGAAACATATGAACATGTCCTAATACCAAGCACTTAAGATTCTCCCAACTTCAAAAGAAAGATAAGCATCAAGGCAAGCATAACATATCTGCTTAGGGCTAAGTCTGCGCTGATCCCAGTCACTCATAGTCACACTCTTGGGCTTCACAATCTCTTTTCCCACAATTTCCTTCACCAAATCTTTCAGCCCCGCCGTGCGAAGATCCTTCTTCTCCAGCTCCACTGCCGCCCACTCCCGGAGATCAACCGTGTTCAACACATCAAGTCCATAATCGTCCCACAGCTTCTTCACGTCACTCTTAATACCAACCCCCAGGAATCTGTAGTCGTCGTTCTGGAGGAAGTTGCGGAGCCGGCGGGGGATTTTTGGGGAGTGAAGAATTTGGTAGATGAGGCAGTAGTTTCCAACACATAGTTGGATGGTTGCGACGGGGTTTTGTGCGGCGACGGCGGAGGAGTTAAAGTTTGGTTTCCACTCAATGTCAAGCCCGACAATCAAGCGGTGGAGACGGGATTCGTTTAAAATTTCCATCTTCTTAATCCATGCCGATGCGGGATCATGAGCAACATGACTTCGTATAATTTGTGTGGACATTTGCAGGTTAATTCGTACTCACTGATCTTCACAGTCATGGCGTTTTCAAAATCAACAACACTACCTCTATACTCTATCTAGTTGTGAATTTTGAAGCTACAAATAGTAAATTTAGGGTTGTTAAATGATGGCTTGGGTCAAGTCTGTCGTGTGAAGTTCATTCATTGGATCAAAATAAAATTACGCAACACGTCAAACTTTAACAAATTTACCATCCCTCGCTATATTTAAAATTCAGAACAAATCCACAAAACAAAGAGATTAATTCACTTTGTTAGTGGATGTCTTGAGTTCCACTCTCAGCAATATCATTTTATTTTTCTGTATTCGCCTTGATTGTATTCGTTATATGTATGAATATAGTCAATACAAATACAATTGATACAAGTTATATCCTTTATATACACCCATATATACAGTTTGTATACACCTTGTATTTCGTCTTGATTAAAATTGATATATGTTGTATTCGTTGCGCGAAAATGAATATAATTAACACATGTTATATTTGTTGCGTGTTTGAATATAATTGATACAAGTTGATAACAATTGAACAATAACTACACATGATAATTAGGCAAACTATAGTTACTAAGTTCTAAATGATAGTGCTTTCTAAAAAATTACTCTTCTTTTAAAAGTTGACTGGTTAGTGTAAAATACTTAAAATCCGTCATGGGTGAAAAATATCACCACGACAAAGATACTTTCTTATAACAATCTCAGGGTGTGGACGAGTCGGGTTGACCCGGTTCCGAACCGACCTAGACCGGTGTTAACCCGGACCAGTATGGACCGATGGTTAGGGACCAGGCCGGGTTGGGTTTGGGAGATTAGAGGGTTGAGACGTTTACATTTTCATTATCAGTTACCAGATCGGTCAAACCCGATCAAGGAAAATCACTGTTGAGCCGGTTAACCGGACCGGTTCAATGGTTATTTTTTGAATTTTTTTAAAAATTCATTTGATTGTTGGCAACGGTCAACTTCCAATTTGACCGTTGCCCAACGGTATTTTGTAAGAATAGCCCTTTTTTGGGCAATTTTTTTTTAAAATAACACTTTTAGTAATTACTAATTTAGCCCTCTAAAAAATTATAAATACACACCCCCTCACCCTCTCTTCTTTATTTCTTCACTCATCTATCATTTCTCAAACTCAAATTCTTAATTGTCATTCTCTCATTCTTCACCTAAATTGTAATCAACTATTTGACTCTCATTTTTTTTGGAATTTAATTCATCGTATTATTTGAAGTTTGAACTTTGAACAATTGACATTTCTTCGTAGTAACATTGGAATTAGGAAAATCATCAAGTATTCAATTTATTGCGGAATTCGGTGCACTCCCTCCAACTCGTGGTAACATCGATGTTTCTTCAAGTTTGAACTTTTTATAAGATTGTTTTTTGTTTTATATTTTTACTTTATATTAATATAAATTACGATAGTTATACAAAATACAAAAAAAATTAATAAACCCGGTCTGGCCCGGCCCATTAGGCCCGGAACCGTTTCGGTTCAATATTTTACCGGATGGGCCCGAACCCGTTAAATCGATTGGAAAAATCAGTAACTAGCCCGTAATGGTGACCGTTGGTCACTTTTTTACTCAATCCGGATCGGATCGGCCCACCCCTTTGACACCTTTGGGACCAATAGAGATAACATTTTAACAGACCCACATAAAATTGGGCTCAAGAATTAAATATGATACGACCTAGTGATTATTAATAAAGTAAGAAAAGAACCATAAGATTTGACGTTTAACTCTTACCAAAGGATAAAAATTTAGGCATTTCCCCCCTTTTGCCTCAACTTTGTTGGGACAAAATTACATATTTATGCAGGTGAGAAATATTCGGTGAAATAATAGAGGTGTGCAAGCTATAAAGTGCAGCTTTAAGGCTTGAGTACTTTGTTCAAGTTTGATAGTCACATGAGTTTAATTTCGATGCCAATAAAAGTCAGTGATTTTTGTAAATTTCGAGTGTTACATTCTTTGTAGATGCCTGACCTTTTCTTCTTGAAATAGTGTCACTATATTATATACAGTATTAAGTATTGTCGGTCGTTCACAAAGTTGAGTCAAGAAGTTTTATTGGGTGCCTCATAGACTCACACAACTGACATTAATTGTGTGAGACTCCTTTGTCTCTCACAAATTTGTGGACCCAATTTTACAATTTTGAGTCCACAAAATTTGAATCCACAAAAGTGTGAGATAAAAATAATACCTCATACAACTACTGTCAGTTGTATGAAACACAAAATAAAATTTTCCAGTTGAGTCGGTCAAAATGAGGTGAGGGACCATTTTGATCATTTTCTCCAAAAACCTCTAAGATGCTTAATTCTTAATTAGTTTATTATGGAGGTCAAAGTTAATTCAGATGTTTGTGTGGGGTCCATCCCATGATTTAAGGTATTTCTTTGAAATTGGCAGCCACCGCAATTCTTGAATTGTCAAGGAAAAAATGTCAAGATTGGTAGGCATAGCAGATCTACAGGAGAGAAAATGTCAAATATAGTAGGCGTAAGAGAGTGAGGCTCTGCCTATAAAAGGAGAGCTTCAACTCTCATCTCAACACACCAATCTCAGAGAAAAAATATATCTGAGAGTTAGAAAGAAAGAGTGAGGTTTCACAGGCAGGGTATAAAAAAATAGTCTGTGAGAAAAATATAGAGTGAGTGATATTGTAGTGAAGTGAGAATATCAAAAGAGGGTTATTTCTTTTGAGTGTTATAGTGGTCTTTTGAGTATTTTACTCGGACCTACAAAGTCTAAAATTCCTTGCTATAGTGATATCAGTTGCTCTTCTCAGGGCCGTGGTTTTTTCCCTTATTTAAAAAGGTTTTCCACGTGTAAATCTTAGCGTCGTTGTTATTCTTTTATTCTTGTTAATACAGTATCTCGGTGCTACGTTATTATTCCGCTTTTATTATCGTGAATATTATTTTTGTAGGAGTTTATTCCCAACGACTGTGAGGAAGCTGACTGAGATCCAAATCTAGGCATAAACTAATAACTTTTCAATTCAAAGCTGCTTTGGCAGTAGTTGTAAAAGTGACAACAATATTTTGGGAAAGTGAGGGTGCAGTTCTGAGGGAATATTGCGCCATATAAACCAAACGATTAAGCAAATAAAAATCTAAATAGAGAACAAAGGAAAAGCAAAAAGAGTTTAAAATAAGTGAAATATCAACAAACATGTGATCGTCAGACATGAAGACAGAAATAGAAGTACCAATCCTTCATTTGGCTTCACACAGGACCATTATTAGGCCACTAGCTTTTGTTCGAATCTTATATTTATTTTAAAAATTTATTAAATATGTATACATTATTAATTTAGAACTCAGTAGCTTAAGGCGATTATAATTCCGAACCCATAAATTTAAAATCTTAGCTCTGCCTCTGCTGACAAACTATTAAGCACAAAACACTTACCGTAATCTATTAACTCTTCATCAAAACAATACTCCTGCAGTATAGTATTATTACCTATCCCTATTGCGGCTATCAACGCCAGATACTGGACAGGTTCTAATTGTTAAAAATTGATCAAAAAGGGAGAAAGAAACCTCAATGTTAGACTCCTTGCCTCAATCTTGTTAGGGATTACAAACTGTTGGTGTTGAAACACGAGATCTTCCGTAAGATTTTTGTAGTTAAAAACTGATTACAACTATGATAGTACTCTCTGTTTCAAAAAGATTGACACTATTTTATTATTAGTCTGTTTCAAAATCGACACTTTTCAATATTTCATTAATAAGAATCATTTATAGCCACACAAATGTTATAGCAGATTTCAGAACATAAATTTTAAAAGTTTTATAACCACATAAATACTATGACTTAAGTATTTAATACCACATATCTCAAAAGTCTTACCTTCTTTATTAAAGTTTGTGTCACGTAAAACTAATACAATCTTTTTGAAAGAGAGAGAATAATATATTTAGGTCGCTTGATAGGAGGTATTAGAAAAAATAATGCAAGCATTAGCTCTGTGTATTACTAATACCTTGTTTGATACATTTTTTCAACATGTGTATAACTAATACAGTTATACATCATATAAACTCGTTAATCGGGCTGGGCTGGCCCGTTTACAACCCAGTTCGACCCGGTATTGGATGAACAAATTTTGGCAACTAGTGCACCGGAACCTGGTTAGCCCGCTTACCCGTTAACGAATTTTTACTGGTCTACAGCCCGGTAACCGTTACAATTTTTTTTAAAAAAAATTTCTAGATCGTTGTCAACGGTCAAATTCAAAAATGATTGTTGGGCGACGACTCTTTTTTGCATAAATGGCCATTTCGGCCTACCCTCTTAAGAAAATAGCCCCTTCCCCCACCCCTAATAATTGATAAATTATAATTGTAACCTTTTAAATTCTATAAATAGCCCCCTTCTTCTTCATTTTTCTCACAATTTACTTTCTTACTACTCTAATTCTCTCTTGATAATATTGATTATTGCTCTTAAATTCTCAATTACTTATTATTTCAAGTTTCATCAAATATTTAGTTTATCCACTACAAAATTATTATTATAAAATATCAAGTATTCAAGTGAAATGTGGTATCAAGTATCGATCTATCAATTGAAGTTTGATATCAAATTTAGTGCGGCATCCGGAATCCCGGTACACTCTTTCCTTCTCTTTCTCTTCTTTGGTGTATATTTTTATTTTATTATTTAGAATTATTAATTTAATTTGCTTAATGTATATATTAAGAGCAACTTAAAAAGCGTGCACTAGTAGGGGTGGTAGTAGTAAGAGTAAAACTTCTAAAAAATCAAGAGGTGGTGTTGGTTCTTCTAGTAGCTTTACACATATTTCTGAAAGTTCACCTGAAAATTTAAATGTAGATTATGAGCGACTTCAAGAGAATTATGGTATAAATGATGATTTAGATGATATTCAATCACCTGATAATCTTGAAACAATACCAGCTACACCTGGTAATGCTAGTCAAACTCAAAATATTAGGAGTGGAGGTCGTGGTAATACAAGTAGGCATCCCCTCCCTATTATGAGGAATCGAAGATTAAGAAGTAAGTGTTGAACTTTTTTTGAATGACTAGAAGAAGATAAAAATTATGTAAGATGTCAATTGTAAGGAAGTTTATAAACATGAGACAGGTAAGGGAGCGAGATCGGGTCAACTTCGTAGGCACATGGTAGAGCACCACCCTATTGCATGGGGCACTGATGAGGAAGATGGGCAACAAAAACTTAATCCGGGTACTGGCAGTTTAATGGGTAAATACGATATTAAGAAAGATCGGCAAGAATTAGCTAAAATGATTGTTTTAGGTTGTTTACCTTTTAATTTTGTTGCTTCACCATATCTTGTTACTTATATTCAACGAATTTATAACCTTGTATTTAAAGGTATTCCTAGAAGTACTTGTAGAGCTGATATCTTTAGGTTTTTTGGACAATATCAGACATATATCAGTTATTTGTTCGCCAGTCTTTCTTGTAGAGTTTCTCTTACTTTTGATATTGGTCGTACTGTAATGAAAATGATTATTTGACTGTTACATGCCATCGTATAGATGATAATTTTTGTATGCAAAAACGTATTATTGCTTTTAAATATGATGAAAATCAAAGTCATATTGGTGCATTTATAAGTTATACTATCCATGAAGTTGCTATATTCTATAATCTTGCAGAAAGAGTTTTGTGTATGTCATTTGATAATACTTCTAATAACAATGTTGCTATTACAATATTAAAATTGCATCTACACCTACCACTTCCTAAAATATTTCATATTAGATGTGCATGTCATATTTATAATTTAA
The DNA here is from genome assembly GCF_000715075.1 of Nicotiana tabacum. Taxonomy (NCBI): domain Eukaryota; kingdom Viridiplantae; phylum Streptophyta; class Magnoliopsida; order Solanales; family Solanaceae; genus Nicotiana; species Nicotiana tabacum. Next base: position 117,170,642 of record NC_134086.1, on the reverse strand, counting down.
TTGTGAAGAGTGACCTTGAATTATTTAGAGACGAGATCACTTTAGTTAGAAGAGCTGTTGGTGTAATTCAAGGAAATAATAGAAGTGCTAGATTTAATGCATTTAAAGAAAAATGCGTACAAAATATGGACTTAAACCAAGACTCATGCCTGAAGAAATAGTTACTAGGTGAAATTATACTTATTTATTCTTAAGATGTTGTTATAAATATAAAATGCCTATAACTGAAGTTACTAATTCTTATTGTACCGATCATAACCGTTTGTTAACATCTGGAACTTGGGATGTCATTGAAGATGTTGTAAAAAATTTACAAAAATTTTATGTGGCTACACTTGAGTTTTCTGGAGCTTATTATCCTATTATTGCAAATGGTTTAGTTCATATTGCTGAAATTTCTCTTTTACTCCATAATTTGAAGAAGAAAGAAGGATATACTTCTGTTGTTGAATCTATTCTAAATAAATTTTAAAAATATTTCTACCCAATTCCCCCTATTTACCTAATTGGTGCTATTTTAAACCTTTCTATCAAAATGGCCACTTGTCGCCAATTAATCAATGTTTTATATGGATATTGGACCAACTGAAACTCCAGATATTGAAACTTGTATTTCTGATCTGCACAAACATTTACAAACTTTATATAATTATTATGCTAACATTGTTGATGCTTTTGCTGTTGTAGATGCAAATATTTTTTCAAGTTCAGTTTCAACATATGGGACTGGTGCTTTGGATGATAATGATGGTGTTGAAGATTATTTGATTTGGTCTACACTAGGAGAGCATCAACAAACCAGTAGCATGAATATTGATGAACTCTAATTCTACTTGCAAAAGTCACCAGAGCCCCACACAAAGAAATTTCTATCGCTAGGTTGGTGGAGGAGCAACTCAAATCAACTTCCTGTTCTTTCGGCCATGGCTCGAGACGTGCTAAATGTTTCGATTTCAGCAATCGCATCAGAGAGTGCATTTAGCCAAGCAAGGCAGCAATTAGGAGATACTCGTCATTCATTAGGCATCAACGCTTTAAAAATTCTAGTGCGCTTCAGAGATTGGATAATATCATAACAACGAAATAAAGGGTGTGAAGAGGTAGATGAAGTGAAGGACCAAGAAATTGGAGATATAATAGTTTATGGATCCGATTCAAGCAATGTCGGAAACCAAGAACCTCATGTTGACATGGATGAACTTACAAAATGATACAAAGCATGTGATGTACTCTTTCTTATTTTTTATAATTGCTGTAAACTTTTAATTGCAAGTTTGTGAGCACGTGATTTTTGCCCTATATGAGAATTACTCCCAAAAATTCAAAATAAAACAATTTTCCTTTGTGTGCAATGTTGGAATTTTTGTGGCATTTTGGATAATTATTTGTATTTTTTCCTGTGCATGTTAATGTGTTAAATTAATAATAATAAAAATATATATATAAAAATATGTCGCATTTGCATTTGATATTTAATTAAGTTTGTTTTACAAAATGAAAAAAATTACAAAAATAGGCATCTTTTGCATTTTTAGCATTTAATGTCCAAATTATGTGATTTTATTTTATTGATGTTTAATTTTTGGGTGATAATTATTATTAGAAGTTAATTAGTATTTTAAGATAATTTTGGTTTTTATAATTTAATTTCATATATTTTAGTTTTATCAATACGTGAAAGAAAAGAGAACAAAAAATAAACGAAAATCGGATTGGGCCTCTTCTTCAATTTTAAACCACAAGCCCAATAATACCCAACCTTCCCCTACGACCCGGTCCGTTTCAAACCGGGTCGACCCAGTCCATAACCCAAAACCTCACCCCACCCTTTCTATTTTCATTCTTGAACAAAAAAACAAACAAAACCCTAAAATAAGACCTAACCATCCGCCCCCCTCTCTTCTTCTTCTCCAAATCCCTCCAAACCCTAGCATCCATGGATACCTTCTCAAACGACCACCCCTTCACCACCTTCATCACCAGCAACCATGGCTGCCCCCCCTCTCTTCATCTTCTCCAAAACACACACATCCATGGCTACCTTCTCAAACGACCACCCCTTCACCACCTTCATCACCATGCTGCCATGGCTGTCTCCCCTCGTGCTTCATCATCCAACTCGACCCCTTTGAAGCCTCCATCGTTGTTCTTCACCTTCCCAAACGACCAGCAGTCCGACAAACCCCCCCTCGTCGTCAACCACCCTCGAGACTCCAGCTCCCATGGCTGCTCGTTTTTGTCTCCGTCAATACACACACGCAGCCATGGCTATTGTTTCGTCGCCATCTCGTCGTCACCACCTGCTGCTGCACCTCCAATCCAGTCCGCCATGGCTACTCCTTCATCTTCTTCATTTCCCTCGACAGTAGCTCCTCCTCACCATGTCGGACGACCACCTGAAACAATCGCGTTTCTGCTGCTTCACTGCCCTTCATCTCCTTCGTGGCCTTCACTGCCCAGCCAGTAGCAGCTGCTACTGCTTTACCATGTCCATGTCTGCCATACTGCTTTGTCTTCTTCATCGCACATCACTCTCACATATCGTCCTCACTAGATGAGATCTTCCAGTCATGAGTCGTCCGTTCATGGTCGTCTTCGTCGTCGAATTATTTTGGTGCGATAATGGTCTCCGGGCAGATTTGTTTTAGTTCGAGTTCATCATCGTTACGATCCGGTTAGTGGGTTTAAGTTTCATTTCTGTCCGTATTTTGTTTGATATTCTCGGATCTAAAATTAGTAGATGTTTGATTCTTGTTTTTGTTCGTGTTTATCGTTTCTTGATTATTGCTTCAGGTTGTTTCACTTGTTCTAGTTTATTTTTAATATAGAAATTGTTAGTTTAATTATAATATTGTTAGATTTAAGTTAAAGTTCAATTAATTATTTCTTCGGTTTGTTTTTGTTCGTTTAAAAGAATTTAGTTGTAATATAGAAATATGTTAGTTTAATCGCTTGAATCCTCCATCTTTGTTGATTAGTTTAGATTTAATTCGTGTTCATCTTTTGTTTGAAGTTCGTTCTTAATCCGGTGATTTAATATGAGTTTATATTTTAATTCTTGATTTAATTTGAATATTCATCTTGGTTGTAATGTTGTTGGATTTAGTTTAAAGTTCAAATGATTATTGAATTTAGAAATTCAAATCTACTTGTTTGTTATGTTCAATTTGTTAATATTATTGAATCTGAAAATATATGTGTTGTTAAAAATATCGTTCAGTCAAAATAATTCCGATTGTTGCTTTGTTGTTCATCGTTTAAGTTTGAATTTGTTGATTGAACTGGATTAAGGATTGGTTATAGCTGGTAATTTAATTTTAAGTTCTTAGATAATTTTGAAGTTTGAACAGATTTTGAATCAGGGCAGTAACAGTAGTTTTAGGGGTAAAATGGGAATTAACCAATTGCATATTATTTAATTATGGTAGGGGACAAGACATAATGATAAAAGCAAAAAGAAAAGGTTAATAATGATGTCTTCTTTTGACCATTCAAAAAGAGGGAACATGAGGGGCCCATGTTGATTACTTTTACTAAAGTAAAAATTAGAAATAGTGTAGGTAATAATAAAAGTTAAAAGGTGCACATAGTAAAAGAATATTGGGTTAAAAAGTAAAAGAGGTAAAAGGGGTAGTAATAATAGTTTAAAAAGTAAAAAGGAATTAGGTAAAAAGAAAAAGGGAGTAGTCTTGCTTTGGATATAAAAGAGGACTCATTTGACACAAAAAAAGAAGAATTTTGGGGGAGATAAAAAATTTCAGAAGTAAAGAGGAGATAAGAACAGACTTTTAATCTTGAAGAAGAGGATTCCTAATATATCCGAATACTATTTCCGTGTATTCCTGAATGTGATCTCTGCCTCCTGTTTGCTTCCGGGATTTTCAATTGGCTTCTTGAGTTAACTGTTGGTCCATTGTTATTGCTTTATTGAGTGGTTGCTGGAATTTCTGTTTGGTTTTCAAGTCTACTGCTGGGTTTTCTGACTGTTGGTTGTTTGTTGTGCTGTATTGTTACTACTGCTGCTGATTCTCATCTTCCTCTTCTCTTGTATTCAATACCAGGTACACGACTGTAATACTAGCTATTGCAAGCTGAAAATGTGAAAGCATGAATACATATGAAGAATGGAACTTTGAAGTTTTAATTTAGCTTTTTTCTTGTTTCTTTTACTGATTGTATTTAGGCTATTTCAGGTATTATTATTTTATAAATTTCTATCGCTTTGCATAACTAGGCATCTTATAGTGACGTACTAAATAGTACTCTGTTTTAGTTCGGTTATTAGATAGTATATGTTTAAGCATGCTCCTTACCGTCAAACTGTTTAATAATTGGAATAAGAGGAGAATAACATAAGTTGGTCTTTAGTGAATCGGCTTGGCAAAACGGGTTAATTCACAAGCTATGAAGGTTTTAATATTGTCAACAGTAGGTTAATCGTGAACGGGTAGTTAAATTTATTTAAGGCGTAATTTGAGTTCAAACAAGACTAGATAATGTCTAAGTTTAATAAACTTTCTAATGAGCTTTAGCAATTATGGCTAAATCTAGTTTCAAATGGTTGTGAATAATTAATTCCAATAGATTTTTTTTATAACAATGCGAGCTTCAATCTAGCTATATTTGATTTCTTTTGAATATTAGTTGTCGAATCTCTTATTTTATTAATAATTTCGAATTTTCCTTTTTTTTTTAGTAAAATTCTTTCCATTAATATTTGTCTTAATGTAACAGTTAGTATGTTACGTTTTCTTAATTTTTCTGAAAGCTCCTAATTAATTAGGATTTTCTTTCTTTAGTTTTAGAGGCTAATTTTAATAGAAAAAATGTAGTCATTTTAGGATTGTCCATTTAAAAATAAATGAGATGAGCCTCGTCTAGTAAAACGTATAGATTGCGGGGCCCTCACAAATGTATGTATTAATTACTTAGCACTCGGAATCGGCCACTTAGCGAAATTCACGGCTTTTTCCAAATAACCACGCGCTAGTCGTTATAGGCACGCATTTTAATAATCTTACCTTCTTAAACTCGGGTGTGCATTTCATGCGACCCAAATCCAAATCCCAAAACATTGAATAAAATGTGTTCCGGATTGCGGGTGCATTTCATGTGATGCAATCCAAAGACAGGTTTTAAACGATGTTCACATTCTTAAAAAAAATATATAATAATAATAAAAATTTTAATAATAATAAAAACGGCTAAAAGTTAAAGTTTGCACATAAGTTCATAATCGTATAAAACCAGATATTTAAGCCAAATATGACAGTGGAGCGACCGTGCTAGAACCACGGAACTTGGGAATGCCTAACACCTTCTCCCAGGTTAACAGAATTCCTTATCCGGATTTCTGGTTCGCGGACTGTTAACAGAGTCATTCTTTTCCTCGATTCGGGATTAAATCGGTGACTTGGGACACCATAAATCTCTCAAGTGGCGACTCTGAATTAAATAAACAAATCTCGTTTCTATTGCCCTTTAATTGGAAAAACTCCCTGTGCGCCCTTGTGGAGCGGGTAAAAAGGAGGTGCGACAGCTCTGGCGACTCTGATGGGGACAATAACCTAGAACCACTGGTTCAGGGTTAGAAATCGAGCTTAGAATAAATTGTTGTGTTTAGCTTTATCTGATTTTGTTACATGATCTGTGCTTAATGTGCTAACTAACTGCTTTTACCGCTTTGATATTTTGTGAACTGTATATAAACTGTGCCGAAACCCCTTCCCTCTGAGTCTTCTAAATCATGAAGAAGGGTGCACTTCGTGTGACTTCTTTTCTGTTTAGAGTCAATCCTATTTTTAGAACGAGGTTCGGATAAGTTGCTAAGCCGGTGAAGCTTCTGTATTCCCGGTACGCTGCCTCCTCCTCGGCTCGAGTTGTCCGCTCAGGTAAGCCAGGTTTAGAACAATACACTCAGGTTTTTTAAACCTAGTATGACAAAACCACATGCCGGATCCCTAGTAGGAACGTTTGTTTGCATCATGTGCATTTGACTTTGGAGACTCAACACAGGGGTTGGGTCTGTCTAGGAATAGCAACCTGAAACAGAAAAGACCATCCTGACGCATCCTACTTACGCTCTGTGCATTTATTCGTTTCGAACCCGCATATTGACCGGCTTCTGAATCTAGGGGAATGTTAGAAAATTTTGAAAAAAAATTGAGAAAAAGAGAAAATAACAAGTGGAGAGTTAAATGATTAATTTAGAGAAAACCAGTGTCCAAGTACTGTCAGAACTCTGCCGAAATTTTGAAGAAAGAAATAGTTTACTTTTAAAAATTATTTGTTTACCCAAAAAGCAGAAAGTGTGTAGGAAAGAGTCCTTTATTTTAGTTTGCTTTGTTTTCAAAAAAAAAAGGAAAAAAAGTTTTTTTTTGCTATAAAAGAAAAAGGAAAAATATGTTTGTTTTCAAAAATTCGTTAGTTTATCTGGGCGAACTACGCCGGTTTGATTCTCACCGGATGTGAGATACGTAGGCAGCCCTAATCGGGTCCAACCTCTCTTTTTGCTAAAATAGCCTAAAAATGTGTCAAATTTTTATTTCATCATAAAGAAGTCGAGTGACGCTGTTTTATCAAAACATAGCCGAATGTTACCGAAAGGGACGCCGGAAGGCTGACTTTGCATAAACAGCCACCTTTGGGTCATTTTTTAGATTTGGTCCAGTTGACCCACACATCCTTAAAAATCTTCGTCCCCGAGGCGCTGAAAGGCCGTGTTTGCAACATTGAGTTTTCTATTTTGAAAAATGAGAAAAGGTCATAAATAGGTAGGGTGACGCTGTTTTGTCAAAACATAGCCGAATGTTCCTGAAAGGGACGCCAGAAGGCTGACTTTGCATAAACGACCACTTTGGGTCGTCTTTAGAATTTTTGACCAGTTAGCCCATACAGCCTTATAATCCTCGTCCTCGAGGCTCTATAGGGCCGTATTTTCAAAGGACGGTATGATATTTTGAAAAAAAAAGTCTTAAAAATAATCGGGTGACGTTGTTTTGCTAAGAGTAGCCAAATGTTCCCGAAAGGGGCGCCGGAAGGCTAAAATTTACATCAAGCGGTCATTTTTTGTTTATTTTAATTTTTCTGACCAGTCAACCCTCACAGCCTTAAAATCTTTGTTCATGAAGCGCTGAAAGACCGTGTTCAGAAAACCAGTCTTTCTTTTCTTTAAAATTGGAAAAAAATGAAAAAAAAAGTTTTGTTTTATATTTGAGTCAAATATAGGTTTTCCCTTTTGTCTAAATCACCTTAATAAATGTGCAGGATGAGCACGACCGAAAATAAACCTTTCACGGCCCTTAAAGAGATCCCTCTGCAGCTCCACATGTGGTGGAATGATTTAGAAACTGATAGCAGAAAGGCAGTGATAAAAATTTTGGGTGGCCTCGTCAGTTTATTGGATGTTGAGTCGAAGGTGGATGTTATTGAGGCGCTGGTACCTTTTTGGGATCCTGCACACAACATATTCCGGTTTTCTGATTTCGAACTTACACCCACCTTGGAGGAAATGGCGGGTTATGCGGGTCTCAGCCCAAATTTCAGAACTCCTTATCCTTTGGCACCAAGGCCGGTAACGCCGCACAAATTCTTGGACTTGTTAAGTATCAGCCGAAATGCCCAGGAAGAGAAGTTAGCAGCCGGGTATTGCGCATTTCAGTTTTTGTATCGGCGCTATGGTAACCCTCGAGGTTTTGAAGAGCCCAGACTTGGTTTGACTCACGCTGGAAACAAAGACAAATGGGAGGCCAGGCGGGTTCTAGCTTTCATGGTAGCTTTCATGGGAGCTATGGTTTGCCCCCGGGAAGATGGTCACATAGAGATCGGCCTTGCTGGGATGTTGGATGTTGCGACCAAACGAGTCAACAACACAGTAGTTCCTTTAATCGTAGCTGAAATCTATCGAGCTTTAACTATATGCCGAGAGGGAGGGAAGTTCTTTCAAGGTTGCAACCTGTTGCTGCAATTGTGGAAGTAAGAACACCTTTGCCATCGAGTTGGGTACATGAATTACGGACTGACGGGATTGAGCTGTATTGAAGAATTTGGGACTCGGATAACAGGCATTGAGTTCCCCGAAGGAACAGAGGCTTGGCTATCACTTTTGAGATCATTAACTGCTGACAAAATCGAGTGGACCTTCGGGTGGCTTCCTGATGCAGAAGCTATATATACTTTAGCTGAAGTTCCCTACATCCTCTTAATGGGAGTTCGAAGCATCCAACCTTATGCCCCTAACAGGGTCTTGCGTCAACTGGGAAGGTTTCAAACTATGCACAATGACGAAAATCTAAGCAAGCAAGTGATTGAACTAGTCCCAAAAGATGTCTTTCTTGAAGGAAAAATCCATGAAATCTGGAATCGGTGTAGGTTCCTCGAGCCTAAAACCATAGTGCGAGATCGGGCTAAGGGCGAGGTAGACCCTAAGTACAATGCATGGTTTGGAAAAAAGTTCTTGATTCCGCAGAGGCCCGCTAAAAGGCCCCACGTCCAAGATTTCACTGAATCATCTCAAGCACAATGGGATTGGCTGGCAAGAGAAGAAGGTTATCGAGCGGAAATTGGTAAGTTGAAGCAACAGGTTGAAAGTTTGAAATTCGAGAACGACGCGCAAATTGATGCGGATCAGGGTGAAAATAGTAGATTGACCCAGGAAAACGAAACACTTAGGGCCCAAATCCGGAAATCTAAAATGGTTGTTGATAAATGACCGAGGAGTCGATCAGATGAGCAAGATAAAAGGGCTAAAAAATGAAGTCCGGGAATATCGGGAAGGTTGGAATGATCTGAAAATATCAGGGCAGAACTCAAAGCACAGGGGGCTACGAGGGTAGATGAACGTCGCCAATACTTAGATCAATTGAAATGGGACCACAAGAAAATTATTGTCAAACTGAAGAAAAAAGGTGGATACCCTCGAGGGTAAAGCAGTTGAGCAAGCGAGGGATTTTGAAATATAAAGTAGACATTGTTACGATCTGTTGGCCCAAATGGAGGTAGAAGTACAGCAGCTGCGGAATTAGCACCTGCAGGATTCTCAGGCGATAAAGGCATGCAGTAATCAGATAAAACGCTTGCTTATAGAAAAGAAGCAAGTAAGGGACAGGATTAGGGCCATTGCTCGCGCCATTTTCAGAAGATGTCGAGCTTGTGAGGACATGACCCCTACTACTTTTGTCTCAGTAGTGCTAATCTATGTAAAGCAGACCATGAATGAATTAGAGCAACTCCAAAAGGATTTGGAACCAAGGCCCGCGGTGAGGCCGAGCGATGCCCCGTGGGCACCCATATTTGAAGCTTTAGAGTATGCGTAGTTCGTGTCTGTATTTCTCTATTTTTAACCTGTGGTTTGTCTGTCCGTTGTCTTTTCGCGCCAAAGTATTTCTATAGTATTGGAACTTGTATTTAACCTTAGTTTGCATTTGTTATTTTTCTTTCTGCAAAAAGGGGTTTAGTTTGTAATAGTTTGTTTTAAGTAATGAAAAATTGAAAATTTTTCTTGCACGAACTACGCCTGGTCTGATTCGTGCGGGGTCACGATACATAGTCAATCTCTATAGGATTCGACCGTAACTGGAAAAAAAAAGAGAAGAAGAAAAGAGAAGTCCCTGAAACACTCGAAAGAGGCACAAATAAAATAAGTCAGGATGATGCACGCGGTCAGAGCAAAAGCATGTTAGAAATGGTTCACTGCCTAAGAACATTGCATCCCCCAACGTGCAATTACAATATCTGTTAAGACTCTAACACTGACGAGTTTGTTGTTTTTCCAATCTATATCAGTTAGTTTGTTAGAGCGTACTGGCACCGTACCATTATCAAACAAGATCGAAAGGTCCTATACCAGAAAGCATGACTGGATCAGACAACAACGTTGAGTCGGAAAAGACGACAAATCAAATGCTGAAGGAAGCCCTGGAAAAAATGGAAAAAATGAGGTTGGAAATGAATGAAATACAGATAGCCTTAGCTAGAGCCCAGAAGGGGCATGAACTACCCATTACTCCTACTCTCCAACCAGGACACACGCCGGAATACCCCTCCACCGGCCCTTCAACGAGTTTCCCAAGCCATCACTACTATCAGGGAAGAGAGGCCTATGATCCCCAAGCTCTACCACCCAATCAAAACCCTCCTCCACCAAATCTTCCCGTCTTTGTGGCGCCTCCCCCAGCCCCATTGCACAGATCATCTAGTGAGCCGTTGTTTCAGGCTCACGACACACAATATTACCCCCCTGAACTCACATTCAAATCACCCGAGCCACATACCTATAATCCCCACTTTGAGGTCCCGGCGGAGATTGAAAAGCCGGCTAAGAGCCTAGAGCAGGACGAGGTGATGCGAAAATTTAAAAGCCTGGAGCAGTCCTTTAGGAACATGCATGGGTTGGGCAACCAGGTCAGCATGGCCTACAAGGATCTATGCCCTTTCCCTGACGTCCATTTACCAACAGGGTTCAAGATGCCCAAGTTCGATTTATACGAAGGGCATGGCGATCCTATGGTACATCTACGGGGTTTTTGTAGCAAGATGAGGGGAGAGGGGGGAAAAGATGAGCTACTGATAGCTTACTTTGGCTAGAGTTTGAGCGGGTCGGCACTGGAGTGGTATACAAGACAAAATCTGAGCAGGTGGTACACCTGGGATGATCTGGCACAGGCTTTCGCAGGACACTTCCAATACAACCTTGAGATAGTCTCAGACCGTCTCACATTGCTAAAGCTTGCGAAGAAACCCGGAGAGAGCTTTCGGGAATTTGGGTTCCGATGGAGAGAACATGCAGCCAGAGTTGATCCTCCAATGAGAGAGGGAGAAATGGTAGATTACTTTCTACAAACTCTAGAGCCAACGTACTTCGGTCACTTGGTGACGTCAGTTGGCAAATCCTTCAATGAAGTGGTAAAGATGGGAGGTATGATAGAAGAGGGACTTAAGTCCAATAAGATCCTGAGTTACTCGGCAATTAAGGCAAAGACTCAGGCCATTCAGAGCGGCACGGGAGGTGCGCTCAGAAAGAAAAGGAGAGAGGAGGTCACGACAATAGAGGCATGCAATTGGTCCAGATCTAGAGGTCCTTCCCCTCGTTACCAACCCAGACCCCATCATCCAACCTACCCACACATTCCAAATTACCCTCCACAACCCTACTACCCACCATAAGAACAACACTTCTCCGTCCATCAAGCCTAGACATATACCCAACCTCCGGCTCGCCCGCAATGGCGCACGCCACCTCCCCACAATACATACCCACCTCCACATAATACCTACCCACTACCACAAAACACCTATCCACCTCCAAGAGCCTACAGGAACCCTCCAGCGACGGGTTTCAGGGGAAATTCGTCTTCTAGAAATGAAAGACTGCAGAGGCAAAGAACCTTTAATGAGTTGGGAGAAACCTATACTGCCTTGTTCCACAAATTAAGGCAGTTGGGTTTATTAAATCCTGTTGATCCTAGGTTGCCGAATCCCTTACCCCAAAATATGGATCACTCGGTAAGATGTGAATATTGTTCGGGAGCTCCCGGACATGATACCGAGAAATGTTGGAGGCTAAAACATGCGATACAAGATCTTATTGATACCAACAAGATCGAGGTACAGGCACCGGAGGCACCCAACATTAACCAGAACCCATTGCCAATGCACCACGAAGCCCACATGATCGAGCTTGTGCATGAAGGAGGGGAGCAAAAGAAACCCTCATAGATAGTGATGATGATCCGTGCCACTCCAAAAGAAAAATCGACCAGTGGGGAAGCAGGGGTACAGTTGAAGGGGGAAGATGTCAAGCTAGTGATGATATTAGGGAAGAATCCATCCACCGCTACAAAGAAACTAGAGCCAACCAAGTTGGTAGTATCGGGAGCATCATCTGCACCCGTAGTTGTTGTGAAAGGGGTCTACAGGGAACCGGTCATCATAAAGCCGATAGTCCAATTATCAGTGATTGATAGCAAGGTTGTGCCTTGGAAGTATGAAAAAGCAGTGGTAATGTACAAGGGAAAGCAAGTGGAGGAGGATAGTTGTGAGGCGCATGGACTGACTCTATCGGGACGGTGTTTTACTCCCGTGGAGTTGAGAAGGATCAACCTAGCAGTAATAAAGAAACCCGTGTCAGAAGAAGAGGCGGAGGAATTCCTAAAAAAGATGAAAGTGCAGGATTACTCCATTGTCGAACAATTGAAGAAAACATCGGACCAGATCTCGTTGTTATCACTATTGATCCATTCGGACGAGCATCGCCGGGCCCTGATGAAGATACTAAATGAAGCTCATGTGCCCAATGAAATTTCAGTGAACCACCTTGAAACGATTGCCAACAAATTTTTTGAGGTAAACAGGGTAACGTTCTCTGATGACGATTTGCCAGTGGAGGGCACGGAATATAATAAAGCTCTCTACTTGACTGTTAAATATGAAGATTAGGCAGTTACTCGGGCGTGGGTGGATAACGGTTCAAGTGCCAATATTTTTCCATTCTCCACACTGAACCAGTTGAAGATTGACCATGATAGGATCCACAAGAACAACGTTTGTGTCCGAGGATTTGACGGAAGTGGAACAGATACCGTGGGAGATATTATACTCGAGTTAACCATCGGCCCGGTCGAGTTTACTATGGAGTTCCAGGTATTGGATGCTGCAGTATCTTATAACCTTTTGTTGGGACGACCGTGGATCCACGCGGCCAAAGCAGTGCCATCCACATTGCATCAAATGGTCAAGTTTGAATGGGACAGACAAGATGTCGTGCTGCATGGGGAAGACACTACGTGCACCATGGGAGGTGCCATTGTGCCATTCATAGAAACCAACGATGACAAAGGTCCCTGGGTTTACCAGGTTTTTGATGCAGTGTCAGCAAACAAGATTCCCGATGGTAAAAGCATTCCACACCCCAGGATAGCTTCCGCAACCATCATGATAGTTTCGGAGATGCTAAGTAATGGGTTCGTGCCAGGAAAAGGTCTGGGGGCTGAGCTCCAGGGAATTGTTCAACCTATCTCTTTGCCCAAGAATTTAGAGACTTTCGGATTGGGATTCAAACCAACTGCAGCAGATGTAAAGCGAGCTCGGAAAATGAAGAAGAAAGTTTGGGTTCTTCCCAAGCCAGTTCCGCATCTCTCTAGATCTTTTGTTAGAGCAGGTGTCACAAGGTCGTCAGTCCCAAAAATTAGTGGACCGTTGATTGGGCCAGATGGAGATTTGGATGAGGGCTTAGAAAGAATGTTTGCAGATGTCAACCCAATAGAAGCTGGAGAGGGTTCCAGTAAGGCAGACATACGGTTTGTGGTGCCTAGGGTCAATGTCAACAATTGGACAGCTACTCCTCTTCCTACTCGGAGGGAGTCCTGGTAGTTGGCTCTGATTTTCCTTTTTGTTTTCTGGATTATTCCAGGGTTGTAATCCAGATTCCTTTTTATTTCTATTACTGCTCAACAAAGTGTGAAACATTGTTATCCCATAATTCAATAAAACGAAAAAGTTTCTTCTTTATTCCTTATTTTATATGTTATTTTTTAATTTTGTTTCATTCGTTTCTTTTTTTGAACAGTTCTTTTCATACTGGTTCTAACGACATGGCATGCACAACGGATCTTCAACCTAGTCTAAAAGATCAATCTGATTCCGAACTAACTATACAAGAGGGCGATCATGATAATGAATCGAAATACAATAAGGATGAAGCCTTCGAGGAGATAAACAGGGAGTTAAACCAGTTTGAAGAAAAATCCAAGCCCAACTTAAATGACACAGAAGCCATCAATTTGGGGGATGTCGGCGATATCAGAGAAACTAAAATAAGCATCCACATTGCACCAAATATCAGGGAAGAATTGATCAAAACACTTATTGAGTTCAAAGATGTTTTTGCATGGTCATATGATGACATGCCGGGGTTAAGCACAGATTTAGTGGTTCATAAATTGCCCACTGACCCGGCATGCCCTCCCGTCAAGCAGAAATTGAGGAAGTTCAAAACGGATATGAGTGTGAAGATTAAAGAGGAAGTAACCAAGCAGCTGCAAGCAAAGGTTATTCGTGTCACTCGATATCCTGATTGGTTGGCTAATGTGGTGCCGGTGCCAAAGAAAGATGGGAAGATCAGGGTGTGTGTCGATTACCGCAATCTGAACAGGGCAAGCCCAAAAGACGACTTTCTTTTACCAAACATCCATATCTTGATCTACAATTGCGCCGGACGTGAGCTCGGATCTTTTGTAGATTGCTATGCTGGGTATCATCAGATTCTGATGGATGAAGAAGATGCGGAAAAGACGACATTCATTATGCCGTGGGGAACTTATTGCTACCGGGTGATGCCATTTGGTTTGAAGAATGCTGGGGCATTGTACATGAGAGCAATGAATACTGTGTTTCATGACATGATCCATAAAGAAATCGAGGTGTACGTGGATGATGTGATCATAAAGTCTAAGCATCAGGAAGACCATGTAGCAGACCTAAGGAAGTTTTTTCAAAAACTTAGAAGGTATGATATTAAGCTTAACCCGGCTAAATGTGCCTTTGGTGTCCCATCTGGAAAGATGTTGGGATTCATCGTCAGTCGGTGAGGTATTGAACTGGACCCATCAAAGATCAAATCTATCCAAGATTTGCACCACCGAAGAATAAGACAGAAGTAATGAGTCTGTTGGGAAGGTTGAACTACATCAGCAGATTTATTGCTCAACTCACAGCAACTTGAACCCATCTTTCGATTGCTGAAGAAAGATGCCACGATAGAATGGACGGTAGAATGTCAGGAGGCATTTGACCAGATCAAAGGATATTTATCCAATCCACCTGTGTTGGTTCCACCTGAGCCGAGGAGGCCATTAATCCTTTATCTAACGGTCCTGGAGAATTCGTTTGGCTGCGTGTTGGGGCAACATGACATCACAGGAAGGAAAGAGCAAGCCATCTATTATCTCAACAAGAAGTTTACAGTCTATGAGAATAAGTACACTCAACTTGAGAAGACATGTTGTGCTCTAACTTGGGTAGCACAGAAGTTTAAGCATTATCTGTCGTCACATACAACTTACCTTATTTCACGCCTGGATCCATTGAAGTATATTTTCTAGAAGCCTATGCCCATAGGAAGATTGGCAAAATGACAGATATTACTCACAGAGTTCGACATTGTCTATGTGACGAGGACGGCCATGAAAGCCCAAGCATTGGCCGATCACTTGGCTGAGAATCCTATTGATGAAGAATACGAGCCTTTGAGGACGTATTTTCCAGATGAAGAAGTAATACATATAGAGGAGTTAGAACTGAATGAGGAACCAGGGTGGAAGCTTTTCTTCGATGGGGCTGCGAATGCAAAAGGAGTTGGAATAGGAGCGGTACTTATTTCTGAAACAGGACATCACTATCCTGTTACAGCTCAGTTACGTTTCTATTGTACCAACAACATGGCTGAATATGAGGCATGCATTCTGGGCTTACGTTTAGCTGCAGACATGGATGTCCAAGACGTCTTGGTCTTGGGAGACTCGGACCTTCTGGTACATCAGATCCAGGGTGAATGAGAAACACGGGATTTAAAGCTTATACCATATCGACAATGTTTGCACGATCTAAGCAAGCGATTTCGATCAGTGGAGTTCAGACACATCCCGAGAATTCACAATGAGGTTGCAGATGCTTTGCCACTTTAGCATCGATGTTGCACCATCCAGACAAAATCCATGTTGACCCGTTGCATATTCAGGTTCGTGATCAACATGCTTATTGCAACATGATAGAGGAAGAAGTGGATGGCGAGCCATGGTTTTATGACGTCAAGGAGTACCTCAGGATGGGGATATACCCGGAGCAGGCCACCGGAGATCAAAAAAGAGCCATCCGGCGATTGTCAAATGGATTCTTCCTCAGTGGAGGAGTGTTGTACAAAAGAACCCCAGATTTGGGATTACTGAGATGTATAGATGCTAGTCAAGCCACGACAGTGATGACAGAGGTACATGCTGGAGTCTGTGGGCCCCATATGAGCGGGTATGTATTGGCAAAGAAGATTCTGTGGGCGGGATATTATTGGCTCACCATGGAGCATGATTGTATCAGTTTCGTGTGAAAATGCCATCAGTGTCAGATACACGGAGATCTGATTCATTCTCCGCCGACAAAATTGCATACAATGTCAGCGCCATGGCCATTTGTTGCGTGGGGCATGGATGTCATTGGACCCATTGAGCCGGTGGCTTCAAATGGCCACAGGTTCATTCTGGTAACCATAGATTATTTCACCAAATGGGTGGAGACCAAGACTTTCAAGTCAGTGACCAAAAAGGCGGTAGTGGATTTTGTCATTCCCATATCATCTGTAGATTTGGAATCCCGAAAGTGATCATCACGGACAACGGTGCTAATATTAACAGCAGTTTGATGAAAGAAGTATGTCAACAGTTCAAGATTACACATCGTAATTCCACCCCGTATAATCCCAAGGCGAATGGTGCAGTTGAGGCAGCCAACAAAAACATAAAATTTTTTTTGAGAAAGATGGTAGAAGGGCCCAGACAGTGGCATGAAAAGCTACCGTTTGCATTATTGGGTTACCGCACTACTGTTCGTACATCAGTAGGTGTCACTCCTTATTCGTTGGTATACGGAACTGAAGAAGTGATACCAGCAGAAGTTGAAATTCCATCCCTTCGGATTGTCGCTGAGGCCAGGATTGATGATGATGAATGGGTCAAAGCCTGACTGGAGCAGTTGAGCTTAATTGATGAAAAAAGATTGGCAGCAGTATGCCATGGCTAGTTATATCAGAAGAGAATGGCAAGAGCATACAATAAGAAGGTGCGCCCTAGGAAATTTGAAGTAGGGCAGCAAGTATTGAAACGGATCCTCCCACATCAGATCGAGGCAAAAGGCAAGTTCGCCCCGAATTGGCAAGGGCCGTATATTGTGACCAGAGTATTATCCAACGGCGCTTTACGTCTGACAGATGTCGAAGGAAGATGCGTCGACATGGCTATCAATTCTGATGCAGTCAAAAGATATTATGTGTAATTTCTTTTGTTGTTTATTTGTTTGTTGTACTTGGTGCTTATCGGATAATAAAATGACGGAGGCAACTCTTTCTTCTATCTAAACACTTTTAACCTTTGTTTTACCCTTTTGAGCCTTACTTATCCTTTTATAACCCCTCTTGGAATCATTAATGAAAAAAAATGAAAAGAGAAAAGAAGGAGAAAAAAAAGGGAAGGTCGCAAGAAAAACAAAGGAATCAAGTGAACTACGTTCGACCTGATTCCTCAAAGAGGATACGTAGGTGCCTCACGGCTCGGTCGTAATGTAACAAAAATCAAAAATCCCAAAGCAAGAAAACTGGGGCAGAAGTTATATTTTTAAATTTAAAAAAAAAAAGTTTGATTCCAAGAGTTGTAATGTTTCACTCATCAAAGTTATTTTGAATTTTATATCCTTTTCCTCTAAACCCCACATAAAACCCATATTGATGTCCAAAAAAGACCTCCCGATCAGTATCCAAGAGGTGCCGAGACAGGCAAATGAAAGCCGAGAATAACACGCCGGTCCCCGACTGAATGAGGATCATGAGCTGAAGGAATTGGTAGCCATAAGAATTCCCAGCAGAGAGGATCTTACCGGCAACACTCCAATCCCCAGCTGAGAGAAGCAAAATGAGAGAGTCTTATCGGTGAAAACCTTCACAGGCACCATAAGGCGACCCAGCTGAGAGAAGCAAAATGAGAGAGTCTTATCGGTGAAAACCTTCACAGGCACCATAAGGTGACGCAAGCTGAGAGAAGCAAAATGAGAGAGTCTTATCGGTGAAACCTTCACCGGCACCATAAGGCGACGTGAACTAAGAGAAATGAGAGAGTCTTATTAGTGAAAACCCTGCGAAAGGCACTATGAGGCGACAAGATAGATTGGTGGAAAGGATCCGCATTTTGCGAAGAAGTGGGCACCTATTTATCCACAGCAAGTGAAGACATCAGAAAGATTGATCGACACAAATAGACTGAGTTGATTAATCCGGAATGCACGACATGATCGTTGGAATCAGTTATACCACCCAGATAAGTTCATTTCTTTTCTTTTCCCCAGCATTTGTTCAGAAAGATTTTCTCTTTTTCTATCTTTTCATTTCTTTGTTTAAAAGACTTTTTCCAGAAATTTATTTTTTAGAAAGGTCTTTCAAAGCTTACTACCAGTTGCCAAAATGGTACAACGCAAAATGTGAAGAGGACAGGCCAGAGACAAGGCAATAAGACAAAAGACGTTGGTTGCAAGGCCGAATAATATTGGTCTAAAATGGCAAGGAAAGTACGGGGAAGAACCGGAAAAACAGCATGTTGAGGAAATTGTGGGCCAAGTTCCAAGAGGATCCCCAACAGAACCCCGACCGATTATCGACCAAGTTCTGAGGTGGTCGGACAACACAGAATGGGAAAGGCAGAAAGGAAAATCCATCTTCAGCAAAATGACCCCCAACAAGTTTTGAGACACAGAACGGGGAAGGGATAAATGGAAAAACCATCCCCAGCAGAATGTTATCCCCAGCAAATAACGTCATCCCCAACAAGTTTTGGGAACGCCAAACAGGAATAAGGGGAAGGGAACAATCATTCCCCCATCAGGAGTGACATGACCACTCGCCATATTTTTAAAAAAAAACTAACTAAATTTTTTTTGATTTGAACAGGAAAATAAAGTGTTGATGATGGCCGAAAGACACGCATAAGAAATATTGCCAGAACTGGGACAGAAAATTTTCTGCCGTAGTTGAAAATATTCTCGGAGAATCGAGGAAACAAATTCAAGTTATTGTCTTAGCAATTAGGCGCCCACCTGTATAACAAGGGAATACATTTCATGTCTTCACCAATTAGACGCCCACCTGTATAACAAGGGAATACATTTCATGTCTTTACCAATTAGGCGCCCACCTGTATAACAAGAGAATACTTTTCATGTCTTTAGCATTAGGCTCCCACCTGTATAACAAGGGAATACGTTTCATGTCTTTACCATTAGGCGCCCACCTGTATAATAAGGGAATACATTTCATGTCTTTACCATTAGGCGCCCACCTGTATAACAAGGGAATACTTTTCATGTCTTTACCATTAGGCACCCACCTGTATAACAAGGGAATACATTTCATGTCTTTACCAATTAGGCGCCCACCTGTATAACAAGGGAATACATTTCATGTCTTTAGCAATTAGGCGCCCACCTGTATAACAAGGAAATACATTTCATGTCTTTACCAATTAGGCGCCCACCTGTATAATAAGGGAATACATTTCATGTCTTTAGCAATTAGGCGCCCACCTGTATAACAAGGGAATACATTTCATGTCTTTACCAATTAGGCGCCCACCTGTATAACAAGGGAATACTTTTCATATCTTTACCATTAGGCGCCCACTTGTATAACAAGGGAATACGTTTCATGTCTTTACCAATTAGGCGCCCACCTGTATAACAAGGGAATATATTTCATGTCTTTACCATTAGGCGCCCACCTGTATAACAAGGGAATATTTTTCATGTCTTTACCATTAGGCGCCCACCTGTATAACAAGGGAATACATTTCATGTCTTTACCAATTAGGCGCCCACTTGTATAACAAGGGAATACATTTCATGTCTTTAGCAATTAGGCGCCCACCTGTATAACAAGGGAATACATTTCATGTCTTTACCAATTAGGCGCCCACCTGTATAACAAGGGAATACTTTTCAGTCTTCAACAATTAGGAGCCCACCTGTATAACAAGGGAATACTTTTCAGTCTTTACTAATTAGGCGCCCACCTGTATAACAAGGGAATACTTTCATGTTTTTACCATTAGGCGCCCACCTGTATAACAAAGGAATACTTTCATGTCTTTACCAATTAGGCGCCCACCTGTATAACAAGGGAATACTTTCATATCTTTACCAATTAGGCGTCCACCTGTATAACAAGGGAATATATCTCATGTCATTACCATTAGGCGCCCACTTGTATAACGAGGGAATATTTTTCAGTCTTTACATTTCAGGTCTTGAAATCCGTAACCCACCGAAAGGCAGAGGGTTACAACAAAAGATCCACAACATAATGCAGGAAGCCGCATCCTCAAGCGGACAGAACAAAATGATGCAAACTGGTGTTCAGGAAAGCAAGAGGCCGGTGTCATCCCTGTCAGTTCTCGGAAGAAGGAAGCACCGGAATAGACGCAAGCCGACAAGAAAGCAAGGCATCAAGAACAAATGAAAGATAGATGGGATCTTGTAATCCGTAGTCTAGCCTAGCTTCTTGATTTTTCTTTTAAGCACGGTGTAATAAGGAGATCGGTAAGCAGTAATAACAGCATGCAGCAGCAGTAACAGCAAATTGCAGTCCCCTGGTAGTCCCAGCTACAAAAACTTCCCGAACTACATTAACTTGATTCCCCTTTAGCCAGGGATATGTAGGAAACCTTCGAAGCAGAGGTTCAGTTAAATCTTTCAAAAATGCTTTACACAGAGTACCCAAACGGGCAAAAAATCGCTCGTATCCACTCATTTTATCTTTGCACGAAAACTCTTTGTATTTTCGAGCAAAGAGGGCAGCTGTGAGCACGTGATTTTTGCCCTATATGAGAATTACTCTCAAAAATTCAAAATAAAACAATTTTCCTTTGTGTGCAATGTTGGAATTTTCGTGGCACTTTTGGATAATTATTTGTATTTTTGCCTGTGCATGTTAATGTGTTAAATTAATAATAAAAAAATATATATAAAAATATGTCGCATTTGCATTTGATATTTAATTAAGTTTGTTTTACAAAATGAAAAAAATCATAAACATAATGAACGATGCATTAATTACAAAATAGGCATCTTTTGCATTTTTAGCATTTAATGTCCAAATTGTGTGATTTTATTTTATTGATGTTTAATTTTTGGGTGATAATTATTATTAGAAGTTAATTAGTATTTTAAGATAATTTTGGTTTTTATAATTTAATTTCATATATTTTAGTTTTATCAATACGTGAAAGAAAAGAGAACAAAAAATAAACGAAAATCGGATTGGGCCTCTTCTTCAATTTTAAACCACAAGCCCAATAATACCCAACCTTCCCCTACGACCCGGTCCGTTTCAAACCGGGTCGACCCAGTCCATAACCCAAAACCTCACCCCACCCTTTCTATTTTTCATTCTTGAACAAAAAAACAAACAAAACCCTAAAATAAGACCTAACCATCCGCCCCCCTCTCTTCTTCTTCTCCAAATCCCTCCAAACCCTAGCATCCATGGATACCTTCTCAAACGACCACCCCTTCACCACCTTCATCACCAGCAACCATGGCTGCCCCCCCTCTCTTCATCTTCTCCAAAACACACACATCCATGGCTACCTTCTCAAACGACCACCCCTTCACCACCTTCATCACCATGCTGCCATGGCTGTCTCCCCTCGTGCTTCATCATCCAACTCGACCCCTTTGAAGCCTCCATCGTTGCTGCTTCACCTTCCCAAACGACCAGCAGTCCGGCAAACCCCCCCTTCGTTGTCAACCACCCTCGAGACTCCAGCTCCCATGGCTGCTCGTTTTCGTCTCCGTCAATACACACACGCAACCATGGCTATTGTTTCGTCACCATCTCGTCGTCACTACCTGCTGCTGCACCTCCAGTCCAGTCCGCCATGGCTACTCCTTCATCTTCTTCATTGCCCTCGACAGTAGCTCCTCCTCACCATGTCGGACGACCACCTGAAACAGTCGCGTTTCTGCTGCTTCACTGCCCTTCATCTCCTTCGTGGCCTTCACTACCCAGACAGTAGCAGCTGCTACTGCTTCACCACATCCATGGCTGCCATACTGCTTTGTCTTCTTCATCGCACATCACTCTCACATATCGTCCTCACTAGACGAGATCTTCCAATCATGAGTCGTCCGTTCATGGTCGTCTTCGTAGTCGAATTATTTTGGTGTGATAATGGTCTCCAGGCAGATTTGTTTTCGTTCGAGTTCATCATCGTTCTGATCCGGTTAGTGGGTTTAAGTTTCGTTTCTGTCCGTATTTTGTTTGATATTCTCGGATCTAAAATTAGTAGATGTTTGATTCTTGTTTTTGTTCGTGTTTATCGTTTCTTGATTATTGCTTCAGGTTGTTTCATTTGTTCTAGTTTATTTTTAATATAGTAATTGTTAGTTTAATTATAATATTGTTAGATTTAAGTTAAAGTTCAATTAATTATTTCTTCGGTTTGTTTTTGTTCGTTTAAAAGAATTTAGTTGTAATATAGAAATATGTTAGTTTAATCGCTTGAATCATCCATCTTTGTTGATTAGTTTAGATTTAATTCGTGTTCATCTTTTGTTTGAAGTTCGTTCTTAATCCGATGATTTAATGTGAGTTTATGTTTTAATTCTTGATTTAATTTGAATATTCATCTTGGTTGTAATGTTGTTGGATTTAGTTTAAAGTTCAAATGATTATTGAATTTAGAAATTCAAATCTACTTGTTTGTTATGTTCAATTTGTTAATATTATTGAATCTGAAAATATATGTGTTGTTAAAAATATCGTTCAGTCAAAATAATTCTGATTGTTGCTTTGTTGTTCATCGTTTAAGTTTGAATTTGTTGAGTGAACTGGATTAAGGATTGGTTATAGCTGGTAATTTAATTTTAAGTTCTTAGATAATTTTGAAGTTTGAACAGATTTTGAATCAGGGCAGTAACAGTAGTTTTAGGGGTAAAACAGGAATTAACCAATTGCATATTATTTAATTATGGTGGGAGACAAAACATAATGATAAAAGCAAAAAGAAAAAGGTTAATAATGACGTCTTCTTTTGACCATTCAAAAAAAGGGAACATGGGGGCCCATGTTGACTACTTTTACTAAAGTAAAAATTAGAAATAGTGTAGATAATAATAAAAGTTAAAAGGTACACATAGTAAAAGAATATTGGGTTAAAAAGTAAAAGAGGTAAAAGGGATAGTAATAATAGTTTAAAAAGTAAAAAAGGAATTAGGTAAAAAGAAAAAGGGAGGAGTCTTGCTTTGGATATAAAAGAGGACTCATTTGACACAAAAAAAGAAGAATTTTGGGGGAGATAAAAAATTTCAGAACTAAAGAGGATATAAGAACATACTTTTAATCTTGAGGAAGAGGATTCCTAAAATATCCGAATACTATTTCCGTGTATTCCTGAGTGTGATCTCTGCCTCCTGTTTGCTTCCGGGATTTTCAATTGGCTTCTTGAGTTAACTGTTGGTCCATTGTTATTGCTTTATTGAGTGGTTGCTGGAATTTCTGTTTGGTTTTCAAGTCTACTGCTGGGTTTTCTGACTGTTGGTTGTTTGTTGTGCTGTATTGTTACTACTGCTGCTGATTCTCATCTTCCTCTTCTCTTGTATTCAATACCAGGTACACGACTGTAATACTAGCTATTGCAAGCTGAAAATGTGAAAGCATGAAGACATATGAAGAATGGAACTTTGAAGTTTTAATTTAGCTTTTTCCTTGTTTCTTTTGCTGATTGTATTTAGGCTATTTCAGGTATTATTATTTTATAAATTTCTATCGCTTTGCATAACTAGGCATCTTATAGTGATGTACTAAATAGTACTCTGTTTTAGTTCGGTTATTAGATAGTATATGTTTAAGCATGCTCCTTACCGTCAAACTGTTTAATAATTGGAATAAGAGGAGAATAACATAAGTTGGTCTTTAGTGAATCGGCTTGGCAAAACAGGTTAATTCACAAGCTATGAAGGTTTTAATATTGTCAACAATAGGTTAATCGTGAACGGGTAGTTAAATTTATTTAAGGCGTAATTTGAGTTCAAACAAGACTAGATAATGTCTAAGTTTAATAAACTTTCTAATGAGCTTTAGCAATTATGGCTAAATCTAGTTTCAAATGGTTGTGAATAATTAATTCCAATAGATTTTTTTTATAACAATGCGAGCTTCAATCTAGCTATATTTGATTTCTTTTGAATATTAGTTGTCGAATCTCTTATTTTATTTATAATTTCGAATTTTCCTTTTTTTTTTTAGTAAAATTCTTTCCATTAATATTTGTCTTAATGTAACAGTTAGTATGTTATGTTTTCTTAATTTTTCTGAAAGCTCCTAATTAATTAGGATTTTCTTTCTTTAGTTTTAGAGGCTAATTTTAATAGAAAAAATGTAGTCATTTTAGGATTGTCCATTTAAAAATAAATGAGATGAGTCTCGCCTAGTAAAACGTATAGATTGCGGGGCCCTCACAAATGTATGTATTAATTACTTAGCACTCGGAATCGGCCGCTTAGCGAAATTCACGGCTTTTTCCAAAATAATCACGCGCTAGTCGTTTTAGGCACGCATTTTAATAATCTTACCTTCTTAAACTCGGGTGTTCATTTCATGCGACCCAAATTCAAATCCCAAAACATTGAATAAAATGTGTTCCGGATTGCAGGTGCATTTCATGTGACGCAATCCAAAGACAGGTTTTAAACGATGTTCACATTCTTAAAAAATAATAATAATAATAATAAAAAATTTAATAATAATAAAAGCGGCTAAAAGTTAAAGTTTGCACATAAGTTCATAATCGTATAAAACCAGATATTTAAGCCAAATATGACAGTGGAGCGACCGTGCTAGAACCACGGAACTTGGGAATGCCTAATACCTTCTCCCAGGTTAACAGAATTCCTTATCCGGATTTCTGGTTCACGGACTGTTAACAAAGTCATTCTTTTCCTCGATTCGGGATTAAATCGGTGACTTGGGACACCATAAATCTCCCAAGTGGCGACTCTGAATTAAATAAATAAATCCCGTTTCGATTGTCCTTTAATTGGAAAAACTCCCTCTGCGCCCTTGTGGCGCGGGTAAAAAGGAGGTGCGACAAAGTTCAAAAATAAAAAAATCAAAATAGAACTTGCAAATTAATTTGAAGTATTTATTATTCAATTAAAATATAAAATAAAAGTCTTTGGAGTTTGATCCTTACATATTGCCTATTAGTTTTATTAAATAATTTTTTGTAGCCACTTACTTTCAAATTTCAATTTTTAAAATTTTAAATTCAAATTTCAAATTTAAAACTTTAAACTTCAAAATTTAAAGTTTAATTCTAAGTCTTTAAAGTTTACAAACACTTAAGTATCAATAACATAGAATAAGAAAAATAAAATATACTTTAAAAAAAAAATTAGCCCGGCCCGGTCCGGACCTATTAAGCGTGAACCAAGACGGGGCCAAAAAACCTGAAAAATTCCAGCCGCCTAACAACCCGTAAACCCAACCCACTAACCAGCCCGGAACGATAACCGAACAAGCTGCTTTTTTCCGTGTCCAGCCCGGAACAGCCCGCCCGATAAACACCCATGACATCATACTTGGTATTATCCTATGTATAAGTAATGCATAGAAAACCATGATATTAGTAATACCAAGGCTAATGCATACATTAATATGGTTAAAGACAAAATTGCCTTAAAGTCCTTAAAGCTAGAGAATATGGAGACATTTATGTAAACAACTCTTTTTCTTAAAATTTATACAATGCATTATAATTTTTAATACATCACACCAAACAGTAGATAGGAAATAATATCTGC
This sequence comes from Nicotiana tabacum, assembly GCF_000715075.1. Taxonomy (NCBI): domain Eukaryota; kingdom Viridiplantae; phylum Streptophyta; class Magnoliopsida; order Solanales; family Solanaceae; genus Nicotiana; species Nicotiana tabacum. The sequence continues at coordinate 117,145,037 of NC_134086.1, read as the reverse complement.
ATTACTAATCTCTGCATCACTAATACACCTTATTCCGCACTATTCTTAGGCTTCATTTGTTTTTTTTAAGATTAAGACGTCTGAATCTGAATACACCTCTGAATATCAAGATGTGTATTAAGATTAAGACATTTGAATCTGAATACACATCTAAATATTAAGATGTGCATTAAAATCTTAATACGAAATGATTAAGACTGTTTGATTTTGAACATCTGAATATATAAAATTTATCTTTATTTGAAAATTAATAAACATAAAATTTAAATGAAATATTAATTAATCTAATATTCTCTCAATAAAATAAATAATTTTTTTAAAATATAGTAGTTGCTGGTGGTGATGGAAAACGGTGGTGCTTGTGAATGCTGACTAGAGACAGTGGTTGGTGGTAGGTTTGGTTGATGTGGTGGTTCAGGGTAGTAGCTAGTGGTGATTAGTAGTGGTGGCGATTATGATTGAGGATAGTGGTAGTGAGTGATGATAGTTAATAATGGTGGATGGTGGTGGTAGTTGTGATTGAGGAAGGTGATGGTGGGTAGGGGTAGTTTATAATGAAGGGCAATGCCGATTATGGTTGTTGATGGTGATGGGGTGGTTAGTTGCGGTAGTTGGGGTGAATGAGTGTTGTTTATGGTTGAGAATGATGGTGGTGGGAGTAGTGCGGATGGAGAGTGGTGGTAGTCGATTATGGTTGTGGTGGTAGCATGATGGTAGTTGATAATGGTTGGCTGTGGCGACAATTAATAATGAATATGGATGATAGCATCTTAATGAAATTAAGTATCTATTATAGATCTTAATCATACAGACCTGTTCAGACCAATTAAGTGGTTCTGAAGTAAAAAAATAAACACACTTGATGATTAAGATCTGATTAATTAAGATTCAAAGCTCCATTAAATGCGAACAAATAAGGCCTTATACACCCTACCAAACGACATCAAGACAACACAAAATAACATTTCTAGAGAAAAAGTTTGTTTTTGAACAATCCATTAACCAAAACGTATAACGTACAACACTTGTAAGGTTACCTATTCTAGTCTTCATTAAAAGTTCATGTTAATACTGTTTGATGAATAAAATGTCACAATTTAAAGTTCAGTGTTACAAATTTGAATCGAGTGAGCTCTACAACATTGTTATCTAATTGAGTCTTATCCTTTTCTCACTATAGATGTCTAATAAGAATACACCAATTTCATTCACCAAGCTCCAACGAAAAGATCATATAACTAAACTAATATTTATAGTGAATAACAAAACTAATCGTCAGTAAATTGAAATGAATAAAATAGAGAGAATAATTTCTTGTGCCCAAGAAAATAACTCTATAAAGATCTCTATCTTACTTTTACTGATCTCCAGTTAAAACTAACATGCTATTTGCAATGGAGTAGTCACAAGGAAAACATATGAACATGTTCTAATCATACCAAGCACTTAAGATCCTCCCAATTTCAAAAGAAAGATAAGCATCAAGGCAAGCATAACATATCTGCTTAGGGCTGAGCCTGCGTTGATCCCAAGCACTCATAGTCACACTCTTGGGCTTCACAATCTCTTTTCCCACTATTTTCTTCACCAAATCCTTCAGTCCCGCCGTGAGAAGTTCCTTCTTCTTCAGCTCCGCCGCCGCCCACTTCCGGAGATCAACCTTCTTCGACACTAAAAGTCCATAATCGTGATTCAATTTCTTCACGTCACTTTCAATACCAACACCAACAAATTCGTAAGTTTCTTTCTGGAGGAACTGGCGGAGTCGACGGGGAATATTGGCGGAGTGGATAATTTGGTAAATGAGACAGGATTTTCCGACGCAAAGTTGGATGGTGGCGGCGGGGTTGTTTTGTCCGGCGGTGAAGTTGGGACGCCACTCGATGTCGAGGCCGACAATCAAGCGGTGGAGGCGGGATTCATTTAAGATTTCGGTTTTGTCGATCCATGAGGATACAATAGCGGGATCATGAGTGACAGTCGTTTCGATTACGATTTCATCATCCAGAATGACATCGTAGAGCTTGTATTGACATTGGCAGGTCAGTTCGTACTCATTGATCTTCACAGTCATGGCGTTTTCAAAAGCTACCTCTACACTCTTGTCAATTTTGAAGAAATAGTAAAATTAGGGTTATTAAAAATACTTTCTTGTAACGATCTACTAATATAGACAATTTTTTGAAAGGCCCACATAAAATTGGGCTCAAACATGATCAATAAAGTTGAAAATATCATGTTCAAGTTCTAGTGAAAACAAAAAATACTACTTAGTCGGTAATTTCTTCCCATCTATATAAGTCTGAATGAAATAGAGTTACCCCATACTGTATCCAGAGGGGAGTCAGGATTTTAAGCTTATGTATTCGGGATTCTAATCGTTTCAAGTTAGTGGATTTTAAATTAATAATTTATACATAATTCAAGCCAAAGCTACTAAGTTCGGCCGAACGCACTCCTCCGGACACTCTAGTTCCGCACCTGATTGTACCCCAAGACTTAGAAAGCAACTAGATCGAAAGCTAATGGAAGTTTGAAGGGATCTGAACCAAGACTTATATACTTTTAAAAATAGAGAGAGTTTAGAGGCAAGTACTCAATATTGCGTGAAAATTGCACGGGCTAGCCAGTTTTCGGACAGGTAATTAAAAAATAGTCAGCGTTAGCAAAGTCATTAAAAATAGTTATTGTTTTGCTGAAGCACGAAAAGTTCTAACATAATATGTTGGATTATGGAACTCCTGCGTATAAAGTTGCAGCATATTATGTTGCAATCTCACATGTAAAATATTATGTTGAAGTTGTTTTGGATTTTCAAGAGTGATTTTATTCAGATTTTATCTTTACATGAAAAAGTAATTAAAATTTAGTTATTTTTAAAACTATTGTTATTTTTCAATTATCGGTTATAAATCTGGCTATTTCTGAATTTCCTTTGGAAGAGCCCGCTTGCTTTTCTTTAGGAAATCGAGTTAGCTGGGCTGGTTTCCTATAGTAACAAAAAGTTGAGATGGAAACTCTGGTATCTATTCAGAAATTGTACAATGGCTAGACTTGAAGATCCACATTTCAATATTATCTCGAGAAATCAATTTTAACACCACCATCATAAATAGAATATTGGACTTAAGAATCGTATGAGTTACTTTTGGAATTCAAATAGTCACTATTCGTCCAAGACGACCAACAGGGACTAATTTATTAGTATAATTTTACTCCGAACAATAATAGAAGAGTAAGGGTAAGATATTATTCGTAAAATTTAGCTGTGTACAAAAAAATTCAAGACAACTTTAGAAATAAAAATAGGCTTTTTTCCCACATAGAAAGACAAAAATGATTAAGTAATGAATACGTATTAAATTGATAAAGAAATACTTATCGGCATCCTAATTGTGTTGAAATGATTGACATACCTCACTAATCGGAAATAGGAACGCGTCTAATTACCTCTAACTCCTACAAGATAATTATCTTATATCACCCTATTTTCAACTTCTTCACTTGTAACAATTTGTTAAAAGGGGTATTATCATTTTTAGCCCGCGCTAGAAATTATTTATATTCGGTAGTTAAAAAAGTGTATAATTTTTGTATATAATATACCGAATATATATATACAAAAATATATATTTTTTCGTTATTATTTTGAGAGTATCTATACAATGTCATTTTTCCCGTTAAAAGGATAAGTACACATTGTCATAAATCCTTGACCATTTTGTGCTTTATCGTTTCAATTTTATCCAATGTGTAAAATAAAATATCTTATCCATTTAACTGTTATTCCAAAATAGGTGTCATACAATACTACGACTCTATAAATATCATACGTTCCATAGAGGAACTCAATGAATGTAGGCAACTGAATCATATTATCATCCTTAAATTTCCTAAATAGAAGGGAAAATTTTAAATCCATTTTATCCCTTCATATCCACTGTAAATCCAAATCAAAACGAAATAATCCTCAGAATAATCCGAAATACCATTAAAGTAATCAAATTAAGGGATACCTTTGTTTATCCTATATACCAGAAAGTCCCTTCATTAATTGTTATGTTATTTCACATTGGGTTAGAACCAGACAATCAAATCTATGGCCTGTGACAAAAATAGATGAAACTAATTCTACGTATATAAATACACAAATCCATTCATGTTCTTCTCTTTGTCATCTCAATTATTGAAACATAATATTCTTATTCTAATTCCAATTCTCTCCTTTTGTTTCTTTGTGTATATACAATTTTTACCTTTTTTTATTTCATTTTTCCTTGTTGGGGTTTTGTCATTTGGTTTGAAAATGCCAATGGAAGGTGTAATGGTGGAGGAACCTGTTTTATGTGGTTCACCACTTGGGTCAACACCAAGCTCCCCTAAGAGTAGGATTAAATTTCTATGTAGCCATGGAGGAAAAATTCTTCCTCAGCCAGCTGATGGCCACCTCAAGTATGTTGGTGGTGAGACACGTGTTATCTCCGTTCCTCGGGACATTAAACTTTCAGGTAAATATTCGATATGGTCAATGGTGTTTGGTATTGAGACGTAGTTGTTATCTTGAAAAATTCACTATTCATGAAAATGTGCAATATTTGAGGGAATTGAGTCATGAATTGATTTGTATCATGTATTTAATTGGACTTTTAATGATGAACAATTTCAAGTTTTTCAATTCATATCAAGTTCATTGGCAAGTTGGCATGGATCCAAATTAAGAGGAAAGAGAAAAATGATGAATACTGTAATTCTTTTGTTCATCTTTATTCATTATTTTGCCTTTGATAGTTCTAGAGAATGACATAGTAAGGTCAGATAGATTTGGCATGTACCTTAACTCAAACAGCCATTAATCATTGACAAGACCCAAAACAGGCTTCAGCCTCATTGATTCTTAACTTCAAGGAAATATAATTGCATATTTAAAGTCTCTTTTCCTAAAATTCTTGAGTTGAATAAGAGTTCTCTAAGGGAATAACGTTATTTGTCCTTCACATTACAGAACTTATGAAGAAGCTTACTCCCCAAATTGAGGGTGATATGGTTCTCAAATATCAGTTAGTACATGAGGATCTTGATGCCTTGATCTCAGTAAAAACAGACGAGGATCTACGCCACATGTTAGATGAATATGATCGTTGTGAGAGTGCAGGAATCCCGAGGCTTCGTGCCTTCCTCTTCCCAGCAAAACCCGTCGTGGTAGACCACCATACAACGCCACCAGAACCTCTAGAACAACGATATATTGATGCCATTAATGGTATAATCCGTGCCAGGGAAGCAGGGATTCGGGTACCACCTCTAAGCATAAGTCATGCTTCTTTTAACATCTCCTCTGCTTGTTCTTCACCAAGATCTCCTGAGAGTTGCACTACTGATGGTGTAATCCAAGAGTCTTTGTTACAAAGTATTTTTCAGAATAGAAGTCAATTGCACAAAGTTCAGAGCTCACCTAGCTTTTACAATGTCACTAGCCCGCAGCAACACGGTTTCCATCATACCCCTCAATCACTGCAGCAGCAGCACCTTCACTATTACAACTATAGACAACCAAATTACAACGGGTACCAGTTAAGCAAACCTCCACCTGGTCCTGGTGATCCACTCAAAGGGCCAGAAAGGCTTGTTTCTGTTAGGTCTGTTGGCCGAGCTGAGGGCTTAAGGTATCAAGTGGATCATAATCAACATTACTATCAATCACCCGCTAGACACAGCCGTGGGAGTGGCTGTTGTACGAAATGTATGCACTACGATGACTATGGCCATTGTGGGGAAAGGAGAAATGGAAGTATATCGCCGGGCAGTTACTCTATGGAGATAGGAAATGGTTGTCCTTCTCCAGGTGGCTATTCTGTGGAAAGAAGAACCAGTAGTCTTTCTCCGAGTCCCATACCACTGAGTCCTCGCTTCTCCAATATGGCTGCCTCGGGGGATACTTGAGAGTTGAGACTCTTATCCGCTCTACAAATCGCAGTTGTTTCTGTATTTAACTTCTGTAGTGTGAGTCAATGGAGACAACAACTTTACCTTCTCATGCACATATGTTTTGAAAGAGCTTCTCTTATTTATTTGACATACGTTTTTGTATAGTCAAAAATAACTCTATAACCAAAAAGTGATGTACATCCATCTTTTGTGTTTACCTTGGACGTTGTATAATGAACATTGAAATTGTGATAGGTCCCTCGGGGACATTTATTTCGCACTTACATTAAGCTTGAGCTAACGTATTTTAGACTTTTCTCAGTGCAGCGGTAGAATATTAAAGCTGCCATATTGTATTTAAATATACAAATTCTGTAAGCTTTTGTCCATAAATGAATACTCGATTCCAGATACGAACAAGAACTGTGAGACGAGCTTGGAAAAAGAAATCTACACTAATTTATTGTTGGTACTAACTAGTAAGAATTAAATTCAAATTCAATAACTCCAACAACAGCAAGTCTGAGACTGAGAGAACAAGTAATCAAAAGCACAAGGAGCTTTAGGAATCGATCCACAAGTACCCCTAAATATCAAGTTTGGGGATGGTAGGGGTGAGAACCAGAAAAGCAGTATCTCTAACTTTTTGGTACGACTGGTGACATCTCTAAAAATATTCATGGGGTTGACACTGTTTCATCTTGCAAGCAAGAGTAGCCACCTAACTCAACATTTCTAACCTCTATTTCCTGTATGAATCATCTTTTTCGCAGACCCCAACCACCAGAAATTGTCCCCCAAAATCGTAATTGTGCAAAAGTAAAAACCTTATACACAACCTAAGTAAGAGTATAATAAGCTGAAAATTAAATATAGCCTCAAAATTTCTCTTCTATGCTCACTTGCTGTCGGTGAAATCAGCATCAATTACGTCTCCATCAGGTCCTTTCCCTGATGATGATTCTGAAGGACCAGCGGAATCGCCAGGTGCAGGACCAGCACCTGGTGCAGCTCCAGCACCGGGCTGGTTGTAGAGTGACTGACCAAGTTGCATTACTTCTTGGTTAAGGGCAGCCATCGCATCCTTCATGGTTTGAGTTGAGCCCCCTGAGATCGCTTCTTTAAGCTCTCCAAGTTTAGCCTCAACTTTCTCTTTCACCGGCCCTGGTACTTTGTCTCCAAGTTCCTTCAGCTGCTTCTCTGTCTGGTAGACAACAGAATCAGCCTGGTTCTTTGTGTCTATAGCATCTCTCTTCTCCTTGTCTTCCTGGGCGAATCTTTCAGCTTCTTTAACCATTCTCTCAACCTGTTCCCACACAACCAGATATTCCATCACTTATGAGCAGTAAGGGGAATTTACATGAAATGACATGCAACATACCACTCATGGACAACCAAAAGTATTTTTAAAAAAAAATAAAAATACAAAAAGGAAAGAGAAAGCAAATTTCAGCAGCTGATAAGCACTATACAGCTCTTTGCCCAATAATCCAACTAGAATTGCTAAAGAGACTTTGGTGCTAGTACAATTGGAAGTCAAAAACATACCTCATCACCGGGCAATGTGCTGGCACCAGTAATGGTGATGTCTTGCTTCTTCCCAGTACCCTTGTCAATAGCAGTGACGGAGAGAATGCCATTGGCATCAATATCAAATTTCACTTCAATTTGTGGAACCCCTCTTGGGGCGGGAGGAATACCATCAAGCCGGAAGCTGCCCAAAGACTTGTTATCCCTAACAAATTCTCGCTCCCCTTGAAGGACATTAATTTCTACACTTGTCTGACCATCAGCAGCAGTAGAGAATACTTCTGATTTTGAGGTAGGTAATGTTGTATTTCTTGGAATGATCTTTGTCATCACACCACCAAGTGTTTCCAAACCAATGGACAACGGTGTGACATCTAAAAGAACAATATCACTGACATCTCCGGCCAATACTCCAGCCTACAAAAATGAGAAAATGAGAGGTGCACCAAAATACAAATCAAGAACACAAGATGCACGAGGAACAACAATCTCACCTGCACTGCAGCACCGAGAGCAACAACTTCATCAGGATTTACTGTAACATTGGGGTCCTTTCCAGTCAATTTCTTAACAAGTTCCTGAACAGCTGGAATACGTGTAGAACCACCAACAAGGATCACCTCATCAATATCGCTGAAGGAGAGCTTGGCATCTCTCAAGGAATTCTGAACAGGAGTTTTAAGCCTGATTGCAGAACAATAGCAAAAAAACTGACATCAAGACCTTATCTCATAAACGCCACACCAACTTTTTAAAAAAAAATAAAAATTGATAAGCTACAAAAGTATGTTCTATTGCAGACACCTGTCAAGCAGATCTGAGCATAGTTCTTCAAATTTACCCCGTGTGATAGTGGTCTCAATGTGTTTAGGACCATCTGCAGTGGCTGTGATGAATGGTAAACTGCAAAACAAAAATATATAATTTCAATATCAACAGAGAGAGAAGCCCCAACAGGATAAGACAAAAACAAAATGAAGGTTGAAACACAGTACATACCTGATGTTAGTCTGTGTCAGTGATGACAGTTCCATCTTAGCTTTTTCAGCAGTCTCAGTCAGACGTTGAAGAGCTTGTTTGTCCTTCAGAAGATCAATACCTTCATTCTTCTTGAAATCTGAAGCAAGCCAATCAACAATTCTCTGCATGAACGAAACACTTGTAAGTGACCTCTAGCAGGTACTAATGGTTTAGAGTTAGATTGCTCAATCAAGTCGCAACAACATTTTGTTGGTAGGAAAGAAAAGATGCAAACCTTGTCAAAATCGTCACCACCAAGATGGGTATCACCAGAAGTAGACAACACCTCAAAAACACCGTCACCAACCTCAAGAACTGCAAGCAAATATATTAGTCCAATTGCCCCAGGGATTAGTACGCACAAAGACATGGATAGAGACATCTTATAAAAGTATCCCCTAAACTACATAAGAGAGCTACATGTGAGGAAAAACCAGCACAGAGAGTCACATTACTAAATAAAGAATCAACAATTTAAATTTGGCAGCTATCAGCCCATTCCTATGAACCTTTTAACCATACAGCTCAAGCTCAAAACGCTACACGATAAACAGCAGTAAAGAATAAGCAGCAACTTGTAGAATACTTTTATTTTATTTCTATAACTATCCCTACAAACTTGTTTAAAGCTAATCCTCTCCTTCAAATTGTGGCTGTATGCAAAGCATCAGTATCGATAAACTCAAAATATGAAATCAACGACAGTGGGTAACCATAGTGCCATTATTACCTGATACATCAAAAGTACCACCTCCAAGATCAAAAACCAAAATAGTTTCATTGTTCTTCTTTTCAAAACCATAAGCCAGGGAGGCAGCAGTTGGTTCATTAATTATCCGGAGAACCTCTAATCCAGCAATACGACCGGCATCCTTTGTTGCTGTCCTCTGAGAATCATTGAAGTATGCAGGAACTGTGACAACAGCTTTGGAAACCTTGTCATTCAAAAATTTGGATGCATCATCCACCAACTTCCTCAAGACCTAAACCAGAAAAGGGAGTAAAAGCATTAGTCAGTCAACTTAGTTTTGCAAGCAATAACATCCCTAAACAATTGCCAGCTGACTTAACTATGGAATTAAAAATAAAAACATAAGAAAATAAGTATATGGCAGGATGCTCTAGCCTCTGTATAAACTCTTGTCTAATCAGTTTTGAACCTCATATAAATAATGCTTTATTGGACAGCAAAATTATATTCCTCACACAGCTCCAGCAAAAGCCATGTGAAATAACAATTTAATGAAAAACAGACGCCCTGTGAATTAACGAACATCAGGATCTCGAATCATGAAAATAATTATACTAAAGGCATTTTTTGCATGGAGTAAAAGATTATTTAGGAAAATATTTACCTTCTCCTTCATATTTTCCTGGACTAACAGTCTAACAGTGTATGGTTGCCTTTCTGGAACACGTTTTCTCAAAAAGAAAAAAAAAAGTTCTTTTACAATACACCTACTTCCACTCCATATCTCTTTAATCAAAACTTCAATACTGCCAATCTTAAATACAAATTATGTTTAAACACTATCCTCATACCTTATCCTACACCTTATAATATCATATGAAGAAAAAATAATGTTCTTTTACAATACCTCAAAAGCCAATATTTAATACAAATTATGTTAAAACACTATCCTCAGACCTTATCCTACACCTTGTAATATCATATGAAAAAAAATAATGTTCTTTTACAATAAATCTACTTTTGCTCCATATCTCTTACTTCAATCAATACTTAGATATTATTGACTTGGACAAAAAAAAAGATATTATTGTCAGTCTTTAGTACATATTAAGTTAAACCCTATCCTCATACCTTATCCAACACCTTGTAATATCATACGTTATCAACTTTTTTACTAACTTCATACCAAAAGCATCCTAAAGCGTTAATACATGTTTATGAAGGAGAATGCAAGATTAAATATATACCTGAGCTGAAATTTCTTCGGCTGCGAATGATTTGCCAATGGCAGGGCAATCGAGCTTGACGTTTCCATTCTCATCTCTAATAACATTGTACGAGACCTGCTTCGACTCCTCATCCACCTCATTCATTTTCCTCCCTATGAATCTCTTCACCGAAAAGAACGTATTCTCCGGGTTCACCACAGCCTGACGCTTCGCAATTTGCCCGACAAGCCTATCCCCGTTCTTAGTATAAGCCACCACTGAAGGTGTTGTCCTCTGCCCTTCAGCGTTGGTCACTATGGTGGGCTTCCCTCCTTCCATAGCAGCCACGGCGGAATTGGTCGTCCCCAAGTCAATTCCCACCACCTTCTCCGCCACCACCCGCAGCGGCGCGTGACCACCACCATTTCTCCGGCTGCTACTGCTCTTCTTCTGCTTCAGTCCGAACGCTAGGGTTCTGTTGTTTAGGTTTTGACCTAAAAACACTGTCTTTGAGGGTTTTCTACTGGAAGAGGAAGTTGTGAAATATGTGGCTCCAAGAGCGTGAATTTGAGCTGTTGAAGACGCCATATTTATCAATTGAATACAAAGAGATTGAATTTATCGGTGTGTAAACTTGTGCGTGTAAAGGTTGGAGGAAACCCTAACCCTAGAAGAGAGGAATTTGATGATTTGGGGGATTAGAGCGGAGTGAACAAGGAGTGAGGAGGAGGAGGAGTAGAAGAAGAGAAGATAAGAGGGGAGGTTGAGGGTTAGGTGAGGACACGTGGACGGTTCTAGAATGATCTATTGGGTGTGCTCGTTTGTGATTGAAATTAAAGCTTATGATTGGCTCATTCGTTTTGGGCCCCCTCGTGTGTTCTTTTCTGATTACTGGAAGGACCCAATGGATCATCCGTAGCCTACAGGCCGGCAGCCACAATTTTCATTTCAAAAATTGCAGAATTATGACAATTTTTGGGGTGATTTTTAACTTTTGGCCTCCACATATCTTATGGGCAGAATTTTATGACCAAAAGTTTAAAGTATTGCTCGTTGGACAACCGAGGTGCAATGCTTGTTAAACTTAAAGGTAGACCCACTTCAAGGGTTATTTGTGTACTTCCCTCGTTCTCATTAGGCACATTAAAAATCTTAATGTTTTTTTAATTCTTAGGGAGTGTTGTATAGTTAACTTTTCAATTATCATTTTTACCTTAATCCAATTCGAATTAAATCAACAATTACTCTTAATTTGGCATCTCAATTTACCGTAAAAATAGCATTGGCTAGTTATTTTTCGGATTGGCAATCAAAAAATAATCATCATTTGCAAAGTCATTGAAAAATCATTGTTTTGCTAAAACATGTAAAGTTCCAAGATAATATGCGGGACTATAGAGCTCCTGCGTATAAACTTCCACCATATTATGTTGTAACTCCAGCACACGGAAAGTTCCAGTATATTATGTGGGATTATGGAGCTCCTTCATATAAACTTCTACCATATTATAATGGAACTCAATCACATTATAAATTTACAACATATTATGCTGGAAGCTCATATGTAAAAAATTCGAACTCCAACATATTATGCTGGAATATTTTAGGATTTGTAAAAGTGTTTTTGTTCAGATTTTATCTTTACATGAAAAGTGTCTAAATTTTGATTACTTTTGAAACTGTGGCTATTTTTCAATTACCAGTTGTAAATATGACTATTTCTGATTTACCAACTGATGTATCCCTATTGTTATTGTCACGACCCTAAACCCATACTCGGTCGTGATGGCGTCTTTCGTGAAGACAATGTCAGTCGACACTTTTCCATTTCAGTTTTAAGCAGTTAAGCAATAAGAATTACGTCTAAAACATAGTAAATAATCCAAGAGTAAGCAGTGAACGTTACAGTTTGCGAAAGTAAAATTCAACACAGCCTGATACCGGGATGTCACTAGTCATGAGCATCTATCAATTCTAACACAATTCTGAAAAGTATACCAAACTATTACAAAGTCAATAAATAGGGAAGAGAACTGAGATAAGGGGGAGAAACACGGGACTGCGGACGCCAAGCAACTACCTCGTGGACTCCAAAATCTGTCGGGAGCTCTCAACCCTCACTAGCAGGATCAGCAACACCTGAATATACACGCGGGGTGCAGGGAGTACTCCAACTCAGTGAGTAATAATCATAAATAAAGACTGAAAGCAAGAAATCACGTAAGACACATTACAAGCTATAATGAAGCAGTAAAAGCCAGTAAAAACAGTAAATCAGTGAAGATATTAAAGTCATTTAGTTCATTTTAAACTTCATGAAATGTCTTTTTACCAATTAAGCAGATAAATGACAAGCAACTAGGAAAGATAAATACATAAAGGATCGCTCCTCGGGCAAGATCATAGAACAACACCAGCCCCTCGGGCTATCTCTCACATCACAATGGGTATCCGCGCTCACTGGGGGTGTGCAGACTCCTGGAGGGGCCCCTTACGGCCCAAGCGAAATATCAAGTCATCTCGTGGCATCATCACTAGGCTCTCGGCCTCATAACAACAAGTCACCTCGTGGCGTAGAAAACTCAGGCCCTCGTCCTCATAATCACAATCAGTGTATCACCGCTGTGGCGTATAGCCCGACCCAAAAGTATCCTTACAACACAGGCCATCGGCCTTACTCAGTCAAAATCACATAAGCCACTCGGGCAACAGTAAAACATGATGCTTAGCCCAAAATAATATTTGAAATATTATTTAATATATTAAAATAGAGTAAACATGGCTGAATTATGAAAACAGTAGTATATAACATGACTGAGTACAAGTTTAAAGTCAAAATTGTGAGAAAATATCAGTAAAAATCCCATAAGGGTCCAAATAGTTGGCACTAGGCCCAAATATGGCATTCCGCCCAAAACAAGATGATAGCAAATAGTTTTCAATCAAATGTGCAGTAAAACAAATCATTCGGGATGAACTAGGTCACAATCCCTATTAGTGCACGACCCCACGCTCGTCATCTAGCGTGTGTGTCACCTCAATATAGCACAACGATGTGCAATCCGGGGTTTCATACCCTCAGAACATCATTTACAATCATTACTCACCTCGATCCGGTCCAAACTCTAGCCGGCGATGCCTTTGCCTTCACAAATCAACCTCTAGATGCTCCAAATCTAGCCACAATCAGTACATAATTATTAAAATATACTAAGGGAACAAAGCCCACTCAAAAGTATCTAATTTACATAAAAAATCCCGAAATTGCTCAAACCCGGCCCCCGGGCCCACGTCTTAGAATCCGATAAAAGTCACATCAATAGAATTTTCATCCTCTCACGAGTTTATACATACCAAGAACATCAAAATCGGACCTCAATTGCCCCTTCAAATTCTCAATTTACACTCTCCAAATTCAAGCCCTAATTCCTCAATTTTAGGCTTTAATTTTTCACATATTTCATGATTAAACAAGTAAGAAGCAACATAGGATCGAATATTGAGTTCAAAAATCTTACCTCCAGGTGTTATCTCTTGAATCCTTCTTCAAATCCTCGCAAAAAGCTCCAAAATCGTCCAAAATGGTAAAAGTTAACCCCAAAATCGCGGACAATGACTATTTAAATATTTTGCCTAGGTATCAAAAACCTTTTTCGCGAACGCGGTCAAAGCCTCGTGTTCGCGAAGCACAAAAATCTGCTGACCATAAATTTCCCTTACGCGAACGCGACCTCCAGCTCGCGAACGTGAAGCATCCGCTTTCCAAACCATCGCGAACGTGAACGCCTTGTGCGATTGTAAAGCACAAAAGGCTAGGACCCCAGCTGCTCCCACTTACTCTACGTGAACGCGACACAGGCCTCGCGAACGCAGAGAATCAAAACATCACAACATCGCGAACACGAAGTCAAAATCGCCGCCTCAGAAAACACCCTTCGCGAACGTGGGTCCCTGACCGCGAACGTGAAGAACAAATCGTCTGCAACACAAAACCAGCAAAAACTGCCAAGTCCAAAGTCCAAAATTGATCCGTTTAACCACACGAAACTCACCTGAGGCCCTTAGGACCTCAACCAAACATGCCAACATATCCCATAACCTCATCCAAACTTGTTCCAACCTTCGGAACATTCAAAACAACATCGAAACACCAAAATCACATCGGATTCAAGCCTAAGAACCTACCATGCACATACCCGAGGGTGATCCCACGTCAAATCCGAGATCATATACCAACAAGTCAAATCTTGGTCAAACTTTTCAAATTTCAAGCTTCAAACTAAGAACTGTTCTTCCAAATTCATTCCGATTACCGTGAAAACCAAAACCAACGATTTACATAAGTCATAATAAATCACACGGGGCAAGTCATGCCCGAGAACTGTCGATCCAAGTGCAATAGCTCAAAATGACTGGTCGGGTCGTTACATCCTCCCCCACTTAAACATACGTTCGTCCTTGAACGTGCCCAGAGTTGTTCCAAAAGCCAACCAATCGCTGAATAACCCTACTATGAATATACCCGGGGTGATCCCACGTCACCCTATCTCATATAGGTCCGATAACACAATGTAACTTAAATTTCACAATCCAACCTAGCCCATAAACCTTAGAACCACATTTCCACTTCCGAAATCATCCACAATATCAGAATCTCACATCTATATTCCGAATAAGCCCGAACAAGCTGTAACAACCCATACCTGCAACCTCAGGTGAAATCACATGATATACCACATAACTCAAATACTTGTAGTGATAACTTCTAATCACGGTAGCTGCACACAACACCCGAATATCGATAGAAAAACTCTTATCAACTAAAGTCTCATTCCAACACTTCCATACACTATCAATGATAAATGAAACACACAGTAAACCTTAACCTTCTCTCAGATCAACCATTCATGAAGCCACTTCTCCTTTGGCAAAGACCATAGCAAATTTCTGAGCCAAACCTCGATATTATCCTTCCAACATGCTGAAATCGAATCTGTTCGTATTCATTAATGATCCCAACGATCTCATCTAATCCAACACACTACTCTGGTGATACGAAACATCAATACAGGCTAAAGCCTCAACTTGTGAAATCCGCGCACCAATAAGCAACAATCCGAACATACTCAAATCATGAAAATGACTCAAATGAAAGAGCTGTACCGCAAGCTCACCAGTACCACCACAACACAAGGCTGAGAACCCGTCTCATATCATAGAAATAGAACACATGAATCTAACCCGCAAGGTCATATCTCCACATAACTTCGCTGCAATGCGCGACCCTATCCAGACATTGGTCCACATGAAACACCTCAAGTCACTCTGCTCGAAATTGACGACCATGCGCGATTGATGTCTAGAACCAAAGCAAATCATCATACCCACGGTGAAGCAAATACATAACACCACACAAACCCGAAGGGACATAACAGATACGTCATTCATCGAGCAATACTCAGTACTCTTCCCGCTCGACTTTCACTATGAAAACCCAATGGAACAGCACCATATGTGCTTATAACCAACAAATCATAACGCCTCGCAACGCAGAAAAGTAACTCATATATCACCTCAGAACACTAATTACTCAATAACAACCGACTCAACACATCCCTCAACAATACAACTCGGAGCCAACCAAGCCAACTCAAGTTAGAACATATATCCACATTGCCTGCCAATGAACCCCTTATCAAGGAAACCCTGTAGCTGCTCTTTTAACTCTGCCGGTGCCTTACGATATGGTGCCCGACATCAAATCAATACCGAAATCAACAACCCCGCCCGGTAACATGCCCGACCACAAGAAACACATTCGAAAAATCCCTCACCACCGGAACTGAATCAATGGTAGGAGTCTTTGCACTAATATCTATCACAAAATCCCAAATAAGAAAGACAATCCTTCCTAGCCATCTGTTGGGTCTTAGAATATAAAACCACCCTACTAGGACATGAAATTCGTCGAACCTCACCACTCGATCCGTGGCATTTTCGGCATAGCCAACATCGCTGCCTTAGCGCAATAGTCCAGAATAACACGACATGAAGACAACCAGTTTATACCCAATATTACATCAGAATCTAACATACCAAGCAGCACAAGATCCACTTGGATCTCCAAACTCCGATAGTCACTAAACAGTGTCGATACACACGACCCACAACTACAACATAGCCTAAATATGAGAACTCCCAGTCTCCAACTCCATATAGCACACGAATCACCATACCTCATCCCAGTTCTGCCGTTCGAATACATACCACACCTCTAATGCCCAATCATTCCATGAGAGATACTCTATAATTCTTCTGTGCCACCAAGAAAGCTTGAATATCAGCAGTCAATCTAACAAGAGAGTGCCGCAATACTACCGAAGTACTATCAACTTAATCACATTGCCTTTTTCTGAAGCATATACCCTCGTCAAATCACCCCAATTAGCAATACCATCTCCTTAATCATCTGAAGATCATTTCCCAAATCACCTGAAGCTCATTTCCCTAATTATCTGGAGCTCATTTCTCTAATTATCTGAAACTGCCCGTGCTGCCTAAGAATTTGTGACCTTCCTTTCAGAACTGATCCGTGAGCTTACACATGCAAATCTAAGTCTTACACAACATACCGCATATACCATACCATCCTAAGGTAAATATGAGAAATTCATATCCATTACGAGCCACACGCAACTACATACTCAACTAGCCAAGAACTTTTCCATTGGACCTCATCTGGGAGAAAATCATTATACATCTCATGCTCTTCATGCCCGTGGAAAATATACACCTCTAACCGTGGTAGAAATCATCAAGAACTTTTCGAATTCCATTCGTACAAAACTAAACCGTCAGGACTGAATCCTTCTAACTCAACCAAGCTACGCATGCCACTAAAAACCCAAGAGAATTGTCGCGAAACACTTGCAGAACTTATTGCCTCGTAATCACCCAAAGGACTAATCATATCTTTACCGTGTCGATCCGGCCTACTACCAAGATATCCTATTGATCTTAGTTTCTTCTAAATTACCTTCAAATTGATACTTTTTCTTGCCATAATACCACACTTCCTCACCCAGATTCACCACATGAGATCCAAGTATAAAACCACACCGTCTAAGGCTCATAAGCCGCTGGATACTCTCTTAAACGTCCCAAAAGCACCACATTCGAAATACTTTACTCTGAAGAGACTTCCTACGAATCTAAATCCGTTACTTTCACCTTCCTGATGTTGATAAATAGAATCCCATAGTTGATATAGAAATGACGCAGGTCTTGACACCCTCCAAAATGCAAACCTCAGTTTCTAGCCAAAAGTACAACTTGAAAATCCCCAATCATTGCATGTAAAATCTCAAACACATTATAACCATTCTCTAGAGTCATCCACTCTACTCAAACTGCAATTAGCCTGATCACATGAACCGAACAACATATGCCTCATTTGCACTCTGATACCGCAGAATGTAACCTCACCTCAATGCAACCAAGCAACTTCCTGCCCCATGCACCGAGCATCCTTCTCAAATAACCACTCAAGACACTCCGTGATTCTCATACACCTATGAAGCATAACATAACCTTTGTCGAATTTTTTTCTTTACTCGAGCCATCCTCGGTCTCAATCTTCATAAGTCATAACTGATTCACTAGTACGCCTCTAACTAGAACCAACATAGCCCATAACCGTATAACCAACTAATCAATGGCCGACTCCCCCCACTTGACTCAAAGCCATAGATTAAAACACACACAATAACTCATCATGCCTATACTCTATTACTGCCGTAATACTATAGTGAGATTAAACGCAATCCTTTATAAGCTCGTGAAACACGGACCATCTAGCATTTTAAGTCTTCTGCAATTCTCGCATTCACTCCCGCAACAGTTAAACCCACTCTCTTAAGCGACCCAAATTTAAATTGCAACACATATCCTTCACTTGTAAATAAGATCTTATAACAAACAATCATAAGGATCACACAACTTCAAAACACTTCGCATGAGATGATCCACCTGCTTTGCCTCTAACTAACATTTTTGTATACCTTCCACTGTCATAAACACTACGCATTCACTTAATCTTCCTGAGTCTGAACTCATACCGAAACATGAAATTTACTTCACTCCCAACTAGGAAACATGAAAAGATTCTTTACACAACCATAACTCGAGGCTATACCTCAAATCAAGATGAAAATCAAGTACCTAACAGTTCTTCCATTCTCCAGCAGATCCTTCTCATTGTTTCCAAATCATATGAATACACCTCGCCGTTATAACATACCTATCACGTAGCTATCCAGTCATTACTTCCCTTAATAGGGACATAACAGAACCTAGAGATCCAGAAACACGCGCTCACGCAATTAACAGCTCAGAGTTCAAGCTATAGGCAAAAATTTGGCCCCAAGTCCTCCAGACTGGCCCAACATCAACATACCGAGATCATATCTCGCCCCTCGATCAGGGAAATCACAAGCCATCGATGCACATTTGATACTAAGTGCTCATGCGCGCATACGAAAGCGTGGAAGGAATTCAAAGAGTTAATTTTCAAGCTAAATCAAGGGCGCACGATAAGAATTCAAGAATGTGAAGTTTTCCTAAAGGTTCTGCAGCCTCGCGAGGATAAGTACAGACATATCCGTACCGATCCACAAGACTCTACTAAACCTGCTCATGACTCGTGAGACCTATGTAACCTAAGCTCTGATACCAACTTGTCACGACCCTAAACCCGGACTCAGTCGTCATGGCACCTCTTGTGAAGACAAGGCCAACTGACACTTTCCCATTTCAGTTTTAAGCAGTTAAGCAATAAGAATTACGTCTAAAACGTAGTAAATAATCCAAGAGTAAGCAGTGAACGTTACAGCTTGCGGAAATAAAATCCAACACAGCCCAATACCGGGGTGTCACTAGTCAGGAGCATCTATAAATTCTAACACAAGTCTGAAAAGTCTACCAAACTATTATAAAGTCACTAAATAGGGAAGAGAACTGAGATAAGGGGGAGAAACACGGGACTGCAGATGCCAAGCAGCTACCTCGTGGACTCTGAAATCTGCCGGGAACTCTCAACCCTGAAATTGGTATTTTTGGATTTTGACCACGAAATTGGATATGAAATTGAGAGTAAATTATATATTTGAGTTCGTGAGGTTATGGATAAAGTTTATCTTCAAAAAGTTTCGGAATCCGGGCACGTGGTTCCGAGGGTGATCTTTATCGACTTTTCGATTGGGGTTAGAAATTGTTATAAATTGGATTACAATGAGTAATTGAGCATACATTAATGAGTTTGCATAATTATTGACTAGTTTTGGAGCGTTGTGCATCGATTTGCGTCTTCGGAAGGGCATGGAATGCCGGTTATAGAACTTCGAAGCGAGGTAAGTCTCCTTTCTAATCTTGTAAGAGGGAATTAACCCCATAGGTGAAATAATTTAATATGTGCTCCTATTTTTGGGGGTTACGTACGCACGAGGTGACGAGAGTCCGTGCGTAGCTACTATTATGCTTAAATTCGGGTAGTCTAGGACCCAAGTGCATGCTTTACTTATCATATTTGCAACTTATTTGTCAATTTAAATTGCTTAAGTCATATCGAATTGGTAAATGAATTTCTAAAGAAGTTAAACATCATTTTCTTGACCGTTAAAGAGAAGTTGCCATTTTCTTGGGAAATTGTTTCCCTAATGAATTCTTGCTTGACTGTTTGACATATTTATTTATATTTTGACCGCGTCGCTTGTATGATTAGCGACGGGGTGATAGATGCATCTATGATTCACACCATTCGATCCACTGGCAGTGCACAATTTAAATATTATATTGGATCGAATCATACAACCTTGGCATGATTTGCGCATGCTTGTATTGCTTTGAAATTATAAATAATGATATTGCCTCCCTATCCTGAGATAAATTAAAAATTAAGGAGATATGAACTTGAAAATTTCTTATTATCAAAAGGGTTGTTTACTTGCTATATGATTTTTTTAATAAATCCACGGCTGATTATATTATTGGACCACTAGTAAGTGTCGAAATCGACCTCTCGTTACTATTTCTTCGAGGTTAGACTAGATACTTACTAGGTACGTGTTTTTTTCGTACTCATACTATACTTGCTGTGCATCTTTATTGCACATGCACATGTATGTCCAGTGGCCTAGTTGGGTATAGCGGCATGGTGGATACATATACTTAGGTGAGTTGTATCTCTCGAGACGACCCGCAGCCAGCAGAGTCTCTTTTAGAGTATTGTATTTTATTTCTATCCAATTTATATTCCGGACAGTTATTGTATTGTATTTTATTCCCTAGAAATTACTCTTGCACTTGTGACTCCGGGTTCTGGGATGTATATGGGATTATTCAATATTGAATTTTTTTGTTAAAAATATTATTATTTACTTTTTAATGTAAGGAAAAGGAATGATTTCAAAAATACAAAAATGAGGATTTAATTAACTCCTTGGTGTTGGCTTGCGTGACATAGGTGTCCGGCGCCATCACGACCCTTAATAAATTTTGGTTCATGATATTTAATATTATATATTCATTTATGTAGGTACACACGCAAAGCGTGCATACTGTTGTATAACACTATAAGTGGATTTCAAGCTGTGATACGGCTAAAGAGAAGTGGGACAAACTGAAAGTCATCTATGAAGGAACCAACAAAGTGAAAGAAACTCGGATAAACATATTGGTTCATGATTATGATCTTTTCTAGATGAAAGAATGAGAATCCATTAAGAAAATGTTCGCAAGATTCCACAAAATCATTAGCGATCTGAAAGCCTTTGATAAACCCTACTCAAGTGGTGATCAAGTCAGAAAAATCCTAAGGAGTTTACCTACCCACTTGGCAGACGAAAGTAGTTGCACTCGAATCTCAAGATCTAAACAAACTTTCATATGATGAACTACGATGAGATCTTATAGCATTCAAGAAAACCCATCCCAAGAAAACAAGTCAGGAAGAAAAGAAGAAAATAGTTGCCTTCAAAACTACAACTGAAGGACCTGAGAATGATATTGATGACGATCCAGAAGTTTTTGAAGAAGAAATTATCATGGTATCAAAAAATATGGATGGATTAATGAGAAGGTATAAAAACACAAGAAGGGGAAAAATGCCATCTAGGCGAACCAGGTAATACAATGAACAAGACAAGAATGACGGGAAATGTTATGAGTGTGGAAAGTATGGGCATGTTTAAGCTAAATGCCAAGATTTCAAAAGAAAAGTCTCCAGAGGGTTCAACAAAAATAAATCCTTCAGAAGCTAGAGTGATGAAGATAGTTCAGAACACGAAGAAATAACAAATCTATGTTTCATGACCATCCTGGAAAACAACATGAACAAATACTCTGGTTGTTGGACTGATGAAGATACATCATATGATGAATGCAAGGAAGATACTGAAAATTGTTTCATGGCACGAGGTGAAACAAGCGAGGTAAAATCCTATAACTGTGATATATGTAATGAATTGCAAGATATTCTTGACCTTACCCTAAAAAAGTCTAAAAAATGTTGAATAAACTAAGGAGACTCAATAGGGAAAAGAAAGACTGGGAACTTAAGCTTGAAATCTTTGATATTGAAAGAGACGTACTTCAAGATAAAGTTTAGGAATTGCAAATGAAACTTAATGGCATGCGCAAATCCACCAGTCACAATTCAGACAAGTCTAACCAGGTGACTTGCAAGTCAACTGGAAAAGGACTGATTAGAATTGAGTCCATAAGTAATTGGTAGATCGAAAACTGGACCAACCCCTGTGTGTCATTACTATAACAAAGTTGGACACAAATATTCTTTTTGTTGATTTCGTAAATCTAATGTTTCGGGATGGATTTGGAAATCCAAAAAAAATCCTGATTCCAGTAGAACTAACTAACAAGGACCCAACAAGCTTGGGTACCTAAAAGAAGGTGACAATTCTATTTGCAGGAACACCACAGAAAGAGCTGCAAAGAACTATACTATATTAAAAGCACGAAGGCTTAACGAAATATCGTTCACCTTTTTTACCCTTTAAAAACTAATTTCACATTAGATAAAATAGTAATTTAAGTTATTTTCCTAATATGTAGGTATAGTCCTTTAATTATTTTCTAATATTTAGGAATAGTCATTTAATTATTTTCAAATATTTAAGAGTTCAAAATATACTAAATTTTGTATTTTGAATCTTTCCTTATTGAACAACTATGTAAAGTCCTATTAGTTAGCATGTTAAAATCAATAAATAAATTTACCTTATATAAATTAAACAATTCACTTATAGTATTATTATTTTTTGTGCGTAGACATACAAATAAGAAACGTATTTTATACATGTTAATCTTGACTCCAAACCAACGTCTATAAACTATTATCTATATCTATCTATGTATATTATATTAAAAGGAGAGTAGTATGCATTGTGGTTAAGCCAAGTGGCAAGCTAAAATGAAGGCATTTGACAATTACAACATTAATAATTAGAAATTATATATAGAAACATAATTAATGGAGGTAGTTTAATGAATCTTATACATAATCTAAATAGATCTAGACAAATCTAATCTATATATCTATATTTAAATTTATATGTATATTTGTATCAATATCTATATCTATATCTATATATTGATCCACTCATAGATTTTCTTCTATGTTAGCTAGAAATATGGAGGTGAAAAATTAATTAAAAACTATAATATATATAAAGACGTAAATTGAGATAACTTATGACTATTTATATTTTGGAGTAAGTTAAAATATAAAATAAAACTAAAAATTATTTAAGATATTAAAGATTTATTGAGTTTAAAAACAAACTAAATTCAAGCAGCAAAATAAGATCTTACATAAAGTATACAAATTAATTATAAGGTAAGAGAAAAATTAAATAATCAACAAAAAATATTTTAATAACAAGAAAAATAAATTCATATTAATATTGATAAATCGTGCAAACAAATATTTTATACGTAAATATTACTACAACATTTTTGAAAAAAATAAAGAGGAACCTGCGTTTTAGCTCTGCAGGCGCATGTTAAGCAAGTTTTAGCTAACCTGCGCTTCAGCCATGGCTAGACATAGGAAGAAGCTTCCATCGCCATCGGAAGCTAAGGAATATGAAGGAAAGGAGGAAACACCTTCTCACAATCAACCTAGTCGCTGGTTAACATGAATGGGTAGTATACCTACAGTTATTCATAAACCAGCAAAGGATGGGGAAATTGACAGAACGATAGTGACGCTGGACACATGTATTCAACAGAGATTACTTCCAATAACTTTTGATAGTTTTTTGCCACAAAAATTTCAGCCAATTAAGGAAGAAATTGAAGAAAATGAAGCGCAAACTCTGCTGAAGGAAACCACGGAAGCTGCGCAAGTCCATCGGCGATTGCAATTTTCAGCACAGGTAAACTCAGGGCAGATCCGACAAGATATGACATGTCCAGTGGAAGTTGAGAGGAAAAAGGAAGCCATGCAGAAGAATCGAAGCTCTCAAAGGGGGAAAACATTATGCTATGTACCGCCTGCTATGAGGGATGGTACTTTTGTCGTGCAAATTGAAGATGAGGATACGAAGGAACAAGAGACCTACTAGAGCACAACTTCGATTGGGTTGTGCTAGGTGACAACCCTTATGAGAAAGCAATGGACAACTATGTCACAATGTATGGAATTTTGTTGAGAAGCCTCAAATTCTATATCATGAGGATTGATACTATATTTTCAGATTTGAAAATACTGAAGATAGGGACCTAGTACTCCAAGCAGGACCTTATACATATCACAACAAGCCTTTTGTGCTGCAACAATGGAGAATGAATTTCAAATTTGATCCAGAAAGTGTGAGTATGATTCCCTTGTGGATCACATTTCCAGGTCTACCACTGGGTTTTTGGTCTACAGAAGCACTCAGTAAACTAGCTAGTGTTGTTGGGAAGCCTTTGTACACTGATAAGATCACTGCTGAAATGGAAAAGGTGTCCTATGCAAGAGTTTTGGTGGAAACTGACATATCCCAACCACTACCAGATAGTTTTGAAATGCAAACTAAGTGGGGAGTAATAATTCAGCAAATTGAATATGAATGGAAGCCAAAGTATTGTTGTGACTGCATTAGATTTAGGCATAATTCAAACGAATGTTGGCTCAAGGAAGTGCAGGAAAAGGCAGTAGAAGTAAAAGTCCAACAAAGGGATATTGAGAAAAAGAAGCAACAACACAGAGAGACCTTGAAATGGATGCCAAAAGATAAGAGGGAGGATGATGTGATTCAACATACTAGAAATGAAGGGGACATGCAACAAACAAATGACAAAGGAGATGATAAGCTTACTGATAATGAAAAAATGAAGGGGAAAGTGTACAACAAAGTACAGTAGTTATGATGCAGTACACAAACAGGTTCTCATTGCTGCAGATAGAAGATGATCCAGGGGACGCTGGCCCATCCAGCTCCACCCAAAAATGATCCTATGCACCTGGAATATAAGGAGTCTGAACAAGGCGCATAAGCAGAAAGAGTTAAAAATCTTTCTAAGGAAATATAAGGTTGAGTTTATAGGCTGTTTAGAAACAAGAGTAAAGGAAATGAAGGCTAACAGGATAATGAATAAAGTATGCAGTGATGGAGATTTGCTGTAACTACAAGGAACATCCAAATGGAAGGATTTGGCTATTGTGGAAACAAAATGTTGAGGTGCAGATACTGTTGCTTGATGAACATTCTATACATTGTGAAGTCCAGGAAAGAAGTTCCACTTTCAAGACTTTGATAACTGTGGTGTATGAAAGTAATGAAGTAAACAAAAGGCAGCAGTTATGGGATAAACTTGTGAATTTAGGAGCAACTATTAAGGAGAGTTGGCTACTTAGTGGAGACTTCACTAATGTCATCCACACTGATGATAGGATAGGGGCTCCAGTTACACAAAGTGAGTTTAAGGGGTTTCAGGATGCAATTATTACCCTGCAACTCACACAATTGAAGAGTTTGGGATGGTTCTATACTTGGTGCAACAAACAACAACTGGAAAAGAGGATATACAGTAGAATTGATTGGGAACTGGGAAATGTTGAGTGGATGCAGAAGTACAGTCATATTGAAGCAGATTTTCTAAATCTTGAGGTGTCAGACCACTCCCCTATTCTACTACAATGCAAGGTTGTGGATCAAAAAAGGAACCTGCATCCTAAACCTTTTAAATTGTATAGCTCTGTGATGGATCATGCTGACTTTGCAGGCATAGTGGAAAATGTATGGAATCAAGAGGTAAATGGAGGCAACATGCACAGGGTATGGAATAAGCTTAAAGATTTGAAAACTGAACTGAAGGAATTGAACACTTATACAGCTTCCTATAGGCTTCAGCTCATAAGTCCAAGCAGAAACTTGAAGCCATTCAGAGTGAACTAAAGCACAAACATATGGATCAAAAGTCGATTGATCAAGAAAAAATGACTTTGATGGAAGTAGAGAAATGGAGCAGCATAGAGGAACAGATTCTACATTAGAAATCTAGAGCACATTGGATAGCTTGCGGAGACTCAAATTCTAAGTATTTCCATGCATAGTTGAAGCTGAGGACAAACACAAATACTATAAACTCTATCTACACTGACTTGGGAGACAATGTATCTGATCCTATACTGGTGGAGGAAGAGTTTGTCAAGTTCTTCAGGAAGCTACTGGGAGAGAATAACACTACATGTGAATGTCCAAACTCTGAGGTCATACGTCAAGGACCTTGTCTTAATATGCAGAAGAAGAAGGACCTAATCAAAGTAGTTACAAGAGATGAAATACTTCAGACAATAAAAGATATGCCACATGATAAGGCACTAGGAGTGGATGGGTTTCCAATTGAATTTTTCACAAGACATTGGCAAGTAGTAGGTGATGACATATATGAGGCTGTGAAGGATTTTTTTGTGACTGGGAGGCTACATAAAGGAGTGAGCAGTACTGATGTAACACTAATTCCTAAAGTGCAAAATCCTAGTCAAGTTAAAGACTATAGGCCCATAGTGTCACACCTCCTCTTTTCGCCCGTGCCGCCGCAAAGGGGCGCGGAAGGGAGTTTTTCCAATTAAGGGACAATCGAAACAAGATTTATTTATTTATTTTAGAGTCACCACTTGAGAGATTTATGGTGTCCCAAGTCACCGGTTGAATCCCGAATCGAGGAAAAGAATGACTCTGTTCAACAGTCTGCGCACCAAAAATCCGGATAAGGAATTTTGTTAACCCGGGAGAAGGTGTTAGGCATTCCCGAGTTCCGTGGTTCTAACACGGTCGCTCAACTGTCATATTCGGCTTGATTATCTGATTTTGTACAATTATGAACCTATGTGTAAATTTTAACTGTTTACTGCTTTTGTTATGATTTATTCAAAGAATTGCAACGTCGTGAGAATGCATCTCGAATTGCGCCACATAAATGTACCCGCAATTTTTGCAACATTCCAACTTCGTTGAGATTTGGATTTGGGTCACATAAATGTGCACCCGAGTGTAGGAAAATAACATTATTGAATACGCGCCTAAAGACTAGCGTATCATTTATTTTAGGTAAGGCCGTGAAATTTTTCTAAACGGTCCATCCCGAAGTCTAAGTAATTTTAAAACAAATATTTATTGAGGACCCCGTAATTTTGTATTTTTATTCGGCGAGGCTCATCTCATTCTTATTATTAAAAGGGCAATCCTAAAAGTGACTAAGGTTTTCTATTAAATTTGTCTCTAAACATGAAAGAAGACAAAGTCCTAATTAGTTTACATGCTTGAAAAGTCCGGGCCTTTTAATAATTTTTGCATATTTGATTAGTTCTGAAATGTCGTTACAGCGTAAAACGTACAGGAATCCTGGCATGTTTCGAGCCACAAGAAATTGTTAACTCACCAACTCACGACTGCCTATCCTTACTCATTACTTTAACTAACAACCTTAGACTTACAATCATGCTTCTTTTTCCTTAACATGTTGCAGTACCTTTTTTAAGTAACAATTGATGGCAAAATTAATGCTAAGATCTAGTTGACCAAGAACTCACACAATCATGCTATAATCTAAGATTAGTTAACAATCTACTAGCTATTTCAGGGATCCAACCACAAGTGCTGCTTTACAAATTATCGGAAGCTATATCCAATATCCATTACGTGGCCAAGTTATGATTGAATACGAGCTAAACTACGTTATTCCAACAACACGATTTAACGCATTGCAGTTTTCTGCAGCCCATTACAAATAACTAGAATGATGAAACTATATTTTTTACAGATTAGAGATTCAGTAATGTTTTAAAGAATTAAATAAAATAGTAACAAAAAGCTTCAAACAAACAGATTGCTTTTCTGGTTTTCATTTCAACTTCAACTTTTCACATGAACTCATGCTTCACATTTCAGCCTACAACAGCCATGATAAAGTCGTGTACCTGGTAGAAGAACAGAAATATAGTAGAAGAGGAGTCAGTAGTAGTAGTAGTAGTAGTAGCACAACAGCAAATTCAACAACACAGCAGCACCCAAGGAAACCAATAATAATAACCAGTAGGAGACAACAATAAGGACCCAACGACAGATTCTTAAAACCAAACAGAAACCCAGGAGTAACCAAATGGAACAATGCTTAACCAATAGAAAACTAGGGACTAACAAGCTGAAATCCAGCAGTACCAACAGAACACAGACAGGTGCAAGAAACAGTAATTTCTGATTTTTTTGTTAAACACTCAAAGGCAAAGACAAGCTGAAGTTCTTTGATGTAAAACTTATCATATATGAGGATCAACCAGCCTCAACACTCTTGTTTTTCTTTTCTCTTTCAGGATCAGAAAAACCAGCCTAGTTTTTTGCTTTTCCCTCTGAAAATCTCAGTCCCCCACCCTTTTCTAAATGAGCCTCTTTATAGGCAAAAATAGGCAAGCACCAGACTGCCTTGATACCTTAACTCTGCCCATACCCCTTAAACATGCTAAAACTAATCAGAAAATGCCCATGATATTCCTGACAGCCCCCATAACGCATGCTTTTCTCCTTTTTTTAATCAAAGTCATGGGTATTTTAACTTATCTTAATCAAACTCCCCATGCCACTAAATCTTGTTCCCCACTATTCTTAAACAATGTATCAGTTTAATGGTATTTTAATACCCTATTGACAACCCACTAATACTAAACATTTGTCAGACTTTGACACCCCAAATTAACCCTGAATCCACTGATTATTATTGTATTACCCTAAGTTTTAGAAATCTGAAGTTTAAACCTATAAAAGTTCAAACTTAACAACTGAGCAGAACTGATTTCTAACTATCTCCTAATTGCTCATTTATGGCTATAAACCAACATCCTAATACCAACTCACACAGATTCAATGCAGGAAACTAGACCAAATCAACAAGAGGGGCATCAATCAGAGGGACTGAGTTGATAACGCAAGCAGAAATGAGGATCAATCACATGTTCAAACAATTAGCAGGCTGGTTCTTAATCACAACACTAGAACAGAGAAACAGGGTAGGAACCCTACTAAAAAATGGAACAGGCTTTCTAGCATCCAAGCATGAAAAATCAATCGACGACACTTACGAAATCAACTATACTAGCAATAACATATAACAATTAATCGATAAACAAATAAGACTAAACAAGACACCAAATGATTTCAGCGGCTTTGCACAAAACAGGGAACCTACATGAATTAACCACTCGACGATATTAATCAAATCGAATACGTATCTTACCACACGTATTTAACAATGGTCAGAAGAATAGTCGACCAACTAAAAGGTCTTATGAAGACGAAGAGAATTGAAAGAAAAATAACAGAAAAATTAACAAATTAACTAGACATGCTAACAAACACAAATAGAATTCAAACAAGAACAGAAGGGAAAGAGAAACTTATCTTGGAAGCTCAAAAACAAAACGACCCAGGCTTGAACCAGACTCGATCATTTGAGGTCGAACGGACTTTAATCGAAGTGTTCTCAACTGAGAACACCTCGATTAAGGTCTATTAGACCCCAATCCTTTGTTTATTTGGACAGACCCCCAACTTTTGGATTTCTAGGGTTCACACGGGTGTTTTTGGGATTCGAGGGTTTCTGGTTAGATTCGAACCCAACCTTCGTTGGTTTAGGCCTAAGGGGGTCAGAGGAGTGTTAGGTATTAATTTGGGATGGTTTGGCGTGGGTTGAGTCTTGGCTCGAATCTTCAAATGAAGATTCGAGAAGCTAGGGGCTGATTCGAGCCACACGGTTTATGGATTTGGATTCAGGGTGGCTAGATGGTCCTAGGGTGTTAATTTGGCGGTCACCGGCATCATTGCCACCGGGTTTCCAGCTCAGGGCTTCAATGGCGGCGGCTACGGTTTGCTGGTTAGGCTCGCCTCTAAGAGAGACGATGATGAAGGGAGGGGTTGGTTCGGGGGGTGGAGGGGTGGGTAGAGGTTTGGGAATATATACCACGAAGGGGATTTAATCCCAGCCGTTAGATCAATCAAGATCAATGGCCAGGATTAAGGGAGTTAACCAATACATCGTTGTTTGGTTTAAGTAGGGGTCGGTTCGAACCGGGTAATGGGTCAGGTTTGGGAAAGGCCATGGGATCATTAGATTAGATTGGATGGACGACTCAGATCAAATGCCCTATGCGGCGTCGTTTGGGGGGCGTCTCTGAAAGACCTGGTTTGGACTGGGTCAATGTCACTGGTTTGGGCCTGAATTTTTGGTTTCACCTGGCCCAATCCGAGTTTCCTTGATACTTCACCCATTTTCCTTCTTTCTTTAATTACCAAAATTAAACAAAAATCCTAAATAAATTGTAAAATCAAAAATAAAATTACACACGTATTATTTAACACCTATAATGGTTAACACACAAATTAAACATTAAATAAAATCACACAATGACAAGAAACACACATGCATATTTTTTTTTGATTTTTTAAACCAAATTATGGTTAATTAATTCCTAAATGTACCATTAATTCCTAAATGCATGCAACATGAATTTTTTGTATTTTTAACTATAGCAAGGTGAGCATTTACGGACAGAACAATTATCAAAATGTCACGCAAATTCTCAAAATTGTACCCGAAGGTAACTTGTTTTATTTTTTTGATTTCTTTTGGAGTAGTTTCCGTGAAGCAAAAATCACGTGCTCACAACTGCCCCTCTTTGTCCGAAAGCACAAAGAGCTTTCGTACAAAGATAAAGTGAGCGGATACGAGCGATTTTTGCCCTGTTGGAGTACTCTGTGTGAAGCATTTTTTGAAAAAAGATTTAACCGAACCTTTGCTTCAAAGGTTTCCTACATATCCCTGGCTAAAAGGGAATCAGGTCAATGTAGTTCGGAAAGTTTCGGTAGCTGGGACTACCATGAAGCTGTTGTTTTGTTGTTACTGCTATTGCTGCTACTGCTACCGCTTACTGACCTCCTTATTGCACCGTGCTCAAAGAAGAACAAGAAGCTAGACTAAACTGGGGATTACAAAATCATATCTATCTTTCACACTCGCTCTTGTCGCCTTGATTTCTTGCTGGCTCGTGTTTTCCCCGTTGCTTCTTTCTTTGACTTGACTTGCAGTCTTCTTTATGGTTTTTGAGATGGGATTCATGTTGGGGGCATTTTGTTGTAACCCTCCGCATTACTGGCTTCTGACTTGACCTTTGAAATGCATTCCTCTGTTATACAGGCGGGCTCCTGACTTCCAACTTAAATGTACTCCTCTATTATATGGGCGGACTCCCAACTTCAACCCTTAAAATATAAAGACTGAAATGTATTCCTCTATTCTTCCAGGCGGGCTCCTGCAACCAAAGTAAACAAAAACAAACGAAATTTTTGCCCAGTTTGCACTAGGAATATTCGTGAGTTGTTAGCTAAATTGTAAACCACTTCTACTGCAATGATGAGAGTAAACTAAAGACTAGACTAGGATGTGCGTCTCCTACGAGTAAAACCAAACTTGGGAGGAAGTGCGTCTCCTACGGGTAAAATAAACTTACGCAGAAATACCTCTCCTATGGGTAAAAATAAACTTAGGAGGAAATGTCTCTCCTAGGAGTAAGAATAAACTTAGGAGGAAATGCCTCTCCTATGGGTAGTACAAACTTAGGAGGAAATGCCTCTCCTAGGGGTAAGAATAAACTTAGGAGGAAATGTCTCTCCTATGGGTAAAACAAACTTAGGAGGAAATGCCTCTCCTAGGGGTAAGACAAACTTAGGAGGAAATGCCTCTCCTATGGGTAAAAATAAACTTAGGAGGAAATGCCTCTCCTATGGGTAAAAATAAACTTAGGAGGAAATGCCTCTCCTATGGGTAGAACAAACTTAGGAGGAAATGTCTCTCCTAGGGGTAAGAATAAACTTAGGAGGAAATGCCTCTCCTATGGGTAAAACAAACTTAGGAGGAAATGCCTCTCCTAGGGGTAAGAATAAACTTAGGAGGAAATGCATCTCCTATGGGTAAAACAAAACTTAGGAGGAAATGCCTCTCCTAGGGGTAAGAATAAACTTAGGAGGAAATGCATCTCCTATGGGTAAAACAAACTTAGGAGAAAATGCCTCTCCTAGGGGTAAGAATAAACTTAGGAGGAAATGCGTCTCCTATGGGTAAAACAAAACTTAGGAGGAAATGCCTCTCCTAGGGGTAAGAATAAACTTAGGAGGAAATGCCTCTCCTATGGGTAAAACAAAACTTAGGAGGAAATGCCTCTCCTAGGGGTAAGAATAAACTTAGGAGGAAATGCCTCTCTTATGGGTAAAACAAACTTAGGAGGAAATGCCTCTCCTAGGGGTAAGAATAAACTTAGGAGGAAATGCGTCTCATATGGGTAAAACAAAACTTAGGAGGAAATGCCTCCCCTAGGGGTAAGACAAACTTAGGAGGAAATGCCTCTCCTATGGGTAAAAATAAACTTGAAAGACCTAGCCTAGGAAATGCTTTTCCTAGTGGTGACGTGTGATCGTCTCAAATAGCCTTTTGCGTAAGAAGAATTGGGGCACTACACCTGAAAAATTCACCCTTCCTAGCTTTGATATGAACCTAGCTTCCATCCCTGTTTCAAACAAAGGAAACTTGTGAGTTTAAACATAGTGGTTCGTTGCGCTACTCCTGCTGGGGATGCTATAAACCCTTTTCCTTCCGTCCTGAATTATCTTTCTTCAAAACTACTTCCCTCAAAACTTGTACTGTCTTTTATGCAAACTGCTGGGGATAACATTTTCTCAAAAATGTGTTATCTTACTCCTCCAAAGACTACTTCCCTTAAGACTGATGTTTCATTCCTCTGCAAACCATTTCTCTGTTTATATTCTTCCTTCGAAGACTATCTCCCTTAAAACTCGTGTTACCTTCCTCCTGACATTGCTTTCTTTAAAGCTTGTTTTGTCTTCTCCTGAAAAACTGCTGGGGATATCACTTTTCTCAAACCTGTGTTAGACTTCTCGAAAAATTTCGAAATGAACGAAAAGTTTCTGCCCCAGTTTGATAATCTTCTTTGTGACCCTGTCTTTCTGCTGTCAGTAATATTCCCTTTCCTAGCTTCAAATCAAAGAAAAATTTGTTAGTTCAAAACGGGGCGAGTTGTCGTGCCCTTTCTGTTGGGGATGGTTCTTCTTTTCTCTTCCTTGCTTTGCTATAAAACTTGTTGGGGCTGATATTCCTGCTGGGGATGGTTCTTCTCTTCTCTTCCTTCCCCGCTCTGTGTTGTTCGACCATTGTGGAGCTTGGTCGAGAATCTGTCGGAGTTGTCCCTGTGTCTTGCAAGTCTGCTGGGGATCCTCAGAACCTTTTAACTGTTGCTTTTCCATTTTCTCCCACTTCCCTTGGAAATTTGGTCCTCTTGGGGTCTATACCCATTCATCATTTGTTCTTGAGACCAACCTCTTTTCGCTTTGTCGCCTTATCTTTTGGGCCTGTCCTATTTGCATTTTGTTTTGCATTATTTTGGCGACTGGTAGTAAGCTCTGAAAATCTTTTTCAAAAACAAGTGCCGGGGAAGTAAAGTCTTTAAACAAAGAAATGAAAAAGTGATGATCTCAAAAATAGAAAAAGAAGAAGTCTTTCTGAACAAATGCTAGGGAACAGGAAAGAAAAGAACTTATCTGAATGATATAACCGATCCCAACGATCATGTCGCGTATTCCGGATTAATCAACCCAATCTATTTGTATCAATCAACCTTTCGGATGACCTCATGTTGCTCGGGATAAACAGGTACTCAACTCTTTGCCAAATGCGGATCCTTTCTGCCAATCTTGTCTTGTCGCCTCATAGTGCCCTTCGAGGGGTTTTCACTAATAAGACTCTCTCATTTCTCTCAACTCCCGTCGCCTTACGGTGCCTGTGAAGATTTTCACTGATAAGACTCTCTCATTTCTCTCAACTCCCTTCGCCTTACGGTGCTTGTGAAGGTTTTCACCGATAAGACTCTCTCATTTTATTTTATTTTTCAGCTGGGGATCGGAGTGCTACCGATATGACTCTCTTTGTTGGGGGATTCTTTCGGCTATCAATTCATTTCCAGCTTGGGGATCAAAGTGTTATTCCCGACTTCCATTTGCAATTGGTTTAGCACTTCTCGGATACTGATCGGGAGGTCTTTTTTGGATATCAATATGGGTTTTTGTGTATGGTTAAAATAAAAGGGGTAACAAGAGGTTCAAAATAATTTTGATGGGTAAAATATTACAACTCTTGGAATCAACTTTCTTTCCCAAAATTATACACACAAACTTCTGCCCGAGTTTTTCTTGCTTGGGGGATTTTTATTTTTTGTTACACTATGACCGAGCCGTGAGGCGCCTACGTATCCTTCTTTGAGGAATCAGGTCAAACGTAGTTCCCAATTCCTTTGTTTTTCTTGTGACTTTTCCTTTGTCTTTATTATCATTATTTTTCTTCTTCTTCTTCTTCTTCTTCTTTTTTCATTTTAATTACTGATTCCAAAAGAGGGATATGAAAAAAAAGGCTCAAAAGGGGAAGCAAAGGATAAAGTGTTTGGATATAAGAAAGAATTGCCTCCGTCATTTCATTCTTCGATAAATGTCAACCACAAACAAACAACAATTACAATCAAAAGAAATCATTCATAATATCTCTTAACTGCATCAGAATTGATAGTCATGTCGACGCATTTCCCACCGATATCTGTTAAATATAAAGCGCCATTGGACAATACTCTGGTTACAATAAATGGCCCTTGCCAATTCGGGGCGAACTTGCCCTTTGCCTCAGCCTAATGTGGGAGGATGCATTTCAACACTTGCTGGCCCACTTCAAACTTCTGGGGACGTACCTTTTTGTTGTATGCTCTTGTCATTCTCTTTTGATATAACTGGTCATGACACACAGCTGCCAGTCTCTTTTCATCAATCAAGCTCAACTGCTCCAAACGGGTTTTGACCCACTCGTCATCATCAATCTCAGCTTCAGCAACAATCCGAAGGGATGGAATTTCAACTTCCGCCGGTATTACTGCTTCAGTTCCATATACCAACAAATAGGGAGTGGCCCCTACTGAAGTCCAAACAGTAGTGCAATAACCCAACAATGCAATTGGTAATTTTTCATGCCATTGTCTGGACCCTTCTACCATCTTCCTCAATATCTTCTTGATGTTCTTGTTGGCTGCTTCAATAGCTCCATTCGCCTTGGGACGATATGGTGTGGACTTACGGTGTGCAATCTTAAACTATTGACATACTTCCTTCATCAAATTGCTGTTGAGATTAGCACCGTTATGTGTGATGATCACTTTTGGGACCCCAAATCGACAGATGATATGGGAGTGAACAAAATCCACTAATGCCTTCTTGATTACTGACTTGAAAGTTTTAGCTTCAACCCACTTAGTAAAATAGTCGATGGTCACCAGAATGAACCTATGACCGTTGGTAGCTGCCGGCTCAATAGGTCCAATGACATCAATGCCCCATGCAACAAATGGCCATGGCGCTGACATTGTATGCAATTCTGTCGGCGGAGAATGAATCAAATCTTCGTGTATCTGACATTGATGGCATTTCCACACGAAACTGATACAATCACACTCCATAGTGAACCAATAATACCCTGCTCGAAGAATCTTCTTCGCCAATACATATCCGCTCATATGTGGCCCACAAACTCCGGCATGTACCTCTGTCATAACTGTCGCGGCTTGACTGGCATCTATACATCTCAGCAATCCCAAATCTGGGGTTCTTTTGTACAACACTCTCCACTGAGGAACAATCCACTTGACAATCACCGAATGGCTCTCTTTTGATCTCCGGTGGCCTGCTCCGGGTATATCCCCATCCTGAGGTACTCCTTTACGTCATAAAACTATGGCTCGCCATCCACTTCTTCTTATACCATGTTGCAATAAGCATGTTGATCGCGCACCTGGATGTATAATGGGTCAACATGAATTTTGTCTGGGTAGTGCAACATCGATGTTAAAGTGGCTAATGCATCAGCAACCTCATTGTGGATTCTCGGGATGTGTCTGAACTCCACTGATCGGAATCGCTTGCTCAGATCATGCAAACATTATCGATATGGTATGAGTTTCAAATCCCGTGTTTCCCACTCACCCTGAATCTGATGCACCAGGAGGTCCGAGTCTCCCAAGACCAAAACGTCCTGGACATCCATGTCTGCAGTTAGTCGCAGACCCAAAATGCATGCCTCATACTCAGCCATGTTGTTGGTACAATAGAATCGCAGCTGAGCTGTAACAGGATAATGACGTCCTGTCTCAGAAATAAGTACCGCTCCTATTCTAACTCCCTTCGCATTTGCGGCTCCATCAAAGAAAAGCTTCCAACCTGGTTCCTCAGGTAATTCCAACTCATCTATATGCATTACTTCCTCGTCAGGAAAATACGTCCTCAATGGCTCGTATTCTTCATCAACAGGATTCTAAGCCAAGTGATCGGCCAACGCTTGGGCTTTCATGGCCGTCCTCGTCACATAGACGATATCAAACTCCGTGAGTAAAATTTGCCATTTTGCTAACCTCCCTATAGGCATAGGCTTCTGGAAAATATACTTTAGTGGATCCAAGCGGGAAATGAGATAAGTAGTATATGAGGACAAATAGTGCTTCAATTTCTGAGCCACCCAAGTTAGGGTGCAACATGTCTTCTCGAGTTGAGTGTACTTGACCTCATATACTGTAAAGTTCTTGCTAAGATAATAGATGGCTTGCTCCTTCCTTCCAGTAATGTCGTGTTGCCCCAACACGTAGCCAAACGAATTCTCCATGACCGTTAGATAAAGAATTAATAGTCTCCCCGGCCCAGGTGGAACCAACACCGGTGGGTTTGATAAATATCCTTTGATCTGGTTAAATTCCTCCTGACATTCCGCCGCCAATTCTATCTTAACATCTTTCTTCAATAGTCGAAAGATGGGTTCACAAGTTGCTGTGAGTTGAGCGATAAATCTGTTGATGTAGTTCAACCCTCCCAACAGACTCATTACTTATGTCTTGTTCTTCGGCGATGGCAAATTTTGTATAGATTTGATCTTTTACGGGTCCAGTTCAATACCCCGCCGACTGACGATGAATCCCAACAGTTTTCCAGATGGAACACCAAAGGCACATTTAGCCGGGTTGAGCTTAAAATTTTGTATAGATTTGATCTTTTACGGGTCCAGTTCAATACCCCGCCGACTGACGATGAATCCCAACAGTTTTCCAGATGGAACACCAAAGGCACATTTAGCCGGGTTGAGCTTAATATCATACCTTCGATGTCTTTGGAAAAACTTCCTTAGGTCTGCTACATGGTCTTTCTGATGCTTAGACTTTATGATGACATCGTCCATGTACACCTCAATTTCTTTGTGGATCATGTCATGAAACACAGTAGTCATTGCTCTCATGTACGTTGCCCCAGCATTTTTCAAACCAAATGGCATCACCCGGTAGCAATAAGTTCCCCACGGCATAATGAAGGCCGTCTTTTCCGCATCTTCTTCATCCATCAGAATCTGATGATACCCAGCATAGCAATCTACAAAAGATCCAATCTCACGCCCGGCACAATTGTCGATCAAGATATGGATGTTGGGTAAAGGAAAGTTTTCCTTTGGGCTTGCCCTGTTCAGATTGCGATAATTGACACACACCCTGATTTTTCCATCTTTCTTCGGCACCGGCACCACATTAACCAACCAATCAGGATATCGAGTGACACGAATAACCTTTGCTTGCAGCTGCTTGGTTACTTCTTCTTTGATTTTCACACTCATATCCGTCTTAAACTTCCTCAATTTCTGCTTGACAGGAGGGTATGCCAGGTCAGTGGGCAATTTGTGAACCACTAGATCGGTGCTTAATCCCGGCATGTCATCATATGACCATACAAAAACATCTTTGAACTCAATGAGGGCTTTGATTAATTCCTCCCTAATGTTTGACTCAATATGGATGCTGATTTTGGTTTCCCTGACATCGTCTGCATCCCCTAAATTGACAGCTTCGGTGTCATTCAGATTAGGCTTGGGGTTCTCTTCGAACTGGCATAATTCTCTGTTTATTTCTTCGAAGGCTTCATCCTCATCGTATTCAGACTCATCATCATAATCGATCTCTTGTACAATTAAGTCGGAGTCAGATTGATTTTTTAGACTAGGTCGAAGATCCGTTGTGCATGCCATATCATTAGAACCAGTAAAAAGAGAACTGTTCAGAAAGAGAAAAGAATAAAACAAAATTAAAACAAGATAAGAAGAGAATATTTTCATTTTATTAAAAATGCGGGATAACAGGGTTCATACTTTACAAAATAAAATGAGATTTGGATTACACCCTGGAATAATCCAGAAAACAAGAAAGAAAAATCAAAGCCTACTACCAGGACTCCCCCGGGTAGGAAGAGGAGTAGCCGTCCAATTGTTGACATTGGCCCTAGGCCCAACAAACTGTATTTCTACCTTACTGGAACCCTTTCCAGCCTCTGTCATGTTGACATCTGCGAACGCTCTCTCAAGGCCCTCATTCAAATCTCCATCCGACCCGATCAAAGGTCCAAGAATTTCCGGGACTGGTAACTTTCTGCACCCTGTTTTGACAAATGATTTGGACAGTCGTGGGACTGGCTTAGGAAGGACCCAGACTCTTTTCATCATCTTGCGGGCCCATTTTACGTCCGCTGCGGTAGGCTTGAATCCCAACCCAAAAGTATCCAGGTTCTTGGGCAAAGAGACGGGCTCGACCATTCCCTGCAAATCAATCCCCAAACCTTTTCCTGGTACAAACCCGTTGTTCAACATCTCTGAGGCTATCATGAAGGTCGCAGCTGTGATTCTGGGAAGTGAAAGGCCCCCACCCTCAGGAATTTTGTCCACTGGGACTGCGTCAGAAACCTGATAAACCCATGGGCCCTTGTCACCATTAGTTTCTATGAAGGGCACAATAGCATCACTGACGGCATGTGTACCGTCATCCCCGTGTACCACAATCTCTTGCCTATCCCATTCAAAATTGACCATTTGATACAGCGTAGAAGGTACTGCTTTAGCTGTGTGGATCCAGGGTCGTCCCAACAAAAGATTGTACGATACCGCCACATCTATCACTTGAAATTCCATGGTGAACTCGACTAGACCAATGGTTAATTCCAGTACAATATCACCTACTGTGTCAGTACCGCTTCCATCAAAACCCCGGACGCAGACGTTGTTCTTGTGGATCCTATCATCAGCAACCTTTAGTTTGTTCAGAGTGGCCAAAGGACATATATTTGCACTTGATCCATTATCAATTAGTACTCGAGTGACCACCGAGTCTTCGTATTTTACCGTCAAGTAGAGTGCCCTGATGTGTTCTGTACCCTCTACCGGTAACTCATTGTCAGAGAATGTTACTCAGTTTACTTCGAAGATCTTGTGCACTATTTTCTCCAAATGGTTCACTAAGAGCTTGTCCGGGACATGGGCCTCGTTCAGAATCTTCATTAAGGCCTGACAATGATCGGTTGAGTGGATCAACAAGGATAGCAATGAAATCTGGGCTGGGGTTTTTCTCAACTGCTCTATAATTGAGTAGTCCTGGGCCTTCATCTTCTTCAAAAACTCTTCTGCTTCTTCCTCCGTTACTGTCTTTTTTATCATTACAGGATTGATCCTTCTCAGTTCTGCGGGAGAAAAAATCCTTCCTGAACGGGTTAAGCCCCGGGCCTCGCATATTTCTTCCACAACTTCCTTCCCCTTGTGCATCACTATCATTTGGCTGTAGCTCCATGGCACTGCTTTCTCACTTGTTATTGGCAACTGCATTAATGGCCTGATAACGACTGGTTCTACGTGGGCCCCCTTTACTACCAATACTGGGGTGCTTGATACTCCTGGCAGTACTACCCCGACTGACTCTGGCTTCTTCGCAGCAACAGACGAACCTTTCCCTACTACCACAAATGTCTTGTCATCTAACTTCCCCAACTGTACTACTGCCCTTTCACTGGTCGACTTTTCGTTTGGGCTGGCCCGAATCATCATTACCGTTTGTGAGGGCTTTTTGGGTTTCCCTCCTTTGTGCACTAGTTTGATCATGTGGGCCTCATGGTGCACCGGTAATGGGTTTTCATTGATGTTAGGTGCCTCTGGTGCCTGAACCTCGATCCTATTTGTGTCAATAAGATCTTGTATGACAGTCTTCAACTTCCAACACTTCTCGGTATCATGCTCGGGAGCCCCCGAACAATATTCGCATCTCACTGAGTGGTCCAGATTTCTGGGAAGGGGGTTTGGCAATTTGGGTTCGACAGGACTTAACAAGCCTATCTGCCTCAACTTGTGGAACAGAGTAGTATAGGTTTCTCCCAACGGAGTGAATGTTCTCGGCCTCTACATCCTTTCGTTCCTGAAAGCCTGATTTCCGCGGAAGCTTGGCCCTGAAGGATTCTTGTATGCCCTTGGTGGTGGATATGTGTTTTGGGGAGGTGGATATGTATGTTGGGGAGCTGGCGCACGCCATTGCGGGCAAGCCAGAGGCTGGTTGTAAGTTTGGGCGTGATGGACGGAGAAATGTGGCTCTTGTGGTGGATGATAGGGTTATGGAGGGTTGTATGGAGTGTGTGGATAATTTGGGTAGTGGGGTCCGGGTTGGTATCGATGGGAAGGACCTCTTGATCTGGACCAAGTGCCTGCTTCGACTGTGGCGACCTCCTCTCTCTTTTTTTCCCGAGTGCACCCCCCGTGCCGCTCTGGATAGCCTGAGTTGTGGCCTTGATTGTCGAATAACTCATTATCTTGTTGGACCTGAGTCTCTCTTCAACCATACCGCCCATTTTTACTACTTCATTAAAAGATTTACCAACTGATGTCACCAGGTGACCAAAGTAAGTTGGCTCCAAAGTTTGTAAGAAGTAGTCCACCATTTCACCTTCCCTCATTGGCGAATCGACTCTCGCTGCTTGTTCCCTCCAACGGAATCCAAATTCCCTGAAGCTCTCTCCAGGATTTTTCTCAAGTTTTAACAGTGTGAGACGGCCCGAGACGATCTCAAGGTTATACTGGAAGTGACCTGCAAATGCTTGTGCTAGATCGTCCGAGGTATACCACCTGCTAGGATCCTGCCTCGTGTACCATTCGAGTACGGACCCGCTTAAACTTTGACCAAAATAAGCTATCAGGAGCTCATCCTTTCCACCTGCTCCTCTAATCTTACTACAGAAACCTCGCAGATGTGCCATGGGATCACCATGTCCCTCGTATAGATCAAATTTGGGCATCTTAAAACTGGACGGCAATTGAACATCGGGGAAAGGACACAGATCTTTGTAGGCCACACTAACTTGGCTGCCCAATCCATGCATATTCCTGAAGGATTGCTCCAGGTTTTTCATTTTACGAAGCACTTCATCCTGCTCCGGATTCTTAGCCGGCCTCTCAGTTTTTGCCGGGAGTTGAAGGTGAGGGGTATAAGTGTATGGCTCGGGTGATTTAAAGGTTGGTTCAGGGGGATAATACTGGTGACCGTGAGCCTGAAACAACGACTCGCTGGAGGATCTTTGCAGTGTGGCTAGTGGAGGTGCCCCGAAGACAGGGACAGTTGGCGGAGGAGGGTTTTGTTTGGGTGGTGGAGCTTGGGGATTATAGGAAGTTTCCCCTTGATAGTATTGGACAATGGGGAAGTTCGTTGATGGACCAGTGGGAGGGTGTTCCGGAGTCTGAGCCGGCAAGAGGGTAGGAGTAGGGGGAAGGGTTGGTGATGTTTGTCCCCTAGCCCAGGCTAGGTGCATCCCCGCTATCTCCTGTCTCAACCTGTCTACCTCTTCTTTCATTACTTGCATCTCTGTTTTTTCCT
Organism: Nicotiana tabacum; assembly: GCF_000715075.1. NCBI lineage: Eukaryota > Viridiplantae > Streptophyta > Magnoliopsida > Solanales > Solanaceae > Nicotiana > Nicotiana tabacum. The sequence goes on along the minus strand of NC_134086.1, from coordinate 117,103,303 downwards.
CCTCAACACTTTTGTCCGAACCAGACATACTTTTCAGAATGGGCCCTTTAGATCTTGTGTGGTAGTGGTACTCTGCCAGAACGTTCTAACGAGCTAACTGTTTCGAAACTTCTTTCTCTGATATTAACAACAAACTTGTTAGCGTTAGAGTTTAACCTATAGTGTAATTTCACATTGGGGAATGCAATGCTCCTAGGCAGTTTCACCATTTCTAACATGTTTTTGCTCTGACTGTGTGCGTAATTCCGGCTTATGTCCTTTCTTTATTCACTTTGCCCCTTTTTTTTCTTTCTTTTTAGTGGTGGTCGAATCTTATGTGGATTGCCTACGTATCATGTCCCCGCATGAATCAGACCGGGCGTAGTTCTGTCACAAATGTGAAAAATAAAGACATTATTTCAAATTTTTATTAATTTTTTTATTATCAAAACAAAGCAACAACATTTTTGAAGAGAAAATTTGAAACACACCATAGCCTTTAACCAAATATAGATTACAGCGGACAAACAAACTCCAAAGTACAGAAAATACAAACTCCAAAGTGCTTAACATGACTCGATAAACAAAACACATGGGAAGATAACAAACTCATAAAGACAGCAAACAACAGGTTCGAACTAGGGATACATTAAAGCTTTCAGTTTAGGTGCTCGCGAGGCATCGTTCGGCCTTTCCGCAGGCTTTGGTGCAAGACCCCTTCGTAAGCTCTTCAATTCACCCATGATATGGTGGACGTAACCCATGACGGAGGAGAAGAGGGTATCCCGGGGCATTTGCTCACATGTTAGGCACCTCATGTAGAAGTAATGCCCAATCTCATCAATCCTACCCCGGATGTCATCCCTTTCTCTGAACAACTGCTCTATTCAATGATTTTTTAGTCCAAGTACTTGAGCGTTGTCGACGAGTTGATCCTGGAACCTTTCCATTTGTTCTTCCATTCTGGCCATTAGATCATAACAACGTCTTCTGTCTGTCCTGGAATTTCGGGCTTGTTTAAAGACCCGCTCCTGGAGAGTGGAATTGGTTTACCTTAATAGCCCAATGCTTATTTCATAATCTCTTATGACTTGTTGTAGATGCTTTCTCCGTGCCATTGTACCTTTTGCCCATCTGACCCGCATCCTTGCTAGGCAAGCCTTGGATCTTTCCAAACCTTCTCGGCTTTCGCTGACTTGATTTCTCAACTCTGCTATCAACCTTTCATCGGAGCGACGTTTCTGTCGGTCGTTGTTACTCTTACTGACTTGGCGAATTCGGGCTCTCAGTGCCTGGTTTTCTTTGGTCAATTTATTCTTTTCACCCTGCTCCAAGGTAACTTGCACGTTGTTCTCAAATTTAAGCCTTTCAACTTGTCGCTTCAGCTTCCCGATTTTAGCCCGGTAACCTTCTTCTCTCGCCAACCAACCCCACTGTTCTTGTGAACCATCCGTAAATTGTTGGACATGAGCTCTTTTAGCAGGTCTCTGACGAATCTGGAACCTTTTTCCGAACCAAGCATTGTATTTTGGGTCTACCTCACCCTTAGCCAGTTCTCGAACCATAGTCTTGGGCTCAAGGAATCTACATTCGTGCCACAGCTTTCTAATTTTTCCTTCGGGGAATACGACTCCTGGGCTCAACTCAATGGCGTGCTTGCTTAGATCCTCATCAGTGGGAATTACCTGAAATCTTCCTAGCTAGCGTAATACCCGATGAGGAGCATATGGTTGGATACTGCGAACTCCCATCAAAAGAATATGACATTCCTCGGCCTCCATGTATATTACCTCAGTATCAGGCAACCACCCAAATGCCCATTCAATTTGGTCGGCCGTCATTGACCTTAATCGTGCAAGCCATGCTTCGACACCTTCGGGGAATACAACGCCTTTCATCCGTTTCTCAAAACCACTGATACAGTTTTTTCGGTCAACCCGTGATTCATGTATCCTACTCGGTGATAGAGGTGTTCTTGCATCCACAGCTGGAGTAATAGATTGCATCCCTGGAAGAAATCACCTCTTTCTCGGTATATAGTTAAGGCTCGGTAGATTTCGGACAAAACCAAAGGGACCACAGTACTGTTAGTTTTTTTGATTGCAACATCAACCATCCCTACAAGGCCTATCTCTATTTTCTTATCTTTGCATGGACAAACCACGATCCCCATGAATGCTGTTATGAATGCCAAAGTACGTCTCGCCTCCCACTTGTTCCCAGCATGAGTTAGTCCGAGGTTCGGCTCTTCAAAACCCTGAGGAGCACCATACCGTTGATATAAGAATTGGAGAGCGCAGCATCCTCTCGAAAAATCATCATTTTGCACCTTCCGACTAATGTTTAGAAAATCCAAAAACCCGTGCGGAGATACCGGTCTTGGTGAAAGCAAATATTGTCCCCTTAATTTTCCATTCAACGCCGCATATCCTGCGACTTCCTCTAGTGTAGGTGAGAGTTCAAAGTCAAAAAAACGGAATACATTGCGGGTTGGGTCCCAGAATGGTATTAGAGCCTCGATGATATCTGTCCTCGGCTTGATATTCAACAGATTGACAAAACCTCCCAAAACTCTTCCCACTACCTCTTTACTATCGTCTTTCAGATCATTCCACCACATGTGGAGTTGTAGAGGGACCTCGCTAAAGACTGAGAATGGTTCATTTTGATTTGTGCTCATTCTGCACATTTATTAAGGTGATTAAAGAAAGAAAAACTTTTATTTGACTCAAAATAAAACTATCTATATTCCATTTTTCAATTTTGAAGATGAAGGACTCGGTTTTCAAATACGGCCTTTCAGCACTTCGGGGACGAAGATTTTAAGGCTGTGTAGGTCTACCGGTCAAAAAATCACAAAAATGGCCGTTTGTGCAAATTCAGCCTTCCGGCGTCCCTTTCGGGAATATTCGGCTATTTATGGCAAAACAGCCTTACTCGACTTATTTTTCTTGCCCTTTTCAGCATAAAAAACACGGTATTGCAAACACGACCTTTTAATGCCTCTAGGACGAAAACTTAAGGCTGTGAGGGTCGAAACTCGAAATGAGACCAAAGGTGGCTATTTACGCAAGGTCAGCCTTCCGGCGTCCTGTTTGGGGACATTCGGCTATCTTTGCACAAACGGCATCACCAGACTTAATTATGATAAAAATTTTAAAATTTTGCCATTTTTGGCTATTTTTCAAAAGAGGAAGTTGGACCCGATTAGGGCTGCCTGCGTATCTCACATCCGGTGAGAATCAAACCAGTGTAGTTCGGCAAATTAAACAAAATATTTTAAAACACGACTCTTTTTTTATTTAATTTTAAGCATTTCAAGCAAAATAAATGAATAAAATAAAATTAAAAAAAAACTACTTTTAAAAACAACATACTTTCGCTTCCGTTGGCAAATAAACTATTTTGAAACAAAAATCAAGACTCCTTTTCTTTTCCCATAACAGAACAAACTATTTTTTTATTTTCCATTTTTGCAGACCAGACAAACTAAAAATGATAGACTTTTTTTTTTTGAATAAAACAACTATTTTAAAAATAAAATATTTTTCTCAAAATTTCGGCAGAGTTTCGACAGTATTTGGGTATTGGTTTTTTCCAAAACAATCAATTAACTCTTCAACTGCTATTTTTCTCTTTTTCTCTTTTTTTTTTTGTTTAAATTTCTAACATTCCCGAGATTCAGAAGCCGGTCAACATGCAAGCCCGAGCAAATAAATGCACAGAAAACAAATAGGAAGCATGAGGATGATCTTTTCATTTCAGGTTGCTAGCCTTAGACGGACCCAACCCCTGTGTTGAGTCCCTTAAGTCAACATGCACATGATGCAGATAAGCATTCCTACTAGGGATCTGACATGAAGTTGAGTTATTCTAGGTTCAAAACCTGGGTGTTTGTTCTAGACCTGGCTTACCCGAGCGGACAGCTCGAGCCGAGGGGGAGGCAGTAATCCGGGAATACAGAAGCTTCGCCGGCTTTGCAACTTATCCAAACCTCGTTCTAAATGACACTATACAGAAAAGAAGTCGTACAAAGTACACCCTTCTTCATGATTCTGAAGACTCAGAGAGGAGATGGGTTTCAGCACAGTTTATATACAGTTCACATAATATCAAAGCGGTAAAAGACAATCAATTAGCACATTAGGCACATATCATGTAACAAAATCAAACAAAGCCAAATACAACAATTATTCCAAGCTCGAATTCTAAACCCTGAACAAAACGTTCTGGGTTCAATTACTTCCCCAGCAGAGTCGCCAGAGCAGTCACACCTCCTCTTTTCGCCCGTGCCACCCGCAAAGGGGCGCGGAAGGGAGTTTTTCCAATTAATGGACAATCGAAACGGGATTTATTTATTTATTTATTTCAGAGTCGCCACTTGGGAGATTTATGGTGTCCCAAGTCACCGGTTGAATCCCGAATTGAGGAAAAGAATGACTCTGTTCAACAATCTGCGCACCAGAAATCCGGATAAGGAATTCTATTAACCCGGGAGAAGGTGTTAGGCATTCCCGAGTTCCGTGGTTCTAGCACGGTCGCTCAACTATCATATTCGGCTTGATTATGTGATTTTGTACAATTATGAACCTATGTGTAAATTTTAGCTGTTTACTGCTTTTGTTATGATTTATTCAAAGAATTGCAACGTCGTGAGAATGCATCTCGAATTGCGCCACATAAATGTACCCACAATTTTTGCTACATTCCAACTTCGTTGAGATTTGGATTTAGGTCACATAAATGTGCACCCGAGTGTAGGAAAATAACATTATTGAATACGCGCCTAAAGACTAGCGTATCATTTATTTTGGGTAGGGCCGTGAAATTTTGCTAAACGGTTCATCCTGAAGTCTAAGTAATTTTAAAAAAAATATTTATTGAGGGCCCCGCAATTTTGTATTTTTATTCGGCGAGGCTCATCTTATTCTTATTATTAAAAGGGTAATCCTAAAAGTGACTAAGGTTTTCTATTAAATTTGTCTCTAAACATGAAAGAAGACAAAGTCCTAATTAGTTTACATGCTTGAAAAGTCCGGGCCTTTTAATAATTTTTGCATATTTGATTAGTTCTGAAATGTCGTTACAGAGTAAAACGTACAGGAATCCTGGCATGTTTCAAGCCACAAGAAATTGTTAACCCACCAACTCACGACTGCCTATCCTTACTCGTTACTTTAACTAACAACCTTAGACTTACAATCATGCTTCTTTTTCCTTAACATGTTGCAGTACCTTTTTTAAGTAACAATTGATGGCAAAATTAATGCTAAGATCTAGTTGACCAAGAACTCACACAATCATGCTATAATCTAAGATTAGTTAACAATCTACTAGCTATTTCAGGGATCCAACCACAAGTGCTGCTTTACAAATTATCGGAAGCTATATCCAATATCCATTACGTGGTCAAGTTATGATTGAATTAGAGCTAAACTACGTTATTCGAACAACTCAATTTAACGCATAGCAGTTTTCTGCAACCCATTACAAACAACTAGAATGATGAAACTATATTTTTTATAGATTACAGATTCAGTAATGCTTTAAAGAACTAAATAAAACAGTAACAACAAGCTTCAAACAAACAGATTGCTTTTCTGGTTTTCATTTCAACTTCAACTTTTCACATGAACTCATGCTTCACATTTCAGCCTACAACAGCCATGATAAAGTCGTGTACCTGGTAGAAGAACAAAAATATAGTAGAAGAGGAGTCAGCAGTAGTAGTAGTAGCACAGCAGCAAATTCAACAACACAACAACACCCAAGGAAACCAATAATAATAACCAGTAGGAGACAGCAAGAAGGACCCAGTGACAGATTCTTAAAACCAAACAGAAACCCATGAGTAACCCAATGGAACAATGCTTAACCAATAGAAAACTAGGGACTAACAAGTTGAAATCCAACAGTACCAACAGAACACAGACAGGTGCAAGAAACAATAATTTCTGATTTTTTTGTTAAACACTCAAAGGCAAAGACAAGCTGAAGTTCTTTGATGTAAAACTTAGCCTATATGAGGATCAACCAGCCTTAACACTCTTGTTTTTTTTTCTCTTTCAGGATCAGAAAAATCAGCCTAGTTTTTTGCTTTTCCCTCTGAAAATCTCAGTACCCCCCCACCCTTTTCTAAATGAGCCTCTTTATAGACAAAAATAGGCAAGCACCAGGCTACCTTGATACCTTAACTCTGCCCATACCCCTTAAACATGCTAAAACTAATCAGAAAATGCCCATGATATTCCTGACAGCTCCCATACCGCATGATTTTCTCCTTTTTTAATCAAAGTTATGGGTATTTTAACTTATCTTAATCAAACTCCCCATGCCATTAAATCTTGTTCCCCACTATTCTTAAACAATGTATCAGTTTAAAGGTATTTTAATACCCTATTGACAGCCCACTAATACTATACATTTGTCAGACTTTGACACCCCAAATTAACCCTGAATCCACTGATTATTACTGTATTACCCTAAGTTTTAGAAGTTTGAAGTTTAAACCTATAAAAGTTCAAACTCAACAACTGACCAAAACTGATTTCTAACTATCTCCTAATTGCTCATTTACGGCTATAAACCAACATCCTAATACCAACTCACACGGATTCAATGCAGGAAACTAGACCAAATCAACAAGAGGGGCATCAATCAGAGGGACTGAGTTGATAACGCAAGCAGAAATGAGGATCAATCACATGTTCAAACAATTAGCAGGCTGGTTCTTAATCACAACACTAGAACAGAGAAACATGGTAGGAACCCTACTGAAAAATGGAACATGCTTTCTAGCATCCAAGCATGAAAAATCAATCGACGACACTTACGCAATCAACTATACTAGCTATAACATATAACAATTAATCGATAAACAAATAAGACTAAACATGCCACCAAATAATTTCAGCGGCTTTGCACAAAATAGGGAACCTACATGAATTAACCACTCGACGATATTAATCAAATCGAATACGTATCTTACCACACGTATTTAATAATGGTCAGAAGAAGAGTCAACCAAATAAAAGGTCTTATGAAGACGAAGAGAATTGAAAGAAAAATAACAGAAAAATCAACAAATTAACTAGACATGCTAACAAACACAAATAGAATTCAAACAAGAACAGAAGGGAAAGAGAAACTTATCTTGGAAGCTCAAAAACAAAACGACCCCGGCTTGAACCAGACTCGATCATTTGAGGTCGAACGGACTTTAATCGAAGTGTTCTCAACTGAGAACACCTCGATTAAGGTCTATTAGACCCCAATCCTTTGTTGATTTGGACAGACCCCCAACTTTTGGATTTCTAGGGTTCACACGGGTGTTTTTGGGATTCGAGGGTTTCCGGTTAGATTCGAACCCAACCTTCGTTGGTTTAGGCCTAAGGGGGTCAGAGGAGTGTTAGGTATCAATTTGGGATGGTTTGGCGTGGGTTGAGTCTTGGATCGAATCTTCAAATGAAGATTCGAGAATCTAGGGGTTGATTCGAGCCACACGGTTTGTGGATTTGGATTCAGGGTGGCTAGATGGTCCTAGGGTGTTAATTTGGCAGTCACCGACATCGTTGCCGCCGGGTTTCGAGCTCAGGGGTTCAATGGCGGCGGCTAGGGTTTGCTGGTTAGGCTCGTCTCTGAGAGAGACGATGATGAAAAGGGGGGTTGGTTCGGGGGGGGGGGGGTGGGTGGGCAGAGATTTGGGAATATATACCACGAAGGGCATTGAATCCCGACCGTTAGATCAATCAAGATCAATGGACAGGATTAAGGGAGTTAACCAATACAGCGTCGTCTGGTTTAATTAGGGGGTCGGTTCGAACCGGGTAATGGGTCGGATTTGGGAAAGTCCATGGGATCGTTAGATTAGATTGGATGGACGACTCAGATCAAATGCCCTATGCGGTGTCGTTTGGGGGCCATCTCTGAAAGACCTGGTTTGGACTGGGTCAATGTAACTGGTTTGGGCCTGAATTTTTGGTTTCACCTGGCCCAATCCGAGTTTCCTTGATACTTCACCCATTTTCCTTCTTTCTTTAATTACCAAAATTAAACAAAAATCCTAAATAAATTGTAAAATCAAAAATAAAATTACACACGTATTATTTAACACCTATAATAATTAACACACAAATTAAACATTAAATAAAATCACACAATGATAAGAAACACACATGCATATTTTGTTTTTTGATTTTCTTTTAACCAAATTATGGTTAATTAATTCCTAAACGTACCATTAATTCCTAAATGCATGCAACATGTATTTTTTGTATTTTTAACTATAGCAAGGTGAGCATTTACGGATAGAACAATTATCAAAATATCACGTAAATTCTCAAAATTGTACCCGAAGGTAACTTGTTTTATTTTTTCGATTTCTTTTGGAGTAGTTTCCGTGAAGCAAAAATCACGTACTCACACATAGCATGTTGTACAACACTGTATAAGATCATCACAAAGGTCCTCACAACAAGACTAAAACCAGTCATTGGAGGTCTAATTGGGAGATCACAGTCAGCATTTATAGAAGGTAGAAGTATTACAGACAATATTTTGTTCACACATGAATTGTTCAAAGGATATAATAGAAAGGGTATCTCCCCAAGATGTGTTCTTAAAGTGGATTTGAGGAAAGCTTACGACACAATTGAATGGTATTTTTTAGAAAGATTGCTTACTGACATGGGGTTTCCTTACAAATTCACAAGATGGGTAATTGAATGCATTTCATCAGTTACATATTCTCTAAACATAAATGGTGGACTCACAACACCTTTCAAAGGCAAGGGGCATAAGGCAAGGAGACCCAATGTCTCCCTATCTCTTTGTCCTAGCCATGGAGTATTTGCAAAGGGAGTTCATGCAATTGACAAAGATGAAAGACTTCAAATTCCATCCTAGGTGCAAGAAATTGGGAATGGTACATGTCTGTTTTGCGGATGACTTGCTAATGTTTTGCAAGGCTGATATACAATCTGTCAGGCTATTAAAACAGGCTTTTCATAAATTCTCTATGGTATCAGGTCTTCAAGCAAATGCTAACAAGAGTTTTGTCTATATAGCTGGAGTTTCAAATTGGAAAAAGAGGAAATTTTACAAGAGTTGGGGTTCCCTGAAGGCAGCCTACCTTTCAAGTACCTTGGGGTACCATTGGATTCCAAAAAGTTATCCATTGCTCAGTGCTAGCCACTAGTAGAGAAGGTAACTCAGAAGATAAATTGCTGGACATCGAGATTATTATCATATGCAGGGCGACTTCAATTGATAAGATCAGTTTTATTTGGTGTGCAATCGTATTGGACACAAATATTTTTATTACCAAAGAAAGTGATGAAGATGATTGAGGCAATCTGCAGATCATTTTTGTGGACTGGTTCAGCTACTGTGTCAAGGAGAGCTTTGATTTCTTGGGAAACAATATGTTTGCCACAGAGTGCAGGGGGGCTTAATGTAATGAACATGCTATACTGGAATAAAGCTGCTATTGCAAAGCATCTATGGGCAGTGGCAAAGAAGAAGGATAGTTTATGGATAAAATGGATGCATATTTACTACATAAAGAACTATACGATTGAAGATATGCCTATACCTAGGAATGTAGCCTGGGTAGTTAGGAAAATTTTTGAGGCAAGAAGGATGATAAATGAGCTTCAAGGAATTCAAGGGGATTTGGAAAGCATATTGCACCAGCTACAGAGGGCTGAATTGTTCAACATTAAAAAATTGTACATGCTTCAATTCCCTTAACATCAAAAGGTCCAGTAGAAGAGCATTATCTTGCAGCCACACAGGCATCCAAGATTCAAATTTATACTGTGGCTTGCATTACATAATAGATTGGCAACAGTGGAGAGGCTACTGAAGTTTGGTATACAAACTACACAGCAGTGTATTTTTTGCGAGCAAGTTGTTGAGACTTTTGACCATTTTTTCTTTGAATACTCGTTGACAAAGGAACTATGGTTGAGGCTGCTAAGATGGTTGGGATATGATAGACCTATTTGTGACTGGTAGAGTGAAGTCGAATGGGTAAGCAAGAATGCTAAAAGGAGAAATGGACAATGTGCAATAGTTACCTGTGTATTTGGCATGCTGGTGAATGCTATATGGAGAGAAAGAAATAAGCTGAGATTCCAAAGAGGTAAACTGATAATCAACAACATCTGCAAAGAAATAGCTATCCACATACACCTGAAGGGGGTCTCAATACAAAACTGGAAAGAAGCTCTGCAGAAGATAAACTGTTACCCTTAGTATGCTAGAGGCTTTTACTGGTTTCTTGTGTAATAGCATTAGAGTACTGGATTGTCATGTATAGTCCTAGCTTAAGAAGGAACCTCAGACTAGAGTTTATAACAAAGGATGAGTAGATGGTCAGCATCTACTGAATGTAATGTATATTCTTTTGATGGAATGAAATAGAAAAGTTGTTTATCAAAAAAAGAATATTTTATACGTAAATATTACTACAACATTTAGATATAATGTGTTCAAACAATTAAGAAAATATTTTTCTATGATTAATATTTGAATTGAGTTTAGTTAGTTTGAGTTTGAAAGCATACCATAATTTTTTAAAAATATGGTCCAATTAAGAAAATAGAATGATAAACGCGAAGCTCATGGCATGCGAATGCGAAGGGCAATTTTTCCCAGTTATTTTAAAACCCCAAAACATAACCATTACGGGATTTTCACAAAACTTCACAAACTCCTTCTTCTCCAAAGTTCTAGGGCGACTTTTGAAGCATCTTTTCACCATAAACTCTTGAGTTAGTAATCTTTAACTTATTTCCTTCCATTTTTCATCAACATCTATTGAATTTCTAGGCCTAAAACATGTAACTAAGGGTAGAAATTAGGGAATTGGGTAGAGTTAGGGCTTTTTGATTTTTCTTGATTTAGACCTCGTTTTGGGGTCGAATTTGAAAACAAATTATATATTCGGGCTCGTGGGTGAATGAGTGATTTGATTTTGGTCCGAACCTCGTGTTTTGACTAAGCGGGCCCGGGGTCCATTTTTGGGATTTTGGGAAGAATGCTTGGAAAGCTATAATTAGGCATTGAGTTCGCATTGTTTAGCATTTATTGATGTATTGAAGTCATTATTGTATAGATACAATCGATTTGGAGCTAAATTCGAGAGGAAAAGCGGTAATTGAGGATTGATTTGGCCGTGGAAGTTTGAGGTAAGTGTTTGGTCTAACCTTAGCTTGAGGGATTAGGAGTTGAGTCTTATTTGCTACGTGCTAATTGTCGAGTACGACGTATAGGCATGGTGACGAGTATCTATACGTTGGTGTCTAGCATGTCTGTGAGTCTTTATATTGCGGATATTCTGATTTTTGTTGTATCTTTCATGCCTTAATGATGATTTCTATATGTTGTAAAAAGCATGTGAAAGAAATTGTGATCTTTGAACTTCGAGGAGCATTGGCTCGAGTTATAATACGAATTGTGAAAGTATATGAGATAATTGAACCCTTTAAAGCATTGACTCAAGTGGTAAAGTGAGTTATAAATTAAGAAGAGAAAGAAAGAGAAAAAGTTATTGAATTGTTCCTTTGTCGGGATGTTTGTCGCTTTGTTGATTATCTCTCTTGCTGGAATTTATCTGTTTAATTGTATTCCCTTGCCGGAATTTCTATCATTATTTGTCTACTCCCTTGCCCCTTTGTTTATGATTGTTGTTTGGGTGAGGAAGAGCGTTAAAGCACGAAGGGTAATGTCGTGCATTGTTTGCTGTTGTGAGGAAAGAGTGTAAAGCACGAAGGGTGATGTCGTGCTGTACGATGTACCATTCCGTACCAATTATCATTGACTATATGGTGAAGAAAGAGAGTAAAAGCACGAAGGGTGATGCCGCACATTGTTTGCTATTGTGAGGAAAGAGTGTAAAGCACGAAGGGTGATGTCGTGCACATTGTTATTATATGATTGATTTGGTGAGGACGAGAGTAAAAGTACGAAGAGTGATGCCGTGCAAATTATTGATTTCCGATTCTTGATGATATTCTAGTTATGTTGTTACTTTCCTTACTTGATGCTTTCTATTCGGACCCCACAGTATGTTTCCCCTTCCCACATTTACTGGTTCTTTCTGTATTTTTCCTTTCCACTGTATATAAATAAATTGCATAGGTTTATTTGGGAGTCTGGTCCTAGCCTCGTCATTACTTCGCTGAGGTAGGCTAGACACTTACCAGCACATGGGGTCGGTTGTGCTGATACTACACTCTGTGCTCTTTTGCACAGATCCAGGTATTGGACAACAACAGTAGCGCGGGAGCCAGCCTTCAACACCGAGACACCGAGGTAGCCTTGCAGGAGTCCGCAGGCCCAGCGTCTCCTCTATCTTATATTTCATTTTGTTATCTCATGTATTCGAGACAAACAATGTTATATTTCTTTCAAGCGGTTGTATTTAGTACTCTTAGTAGTTCGTGAGTGATGTGACACCATTTCTTGGGTAGAGGCATATGTTGACTTTCGCATTATTGTTTAGCTTATTTAATTTAGGTCTTCCGCTTATTTATTTAATTCCGTTGTTTTCATGCTATCACTGATAATTATTAAAAGAAGTAATTTGTTAATGAAAAAGGTAGTTAAGGGTTGGCTTGCCTAGCTCTCATTAGTAGGCGCCATCACGACTCCCGAGGGTGGAAAAATCCGGGTCGTGACAAAAAGCCACATAAAACGTAATGAGACTATATATTAGATTAAAAAATAGCAAAAATATGTTAAATTATTATAAATTTACTATTAGAAATGAAAAGAAAAGACTATTTGAATTTGCGATTCGAAAATTCTTAAAACTATAATGTGAATGCTCAAATTATGGATAATACCACGAAATTAAAGTCTTATTTATGAAAAATAAAATAATAATAATAATAATAAATAAATAAAAAATTTACATTACAAAATAAATTTCTAATATAGGGAATTTTACAATTAGGTAATTTCTAATATATCTTAACACTAAAAAAGAAAGAAAATTTATGTAAAGAAATAAAATGACAATGAAAATATTACTACAACATTTAGGTATAATATGTTCAAACAATTAAGAAAATATTTTTCTATGATTAATATCTGAATCGAGTGCAGTTAGTTTGAGTTTGAATGCATAGCATAATTTTTTGAAAATGTGGCCCAATTTAGAAAATAAAATGATACGAATTATATAAATTTGAGATGAGATTTTTTTGTTTTTTTGAAAATATTACGTAAAGAACTAAAATGACAGTAAATTATTACAATGTTTAGAAATAATGTGTTCAGGAAATTAAGAATTTTTTTTCTATGATTAAATAAAATTTTAAAAATACAAAATAAATTTCTAATATTGGTAATCTTACTAATGAATATTAAAAATTAAATTGTATCTTATAGCTAAAAAATATAATTTAACTGCATCTAATACAAAATTAATTATAAGAGAACTCAATACATTTGGAACATGATAATCAAATAACTTATGTATTAATATTTTAGACTAATTAAACGTTACAATTTAAAACAAAATATGACATTATTTTGGTTCTAGCTAAAACATTAATATAAAACTAATTAACATTTATAGCAGGGCAGAGAATGTATATAAGAAAAAATAGCGGTAGTGTGAGGATACTTATACTTTAAATTAATTTAAAAATAGATAAAATAAAATAATTAAATTATATTTAAAAATATTACTAATAAATTTAAATGATTAAAATATTATGAATAAGAGGATAAAAGCATAAAAATATACCAACTTTCAAGAATAAAATATTTATTTTTATTAAATACTATTAAAAGGATAATAGCAAGACACTAATTTAATTATAAGCTAATACAAAATTATATGATAATATAATAATATTAAATATTGAATAATACAATAACTATAAGAAAAGAACCCCAAAAAAAAGAATTTACGTAAAAATAGTGTGATGAATAAAACATATTTGACTTCAGATAAAAATAAAGAGATAGTAAAAATTTTGTTAAAATAATATGATCTAATGAACAAGACAGATCACAATATGACATGTTTAGTATTCTTTAATATCGACAGTGGAACGAAATGCAAGTACTAAAATCAAGGGATTAGGTTGCTATAAATATATATTAAAAAGATTGATTGTCTACTAAGAGATTTGAACAATAATTTTATATCCTGCCTCATAATTAAATTCTCATGTTATATAATGATTATCTGAGAGGTTTATATTTTTAAGGTTATTTGTACATGATTCAAACAACTTACATCGCAATTTGAAATGATTTGTTCGCGCGGATATTAATACTAGTATGTAGTTTAAACATAAGTTAAAGTTGGTCCTCTCCAACCAATGATTTTTTTTCCAGCAAACCAATGAATAATCTTGTGGGGTTTTCCTTTTTATTTTTGTCTTGACTAGAATTTTTCTAATTTTACGTGTCATGTTTATTTTGACCACGTAACAGAGGAAAGGTCTTGTCATAAGACAAGCTCAATTAAAAACTTTCATTCCTAAATTTGCTATCTCAAACTAAATTGATAAGAAAATAGTAATTGATTGTAAAATATTTAATGAACTTGAAGATTCTCCTAGCAATTTAAGTTTTATTCATCTATAACATCAAATTATCGAAGCACTAATGAAAGGACATTTTACAATTGCATGTCAAGTTCAATAAATATAATTTTAGAAAATCTGAATAGATTGTATTATAATATTATCATTAATTTTGTATGTCAAGTATATCTTACTAATTAATCTTTGAAAAAAGAAGACAAACAAATAACTTCAGTAATTGAAGGCAAAGACTGAGGTCCCACTAACGCATTATGTAGGAAAAGATCTATTTCTTCATTAAGCTAACTTAATCGGATCAATATTCATCATTTTCAAAAAAAAAAATATTATAATTATTAAATAACTCTAATATTTTTTAATGGAGTAATATTTATGTAATTTTTATAGTTGTGTATTCAATGTATGTACAACCAACAACATATTTGTTTTGTTGATTGACGTATTATACACCTAAAACTAGTTCTTATAACAACAATAAGATCATATCCTATATAATCTCACGTAATGGAATCCGCAGAGATCATGCTCCAAATTCTTCTTTTCCCCCAAAAAATCTTGCTTTCCAGCATAACCTTGCTTCCTCTCATTAATTGCATGAAAAATGAAAATCCTTCGAATTTATAAGACAACTAGTTTTTGTATACGTATATTGTACGTGTATCCCACATTAGTAAATACAAACAATATAAATTAGAAGATTAGTACCAAAAAACAAAGGAAATCAAATCTTCATAAAAGAATATTAAACATCAAAATGTGATATCCACATATATTAAGGACAAAAACAACACAAACTATTTACAACTCTTGCTAGGTAACTTAGAGGGATAAATTCAAATTTCATATAATTCTATACTCTATTGGAAATGGGTTATAGCGATTTGTCTTAGTTTAAAAATAAAACGATTGATCTCAAATAAAAGTCAATAGAGAAAAATGATAGAAATAAACATAGTGCTTGGGAAAATAACAACTTGAACATCGGATAAGAAAAAGAAATATGCGTCAGCGTCAACCTAAAATGCAATTAACAAACAAAAATGCTAGCTACTGAATAAATGTTTTCCCATCCCATGATATTTATATTTTGGAATTTCATATAATTATTTTCCACACAAGCAATGATGACATGAACATACCTGTAGTTTGTGAGCAATTCAGTCTTAACAATCAATATTTTACAATAACTATAAAGGCTAGTTGTTTGTAAATGTTAGCTATGATAAACATACCAAGACCAAATATTGCGTCTAGTCCAAGATCATCATCGGAAAGAGTGGATATTCATGATATAACTATAATTGCAAGCATCTCAATATTTCACCTAATTAAACATTCAGAGAAAATTTGAAATACTAAAAATAGAGCAAAAGAAGTACAACAAACCCATAAATAATACAGACGATTGAAGACTCCATTTCATGTTTTGGGTTTCAGATACATTAAAAACACAATGTATCTCATATAGAATGTTATCGATCGTCCAATTTTCCGCTTTTGTTATTTGATCTTTGTTCCTTGCTCTTACATACAAATTGGTTCCTACTTGCAAATTTTGAAGTACTGTGGATAATAACTTCACGTGGGAATTTGATGGGTTATGGAAACTAATAAAGAAAATTAAAGAGGAAGAAGAGTTGGAGGCTAATTAAGAGGTAGTTTTAAAGAAGTAACTATTGATATATTAGACAACGGAAAGAAGAAAAAAAATGACTATTGAGTTCTTCATAATATTGCATATATAATAATAAATTAAATTAATAAATAAATCATTAAGTAGAGGGTAATTCAGTCATTCATCTTTTGAAGGATATTTTAGTAAAATAACTTAACCTATAAGTCGTCACACTTATAATATAGTATGTGTATATATATATATGATTCATGTCTACAGAGATTGGTCAATCAAAAGTTTTGGACTTCAGCAGGACAACTACATAAACTCTTTCAAATGAAAGACTGGCAGTGTTTAGTAAATAACTTAGCGGTAAGGTATAACTCACATGAAGTCATGACTTCTTAGATCACAAACTAATTTTTAACATATTCTCTCATCATATGAATGTGATTTGCAAGTCAATAAAATGTGATATTTTATAAACCCTTGTCTAAACACCAACTTTGGCATCCAGGGAACGTCTGTTCTTAGCCATATATTTATCTGTAACTTTGATCATGGCCAGAATCACGAGGTTGCTCAATTCAATATGTCCATTGCATGTTGAACGTCTTCTTGCTTGCTTCTAGAGAAACCCGTCCAGGCAAAATGAAGTTATGGGGCAACTCGCTAGTTCACACCTCGGGACTGCCAAAAATTTAGTTTCTACAACTACCATATCCTATCCAGGCCATATGAGTGTAGCAAGGGGTGAGAAGAAACCACAACGTACATAAGAAATTGACAATGCCAAGAGTACTACTTTTCAACTCAGAGCAACAGTGTACATACATTGCAAATAGTATAAGATCTTTGAAACACATTGCTCTTTGGCCATATGAGAACAACTTTTGCAATATCAGCAGCAGTCTATTCTAGATACGATTATCCAAGAAACACTAATCCAATTTTCTGAAAACAGCTCTTCTAGAACCCAGATAAATGACAAGTGAATATGTGATGCTACGCGTTTCATTTAATAACTCCGGCAAGGAAACGCTGAAAAAACATACTTACAGAGAAAGCTTACCAACATCCTGTGCTTGCACCAAAACGCATTGGTATACCATGGCTAAGTGATAAATTGAGATAGGAGCATGTATAATTGGCCATGGTTAGGTAACAAAAGCGTACAGAAAACAAATGGCACACACTCATTGGCTTGGTGTAAACATCGGGCTAAACAAGTATTTCGTCTTAACTAGTATTATTACCCATCAAGCAAAATGGCGCTAAAACAAAAGACTCTATAGTTATATAAAAATCCTCAGCTTTTCGACATCCAAACCTAAACCTCAAAGTGTTTCCTTACATATACAAAATCTGATTTGACATATATGCACACTACCTGTAACAGTTATTGGGAACGGATACAAAATGCTCTCTCACAAACGTATAATTGCAAGCTAATAGCTATGTGAACTTGATCTGAAACAACATTTAGCAGGCAGTAATGGATGTTGTGCAACCACTACTTTTACCACATTTTACAGATGCCAACTAAATGGGGACAGTGGCAAAACAAGAATCACTAGGATCGTAAAGCCATGAATAAATTCTGTCTTCGAGCATGTTCTGGAATGAGACGCTGGAGAGTTTCAGGAGGAATTCCAGTGAGCTCTGCAAAAGAGCATGTCAACAGCAAAAGAGATTGAGAAAAATTCAGGGTTGAGAAATTGAATATTTATACACGAGCAAAATGTTGCCAAAAGATACTGAGAAAAGTGGAGAATGCTGAATGCTATATCGCTTAATCACTAGTAGAAAATAAAGAAATATAACCATGTACACTTGCTGAGTTGAAAAAAACCAGCCAGACTCCCATTTTCACCCGTTTCTTCACACTTTTTCAATAAAACTCTAATTGCACAATCAATTTTCATAAACAAGTTCATGGAATCGGCGCTTTGAGAAAAACTTCATGAAGTAGTAGCTGGTAATTAGCAATATCTCCCTGATCAGATTACTAAGATATGACACCTTCAGTGATCAGGTGTAAACAAACATCAGACGGATGTGCCTACAAATAATGTATTATTGGAGTATTACATCAATGAACAGAAAACATGCTCGAAGCTATGTTGCATAGACACTGACTTATTACATGATCCGGCAAAAAATTAAAATACAACAGTTAGGACTAGCTACCAGTGATAGAAGTTAGCTATTTTTTTTTTTTTTGGGTAGGACAATTGGACATGTGTGGTACTAGTTTCTTAGCAATGTTAACCACATTCCTTAAAGTGTAGGTGCAACATAACTAGGCAAAGTGATCACAGGATCAACCTACAACAACGACCCAGTAGAATCCCACCAGTGGGGTCGGGGGAGGGTAGAGTGTACGAGACCTTACCCCTACCCCGGAGAGGGTAGAGAGGCTGTTTCCGGGACCCAGGATCAACCTACATGGTGACTAATTAGAGCAAAAACAGTCGGATCCATGCTGGAGCAGAAAGAGCTAAGCCAACCAGAATAAATCTGCCCATGTCGTATTGAAGTTGTGGGTAGACTTCTCAAAGAAAAGGAAAAAAAAACCTCCTCAAAAAAAGTTGTGGTTAACACCTCCATAAATTAGAGAACATTATCATGAATTCATGATCAATCAACTACACCGCAATAAAAATTAGTTAAAGTCAGTTATATGAACACACTCTAACAATTCCGCTCTATTCAGGTCAAGACAAGCAAAAGCTTCGGTCACTAAAGTCCTAAATGAACTAGTCACTAAAGGTAGCCCCTTTCTCTCATCTTTTTCTTTCCCACATGTAGTTGCAGTTGGAATCAGGATTATTTAGTCCCAGAGCCTAATTCTTAAAATCAGGTGCATCTATTCTAATAAATTGGTCACATAATACACTTACAATGTGGCAAAATAGCTGTTTTTTGGGTGTACAACTGTACATTACCTTGCGGCTTGAAATTGAGAAGTGGTGGAAGAGGGCGACCATTAGGAAGACGGGTATTAGGATCCCTCAACTCATCAAAGAATGGATGAATACAAGCCTCCAACTGCATGACCAAAGCACAAATCAATAGGCTACTACATCCAAACCTCAACATAATAAGATTGAATAAATTCAGACAGAAAGTAGACTTACAGCAGTGCATCTCAAATAGGGTGAATACTGGAAAAACCGACACAACAGGTCAACTGCTTCTGGAGGCAATCGCTTCTGAAAAACCTGCAAGATGCATTGTGAGGTAAGTTAGACTTGCATAGAGGAAATATTTTATCAGAGAGAAAGTGGCGACTGAGAATATGAACTCCCTGTATATGATGGAAAACAATCAGGAAAAAGTAGCACAATTCATCCAAATATATGGAATAAAAGACAATATATAAGGATGTTTCCATGGGTTAAATGGAAAGATAATATAGTCCAGATCTCACTGGACTAACTGATAGCATAAGTTTTGACACATGGGAAGAATGTTCATGCCCTTCATGGTATTTGACAGACTATGATTTTCAAGTATCATATTTGGGAGGAGAACCCAAGTACCACCATCATCTAAGATATTCTGGATCCAAGCGCCACATGTTTCCTATCTTTTGCCAACAGGTTCTACTTTTTAACACAGACTGCTCTTATTCTTAGTTCCTGTTTACCAGTGTCCCATCTTTCCACACCATAGAAGGGTGCCAGTAAAATAGTTTCCCACCGTTCCTATATGTTTCTCCAAAGCAGCAATTCGCCACTTGCTTTCAGAAATTCTTTAATGCCTTTTACTATCGTAACCAGGAAGAAGGTTTGGGGCTTGGGAGTTTTTTTTTTTTTTGGGGGGGGGGGGGGTTGTAACGACCGACTGGTTGTTTTGAGCAATTGTGTCCGGTTCGGCAGTTTGAGGTCACGAGCAGCTTCATATTATGTGCATCGACTTGCGTGCATGGTTAGATTCTGTTTCCGGATGAATCGGAGTCGAATTGGAAGAAGGAATCTAATTTTGGAAGCTTAAGCGATGAGAGTTTGACCGGAATTTGACTTTTGAGTAAACGGCTCCGGAATGAGTTTTGGATGATGTCAGTAGCTTCGTATGGTGATTTTGGACTTAGGCGTGTGTTCGGATTTGGATTTGGAGGCCCGTAGGGTAATTTGACGCATTTCGGCAAAAGTTGGAAAAGTTAAAGTTTGGAAAATGGACAGGTTTGACCCATAGTTGACTTTTATGTTATCGGGGACGGAATGCGATTCCAAAAGCTGGAACAACTTTGTTATGTCATTTGGGACTTGCCTGCAAAATTTGGTGTCGTTTGGAGTAGATTTGACATGATTCGCTTGGTTGCAATTCTAGAAGTTCTTGAAGTTCATAGTGATTTTCATGCGTTTTGGCATCCGATTCGTGGTTCTAGAGGTTATTTTGGTGTTCCGATCGTGCAAGCGAGTTTTTGTTATGTATTCAGACTTGTGTGGGTGTTTGGTTTAGAGCCCCGAGGGCTCAGCTGAGTTTCAAAAGCGTTTCGGAGTGTTTGGTAGAAATTTTTGAGTTGCTGCTGTCTGATCTCGCATTTGCGAAATGGCTGGGACAGGCATACTTCGCATTTGCGAAGCCAGTCTCGCAAATGCGAGAAATGAACTGGGCAGGGAAGGTTCGCAATTGCGAAGTTCTGGGCCGCTTTTGCGAAGGCCCTTCGCATTTGCGAAGATTTTCATCGCAATTGCGATGGTGACAGGGTAAATTCAGGCTTCGCATTTGCGAAGATTTATTCGCTTTTGCGAGTTCGCATTTGCGAACCCAGTGTCGCAAATGCGACATCTGCAGCCTGCTAAAAACTGGGTATTCCAAGTTTTTGCTCATTTTTCATATTCTTTGAACCCTAACTCCGAGAGTGGGCGATTTTGAGAGAAGATTTTCATACCAAATCATTGGATAAGTGTCTCTAATCAATTTCCAATTATATTTTGTGATTATATCTTAGATTTAACATCAAATTCATGAGAATCTAAAGGAAAATTTGGGAAAAATTGTGAAATCTTTCAAAAATGTAAAATGATGATTTGAGGGACCAAATGGTGTCGGAATTAGATAATTTTCATATGGGTGAACTCGTATCGGAATGGGTATTCAGTTTTTGTAAATTTTGTCGGGTTCCGAGGTGCGGGTTCGGAGAGTTGACTTTTGTTGACTTTTTGCAAATTGTGTAAGAATCATAGTTTTGTTAATTGAAATTGTTTTCTCTTGCATTGTTTGATGTATTCAAGTCGTTTTTTGGCTAGATTGAGCTGAGCGTTGATGAGTTGTAAAGGAAAAGCTAAATTGAGTATTGAATTGGCCGGATTGAGGTAAGTATCTTGCCTAACCTTGTGGGGGGGACTTCCCCTTAGGATTTGAGTTTTCTATGCTACTTGTAGTCCGTGCACGCGAGGTGACGAGTGTGTGCTCGAACTTATTTGTGGGAAATTTGCCTTTAGGGTTCTTAGGTCCTTATGTTCAGTAAGAAGTTTTCCGATATGATTGGGTTTCCTAATTGATTGTTTTACCTCTATATGCTCCATACGATGTTATTAGCTTTCCTCTAACTCTTACTTGTTACTTGGCCCTTATTTGCCTTAATTGAAGTGATTGTTCTCTCTATTGTTTTGTTATCTCTTAATTGTGAATTCCTTTATGACCCCGTGCATATATGTTATGTGTCCAAATTGTTGTGGTTGTCGGTGTAGTTATCACGTGCTTATTATGTCTTGTTGTTTTGTTAAGGTTATTGTGCTTCTTGGTTTTTCCATAATTCTCTCGTTGTCGTGTACTCATACTCTTGGTGGTAGAAATCCCTGTGATTAGGTTGTTAAATTGTTGTTGTTGTTGATTTTAAACTATGTTGGGTTGTTGATATGATGAGGAGGAATAAGGGAGAATTGATGTTGTCTGGTGGGATCGGGTTGCACGTCGTAACAAGGAGTAATAAGGGTGGACAGATGGGATCGGGTTGCACGCCGCAACAGGAGGAATAAGGGTGATATATATATTGAGGAGTAATAAGGGTGGACTGGTGGGATCGGGTTGCACGCCACAACAAGGAGTAATAAGGGAGAATGATCATTTTGTTACTGATATGGTGATATATATGCTATTTACTCTTATTGTAATTGTAAAGGAGGAATAAGGGAGGATTGGTGGGATCGGGTTGCACACCGTAACAAATATATATACTATTTACTTTTATTGTAATTGTTACGGAGGAATAAGGGAGGATTGGTGGGATCGGGATGCACGCTGCATCAATATATATATGCTTATGTATTCCTCTTTGACTATACGAGTTATCCGGTGGTTTTACATTTCATTTAGGATTTGGTTATAGTTGAATACTGAGAGGACCCTAGTTCATTTATTTAAGACTTGACAATTTGTATTTCGGGTTTCACTGAGTTGCGAGGATCGGATTATTGGCATTGAGTTGTTGACTTGCCATTGTTCCTTGAATTCATTACCAGAAACTATTACTCTGGTAAATTAATTTTTCAAAGTAAATTTACTACGTTGAATCATTTCCTCCTATCTGTTAAGTTATTAGTAATATCGTAATTTTAAAATAAAGGAACTAGTATTACGCTGCTATATATGACTTTTAAATTTGAACTCGCCGTGTATATATACACCTTTCAATAATTCAAATTCCTATAAATGTTATGTTCTATTTCAATTAGTTTCTCAATTAAATTTTCTTAACCCGATGATATTGAATGTTACTTAAAAAGGAATTTCTACTAAGTTTTAATTTATCAAATCCTATATTAAAGGTAACAATTCATTCGATGTTGTATTTTATTTGAAAAGGGGTATTTTCTTTATTCAAATAATTTCTAAAAATAACTTCATCCTTTCTTGCTAATTTCCTAATTGGTCTAGAAGTTGTACTCTACTTTATATTATATAAATGAGACTCCTTGAACATCTTAATTGCATTGGTTATGGACCTGACGTACTAAGTAGCATGAGGATGACGCTGTGCAAAGTGAGCTAGAAATGTGTGGGCACAAGGTGCCGTGTGTGCTGAAGGTTTTGGAAATTGAGGTTACGATACGAGACATTGAGTTTTGAGATAGTTGGAATTGTGCATCAGAAATGATATGATTGATTGAGTTAACATCGCCTTCCTTATTTGAGTACATTTTTACTTGTCTGTGTCCCAGCTATGTTGGTGTTAATCTACTTGGTTATCTTTCGTTTTCATCCGTGTTTCCCTTTATTGTCTCTACTGTTTGTAGTTTGATTTCTCCCTGCTGTTGATATTACTTTGTTATCTTTATCTTGGTATTTTATTGTCATATCCTGTTCAATTCATTTGACCAGTAGGTGTCTTGACTGTTCTTCGCCACTACCCCACCGAGGTTAGTCTTGATACTTACTGGGCACCGCCATGGTGTGCTCATACTATACTTCTGTATATTTTTTTGTACAGATCCAGGTATTTAATCGATAGTAGCTGTGTGGATCGTCGCGGTGGAGACTTAAGGCAAACTTGTTGCTGCGTTTGCAGACTTCAGAGTCACCTTCACTTACTCCCATTTGATCCTTTGTTTGTGGAACAGTGACGTAATTATTTTGTATAACTACTCTTAGAAAGGCTTATGACTTGTACCACCAGTTTTGAGAATTATAATTGTTTAGAGATTATCTAATTTGAAGTTAGTAACTATCAATGTTATTTCTGTTAAAGCTAGGCTTACCTAGTTTAGAGATTAGGTGCCATCACGACTCCTTCGGAGGGATTTTGGGTCGTGACCATCCCCATATTTCCTTGCGGTCTAATTAAGGGAAGAATCGTGTAAAGGAATCAGTAAATATACAAGCAATAAAATGAGGCAAATACAACCAAAAGGAAGATCAAGTTATCAGATTTAGGCATGGCTTTCACCGATACTTTTTTTTATCCATAACTGGCCCTTCTTCTTGGCTTAAGTATATTATCCACCTTTGGACTTTAATCTTGTTAAGCAGAAATAAGCAACTTCCAAAACTCTCCTTGACCAACTTTACTTGATTAACAAAAGTATTTTTAATGCCATCCATCATTACTGATATCAGAAAAAAATGAATTAAATCAAGCAGCCCATGGTACTGGTTACGTATATCTGACTTTCAGTAGAAGGAAGGAAAAAGATAAAAGCAATAATCACTGCTCATTTTCCCATCAAAAAGTAAAAGTGATGAAATGACCATGAGCACATAAGTGTGCACCAGTGAGCACCAATATTCAAGTGTTTAGAGTTTGAATTTCAGCTTTACTTTAAGGTTTATGCAGCATACCTTGTGCCATGGGTGTGGCTTTATTTGTGGAAATTTAAACTCGGTGTAGTTAGGATTCATGCATTTTATCTCCTCTCTAGTAGGTGTCCCCAAAACCTGCATAGAATTCGAAGTAGAAAAAAAATAATTATGAAGGCATGGTCCACAGCAAACACAAACACTTCTACAGCACTTAATATATGATTAAACCCTGCCTGCATAAGTAGGCCGCAAATAACAATCCATCTTTTCCCATCAACATGTGCAGCTACATTATAAACAAAAGCACTCACAAAAGTAGTCTCTTAGGGTTATATACAAAGAGGAATCAACCCCCCTCCGTCCACTCTCTTCCAGGGGAAACAGAAAGCAGCACTTTAACATGCATGACAGCACCACAGACATGAATTAATGTGTTCATCAACAAAAACCCTAAAACTAGCTAGGCATTTCAAAAGTTAAAAAATGGATGAGTGACACTTCATAGACTCAAGGAAAGATATCAGTATAGAACAAAATAGAATAAAAGATATTCCCTCCGGTCCACAATAAGTGACCATTTGAACTTTTTTATTTTGGTCCAAAATAAATCCATTTACATAATCAAGAAAGAATTAATTTTATTTTTCAAAAATTTGGCCTTATTTACATATTCCAATGTGTCAATGTAACAATTAATTAAGGTTAATTTAGTGAATACATCTTTTTTTCTCTACGAGTTCGTATTTCCTTAATGGGTGTGCCAAAGGTAAAATGGTCACTCATTGCGGATGGGAGGGAGTATCTAATATAGAACAAAAGCAAATGAGTGCAAGTTGCACAAACTTCAACACATGCAGAGTACGAGATCTTTGCTTCTTCTTATCTATTGCCCGTTGAACTAAGAAAACTGGGATATTTTCCGTATACACGTTAGGTACCAATATCACATATGCATTATAAATCTATGATCATACTGTACAGAAATTGTCGAACTCTTAAGCGATAACGTATTAACATGCTCTCTTATTAACAGAGGGAAAAAAGGTCCAACTTAATTGTAATGGAAAAGAAAACAGCCAGTATCTTTGGAGAAGATACTTAATTGTAATGGAAAAGAAAACAGCCAGTATCTTTGGAGAAGATAGTATCAAGAATAAAAAAGTCTAAAATCCACCTTTATAATCTCTACTAATTGGTCAACCCCACTCTCTCCGGGAAACAATGGCTGTCCACCAAAAGGATTTGTTAGAAGTATTAGAACAAATAATACAACATTTGACCAAGAATAGCACAAAAAATTAAGACAGGGATATACCTGTCCAAGAAGTAACTCAGCCATTACACAACCTGTAGACCAAATATCAATAGCTGTTGTGTATTCGGTGGCACCAAATATGAGTTCAGGGGCACGATAATATCTCGAACAGATATATGACACATTGGGTTCACCTTTCACCTAACAAGTGGTCCAAGAATTAAGTCAGAAAACTGGAGCAAGTGCAACATGACCCTTAAATTCAAAGTGGTCTTTGCGGAGAGAAATTACCAAAACTTTTGCACTTCCAAAATCACAAAGCTTCAGCTGATGCGTGTGTGGATTTACCTAAGTATTAAACAGTATTTCAGCTTAGTAAGATAAAAATATCATGAAGATAATCAGAAGACACCAGCAATGGCAGTAACATAATACTATCCAATATTAAGCTTGAAATCATCTAGTATTTTACCATAAGATTAAGCTATTGCATCTCTGTCTAACAGGTACAAATGTATATCCTCTTAGAGAGATCAACTTAAAAGGATTTGCATTCTTGATCTGCTGGATACTAAGTTACTTGGTTACTCTATAGGGTGATCACTGGCTTGTCTAATAAAACAAATTTAAGTTAATAAACCTCTTCAATGCCCTTTACCACTTCACTCATAATGGTCTTAGAATTTTCCCAAAACTGGAGTATTTTACCAGGCATCTACACACATCATAAGACTGAAAATATACAATCGCAATCATTTATGCGAAATGCTAGGGCGTTCCTCTATTCAATCCTTTTCCTCTTCCTTGTTGCAATACAGTTTTAATTTTAGTAAGGCTTTCTATGAGTTAAAGTATGGAATTTTGTTCGCTCAGTTTAACCAAATGATATTCAAATATACAATACAGAATCATATCAAATTCTATTCTGTAAACAAAAAAGTACAGTGATCCAACTAGATTATTAACTTACAAAATCAATCGTGCACATAACACATTGCAGCTAATCATACTCATTCAAGAAAACAAATAAACACCTATTATCCAGTCAAGATTATGGGGGCCTTTGATCCAGAATGAGGCCCAGAACAAGAAAAAATAAAAAGTAACAGATGTACTTAGAAACGCAGAAATCCACTATCATAAAGAAACATCTCACCAGTAAATTTTGAGGCTTGATATCACGGTGACAGATGCCAATACAGTTATGAATATAAGCCAGCGCCCTGCATATCTGAATCAAACAAAGGAAAAAGGTATATAAAGTGAGACATTAAATGGAATGAAATCAATAACTAGTCCAGCATTAAATGCTTAAATTTTCTGCAAGTAGTTAGATGGTAAATTTTCAAATAAAAAATGCAAAATATTTTAAGGCCCTTCTCTTGGTTTCAAGAATGCATATGCTTCATCTATGAAAACTAGCAAAGCAAGGTAGACAATCAAAAGGACAGAAGGAAAGCAATAGTCTAATGTCAACCAGTGGGCCATGGAGCTTGAAATGTTGCCTTATTTTCAAAAAGTCCAGTATACCTATGAATCTAATGGCCTTTTGGTCCACGTTACAGGTAACCATAGGCACAAATAATAACTCATACTCATATGAGTCAAGATGGCTATAAAACAACAAGCAGGCAAAAACACTACAAGTTCTCTACTCTATCTATAACAGGTTCTCTAATTTCTGTCAAGATCTTAACCATCTTTGTTTTTACTGTTTTTTGTTTGTTTTACTTTCTTTCTTTACTTTTTTTTTGGGGGTGGGGGGGTGGGGGGGTGGGGGTTCAACTAAGATAAAAGCAGAATAATTTCCTCTTTTCCAAACAGATGTACATCTTCAAATGTTGCTTATAACCAATTGACTGGTGAAAAAAATGTGTCGCACATCATGCAGAACACTTAGAGTAACTTGATAAACCGTCACAAGAGGGAGAGGAAAGGTCTAAAAATCCAAAGAGATAAATCACGCATTCATGATTCACACCAAATGTATAAACTAGCACACAACTTAAGTATTTTGCACCATGTGACATTTCAATGGCGGATCCCCCACCATGTATCTCCACCCACCCACCCACCCAAAATATACAACAACAACAACAACACAGTGAAATCCCACTAATGGGGTCTGGGGAGGGTAGTGTATACGCAGACCTTACCCCTACCCCGAAGGGGTAGAGAGGCTGTTTCCGAAAGACCCTCGGCTCAATAGTACGGAAGGACAAAAGCAGAGAATATTAGTATCGCCACAGAAATAATACGAAAAGAAAAAAAAATGAACATGAAATCTAGAAGAAAGCTGCAAAAAAAAAAGCGATAGCTATTAAATACGTCATGCACTGAAATAGTAAGACACAACAATGTCACTAGCTATCTTAGGTAAAAACCCTACCAGACTAGTCTCGCAAAGGTATAAGTAAGGCAAGACTCAACTACCTCCTAGCCTACAACCTTAATACTCGACCTCCACAACTTCCTATCAAGTGTCATGTCCTCGGAAATTTGAAGCCTTGTCATATCATGTCTGATCACCTCTCCACAATACTTCTTAGGCCGCCCTCTACCTCTTCTCGTCCCCTCCACTTCTAGCCGCTCGCACCTCCTTACCGGAGCATCTGGACTTTTCCTCTGAACATGCCCGAACCATCTGAGTCTCGCTTCCCGCATCTTGTCCTCAATGGGAATCACTTGCACCTTCTCCCGAATATCATCATTCCTAATCTTATCCATCCTAGTGTGCCCGCACATCCACCTCAGCATCCTCATTTCTGCTAATCTCATTTTCTGGGTATGTGAGTTGTTAACAGGCCAACACTCAGCCCCATGCATCATTGCCGGTCTAACCACCGCTTTATAGAACTTACCTTTGAGAATCGGTGACACTATCTTGTCACACAAGACTCCAGATGCTAACCTCCACTTCATCCATCCTACCCCAATATGATGTGTGACATCCTCGTCTATCTCCCCTCCCCCTAGATAATCGACCCAAGGTACTTGAAGCTTCCTCTATTTGGGATGATCTGTGATTCAACCCTCACATCCATGCCCACTTCCCCCGGCTCAGCGCTGAACTTACACTTCAAGTATTCCGTCTTTGTCCTGCTCAGCTTGAAACCCTTAGACTCAAGAGCTTGTCTCCAAACCTCTAGCCTCTCATTAAGACCGACTCGCGACTCATCAATCAGAACTATGTCATCGGCGAATAGCATGCATCATGACACCTCCCCTTGAATATGGTGCGTTAATGTGTCCATCACCAAGGCGAATAAGAACGGACTGAGTGCAGAACCTTGGTGTAACCCCATTACAATCGGAAAATGTTCAGAATCTCCTCCTACTGTCCTAACCCGAGTCTTAGCCCCATCATACATGTCCTTGATCGCCGTAATGTACGGTACCGACACACCTTTTGCCTCCAAGCATCTCCAGAGAACTTCTCTAGGAACCTTGTCATATGCTTTCTCCAGGTCAATAAACACCATGAGAAATACAATAACCAAAGAAGACTGAGCAGTCAGCAGGTGCTAGATAGTAAAGAAAGGCAATTAAACTCAAAACTAGCCAAAGTAATATAGGCAAGTAGCACCAGCCAATAACCATAATGAGAGCACCAACTATCGTTCACACACACAAAGGTTACATAATCAAGTAAATGTCTAACTATGAGTTTACATCCAGCGACAAGTACGACATGCCTGATAGGTATAGAGTTTGACGTATATCAATGGCATCTTCTGATTCATTCTGTTGTATTGTCTTGCAATACGATTGACAGATTCTGGAACAAATTCAAGGACAAGGTTGAGGTACACTTCTTCCTTGTCTGTTGTTGAGAAGAAAGAGTGTTTCAGAGCAACAATATTAGGATGATCCAACATTTGCATAATCTGCAATTCTCTGTTCTTGTATCGCTTATCTTGAAGAACCTTCTTAATTGCCACAATCTCTCCAGTCTCTCTGCATTTTGCCTATGATAATAGCAAACTTATATCAGAATAGCATAGAACATAAAGAAAAAACAGAAGTAGATAACCCAGAAATTATAGCACTGCTTACTTGAAAAACCACACCAAAAGAACCTGTTCCAACCACGTGTTCTGCTATGTAACTGACATTCTGTGAACCCCAATAAAAACAGTCATTTTTCATCCCAACCACATGATAAGTAATACTTCACATAACTAATTAGAACCTGCTTGGGTTGACCATTTCGACCACCAATACTGGTTCTAATAACATGCCCTGTTTCTGCACCCACACCATCAATTATATCTGGTTCGCTGTCCTGCATGATTATTACAAAATGATAGGAAGAATGATGTCCGCCAGATAAATGATCACTGAAGTTGTAATGCTCTAAAGCTGAGTGTAAGTAGTATCCTTGAGAGACACAAAATCAATTTATATCTATAGTAGGCCATTATAAGCACACTTCCTTGTTAATCAAACAATGAAAAGGAAGGAAGTCTCAGACAGGCAGCAGAAAAGAGAGAAAGTGCAGCTTGGGGGAACAGGAGAGAGACGGTAGAGGAACCCAGGATTGTTAGAGAAGATTAAGTTATAGAGTAATTCATACAGTGATGACGGTACCGTAGGAATATTGACTTCAGCCCTTAATATTATAATTACATTTTTTATTTTATAATTATCATGGAAAAATTAAAATCTAAGCATGTTTCTTGGGGCATTTAACCAAAAAAAAACCTGTAATATGTATTTTTGATAGGTCCATACTCCATCCGGTGGGAGACAACTGAATTACAAGGATATTTCAACATTAAAATCAAATTTTAAACTTTAAAATGACTTTGTCATCAAGTTCATATGAATATATACAATATAGAGGCTAATATGAACTGATTTAACTAGGCATTTCATATCCTGACTATCCAAAGTGGTACACAAAATATTTAAGCCTATGAATTTGAAGTCCATAGGACCAAATGCCTCCATCTTAAGGCCCTAACATGAATACTAAAGCAGTAGTAATGTCAGGCTGACTATTCCTGAGAAAAACAAAAACCAGAAAACTCCAGTAAAAGCATGGTCTATTCAACTTAACAGAGAACCTAGTTAGCGCTCTGACTAAGACCACTAGTGGTAGAATCAACTATGGAACATTAACTAATTGGTGCAGTCAAATTTAGAAGCTCACCCTGTCATCATCATGGTCCACCCTGTCTCTCAACCTCATCTCAAGCATCTCTCTTCCCAGCCAGTCAACTGAACTAGATGAACTCTTGAATCCATTAGCACTTCTAGAACTGCCTGCTCCTCCATGGCCAAGGCCAGTGGATGCCATAAATGAACCTTGTGGGAATCACTGACACTAATCTCTGCTTCTCTCTGCATAACTCTTTCTGGTGCAGCCCTCCATCCCATATGTGTTCCTGTCTACCTAGTTCGACGACAAGGTCGTTAACTCAATATTGTTGAAGAGAAACTTTAACTAAAAGTAAGCAAAATGAAGCTAGTCGGTATGAGCTAAACAAAAGCGCGACAAATAGGAAGTGAATCACAGCAAGGCATAAAAATACCGATTCATTGGCATTTACCAAGTTGAGGAGACTAGGTAAAAGGATAACATCCAAACCATGCCAATAAGTAGCACACGTATTCTTCGCATTTATTCCGGTTAAGGGAGGGGCAGGGGTTTCCGGAAGGAATCATCGGTCATGGTGCAGTGGTGCTTAATGAAAGAGTCAAGGAAATTACCCACATTATGTTAGAAATATAGAGTGCTTATGGTTCCAATGGCTGTATGCCAGGTTTTATGAGTTCCAACGTTAAGAAACATGATAGTTAAGCAAAGATTCAACATTCAAGAGCTTAATACCTACGAGAAGGGAAAAACACAGTACACATAGTCCTGATAAATGACAAATTTCTATTTTCTGTGGAACCATATATCCATCAATCACCACGCCTCAATTCCATACTAACTGGTGTTGGATATATGAATCCTCTTATTATTTGTTCCGCTTTATTCAAGTATTCATAGAACTCATAAAATCAACAGATATACTTTGTCAAAAGTAAAATAAACAGATCCATATCCAACACAACAGAAATAAAAACTCATAGCTTTAGCTTCATCTACCTCACATCATACTATGAAAATAGTCCTTTTACTAGATGAAATGACAATAAAGACAGTATTAGCAGAAGTCAGCCCAATTGCCCAAATATGTTAGCAAAAATAGAGCTCTCCCACAGATTGGTAGTATTACAGTCCTAAAACTAAATCTACTCCTTCATACACGCACAGGATGATAAAAGGTGAAATTACACAAGAATTACTACGCATACTACAAACAAAGAAAAATTAAAAATAATGCATTTGAACCACAAATCATCGTCCGAGCAGTTACCACACGATCGTCTAAAACGAAACAAGCTCATAATGTAAATTGCAAAACTAGGGACTGACCTCGATGAATCCGAAGCAGTATTCAAGCATTTCTTCTACAACGTTTCCACCTTTTCAATCAATATACCACCACAAAATGCATATTATAATTGTAGAAATTGAAAGGAAAAGGCCAATTGAAGACACAGATCAGACGCAGCCGAATTATATTTTTATATATTTCTAAAAAAGGGAGTATTTTGTTCTGGTTTCTTTCTCAAATGCGAGAAGCGTGCTCTGGTATAGAGAGAGAGAGAAAGATGAGCCTTTCAATACTGTTAGAGAGTGACAGTCTTCTCTGACAAAGTGAATGACTCTTTTCTTCAAAACCATATCTCTGGTAGGAAATTTATTATGCTGCTTCCACTCCCATAAATGGGTGTTGCAATCATCCAATCATATTATTTCTCTTTTTCAACCTGTTTAATTAATGTTAAATCCTACTTTGGGTACACATTATGCTTAAGGGGTGGGATAATATTGGATGTATTGTTGTTGTTGTTGTTGTTGTTTAATTAATGTTATACTATTTATTTATGATTTTTTTAGGAGGAAGGAAAAAGGACAATTTGAATCAAATCACACATATTATGTGAAAAACTCATATATCAATATATTAACTTTTCTTTTAATAATTACATTACATTGGAGTTAATATGTGTCAAAACTACAATTATTGTTCTTAATCCTTTTCTTAATTTTCTCTAACTTATACAAATTTTATAATTTTTATTTTTACTATCGAATTTAAATAGTTTCGGACACGGGCTATAAGTAAAAAAATCCTACATAGATATTAATAAATGTTAATAGAAGCAAACCAAGGAACACCAAACAATGACGTAATTCCAAAGACGAGATCCAAGTTTTCAAAATATATATAATAAAAAAAAATTAAAAAAAGAGCTTTGACAATTTGAAAAAAAAAATTCCATATGTACAATATACCCTTTTTATTATGTTATGAAATCTGATTCACATTGAAGGAAAAATACAATGATAGTTAAATTCTCGACATAATTTTCAGTCGTTAAAACAAGTTCCTTTTTTTCCATTTAATGTTATCAAAATTTCGCCCTCTTTTGGAGCTACATAAAATATAAAGAACGAGTATCAATTTTTTTAAAATTATGGGAGAAAATAAACCTTTAGAAGTCAATTTTATGTTTTTTCAAGTAAAAAGATTATTGTTGTTATTATTCACTTATAAACAAGCTAGTCGTTGTATTGATTAAACTGTAAAAGTATTTGTATGCTTAACATAAAAAAAATTATAAAATTGCACTTATGAATGAAATTTTCATCAAATGCAATATAGCATAAGAACATTTTTTTTTTTGAGCATAACATTAATTCATAGTCTTTATACTAAACTGGAATTCACTGATATCACTAACTTAAATTCTTGAATTTATCTCTAACTTCATTTTGAATATGAAAATTTATGGGTAAATAGTATTTCCAATTTACAGCTTGTCTGGATGATTCTTATGTAACGATGAAAAGTGTCACTTTATGTAACAATCGATTTGGTGTGGTCGCGTCGTTATCTTATTTTTTTCTCTCATCTTGCTTTTCTATATTATTAAATAATTCTATTTTATTCCTTATCAAACCTTTTCATATAATAATTATACTTTCTACCTCACTTTTCCATTATAATATTGTAAGTTCATTCTATATGGTTGGTCTATAACATCATAAACGACGGCAAACAATATAATGTATCCAAATATTGTAAATATCAAACGATATAGTACAATATAATAGAATACAATAAGATTCGGCAAAGTTGAAAGCATCAATTTGGTGGGGTGCAAACTCTGTAAATAAGAAGCAAATAGATAAGCCTATGAACTGCATGTCGAAGCGCTGGGCTAGAATTCTTGGCCCATAATACTGATGTAGCCATTTTTATTCTTCCTGGGTCACCAAATGCTGTTCATTATTTAAACCAAGACACGTCACGTGACCCCACCCTTTAAGAATTGGATTAGGACATTACATCTCACGTGCTAAGTACACGTGTCATCATTTGATTATTTTGGTCCAAGGTTCGAGGGACCACGGTTTACATTTTCAACAAGCTAAGTGCTAAGCCTGGCTAAGAACAGTCTTTCAAAGAATAGTGATTAAGGGATCGTTTCGTTCGAATACGATTTATATCGGTATGAGTTATGCCAGTACAAGTTATACTGAAATAAGTTATGCTGGAATTGTTGTTTATTCATTATTTGGTATGTTGTATTAAGAATGACAATTGCATAATTTCTAAGCAGAAAATATAAGTTATATCGGTGCTAATTACCCCACCTTCTATTTTATAAGGTATAAGTTATTCCGGTGTTAAAAGTAACACCGGGATAACTTATACCTGGTTTGCTAACCAAACAGAGTATTAAGATGGTATTAAATTTTTATATCATTCTTATATCTTCTTGTACCTCATACCAAACAACCCCAAGGGTGTCAAATAGACAGGTCGGGTCGGGTATAACGAATTATAGTAATAGACGAATCAGAATTCAAACTGACTAAAATTCGTTTGAGGCAAAATGGGTTGAACTAGGAGCTGTAGCCCAAAGTGTGATGTATTAATAATGTATCGTTATGATTCAACAATTTCTTTTAGTTAATTATAGAAAATAATGGAAATCGATAAGGCAAAAAGTAAAAGAGGATATTTCAGTGTTTTCACAAATTAAAGGAACAAAAGTTCCATTTATAAGTTAAAAACATAACAGCTAATTTGACAGTTATGAAGTAACAACAACCAAAATAAAAAATATTTTTATGATCAACAATTCATATTAGAAAAATTGACGACTTTTGTCTTTCCAGACTATGATTTAGAGAGGAAAAGAAAACATGGACCGGACCATCCCACGTTGTTGACTTTTATGTCACTTTTTAATTTCTTTTTGAGACGAAGTCCTCCGTCCAAACTTTATCCTTTTATATTTTCCAATTAAAGCTGCCCCTACACCAATCAACCTACATAATAAATAGCACACTAATAAGTTTACTTCTCGAGGTTAAATTGTCGAACACTTATTATCCGAACATTTTATTAGAAAGAAAGTGAGAAAAAATGATATAAAGAAGGCACGAGTTTGACAATTTTATAGTTGAGTGGTTAGTCCAATCGAGTCAATTTTCTTTCTTTTCAAGATCATGTAAAACAGTTTCTTTCTCTCTTTTTGTGAGTAAATAACTACTTTTTATGGTTGTCTAAAATTTGAAACCATCTCATTTGATTTGTAATATCTTCATTGATGTGTTTTAGTTTTTCAAAAAAGTTATTTCTTCCTGTCCACAATAAGCGATCAATTTGCCTTGAACACACCCATTAAGCAAATACTAAATTCTAGACAAAAATAGTTAGTGTGACTAAACTATCATTAATTAAATACTGAAGCAACGATTTAATGTGAGGAGTAACTTTTTAGGGATACGTACGTAAGCGTAATTTTGGAAAAATAACTTGAATTTTTTCTTGATTATATAAATAGATATTTATTTTGAACCAATAACAAGACAAATTAGTTACTTATTTTGGACCGGAAGGAGTACTTTTCTTTCTTTTCTACTCTTTAGATCATATAATTGGAGTAATACTTTTGACTGTTTAAAGGGCACAAAAATAGTTCATTTCTCTCCTTGTATGAGTAAATAACAACTCTTTGTATGGTTGTCTTGGTGTGTTTCCTTTTATGTGCATCATTTTACTCAAAAAAGAAAAATAAAATAAAGTAATAACACTAGTAATGTAAAAGGTGTAGGTAACCTTTATGAAACTTTTATTTAACAAAGTTGTAATGGGATGCTTTATGAGAGGGAAAGGAAATTAAAATGATAAGCAACTATAACTTAGACTGGTCCCTCTAATGAAAGTCCTATGAGGGGATGGTAACATGTCACTTGACCTACACCTATTCTCATTTGTAGGATGTAAAAATTAGGTAGATAATGCTAGTGAAGTTCTTCTTTCTTTCTTTAGACAACATTAATTAGTCCGACTAATTCAGATTTGCGTTAGGTAGACCAACTAAGAAGGTAAAGTACCCCTCTCGTATAATAAGGATTTCGACTTGAACGCTCGAGTTCTACTAAGGAAATAAAGTGGTCCTTATAAGAAGGTTCTGACTCTCAGGGCTTGAACGTGAAACTTCTTGTTAAAGGTGGAGTGTAGGGGTGGAAAACGAGCGGGTTATATCGGATATGAGTGGTCGAAAATGGGTAATGTAAAAACGGATAAATTATCTGAACCCACCCATATTTAATACGGATTAAAAACGGGTTAACCGACGGGTAATATGATCACTTTTGAGAAAATTTATTGTCTCTCAAACTTAAGGAGCCACCAATTTGAGGCTTTACAAATGTAAAAGTTAAACGGACCCATTAGTTATCTGTTGGTTATCCATTTTGTAAGTGGATAATGTAATTTGTATTCATATTTGACCCGTTTTTAAATAGTTTATTATCTAATCCATTTTTATTAATATGAGTGGATAACTGTTTTCTTTTTAATCATTTTGCCAGCTCTAAGTGGATCGTAACAATCATGCCATTGCATCTAGTGATAGTATGAAAGTTTTCATATCACAAGAAAGAATCCCAAATTATATGCATTATGATTTATGTGAGAGAAAAGTAATGGCCCTAGGCATGCGGCCAAGCAACAAGCTTTTCAACAATCATCAAAAGCAAAGAAAAAAGTGATGTTAAAAGCATACCAAATCTTGTGGTCCTAGAGGGTGACTTCTGAATCCACAATTATCAGATTGAATCCCCCATCAATTTTCTTCTTCCTATTCTGTGCGCACAACAAAACATACCAATAAATAAATAAACTACTTTCTCGGTCCCAAATAGTTGAAGTATGACTACATGAATTATTTCTATCTAGTTCACGGAACTCAGTATGGTTAGACTACTTTTGCGCCAACTATGATGAAATTCAAAACCGCACAGCAACAAGCTTCATTATTTAGAATGTGTAAAAAGCCATGTATATCTGTTAATGGTCAATGCCTCAATGGTATGAAATGATTGAACTTGACCAAATACATAAACATGCACTTAAACTTGGCTTCAGCTAGCAAGTAAACACTCTAACTTTGGGAATGCACATACATATAGACTTCAACTTGTATAGAGTTGAGCTCGTAAACACACGCATCCTACAGGTCTAATATGTGAGTTACACACGCTCCAACGTGGATTAGCGACACAATCAGAGGTTTTCAACTATTTTACACGTAGAATTGAGACAAGATACATGCTGAAGAACACATTCATATTCATTTGTATGCAAATGATACAAATCTGAAATCCTGGGATGCGAGACAAATTGGACTAGTTAAAATATTCTGCTCACGTTAAGACGTTACTGTACATAGCGGGACTTTGCTTCAGTTATAATCTTCATAGTCACATCCTATTATATTGTGTAACGATGACTGATACAACTGCCACTGCTATACCAATATACAGTATCTAAAGAAAACTTGATACATATAATAATTCTTTTATCAATAATAGTTCTTGAGTAAAACGACAAAAAATATTGGTAATCGTATATTTTCTTAAAATGAGTTTAACTAGAAACGACAAAAATGAAGATAATAATTTAGATAGCTAAAAATAAGGTTATTGCATCGCATTGCTGTGAATTAACAATGGATCATTGAATCAGGAAAAATCTGACTAGACCTTGAAGCTTCGACTCAACAACTTATCATTGGAGCAAGGGACACTTGAACCTTCACGTATTGTTCCGCACTTCCATCTAAAAAATTGCGTCACTGTCTTTAGCAGCTTACATATTTATTTTATTTTTAAATACATCCGTTGATATATTATGACAACCATTGACATTTTATTTAATGTATCCAAACACGAGAAAGCCACTCACGTTGCCGTAAGAATCCATTTTCTCCCTGAATCTCGGCAGAGGATTATGGGTGTCTCTTGTCAGGAAAGAAAGTTACATCTGCAACCGTACAATAAAAAAAAGCAGCCCAATGCACTAAGATCTCGCTATATGCGGGATCCGGGGAAGAGCCGGACCACAAGGGTCTATTGTACGCAGCCGTATCCTGCATTTTTGCAAGAGATTCGCATGACAACAACTTTACCAGTTACGCCAAGGCTCCCCTTGGTACAATATAATTGCTAAATATAAAAATTGCACTATAGTTTATAGGAACATCACTTTTTTTCATTTCGGCAAAACATCCCTTAGACTAGCAACCCCTTCCATACACAAAAACAAGTGACTACGAATCTACCTCTTCAACCTTTGCCATTACGGCCATGCTTAGACAACTTTAACAAGCTTCAACGACGATTGCAGCAACCCCAAGCTGCTTCTTTGACAATCTCCAATCAGTCAAGCCTAGAACTAATATGGGGCTATGAACATATGTATGTGATTATGGGCGCACTTCCACACAACACCATGTTTGTATTTACAGTTCAACATAGGAAACCTTCCATCTATAGAATTATATTATTTGATAATCAGCCGAATCAATCACAGGAACAAGGATACCCACATCACCGATGAAGAGACTAAATATGCACCAGCTGAAAATTGTGGTGTATATATCACTGATACGACTTTCTTTCCCCTTGCCATATTCCAGTCATCTTCAATTCAGTCAGATCAAAGACTAGTTTAGCAGTATATACCAGTTTCTAAACCACCTTGGAGAGTCAACAATTTCATTAAGGCCTTCAAATCCTTATCTTTGCTCCAGGAACCTTGCTCAGACGTGATGTGTCTAGTAAAGAGAGCTCCAGCCACTAGCCATGAATACCTGATATGGCAAAACCAGGCTTTTTGCTGCAGAAAAAACCAGATAAACTGAAGGCTCAACCTTTGAATCAATAATGGTAGATTGGACTCACCCAAAAGAAATACACCATGTGTTTACCACCTTAGCACTTTTAGGCATAACCAAACTAATAGCATGTTTGGCCAAGCGGGAGAAATCAGCTTATTTTGAGAAGTGCTTTTGAAAAAAGTACTTTTGGAGAGAATCAGTTTGTGTTTGGCTAATCAGTCTGAAAAGCACTTTTGAGAAATAATTTGTGTTTGGCCAAGCTTTTTAGAAAGTGCTTTTAAGTGTCAAATTACGAATAAGGACATGAATAGATTTACTTAATAATTAATATTATACGTAAATAAATAATATCAAAATTTTGTTATTACATGCAATAATTAAAAAAATTCATTTTATTTAAGTAAAATATGAAAATAAAATTAAAAAGTACTTAATTCTTTTAATATAAGTTAAATATATTAAAATTCCTTCAACAAATATAAAAGCATGCACCCCTAAAGACACTATATATTAGAAAGTTTCCTAAAAATAAGAAGAAATATTTATAAATTAATATCCTAAGTATTAGGTTTAATGGTTATTTTGGTATATACTATATTTTGTTAAGGGTATTTTAGGTAAGAAGAAAAATCAAAACTGCTTCTGCTTCTGCTTTTGGAAAGAAGCTACTTTTTTTACTTTTTTCTGCTTCTCTGAAACTGCTTCTGCTTCTTCCCAAAGGCACTTTTTTCCCAAATAAGAATGGTAGATTGCACTCACCAAAAAGAAATACGCCATGCGTTTACCACCTACGCACTTTTAGACATAACCAAACTAAGTTGACAATAAAGTATATCTCGTGCCACTTGTACATTTAAATGAATGAGTGCTGTGGCAATTGTAGTGCTTCGATGCCATTCATTTATTCATCTATTAAGCATTTCTTTTGGATAGGTATTTTCATCTATCAAGCCTTTTG
Organism: Nicotiana tabacum; assembly: GCF_000715075.1. Taxonomy (NCBI): domain Eukaryota; kingdom Viridiplantae; phylum Streptophyta; class Magnoliopsida; order Solanales; family Solanaceae; genus Nicotiana; species Nicotiana tabacum. Next base: position 117,063,413 of record NC_134086.1, on the reverse strand, counting down.
TCCAATACCACTAAAATGAAAAGAACTTGGACAACAGAAATGAACAGCCAACTTTGAAGCTCACCATTAATGACAAAACTTAAGTACCAGAACTTGACTTTTGGACCCACACTTGTTTCTGCATGAACATCATATAGTCCATGTGAGCAAATCAGTAAAAACACACAGTGAAAACACATCCGCCTACACTAAAATATGAAACATTGTAATAAACAAAGCACACCTCATGGGTACCATAGTTAGAAGGACCTCCCCTTCTCAAGGGTTTTCCTTCCCCTACTGAAATGCCATCATCCCTCATACCACGACGTTTATAAGTACCTAGATACATCATAAAATATTAAACGTAATCAAACATGTCCCCGTGATGAAAAGAGGGAAGAAAATATTGAGCACAATACTTCACGTGTAGCAAAGTATCAAAAAGTTTCATGACCCATAAACAAAACTAACCATTGTCAAAAGAAGAATGAGAATTACGCCCGCTTCCCATGGGTCTGAACTCCCCACCACGAACATTTGGCAGATCATTTTTGGTTTCACCCTGAGTTCCTAAAGAAGAAGAAAAAAATTAGAAGGATTTTCCCCCCCAAAAAAGGGGAAGATTTCAGGGAAAAGAAAACCGAGTAAACCCTAATCCTTAACAAACATTAAAACATGTAAATTAAAATAAAGAGATGTAAGAAAATGATGAATATACTCTCTTTCTTTAAAAGAAATGAGAGACAAAAAAACAAAAGGCAGAATAGTCTTCTGTCAACCAAAATAATTAGAAAATCTAGCATCTGGCAAAAGGTCAAGAACACCAAACATGAGTGACACTAGTGAACAGACCTTCAAGAGAATCCAGCACTTCAGAAGATTGAGAGGTAGATGAAGACATGGATTCATCACTAGCATGCAACCTATCAGAACGACGAAGAGGAGTCCAAACACCACGATCAGGCCTATCCCTAATCCTAGAGCGTCTTTCCTGCTTTTCAGTGTGGACAACACGCAAATCAGTTCCAACAACCTTATCCTCATTAACTCCGTTAATTTCTTTCTGAAACAACTGCACGCTTGGTGGCCTAGGAGGCTTTTTGTCCTTATCCTGGCTGTGCTGTTCTTGTTGGGATGCAGAAAGAGCCTGATTTTGATGAGCATCCTCGAGAAGAATACTTCTAATGATCTTTCCACTTGCCTCACGGCGCTGGTTCTGTTGCGGAGCAGATGATGTTATTGTATTCTTGACAATAGGTGCCGCATTGCCCTGAATCACTGAACCACTAGAAACCTATGAAGGAAAGAAAAGACTAATAAGTTCGAAGTTGCAGAAAATCTAAACTGAAATTAATTTCCCAGGAGACATTTCTCGGGATGAACCAAATCGTTCTTATTGATATACATAAGTTGGTTTTATACATTACATATCAATTAAAACAAGTCAACTATCTAAACAACAAGGGATTTCCTCCTCATCAGAGAAACAAATGAAATTAACAGAACTTTTGACCTTTAGCAGTGATCACTCAATAGTACAACAACATACCCAGTGTAATCCCGCATGGTGGGGTTTGGGTAACCACTCAATAGTAATAATATTAGCACAAAGTTTCAAGACATAAACTTTTTTTTTTTTTGGGGGGGGGGGACTAAGTATTAAGAGGAAGGAACTATCTTCATGGGATTCCGTTCACATCTGGAACGTCAAACTACTTCAAGGCCACCTTTTCTTTGTCAAGGTGAGCCAGATCGCTTTGCCACGTGCATTACAGCATTAAGTTCTTACAATTTTGTCGAACAGATCAGTGTTTTTTAATTACAAATGAAAGCCTTACTTTGCTTAGAAGTAAATAACATTGCAGATTAGATCACCTCGAAAGGTTTGATGGACCAATCCATATGCACAGAAGCATTTCCACCGATTCTGTGAACATATCGGTCAGGAAGTTTGGGGGTAAAGAATATGAGGGATGATCGCCTAGTTGACTAAAAGAGATTAGCAAAAGTTATCTTAAAAATAAACATGCTCTAACACCTAGACGTCTCTCACTTCCAGAGCTTATGAAAGGAAATGGAGTTCCCCCAACCTAAGGCACAGTGGAGCTAATTTCATTTTCAGTGTGCAACCCCCACCCCCATCCCCACCCCCAACTAAAGTAAAACATAGAGCTAAAGTAAAACTTACATTAGGAATTTCTTTTTCCTTTCCCTTCAAGAGCAGGATTTTCTTCTTCCCAGCATCAGCAGCTCCACCTGGAACAAATTCAGAAGACCTTAAACATTGATGAATAAGTAATGAATGTCAAGAATGGGAAGAGAAAGGAGATCAACAATCCAAATTTTTTAACCCTTACTAAGCAGAGCACCATAAAAAGACCATGTTTTATGCTCCATGATTCAGTTCAATCAAAAGATACAAGTCCTCAGCTAGATAGACAATCTTCAGAGACAGACTGATTGCAATATCATAGATAAAAATGGCATAAGAGGCATAGAGAGGATTCGAGGACAAGATATCACTCAGACCCCCACAGAATTGAAAAATCATGCGTAATAACTTGGTAATTCAATTTAACCAAAAGCTAGTCATCCCTTAGACAATTTTCAGAGCATAGATGCTGATTGATTAATATCATAATTTTTTTTTATACGATATGATTAATATCATAAATTTTAAAAATGTTAAAGACCGTTATCGTTCATAAGTTTAATAAGATTAAAGAATATATCATAAACAAGAAAACCAATCCTTATGAGGGAGGAACGTTTCATGTTTCAAGTTACCGTTTGACACAACTAAACAGCTTGAAGGGAATAGTCTCTCATTCCTAGTATCTTTTTGGTGCACCCATGAAGTTCCAGTTTGTATAAAAGATCAGGTATTGTTTGTAGGGAATCATTTTTGTATACTGCTTGTATTCATGAGATTACTCCATATTAATGGAAGTATTTACCTTATCAAAAAAAAAAAAAAAAGTAATCAGCTTTTTTTTAAAAGCTACAACAACAATATACCCAGGTGGGGTCTGGGGAGAGTAGTGTGTATGCAGACCTTACCCCTACCTTTTTTATTTTAAAAGCTAAAAAATAAAAAAATAAAAATAAAAGTAAGCAGCTTGAAGGTCTAGATTAAGAACCCATGCCCCCTTACTAAGCCAAAAGGCATCTAGATATCTCCTCTGCTTTGGCTATGCGTTGAAGCTCTGCTCTCAGGTTCACCATTTGACTGGCCTCGGTAAGCTCAGTTGCCGTCCTTCTGTGGCTTGTTCTAGTATCATGAGCTCGTCCAAAGCCCCGAACTTTCTAGTCTCCACCCTTCCAAACTCCTCCTTGTTCCAAGTGGTGATATCCTTTTTAAGGCTTTTCAGCTTTTGCATAAGGATAAAATCTGAACTACCAGTGAATGTGTAACTGTGCCAGTGTTATCAAAGGCGAAAAGCGCAAAAAGCTCTAAGGTCCGTTGAGCTTTAAGTGCAAAGCGCAAATAAAGTGTGGGCTTTAATAAAAAAAGGCGCAACTGGAGAAAAAGTAAAAATATGTATATGTAGTCCAAAACTAATAATTATAAGCATGAATAACAAATATATGGACAAAGAAATTAAAAAAAAAAATACGATAAAGTGAAATATCAATTGTTTAATGTCGTCTTTTCATAATTCCACTCATCGACAAGGAATAGTATACCTTAGAGCCTTGATGCGATACTAAAGCGCCCATAAAGCGAGGCGAAGCGCTCAACATCTTTTGAGCCTCGCTTCAGGGCTTAAGCGCGCTTTAAGCGCGCCTTTGACAACACAGAACTGTGCCACCAGGTCTTTAGTTTGTCTAGGAAATCCATCCAACTGTAACCACATACTCTCAAACTTGAAGTAGGAAGGAATTGCATCCCAAACCCCACATTCCAATAGGATTGGCCTATGATTGGAGATCACCTTTGGCATTGAAATATGCGTCACAGCTCTGAAAGTTTCCTTCCATTCTTGTGAGATGAGGAACCTTTCAAGCCTTGATGCCTGCAAGCTGTTTTCACCTCTCAACCAAGTGTATTGTACCCCTTGGAGGGGAAGATCAATGACATCTAGGTCCTGGATGATGTCTGAGAATGTCTTCATTGCCTTTGATCTTCTGTTGCCATTGAACCTTCCACTCTCAAATCTGCAAACATTGAAATCACCTCCCAAAACCCATTGACCTTCCCACAATCCCCTTACTCCTACAATTTCACTCCAGATCAATCCCCTTAGCCAACGAGATGTTCAAAAGATACACTTATAACCAAGTAAAGGTGTCTATCTGGTCATTAGCGTTGTTAAAATGTCTATCTGATCGTTGTGGACAACTTAAAGGGGCTATTTATGTATTTCGCCATAGTGAAATAACATTATGCAGGTGTTATCTTGTGAAAGGAGACCACAAGTTTAGAGCTTTTGTCTTTTTTGATGTAATGTTATTATCCATTATACAGATGATAAGATGATTTTGTTAGTTTCCTGCTTAAGGTGACTAAGATTTTGCTGTACCATTGTATACACCCAGCGCTCTCATGCTGCAGTGGTACGTAAAATATATCTTTATTTGTCAGAAAATTCCAAAACCACGTCAATTTGTGCTTATGATAGTTCCTTGCTTCTAAAAATAGCATGTATAAAAGGGCAGATACCAATGCCTCATTGGAGAGGCCGGCTCCAAAATCGAAGCCTGGTCACCTGTAGAAATGCAGAGTGCTCTCATTGCTCCAAGGGCCACTTTCATGTGGTGGTAATGGAGAAAGCAAGCACGGCAAACATGTGATTACAACTAACAACTAAAGTGTAAGCATACTGCATACCAGTTTCCTCTTCAACTGCATCAGCCCCAGATCCAGGAGCAGAGGTACCAGACTTCTCAGCCTGCTGCTGACCATCACGATTTGGAACTAAAACATGTCTTTTGTCTTTGCCACTCCCAGCCTTAGAACTATCTCGAAGAACATACTGTATGATCAAACAGTTCCATAAGTGATGGAAGATAAAGCATCACAAACCACATATCCATCAAAAGAAATATCCTCCAAAGCAGAAGCTACTTGTCCACATCATATTTGAAAATATAAAAACAAACATGCATGCACAAACTTTATTACCGCGAACAAGAGCTCGATAAGAAAAATATCCTCAATCAATTATTAGAGAACAGGAAATCAACAGCAAAAAACTGAAGCAGAAGTAAAAGCAGGTACATCAATATTTTCACAAGCACATAGATCACAGATGTTGCAAACTGAGAGAAGATCAAATGCAGAGCTATTTGCATGAAATAGATAGATCTAATACCAAGAGTACCAATTGCCAAGAAGTTGGATTGGAAGACGACACCCTTACCATGGTTGTAGAAACCCTTCTCTTTTCAGAGCCTTGTTTAAATGCACTTGAGCTAGGACTTCCTGAGGATGTGCCGTCCACTCTTCTGGTCGGTCTCCCATTAGATAGAGATTTCTGTCAAAGACCAAGGATTAAAAGTTAGTACGGATCTTTAAACTTGGGAGGAAGATGCACCAAATCATGAGCGGTACCATCATCATTTTTATTAAACGGAATTGAGTGTGTACACCCGTGAGAAGTGTAGACAATGTAATAAATGGTTAATGGAAAAGCTCATTGTCAACAGATTCAGCCTGCTCGCAGAAATCCTGGAGCTGTTTACCATTAATGGTCCAAAGAAATTAATCGAGGCCACTTAGGTCACAAATTTTCTGTATTTAGTCCAGTTACGCGTCATATTTTTGTCCCTAAATCACTCATATAACACTTTAACGCATATCTAGGAAGCATATATAATAAACTCTTCAATATTGGCCTTTTGATCTGCTTAGATCTATAAATGTCTATATGAAGTACAAAATGGAAGACTGACCCAGCAACTTCAGAAGAAAAGGACCTAACCTTCAAATAACTATTTGATGCATATCAAGGGTCCCAGAAGATATTTTCCCCACTACAGTAATTTGCTCATCATTTTACCATCCTTTCACATTATTTATGCTCAAAACTTATGCTGCTAGTGACCCCTTTTCTTTTCTTTTTTTAATTTATTAATGAGCTAAAAAATGGATTCACAGGCAGTATATGTTTTTAGACTGAATTAAAACCACTGTGATGGTGTGAACAGATGGTAAATTGCTTCTGACACGAACATAGCGTCGATTTACATGAATATACTGATCCTAGCTAAGAAATTGAGAGGAGATCATATATAAGGGTGACATTCATGCGTGTCTCCAAGAAAGTAATCAGCCTCCGACAGCATAGGATATTAAATTGCAAGCTTCTTAGATTGTCTTGGAGCACTGACCATGATTGAAGCCAAAATATCGAATGAAATAGAAGGTTGACATTACAATAATTCATTGCAGAATGATGAAATGTATTTTCTGCTCTTCAGACGAAAAACAGAAGTACTTTAATGCCACACAAGACCCATTTATTTTCCCTAACCTCTTTCTCTCTAAGGGAAGGGGGGAAAGCATTCGTGTACCAAATAACCACAGTGCCAGAAGACTCCCCAAGGCAGGCTCAGGGGAAGGTGAATGTACCAAGAGAGGGGGAGAGAGAAAGAGACCGCGAAATACTTCTCTATTTGGAAGAATGAAAATCTAACAGGTTAAAATTTAATAACAGGAGAACTCCTACCCGAGCTCCACTCTTGGCAGCTCTTTTCTGACGTATGTAGTCCATCAAAGGAGTAACTATAGGAGCATTCTTTGCAGAACCTAAAAACCAACGCAAAAGTGAAACTTAATTTCAGTGCACTCCACCACCATAGTTTGCTCTCCACAATCTCTCATTTTATAGATTAAATATCAGTTTGATGCGGGAGGAAAGCATCAACATTCTGGAAATAGTCTAACTAACCAGCTCGTTCAGCTTCCTTTCTTTCCAATTGTATTTCTGCACTCGGAAGATTCTCAATAGGCTTTGCAATAAATTCAAGGAACTCCAGATATTCAGGATCTACAAGTGCATCAATAAACTTAACTGTGACTGCAGACTAGATGGAGATAGCTAGGTCAGATGTAATCTGCACATTAATTTAGTACCTTTCAAGATGGTTCCTTCGCGGCCATCCTTCTTGGACCAGCGTTTTGGAGCACGCTGTGAAGGAGCATACTCAACAATAGTTTTGAACTGAGTGCCTAGAATAGACACACATGAAAGCAAGAAACAAATTGGCTAATAAAAGACCAAATAATTCTAGACAGAGAACTATCAGGAACTAGATAACACAAGGGATCAACATTTTCTTTACATAGTTACAGTTAACAGGACCAAAAAACTTTAATCTGTCGCGAATGTTGAAATGAATTTCAAACAATTTTAAATATCATCTGGAAGGAGGAATACCCAATTAAGCCCAACTAAGCTCTTGTAACTGTTCTTGAGCTTTACCTTTCTCATTTACAAAAACGTGTCCATCAAAGAACTCGGCAAACTCGATAACATCTTCTGGCCTCTTAAAGTCAACATAGGCTCTTGAATAAGTTTGATGCTTCTGGCTGCAGGAGAAAATTTGAGGTGAAGGCCTGAAGGGATTCAAGGGAACTATAAGAGACACTGACATTGAGGGAAAAAGGAGTGCACTTTCGCAATCTAAAGCATACCAAGTTAATATTGTGTACATAACATGCTGGCACAATTATCTGCTCTTAATTGCGACAGAGCTGATAATCCTACTCCAACAGTGTAAATAAATAAATAAATGGACATAAAGATATAAAAAACGAAATCCATCTAGAACATTGATCCAACTGAAAGACAAACCACGAAAAGCATCCATATAACAATATATGTAACTATGTACGTAAGTTATACACTGAAATACAAGTCCGACACTAGCTAACCTGTCAAAGGAAAATGACAGAATTTATTCAAACCATTACTATTGATCTATAAAAGGATAATCTTGAAAAATTACAGGAATGTATATAATCCACACATTGACTAGATGTAAATATGATAAATTCTTTCGTAACAAGTGCTTCTCAGATGTCTTGTGTGCATCTATAATGGCTTATGATAGAGAAGCTATGAGGAATTTACCCATCCAAAACATGTTTAAACACTCAATACAGGGTGATCTTCGAGACTCACTACTTATTGGGGGGGGGGGAGATGGTATCCAAGACTCATTAATCCGTTGTCAATAGCCTTGTAATAGACTAAATAAAATGTCCTCTGGGACAAACTTTACCATGTTAAGAACTTAAATAGTCCACAGCAGAGGATATTTTTTTTGATGAGGTAAATTGTATTAATCAAAAGGGAGAGAGCTCCCGTATACAGGAAGTATACCAAAGAGTAGAGAATTTACATGATTCTCTACAAAGGACGCTCAATCTTCTATACAAGTAGAGGCTATATGAGTGCACCAAAAAGCAATCAAAGATAAAAAGACTATTCTTAAGATGTGAAAAAGGAGACCCAATCCCCTCAAAAGCTCTCCTATTTCTCTCCCCCAAACTATCCACATGAGAGCTAACGGGGCGAACTTCCACGCCTTTTACTTTCTTCTTCTACGGAAACCGGCTCAGCTATATAACATTTCCTTTACAGTGCTTGGCATCACCCATTAAGCACCAAAAAGATTCAGGATTGCCCTCCACAAAGCCGAGGACACAGGACAATGCAACAAAAGATGATCAACTTCTTCCCCTGAGCTTTTACACATGTAGCACCAACAAACAAGTGTAATTCCTCTCTTTCGCAGATTTTCAGCAGTCAAAATCACTCCCCACGCCGCTAGCTATGCAAAAAAGCACACCTTCGTGGGCGCCTTAGGAATCCAGATCGAGGAGTATGGAAATGTGGCCTCCTCTCTCACCAACATACTCTGGTAAAAGGACTTTACGATAAACAAACCACCGCCACGCAAACCCCATCTCTAAGAATCACAAGATGGCTGGGGCCTGTCTTGCCCATATAGCAGTGTCAACAAATCTTGGAGCTCCGCAATCTCCCAATCTTGCATGTTCCTTCTAAATGAGAGGTCCCATACTACCCCCCCCCCCCCGGTCATGTTCCTTACAAATTTGTTGGACCATCAATTCCTTCTGGTTTGAAACTCTGAAGACGTGGGGAAGGAGACCCTCAGAATATCCTCTCCACACCACATATGATTTCAAAAGCTGATTCTCCTTCTATCTCCCACCCTGTAAGAGATGTTGTCACCGAAGGCTTCCCAATTCTTCATGATGCTCCTCCACATGCCACACCCGAAAGGTGTTGTGATTGCCTTGGTCCTCCAACCCCCTCCCATGGAATCGTACTTTTCTACTATGACCTCCCTCCAAAGAGCATGCTCTTTTACCCTGAATCTCCACAGCCACTTCCCCAACAAAGCTCTGTTGAGTACCCTAAGATCTTTTACTCCAAGTCCACCCCACTTCTTTGGGGAAGTAACTGTGTGCCAATTCACCAGATGAAACTATCTAGCCCCATCCGCCGTATCCCAAAGAAAATTTCTTTGAAGCCGCTCCAGTTTTTCTGTGATGCTCACGGGAGCTTGCAACAAGGACAAGTAATAGGTGGGCATACTCGATAAAGTACTTTTAATAAGCACTTCCGTACCACCTTTTGACAAGTACCATTTAAGCCAGCCTGCTAATCTTTTTTCAACCCTTTCGATCACTGGATTCCAAACCGTAGTATCCTTATGCGAAGCACCCAATGGGAGACCCAGGTAAGTAGTGGGGAGGGAGACCACCTTACATCTGAGAACATAAGACAGAGCATCAACGTTAGCAACCTCACCCACCGGAAAAATCTCACACTTGCCAAGGTTGATTTTGAGTCTTGATACTATCTGAAACCACTGCAAGACCTGCTTCAGGTAGGTCAACTGATCCATATCGGCATCATAGAAAACCAGGGTGTCATCCGCAAAGAGCAAATGAGAGATTCTTCGGGCACTGAGCACCCCGATCGGAGCTAAGAATCCTCTCAAGAAGCCACCGCCCGCTGCACAATCCATCATTTTACTCAGAGCATCCATCACTAGAATGAATAGCATGGGGAATAGGGGGTCACCTTGCCTGAGGCCCCTGGAGCTGTCAAAGAAACCACACGGGCTACCATATTCTCTATCCTGAGGAAATGCAGAACTTGATCCATCCCCTCCATCTTGCCCCAAACCCCATCCGCATCATAATGAAATCCAGGAACTCCCAATTGACATGATCGAAAGCCTTCTCAAGGTCCAACTTGCATAGTAACCCGGGTTCTCTATTTTTCCTTCTAGAGTATACAAGTTCATTTGCCACCAAAGCAGTATCCAGGATTTGCCTACCTTTCACAAATGCATTCTGGGAGGACGAAACAGACACGTCAAGAACCTTCTTGAGTCTGTTGGAAAGCACTTTAGAAATAATTTAAATGCCCCCCACGAGACTAATGGGCTTGTAGTCTCTGATACAAGATGCACCATCTTTCTTAGGTACAATAGTAATAAAAGAAGCATTGATACTTCTCTCAAAAACACCATTCACATGGAAGTATTCAATGGCTTCCATCAACTCCCCTTGATGGTGTCCCAACAGAGCTCGAAAAAGGCCAAGGAGAAACTATCGGGCTCGGGGGCCTTATCACCAGCACAACTCGACACAGCCTCGTGCACCTCCTCCTCCTCGAAAGCCCTTTCTAGCCACTCACTGTCTCCCTCCCCTATGTGGTTGAACTCTATTCTCCCCAAAGTCGGCCTCCAACTAACTTCCTCTTTGTATAAGTCTCATAAAACCCTACTATCGCCTCTTTTACCTCCTCCTCTCCCTCAATCCTCACCCCATCCACAACTAAGGACTCTATGGAATATACATCTGCGCATCCACTTATATTAACCAAAGGCAGTTGACCCTTTAGCACAAGTAGCTATTTAATCGGTTATCAAAAAACAAGTGGCTATATAATCAAGTTCAGCATTCTCTTCCGAACAGCACCTCGTCAGTTTTTATTTGTAAGTCAAGGCAATAAAGGTGATCACCCTTTTCTGATAAAACATTCAACCCCCTCTTTCAGACAAATTTGAAAAAAGGCATACCATTCAGAAGAAAGTGAGAGAGTAAGGACAAAATCACAAATTTAAAACTCCTTCTTACAGATGCACATTATCTTTGAAACAGCACCACACTAGAAAGTATTTCTGACTAAAGTCTAACAAGTTAAGGCAGTAAAGATGATCACCAAATTCCGCAAGACATATACTGCAAAACCATTTAACTACCTATAAATTCAAAAAAAAGATATACTATACAACAACAAAAATTCCAACTAACAACGGCTACAATAAATGAGAGAGCAAAGACAAAACCATAAATTTCAGTTAGTTTTCTTGATAAGGATCTGATGAATTAATTGCCAGAAAACCTGGATCTCCACGTATCCTAAGAAAACAAAATAAGGAAAGAACAGACTGGATAAACGATAATGCTTTAAATCAGATTCAGCGTTGATGCTGAAAATCCCTCTCATAGAGGTAGCAATCTAGTTCACGAATTTCTTCAAAATGCAGCATACCGTCATTATTTTTAACGAAAAATTATATACAAGTCAAGGCAATAAAGGCTACCACCTTATCCGGATAAACTATTGTAGTCGCTCATACTAAATTCGCAAAAAAATGCTACCAACCAAAAGAGATCACCAAATAAAAAGGAACATTAAAGAAGGGAGAGCAAGGACAAAATTATAGGTACAGATAAATCAACTGCTAGAAGCCCCTGGTCCCTATCAAAAGAGAACAAGCTACGAAAGAACGAAGCAGACAAACTACACCGACAACGATCTCATTTGCAACCGTGCTCTTTTCATGCAAGTAAAGGAGAAGATATTTACTGCGCTAGTTATGCTTTTGTTCTTATCTTTATGGGGTATTCATCTTCCCAAACACGCCCACCTTTTAACAGAATATATCATACTAGTGTGACCATTCCCCAAAAAGTTTCTGCCAAAACCTCATCTGTCTCACACATACACACAGGACAGCGACCCAAAATAAAAAACAAATAACCAATCAATCAGTGACACCGCTGATCCCCTATCCTAAACGAACACTAAGGACAGAGAGGAATTATAAATGATTTTAAGGATAAAAACTTATCTTTATCTTTTCTTAAAATATGCTTACATAACATGAATTATTGGTGTACAGAAACTTTTGCACATTGGCGCCTCCTTGATGCTGTATTTTAGTCAATAATATCCAATTTTATGTATCCCAAAAAACTTAATGAACAATCATAAGTACACAGAACCCAATCGAACTATCAAAATTCTAAGTGAACAATACTTACTTCAAAATCTCAATCCTAATCAATCACAATACTATGCATATGTAAATGGATGGAGTATAACTACTAAAGCCAGGAAACATACTTAAAATCTAATGTTTTAACTACAAAAACTCGAAACCCTAACCTGGACTTGCCAGGACGAAAAGAGAACCAGTTATAGCGACCAGTGAATCGGGAAACAACTTGCTCAACAAGCATAGACTGAGAAATTGTAGGCGGCAAGTGCCGCAGCACTACTTTTGTTCGATCTAACGGTCCTTTCATGCGAATAACACTTTTTTCCTTTGATCTTTCCGTAGAAACTTTACACCAAATTTACCGGAAAAATATATCAGAAATCACATCTTCCCTTACAGCTTCAACAACATCGATCGACGAAATTTTCGTGCCCTAGTTTTCCAATTCCGTGATGAATGTCCATGCATGAGAAAACTAGAAAGAGAAAGTCTAATGTTGGAGGAATTTAGAGAGAAAAAAAAGAAACGAGAGGAGAGAATGATGTTAACAGAGTGACGAAAGAGGATTCCGGGAAGGAGTCACTGTATTTATATAGTATACTTTTACCGAGATACGAATACTCGATGTCAAAAAGGCCTTTTTTCTTCAAACTCTTTTTCGGCTCTTCTAAGAGATTTTTTTTTAAAAGATAGAAATAACTTTTACATTTTTTAAAACTATATATGTTTGCTGTTTTAAACAAAAAAAAAAAAGTTTGAAGATATAGAGAATCGAGTATAAAGAGGTTTTTAATTACGAAGAAAGATTCACTAGAGAGTATTGAGAATGATACAAGGTGTGGACGTGCCATAATAAAAGTAAATATCTCAAAACTACAAAGTGCAATTTAAGTTTGTATTAGAGAAACATACAAATTTATGAAAAGCAACGAAATTATGATGCATTGCAACTATAAATAAAGTAGCATGAGCATCATGGTATTGGGCAAATATGATAACAACTTACTCAAACCACCTAAACAAAGAGGATGAGGAAATAGACCGACAAATTAGAGATACTTTGGTGGAAATAATTACAATGAAAATAATCAACAAAAGGATTCAAAATCAAATCTATGTCAAATATGTGGCAGAAATAACCATACAACACTTTCTTGTTTATACAAGTGGGACTAATCTTATCAGGCAGAACAAGAAGTACTAAAAGCATTAGCTGTTATGTCATTCAATGATCAAACTGATCATAATCTCTATATGGACTCGGGCACTACTAATCATATGGTACAAATAACAGGTATTCTCACAAATCTATCTATTTTTCAAGGATGTGATTCTGTACGGTAGGAAATGGAGAAAAACTACCCATCACACATGCAGGAGATAAGCATATTGGTAAAAATCTACACCTAAAGGAAGTCTTTGTTGTGCCTAATCTCAAGAAGAATCTCATTTCTGTTAGCAAGTTAGTAGAAGACAATCCATGTTCTTTGAAATTTACTGACAAAGGTTTTATTGTTAAGAACTTGAGTACGAGGATCACTTTAGCAAAAGAAAATAAAAGGCCGATTTGTACACTTTGGAAGGGAACTTACATGAAGCATTAACAACTGCAAATGAAGGAAAGAATTAGACACATTGTGGCATCAACAATTGGGACACCCAAATTCAAGAATACTTAAATTTTTGGATAAAAATAAATTGATTGATGTTAGAAGTTGGAATAAAAACATCTCAGTTTGTATTAGTTGCCAAATGAAAAAGAGTTGTAAGTTACCTTTTCAAGTGTCAAATAAAAGAGAAGTTGAACCATTCGAAAAAATTCACAGTGATTTATGGGGTCCTGCCCCCGTATCCTCCTCTCAAGGTATTAAGTACTATGTCATTTTTGTTGATGATTGCACGAGATTTACTTGGTTATATCCTTTAAAGAAGAAACCAGACTTCTTGCCTATTTTTATAACCTTTCACAAGTTGGTGGAAAATCAATTCTCAAAGAAACTTAAAGTGTTTTAATGTGATGGTGGAGGAGAATTTAATTGCATGGAGTTCGTAAATTACTTAGCTCAGAACGGGATTAGGAGACAAATTTCTTGTCCTCATACACCTGAGCAAAACGGAGTAGCAGAAAGAAAACACAGACAATGTTGAAACATGTCTTACTTTACTTTTTAATGTTAATGTACCAATGTTTCTTTGGTTGAACCTTTTATGTCTGTTGTATTTCTCATCAACAAAATGCCTAGTCCAACTCTGGGTATGAACTCTCCGTTTACTAAATTATATGGACAAGAACCCGATTACAATACTATGAAAGTTTTTGGATGTCGTTGTTTTCCTTATTTTAAAGGACAAATAAAAATTAATTTCAACCAAAAATATTTTCTGTAACGACCCGGTCGGTCGTTTTGAGAATTAACACCTCGATCCCCTATTAATTATTTTCCCCGTATTTATTTCTGCTATTGTGATTTGCCGGGAAGATTTATTTTGAGTTTCAGATTGTTTTGGGATATTTAGTCCCTAAATGAGAGCTTAAGCTTTAGAATTTGGACCGTAGTCGGAGCAGTATGAAGACGGCTTTGAAATGGAATTCTGTCGATTCTGTTAGCTTCGTTCCGTGATTTCGGGCTTAGGGGCGTGTTTGGATTGTGTTTTGGAGGTCCGTAGCTTATTTATGCTTGAAATGTTGAAAGTTGAATTTTTGAAGTTCCCGGATCGATAGTGAGATTTTGATATATAGGGACAGAATCTATTTCAAAAGTTGCAATAGTTCCGTAATATTGAATGTGACTTGTGTGCAAAATTTGGGGTCAATCGGACATGGTTTGGTTGGTTTCGGCATCGATTGTAGAATTTTGAAATCTTAAGTTCATTAAGTTTGGATTGGAGAGTGATTCGTGATTTTTGCATTGTTTGAGGTGATTTGAAGGCTCGACTAAGTTTGTATGGTGTTTTAGGATTGGTTAGTAAGTTTGGTTGAGGTCCTGGAGGCCTCGGGTGTGTTTCGAATGCTCAACGAGTTATTTTTGGACTTAGAGAAGTGGCAGATTTTTCTGGTGTTTGTTGCAAAGAAATCCTTCTTCGCATTCGTGAGAGGGTTCTTGCGTTAGCAAAGAGCATCTAGGAGAGGTAGCTGAGTTGTGCTTCGCGTTCGCGATGATGCTCCTGCGTTCGCGAAGGTGTAGACCCTTTAGCCTACGTGTTCACGACAAGGTCCTCGCTTTCGCGAAGGGTCTGCCAGTGCAAGCTACACATTCGCGAGTGGGTCATTCCGTTCGTGAAAGAGGAAATTCGGCCAGTGGAATTTTGTGCATCGCATTCGCGATGGTGGTCTCACGTTCGCGAAGAAGAACGCACCTGGGTAAAATTTAAATTCCAAAATCGAAGGTTTGAGTTCATAACTCAAAAAATTGGATTGAGAGCTCGGAAGGAGGCGAAATTTGGAGAGATTTTCAGAGGAAGTTTGTGGGTAATGATTCCTAACACATTTTTTTTATTATAACCAATTAATCTAAATATGAATTCATCATCTAATTTCAGATTTGGGGTGAAAATTAGGGAAAAGTTGAGCAAAGTTCTTAGCCCTAATTTTGGGATTTTGATCAAGATTTTGGAATCGGATTTGAGCGAAATTGGTATGGTTAGACTCATGAGTGAATAAATATTCATAATTTGTGACTTTTACCCAATTTCGAGACGTAGACCTGGGGAGGATTTTTGGGCGTTCTTGTATTTTCTTGCCTTAGCTTTGATTTCTTTAGCTAAATTAGTTGTTTGTAGTTTTATTTACGTTATGATATTGATTTGATTAGATTTGGGCCACTCGAAGTTGGATACTCGTGGCAAGAGCATGATTTCGGATTGATTTTGAGCTGGTTCGAGGTAAGTGGCTTGCCTAACCTTGTGGGGGGGACTCCCCTTAGGATTTTGGTACTGTTGTTATATGAGTGTCGTGTACGTGAGGTGACGAGTGCATACATGTGCTAATTGTTGAAAAACATTGTTTTCATTAAGTAAATATATGTGTTTTCTTTTAATTGAGCAATACTTGTACTTGAAGTTTCCGGTTTAGCTTAGGAAAGCATGATTATATGACTTAACTATCGTATCTGCTTTAACTACTTACTTGGATTATGTGTAGCATGTTTAGAGTAGAAATTCCTGTTTATTCTCGAATATAACTGTAGAATTATTTCTTAAGACTGTTGTGTGTTTACTTTGGGACTACGGATCGGTATTCCGGGACACCCTCCTGCAATTTACAATTGGGACTACGGGACGATATCCCGGGAGATTCCCATGTATTGGATTTTACTTTGGGACTACGGATCGATATTCCAGGAGATTCCTCTTCATATTTATGATTTGGACTACGGGACGATATCCCGGGGGATCCTCTGCACATTTACGTTTGGGACTACGGGACGGTATCCTGGGAGATCCCCTGTTGCTATCTCTATGCTCTGATTTGTTTCTTCCTGTGACTTCCTTCTTTATCGATTGTTAGTATTTTAATTATACTATCACATTTTATACTGCTTTATCTTATACTATTATACCGTATATTTTATTTAATTTCAGTAGGGCCCTGACCTTCCTCGTCACTACCCGACCGAGGCTAGGCTTGGCACTTACTGGGTACCGCTGTAGTGTACTCATGCCCTTTCTTGCACATATTTTTTGTGTGCAGATCCAGGTTCTTCTACTCAGCCATACCACCAGTGAGGCCGGGCGATTTTCAAAGATTTCGAGGTATATCTGCCGCATCCACAGACCAAGAAGTCTCTCTCTATTCTCCCTTTTAGCTATAGACCTTTTGTAATTACTTTTATTTAGACTTCTGGAATTAGAACACTATGTATTTCCTCTAGTTTGTGATTCATGAGATTCTAGGTTTTGAGAGTGTTGTTATTGGTCGAGAGTATTATTATTGTATATGCCGAGCGGCATTTTAAACACTTTATTTATATTTACCTGTTGGATGGCTAGTTGTACTTTTAAATTCCTTTTTTCGCAAATTGTTAGGCTTATCTAGTCGTAGAGACTAGGTGTCGTCACGACAGTTCACAGAGGGAGAACTTGGGTCATGACAAGTTGGTATCATAACTCTAGGTTTATTGGAGTAATGAATCACAAGCCGGTTTATTAGAGTCTCGCGGATCGGTACGGAGATGTCTATACTTATTTTCGAGAGACTATGTAACTGTTAGGAAAAAATTCACTTCATTTGATTCCTTTCGTGCAAGATTATTGATTTCGAAATTCTAAACCTCTATCTTCTATTCTCTCACAGATTGTGAGGACACGTGCTGCCGGAGATGACCAGGCACCCGCGCCCCCTGCTAGAACCACTAGAGGTCGGGGCTGGGGTAGAGGCCGAGGATGCGCACGTGGTGCAGCCAAAGCACCAGCGCGAGCCGCCATAGAGGAGCTTGTCACAACCCTAAACCCAAACTCGGTCGTGATGACGCCTCTCGTGAAGACAAGGCCAGCCGACACTTCCTATTTCCCAAATTATTAACAATTAAGCATTTAAGAAACACTCGAAACATGATAAATAGTTCAAAGTATAAGACAATATCATAAATACGCGGAAGAACAACCCAACATAGCCCGATACCGGGGTGTCACTAGTCATGAGCATCTATAAAATCTACTACAAGTCTAAAGAGTCTACAAACTATTACAAATGTCTAATAAGAGATAGAAATGATAAAGAGGGAGAAACACGGGACTGTGGACGTCAAGCAGCTACCTCGTGGACTCCGATATCTGCCGGGAGCTCTCAACTCACACTAGCAGGATCCGCAACGCCTGAATCTGCACACAGGGTATATGGCATAAAGTGAGTACTCCAACTCAGTGAGTAACAAATGTAAATAAAGACTGAAAGCAAGAAATCACGTAAGGCCCAAAACATTCTATAATGAATCAGTAAAACCATTTAAAATCAGTAAATCAGTGAAAGATAGGTAAAATCCTTTAACTTATATGTAGTTTCATGAAAAGCCTTTTTCAATAATAAGTAGGTAATTGATAGTCAATTATGAAAAGTAAACACATAAAGGCTCGCCCCTCGGGCACAGTATCAACAAATCTGCACTTCGGGCAACATCTCAGAACAGTACCAGCCCCTCGGGCAATAACATAGAACAATACCAGTCCCTCGGGCTCAATCTCACATCACAATAGGTACCCGTGCTCACTGGGGTGTGCAGACTCCTGGAGGGGCCTCTTACAGCCCAAGAGCAATATCAAGCCACCTCGTGGCATACATATCTCAGGCGCTCGGCCTCATGATCAGTATCAAATGTTTCCTCACAACATAGGCCCTCGGCCTCACTCAGTCAAAAATCCTCGCAAGCCACTCGAGCAATAGTAAAACAGTGTTTCTCAACCCAAACATCATTTAAAATATCATTTAAGTATTAAAACTAAGTAAAAATGGTTGAGTACGAACATAGTGAAAAATAACATGACTGAGTTCAAGTATAAAGTCAAAACAGTGAGGAAATATTAATAAAAATCACCGAAGGGTTCAAATAGTTGGCACGAAGCCCAAATGCAAATAGTTTTCAGTCAAATACGCGGTAAAATCATCAATCGGGACGGACCAAGTTACAATCCCCAATAGTGTACAACCCCACACTCGTCAAGCGTGTGCCTTACCTCAATATAGCACTACGATGTGCAATCCGGGATTTCATACCCTCAGAACATCATTTACATCATTACTCACCTCGAACCGGTCAAATTTCTAGCTCGCGATGCCTTTTCCCCTCGAATCGCCCTCCACTCGCATCGAATCTATCCGATATTAGAACGAGGATGTCAAAATATGCTAAGGGAACGAAGCCCAAGTGAAAACAATCAATAAATGACACAAATCCCGAAATTACCAAAACCCGACCCCCCGAGCCCACGTCTCGGAATTCAATAATTTTGCATCAATAGATTCCTTATCTCCCCACGAGTTCATACATATCAAAAGTTCTCAAATCTGACCCCAAATGGTCCTTCAAATCCTCAATTAAAGGTCTATATTTTCAAGCCCTAGTTCTTCAATTTTTGGCTTAATTTCCATGATTTTCTAGGTGGAATTCACATAATAATCGAGTCTTAAGTCCAAAAATCTTACCTCCTAGTGATTCCCCTTGAACACCTCTTCAATCTCCTTCAAAAAGCTCCAAAAACGACCAACTATGGAGGAAATAAATCCCCCATTCGCGGACAAGACGACCTTTTAAACTTCTGCCGAGGCCTAAAAATCCTTCTTCGTGAACGCGGTCAAAGCCTCGCGTTCGCGAAGCACAAAAATAACTTTGACCAAAATCCTCTTACGCAAACGCAACAAGACCCTCGCGAACGCGATGTTTTACCCAGACGAACCTTCGCGAACGCGTTCCATCCATCGCGAACGCGATGGGTTAATTCCACTAAAGCTCAGCCTCTCAATTCCTTCTATGCGAACGCGACTACACGCCCGCGAACGCGATGTACAATCTCGTAGCCCTTCGCGAACACATAACGTTCCTTGCGAATGCAAAGGCTAAATTTCCACCTCCCTCAGCAGACTCTTCGCGAACGCGAAGAGTAAATACCTGCAACTGTTGAACCTGCAATTTCTACAACTTTCTTAACTTCAAAATGATCCAGTTGACCACCCGAAACTCACCCGAGACCCCTGGGACCTCAACCAAATGCACCAACATAACCCAAAACCTTATTTAAACTTGTACCAACCTTCAAAATACCTCAAACAACATCAAATCAACCAAAACACATCGGATTCAAGCCTAAGTTTCCAAAATCCTCCAAATTCTGCTTTTGATCAAAAACCCAACCAAACCACGTCCGAATGACCTGAAATTTTGCGCACACAACCCAAATGACACAACGGAACTACTACAATTCTCGGAATTCCATTCCGACCCCTATATCAAAATCTCGTCTGTCAACCGGAAATCGCCAAAATCTCAACTTTGCCAATTCAAGCCTATATCAACTCCGAACCTTCAAAACTCATTCTGATCACACTCCTAAGTCCCAAATTACCTCCCGAAGATAACCGAACCACCGAAACTCACATCCGATCCCTTTAACACAAAAGTCAATATCTGATTGACTTTTCCAACTTAAACTTCCTTAAAAGAGACTAAGTGTCTCAAATCTTACCAAAATCATTCCGGATTCGATCCGACCAACCCGATACCATAAAACACGGATGAACAAAGCATAAAGAAGCAGAAATAGGGAAAATGGAGTGGTAACTCATGAGACGACTGGCCAGGCCGTCAGATCCTCCCTAACTTAAACAAACGTTCGTCCTCGAACGAGTCAAGAAACATACCTGAAGCCTCGAATAGGTGAGGATATCTGCTCCGCATCTCTCGTTCAATCTCCTAGGTAGCCTCCTCCACGGGCCGACCTCTCCACTGCACTTTCACTGAAGCTATATCCTTTGACCTCAACTTTCGAACCTGGCGACCCAAAATAGCTACTAGCTCCACATCATAAGTCAAATCATCATCCAACTGAACTGTGCTGAAATCCAGAACATAAGACGGATCCCCAATATACTTCCGGAGCATAGAAACATGAAATACCGGATGCACACTCGATAAGCTGGGTGGCAAAGCAAGCTCATACTTCATCTCCCCAATCCTCCGAAGTACCTCAAAAGGCCCAATGAACCGAGGACTCAATTTACCTTTCTTCCCAAACCTCATAACACCCTTCATGGGTGAAACCTTCAACAGAACCTTCTCGCCAACCATGTAAGACACATCCCGAACCTTCCTATCAGCATAGCTCTTTTGCCTTGACTGCGCTATACGAAGCCTCTCTTGAATCACCTTCACCTTCTGTAAGGCATCCTACACCAAGTCTGTTCCTAATAGCTTAGCCTCACCAGGCTCGAACCAACCAACTCAAGATCTACACCGCCTCCCATACAAAGCCTCATATGAAGCCATCTAAATACTTGACGGGTAGCTATTGTTATAGGCAAACTCTGCAAGCGGCAGAAACTGATCCCATGACCCTCCGAAATCAATGACACAAGCACGCAACATGTCCTCCAGTATCTGAATAGTGCGCTCGGACTGCCCGTCCGTCTAAGGGTGAAAAGTCGTGCTCAACTCAACCTGAGTACCCAACTCTCGTTGCACAGACCTCCAAAACTGCGATGTAAACTGAGTGCCCCTATCTAAAATGATGGAAACTGGGACACCATGCAACCGAACAATCTCCCGGATATAGATCTCTGCCAACCACTCTAAAGAATAAGTAGTACACACATGAATGAAGTGCGCGGACTTGGTCAGCCAATCCATAATCACCCAAATATCATCGAACTTCCTCAAAGTCCGTGGAAGTCCCACAACAAAGTCCATAGTGATCCTCTCCCATTTCCACTCGGGAATATCCATCTGCTGTAACAAGCCACCCGGTCTTTGATGCTCATATTTCACCTACTAACAATTGAGACACCGAGCTACAAATCCCACAATGTCTTTCTTCATTCTTCTCCATCAATCATGATGTCTCCTGATACATCTTCATGGCACCCGGATGAATAGAATACCGCGAGCTATGGGCCTCCTCCAGAATCAACTCCCGAAGCCCATCCACATTGGGCACACAAATCCAGCCCTGCATCCTTAACACCCGATCATCACCAATGGTCATATCTTTGGCATCATCATGCTGAACTATGTCCTTAAGGACAAGCAAATGCGGATCATCATACTGGTGCTCTCTGATGCGATCATATAAGAAAGGCCGAGAAACCACACAAGCCAATACCTGACTGGGCTCTGAAACATCTAATCTCGTGAACCGATTGGCCAAAGCCTAAACGTCAAGCGCAAGAGGTTTTTCCCCAACTGGGATATATGCCAAACTCCTTATACTCACCGCTTTTCGGCTCAAAGCATCGGCCACCACATTGACCTTTCCTGGATGGTACAATATAGTGATATCATAATCCTTAAGCAACTCCAACCACCTCCGCTGCCTCAAATTGAGATCCTTCTATTTGAACAAGTGCTGAAGGCTACGATGATCAGTAAACACCTCACAAGACACACCATACAAGAAATGCCTCCAAATTTTCAACGCGTGAACTATGACAACCAACTCCAAATCATGAATGGGTAGTTCTTTTTCATAGGGCTTCAACTGACGAGAAGCATAAACAATCACTCTACCTTCCTGCATCAATACACAACCAATGCCAACTCTCGAAGCATCATAATACACGATATATAAACCTGAATCTGATGGCAAAACTAACACTGGAGCTGTGGTCAAAGCTGTCTTGAGCTTCTGAAAGCTCTCCTCACACTCGTCCGACCATACAAATGAAGCACCCTTCTGAGTTAACTTGGTCAAGGGCGATGCAATAGATGAGAATCCCTGAACAAAACAGCGATAATAACCCACAAAACCAAGAAAACTACGAATCTCTGTGGCTGAGAATGGTCTGGGCCAACTCTAAATCGCCTCTATCTTCTTCGGATCAACCTGAATACCCTCGCTGGACATCATGTACCCCAAGAAAGCCACTAAACTAAGTTAAAACTCACACTTGGAGAATTTGCATAAAGCTTATCCTCTCTCAATCTCTGCAATACAACTCTCAAATGCTCTATGTGCTCCTTCTGACTATGCAAATATACCAGAATATCATCAGTAAATACTATGACGAACGAGTCAAGATAAGGCCGGAACACACTGTTCATCAAATGCATGAATGCTGCTAGGGCATTGGTTAGCCCAAAAAACATCACCAAGAACTCATAATGACCGTATCGGGTCCTGAAAGTTGTCTTAAGAATATTCGAGTCCCTGATCTTCAGCTGGTGATAACCTAAACGGAGATCAATCTTGGAGAACACTCTCGCTCCCTGAAGCTCATCGAATAAATCATCAATGTGAGGCAAAGGGTACTTGTTCTTAACTGTTACCTTGTTCAATTGCCTATAATCAATGCACATTCTCATAGTGCCATCCTTCTTCTTCACAAATAGAACCGGCGCACCCCAAGGTGACACACTAGGCCGAATGAACCCTTTATCAAGAAGTTCCTGAAGCTGCTCCTTTAATTCCTTCAACTCCGATGGTACCATACGATATGGCAGAATAGAAATGGGCTGAGTGTGCGACATAAGGTCAATACCAAAATCAATATCCCTGTCTGGTGGCATGCTCGGTAGGTCTGCAGGAAACACATCGGGAAAATCCCTCACAACTGGAACAGAATCAATACTGGGAGTCTCAGCACCGACATCCCTCACAAAGGCTAGATACGAAAGACAACCCTTCCCAACCATGCGCTGGGCTTTCAAGAATGAGATCACTCTACTGGGAACATAATCAGTCACACCTCGCCACTCAATCCGTGGCACACCCGGTATAGCCAATGTGACTATCTTAGCATGATAGTCCAGAATAGCACGATACGGAGATAGCCAATCCATGCCCAAAATGACATCGAAATCCACCATACACAATAATAAAAGATCCACACGGGTCTCTACACCCCCAATAGTCACCACACACGACTGGTACACACGGTCTACAACAACAGTATCGCCCACCGGGGTAGATACATGAACAGGTAAAGCAAGAAACTCATCGGGTGTACCCAAATAATGAGCAAAGTACAAGGACACATAAGAAAAGGTGGAACCGGGATCAAATAATACAGAGGCATCCCTGTGGCAGACTAAAACAATACCTGTAATAACAACGTCTGAAGCAATGGCATCGAGTCTACCTGGAAGTGCATAGAGACAGGCTTGACCGCCACCTGATCGACCTCCCCCTCGGGGGCGACCCCTAGCTGACTGACCTCCACCCCTAGCTGACTGGGCGGGTGGTGGTGAAGTAACTGGCGCTGAAGCCAATGACCGATTCACCCGCACGCCTCAAACTGGAACCAACATAGCATATAACCGTGCAATCGACTAATTAGTAGTAGACTCCCTCACATGGCTCGAAGCCATAGACCAAAACATACATAATAACTCATAACGCATATACTCTATTGATGTCATAATACCATAGTGAGATTAAACTCAATCCTTCATAAGCTTATGGAACACAGACCATCTGGTGCTTTATATCTTCTGCAAATCTCGCATTCACTCTCTTAGTAGTCAAGCCTACTCTCTTGAGCAACCCAAATTCAAATTGTAAAACATATATTTTCCCTGGTAACAGAGATCTTCCAATAAATGACAAAATGGATTACGCAAACTTCAGGACAATCCACAGGAGATAACCCCACCTGCTTTGCCTAAAACTAACATTTCTGTATACCTTCCACCGTCATAAACATTATGCAGTCACTTAAACTTCCTGAGTTTGAACTCAGACCGCAACATGAAATTTACTCTACTCCCAACTAGGAAACATGGAAAGATTCTTCACACACCCATAACTCGGGGCTATACCTCAAATCAAGATGGAAATTGAACACCTATTAGTCCTCCTAACCTCCAGCAGACCATTCTCGTTGCTTCCAAATCACATGATTACATCTCGCAGTCACATCACACTCATCACGTAACTATCCAGTCATTAGCTCTCTTAATAGGGACACAACAAAACATATAGATCCAGAAACACGCGCTCACGAAATCAACAGCTCAGTGCTCAAGCCATAGGCAAAAAAATCCGACCTCGAGTCCTCCAGACTACCCCAACATCAATGCACAAAGATCACATCTTGCCCCTCAATCAGGGAATCACAAGCCATCGATGCACATTGGATACTGAGCGCTCATGCGCGCATACGAATGCGTGGAAGGAATTCAAAGAGTTACTTTTCAAGCTGAGTCAAGGACGCATGATAAGAATTCAAGAATATAAAGTTTTTCCTAAAGGTTCTGTAGCCTTTCGAGGATAAATACAGACGTCTCCATATTGATCCGCGAGACTCTACTAAACCTGCTCATGACTCGTGAGACTTATGTAACCTAGGCTATGATACCAACTTGTCACGACCCTAAACCCGGACCCCATCGTGATGGCGCCTCTCGTGAAGATAAGGCCAGCCGACACTTCCAATTTCCCAAATTAGTAACAATTAAGCATTTAAGAAACAATCGAAACATGATAAATAGTTCAAAGTAGCAGATAATATCATAAATACGCGGAAGAACAATCCAACATAGCCCAATACCGGGGTGTCACTAGTCATGAGCATCTATAAAACCTACTACAAGTATAAAGAGTCTACAAATTATTACAAATGTCTAATAAGAGATAGAAATGATAAAGAGGGAGAAACACGGGACTACGGACGTCAAGCAGCTACCTCGTGGACTCCAATATCTGCTGGAGCTCTTAACTCGCACTGGCAGGATACGCAATGCCTGAATCTGCACACAGGGTGCAGGGAGTAAAGTGAGTACTCCAACTCAGTGAGTAACAAATATAAATAAAGACTGAAAGCAAGAAATCACGTAAGGCACAAAGCATTCTATAATGAAGCGGTAAAACCATTTAAAATCAATAAATCAGTGAAAGATAGGTAAAATCCTTTAAACTAATATGTAGTTTCATGAAAAGTCTTTTTCAATAATTAAGCAGGTAATTGACAGTCAATTATGAAAAGTAAACACATAAAGGCTCGCTACTCAGGCACAATATCAACAAATCTGCCCCTCGGGCAATATCTCAAAATAGTACCAGCCCCTCGAGTTATAACATAGAATAATATTAGCCCCTCGAGCTCAATCTCACATCACAATGAGTACCCGCGCTCACTGGGGGACTACAGACTCCTGGAGGGGCCCTTACGGCCCAAGCGCAATATCAAGCCACCTCGTGGCATCATTACTAGGCCCTCGGCCTCATATCAATCAAGTCACCTCGTGGCGTACATATCTCAGGCCCTCATCCTCATAATCGGTATCAAATGTTTCCTTACAACATAGGCCCTCGACCTCACTCAGTCAAAAATCCTCGCAAGCCACTCGGGCAATAGTAAAACAGTGTTTCTCAGCCCAAACATTATTTAAAAATATCATTTAAGTATTAAAACTGAGTAAAAATGGCTGAGTACGACCACATTTGAAAATAACATGACTGAGTTCAAGTATAAAGTCAAAATAGTGAGGAAATATCAATAAAAATTCCCGAAGGGTTCAAATAGTTGGTACAAAGCCCAAATATAGCATTCAACCCAAATAATGATGATACCAAAAAGTTTTCAGTCAAATACGTGGTAAAATCATCAATAACGATGAACCAAGTCACAATCCCCAATAGTGCACGACCCCACACTCGTCATCAAGCGTGTGCCTCACCTTAATATTGCACTACGATGTGCAATCCGAGATTTCAAACCCTCATAACATCATTTACAATTATTACTCACTTCGAACCGGTCAAATCTCTAGCTCGCAACGCTTTTGCCCCTCGAATTGGCCTCCACTCACGTCGAATCTATCCAAAATCAGAACGAGGACATCAAAATATGCTAAGGCAACGAAGCCCAAGTGAAAACAACCAATAAATGGCACAAATCCCGAAATTACCAAAACCCGACCCCCTAATCCCACATCTCGAAATTCTATAATTTTTGCATCAATAGATTCCTTATCTCCCCACGAGTTCATATATATCAAAAGTTCTCAAATCCGACCCCAAATGGTCCTTCAAATCCTCAATTAAAGGTCTAAATTTCCAAGCCCTAGTTCTTCAATTTTTAGCTTAATTTTCATGATTTTCTAGGTGGAATTCACATAATAATCGAGTCTTAATTCCAAGAATCTTACCTTTCAGTGATTCCCCTTGAATCCCTCTTCAATCCCCTTAAAAAAACTCTAAAATGACCAACTATGGAGGAAATAAACACCCCATTTGCGGACAAGACGACCTTTTAAACTTCTGTCGAGGCCTAAAAATCATTCTTCGCGAACGCGGTCAAAGCCTCGCGTTCGCGAAGCACAAAAATAACTTTGACCAAAATCCTCTTACGCGAACGCAACAAGACCCTCGCGAACGTGATGCTTTACCCAGACGAACCTTCGCGAACGCGTTCCATCCATCGTGAACGCGATGGGTTAATTCCACTGAAGCTCAACCTCTCAATTCCTTCTATGCGAACGCGACTACACACCCGCGAACGCGATGCACAGTCTTGTAGCCCTTTGCGAACACGTAACCTGCCTTGCGAACGTGAAGAATAAATTTCCACCTCCCTCAGCTGACTCTTCGCGAACGCGATGGTCCACTCGCGAACACGAAGAATAAATACCTGCAACTGCTGAACCTGCAATTTCTGCAACTTTCTTAACTTCAAAATGATCCGGTTGACACCCGATACTCACCCGAGGCCTCCAGGACCTCAACCAAAGGCACCAACATAACGCAAAACCTTATTCAAACTTGTACCAAACTTCAAAACACCTCAAACAACATCAAATCAACCAAAACACATCGGATTCAAGCCTAAGTTTCCAAAATCCTCTGAATTCTACTTTTGATCAAAAACCCAACCAAACCACGTCTGAATGACCTGAAGTTTTGTGCACACATCCCAAATGATACAAAGAAACTATTTCAACTCTCAAAATTCCATTCCAATCCCTATATCAAAATCTCGCCTATCAACCGGAAATTGCCAAAATCTCAACTTCGCCAATTCAAGCCTAAATCAACCCCGAACCTCCAAAACTCATTCCGATCATACTCCCAAGTCCCAAATCACCTCCCGAAGATAACCGAACCATCGGAACTCACATCCGATCCCTTTAACACAAAATCAACATCCGATTGACTTTTCCCACTTAAACTTCTTTAAAAGAGACTAAATGTCTCAAATCTTACCAAAATCATTCCGGATTTGATCCAACCATCCCGATACTAGAAAACATGGATGAACAAAGCATAAAGAAACAGAAATGGAGAAAATGGAGCGGTAACTTATCAGACGTCTGGCCGGGTCATCACAGAGCCACTAGCAGCTCCAGCCGGAGCCTAGAGACCTGTTATGCCTACTGCTACTACTACTCTAGCTCTTCAGGAGACCCTTGTACAGTTCGTGAGCATGTACACCACTCTAGCTCAGGCAGGATTGACTCCCCTTGCTGCAGCCACATCCCAGGCCAGGGGAGGAGCACAAACTCTCGTCGCCCTTACCCCAGAGCAGCGGGTCCAAGTTGATCAAATCCTAGAGGTTATATCGGTACCGCATGTAGCCCAAGTTCAGCTCGAGGATAGGGCAACAGCTTCAAAGGATGAGTAGCGGAGGGTTGAAAGGTTCAAGAAGTACAAGCCTCCTATATTCAGTGGTCTAGCATCAGATGATGCTCTAGGATTTCTGGAGGAGTGCTACAGTATCCTTCGCACTATGGGTATATCAGGATCGAGTGGGGTTTCTTTCACTGCCTTCTAGCTTCGAGGAGCAGCCTATCAGTGGTGGCATACTTTTGAGTCGGACAGTCTGACTGAGGTAGCTTCCTTTACTTGGACCTAGTTTTCAGATATGTTCTTGAGGGAGTTTGCTCCTCATAGCCTCAGGGATGCATGGTGTGTAGAGTTTAAGCATTTGCGCCAGGGTACTATGACTTATTTGGAGTATGCTGCCCGTTTCACCGACTTGGCAAGACATGCACCGGCCTTAGTTTCTACAGTTCGTGAGAGAATTTATCGGTTTATTGAGGGACTCATTCCTAGCATCAGGTCTAGCATGGCCTAGGAGTTGGAGATGGATGTTACTTATTAGCCGGTGGTGAGCATTGCTATGAGAGTAGACGACATGCTTGCTCGGGATAGAGAGAAGAGAGAGGCCAAGTGGTCTCGAGAGTCGGGCCATTATTCGGATGCCCGTGCTCCAGCTGTAGTTCATCATGGTAGGGGTTATATGAGTCACCCCATTCATTCAGCTATTTCCAGCAGCCAATGGTATTCCAGCTCCTCCTAGACCTCATGAGCCTTACTATGCACCTCCAGTATCTAGTGCACCTCCTGTACGGGATGCTTTCAATGGTTAGTCTAGCAGACTTGGCCCAAGCCAGTCACAACCGCCACGCCCTCCCAAAGCTTGTTTTGAGTGTGGCGACACTTGCCATATGGTGAGGGATTGCCCTAGACTTAGGATGGGTGCACCTCTACAGTTTTCTCAACCACATCGTGCTCCACCAGGTCCTCAGGTTATGATTACAGCACCAGCTGCCACCCCACCCGCTTAGCCAGCCTGAGGTGGAGGTCGGGGGTGGTAGAGATCATCCTAGAGAGGGAGGCCAAGCCAGATACTATGCCCTTCCTGCTCGTACTAAGGTTGTCGCCTCTGATTCTATCATCACAGGTATTGTCCTGATTTGTCATAGAGATGCATCAGTTTTATTCGATCCAGGCCCCACTTATTCTTATGTGTCCTCTTATTTTGCCCCGTATTTAGGTGTATTTCGGGATTCTTTGAGTTCCCCTATTTATGTTTCTACTCTTGTGGGAGATTCTCTTGTTGTGGACCATATTTATCTATCGTGTTTGATTATTCTTAGTGGTTTTGAGACCAGAGCCAATTTATTATTGCTCAATATGGTAGATTTTTTATGTTATCTTGGGCATAGACTGGTTGTCACCCCATTATGCTATTCTTGATTCTCACACCAAAACCGTGACGCTGGGTGAGTGGTGATTTTACCACTCAATCTAGTCTCTTTTCCTTAGCTTTTATGTCCTTTAACTATAATATGAGGTCATTTATGATGTGTATTGTTAGATTTTTAGGAAAATGATACTAGGAAGTGATTTGATTTCAATTGGAGTGGAATTGAGCAAAAAGGGTGGAACATGCAAAAACTCCCCAGTGATTCCGCATCTGCGGAAGGATGGTCGCAGAAGCGACCCCACTTCTGTGAGAAAATGACCGCTTCTGCGGAAATGGCTGAGCATGCAAGAAACCGCATCTGTGGTTATAATGTCGCTTTTATGGTGGCGCATCTGTGCCTTTTGCACCGCATCTGCGATTACAGAGTTGCACAAGGCCCCCGCATCTGCGAGTGGATTTCCGCTTCTGCGGTAGCGCATCTGTGCTTTTGGGTCCGCATCTGCGGTACCAAGCATATATTTATACGTCTCTTCTACAATAAGGAATTCACATCTGCGTGAATTGTTCCGCAGATGCGGTGGACAGGTATCAGATCTGGGCAGATTAGTCAATTCACATTTTCTCAACCCCAAACCATTTTTATACTCGTCCAAGCAGATATCTTAAGGATCTTTGGCATATTTTCAGTTCTTAGGGCTTGAGAGAACAAGGTTGGAAGCTAGGGCTTTGCACACATACTTTGGTTTTGAAAATTTGATGCTTGTGGCTAAGATTTTCTTACCCATTTATGTTGCTTTCTTCATTTCCTTGCTTTGTATTGTATATCTAAGTGTGTAGTATTTTATCTAACACTTGAATCTTGTTTATGGAAATATTTTTATTTAAAGTGTGGATTAAATATCTTGTTGTGCTTATGTATTGAAGGAACACTAGTATGAGTAGTGAACCGGGTAATCTAATGTTTTAGGTGAAACCGTTGTGGATGAACTTGTTGTTATATTAATATAGTTTTGAGTTGGTTGTTAATCCCTATTTGTTTAACTACGTTTTGATTTTGGTTAGTTGAAAGGATCCTCAATTAGTCGTGCCTATTTATTATGTATCTGCTTGAGAGAGAGTGCATATTTAGGTAATTGTTTGAACAACATCACTCCCAGAGTATAGGCGAGATTCATAACCGAGGGTTTAGAGGTTGGAGTAGAGATAACGATACCTCGGGTGCGATCTAAGTGAACTGTAATGCGAATCTAGCTAGCTTAGCTTGAGAGAATGCATCTAGTAAATTATCATAATTACTTGAGAGAGAGTTATGATAGCTGGAGAGTTCATGATCGATAGAGACAACTAAATCATAGCTATAAGAAACATACGACTAAGGAAATCAACAACGGGGGATTAATTAGCATAAACTAGCTCATATTTGTAAAGTCATGAAATACATTGGATTCGTTACTCGAGTGTAATCCCGATGCAACCATAGTTGTAGCCATTGATCATTTTAATTGCTTTCTAGGTTAGTTTATATTTCCACATTTAGATATAAATATTGTCCAAACCATATTCTAAGCATTTGGCATTGCGCGATAAGTGATAATTTTCTTACATTCCTAATAGCCTACATATTGTTCTCTGTGGGATTCGACCCCGACTCATAGTTGGGTAAATTATATTGCATGCGACCATGACCATTTACTTTTTAGTAGTGGATTTGGACGACATCAATTTTGGCGCCGTTGCCGGGGAACAATTTGGCGTAATTTAGGTTGTTTGAGAAGTAAGCGCAAGTGCTTGAGTCCAAACTTGTAAATATTTGTGTAATTATTTTTTTACCTTGGTCAATTTTTATTGTTTATTTTCTTAGTTTTGAAAAATGGCATCATATAATGAAAATTGGTCGGATGGTAGTTGTTCATACTTTGATGACCCTTGTCCTTATTGTGGAGGACCACACTCATGGCAAAATTGTTTAAATTCTCCCGGGGGTGGATTGTGCGCACAATCTCAAACCCATGAGTGGAGTATTTGTGATAAGTGTGATTTTCAAAATGGTCATTGGGATGATTGTGCTTATTTGTCTTTCCCTTCCCCAAGCCCCAGCTATGATGATTCTACTTTTTGTGATGAAAATTATAGGGCTATGGAAGTAGAAGAAGTTGAGCATGGCCGAAATAGAGAGTTCAAGCTTATGTTAGAATGCCTACTTGAAGGAGAAAACAAAGAACAAAGTGTCTTGGAGGAGCTTTTGGAGAATAGTCTCTAAAATGACTTGGCACTTGAAAGGTTGAATGTGCAAATGGAGGAAATGCTTGAAGCTTTAGAGGTCCAAAAATCCTCGGAAGTTAATGATAGCCAAGAATTTTCCGTAGATGTGGAAGCCGGAAATCCTCCCTTGGCACTTGAACAAAACCAAGAAGAACTCGCAATTGCTCAAAATGAGAAGATGATGCTCATGTTGGAGACCATTCTTGAAAATAAGGAGAAGCAAAACTTTGCACTCGAGGACTGAAAACAAGGTTTGGCTCACAATGATGAACATATCTGCACTTTGGAGGATCAAATGCAAATATTGGTTGAGGCTCACTATGCCCACCAACTTGAGAGTGTGGAAGGAAGCCAAGAAAATTCAATTCCGAGGAAGAAAGTGAGCTTTACTTTGAGGATACAAGAATTGAACATCCGCTAACCGACCCCATGAGTGTTAATAATGCCAAGAAAAATATGAAATTAGAGTCAGCCGGTGTAAATGAAAATGTGGTTGAAATTGACTCTAATCCGGGGAAAAAAGAGGTTGTCAAAATCTGAGGAAAATTGCAAAGTGATGGTTTGAAGTCACATTCCAAGTATTTTTCAACATTGGAATTGTGTGGTGATATGGAATTTGAACTACACGGGTCAATGAGGGATTGCGAGGAGGAAAGGCAACAATCATACATTTTACAGTTTGAGGAAGCAAGAAAGCAAAATGACATGCCTCACATGAGAGCCAAGAAGTGCAAAATGAAGAACTTAAGGATTGGCTTGATCATCGACTTACCACCCCCCATCACTCATGGTCACAAGCTTGATTCCAAGCTAGGTGCCCAGTTCATATCATCCAAGTGGCGAGAAAAGTGGTAACGTTGTTTGCGTCGTGCCACGACGCTAAAATGCGGCATTTGGTGGGAGGCAATCCATCGTTTTCAAAATTTTTGGCCATTTTTAAAATCTTCCTTTTTAGAATAGCTTAGAATAATATTTGTAACTAATCTGCCAAGCTTTAGATTTTTTGGAGTTGATTTGAGCAGGTCGGAGTGGTCCGGAGGGCCAAAATCAGTAGTTGCAGAATCTGTGTATCAATCTTTTAGCGTTACCGTATCTGCGAATTTTTGACCGCAGATGCATTAACGCAGAAGCGATTTTACAATCGCAAAAGTGGCAATCCTCGCAGAAGCGGATATCTGGCCGCAGAAGCGGCGATGCAGATGCGGCAAAAGATCCGCAGATGCGAAAATCGAGCAGGTCTTAAAATTAGACAAACATTTTAGAAACCTCATTTGCCCAGGTAATGTTTTCCCCCAGCCCTAAGAAAAAAAAATCCCCCATCTCTAACATACTCCAAATCATCCATCACGTGTGAATTCTACTGCATTCGACTCAGGTAATTTCCTCTGAACCCTCATCTACTTCTCTTCTCTTTTCCTTCTTTTTCTTCTTCTTCTTCTTCATTGCCAACAACCCAAATTTGTTTTGCTTTATTTTATTTTGATGTGTTCATTTTTTTTTTCGATTTCACGTCTGTTAGTTTTAGGAAGTGAGGGATATTGGTTGAGAGATTCATGAGTGTGCTGCTATTGTTGAAACAAATGTGTGGGAAATCTGAGTACCCAATTTGTATAAAGAAGAGGTCATTTTTCAAGTGCTTGCAAGATGTTCGACAAATTGTTTAAAAGAAAATCTCTTGCTAAACACCGTAAAATCAGTCCCAATGGAACTATAGTCTCATGTACTGCAGTAATTTAGAAGTTTTAAGTATAAATTAGATGCAAAAATTGGGTTTGAGAACCAAAAATTGAAAAAAAAAATCTGGGCAGTTGAAGAACTTGATGAAATCTGCAGATGCGGTCAAAACTTTCACAGATGCAGTATCGCACATGCGAGGATTTTACCGTAGGTGCGATTTCAGGTAACTTGGGCAAAAAACCGCAGATGCGGTCAAATTGTCGCAGAAGCGGAACTGCTTCTGCGGTCTCTATTCCGCAGATGCGAAAACTGGGCAGAAATGCAAATTCCAGTGGCTTTGCAACAGTGCCTTCCCGGGCCCGTTCAACCTGATTTTTTGGCTTGATTGTAGTGTTTTGGATTGCTTAACATAGTTCTATTACCCGACTGACTTTGTTTTAATTTTATGTAGGTGCTTCGAGTTAAAATGGACCCAAACATGAGCGGACAACAACATGAAATTGAAGAAGAAGTTGAGGAACCATATGATGAATCACGCTTCATGTCAGCTGCATGTGAGCATCGATATTTGCACGACCTCATAAATAAAAGGATAGTGCTTGAAAAGGGAATCAATGAAGAAACATTGGCCGAGAAGCTCCCATATTTCCATGCCCGTCTCCATACATCTGGATGGTCGTACTTCATTCCCACTCCATGGAAAGCTAATGAGGAGTGGGTTCGTGAATTCTATGCCAACCTTAGGCGCACAGATTTTGCAAGCCCACAAATCGTCGTCAGAGGAAAATTGGTGAGGTTTGGGATGGAACAAATAAATGACACTCTTGGGATTCTCAACTATCCAATGGAGCCAGTGCAATAGAAAGATCATTGTGAAAATGGGGAATGGCTTGTCTCCAAACTCTACCCTCCTAGCGTGAGAGCCAAATGGGGTAACCAGAGAAAAAGGTTGAAATCAATTGACTTCACTGCTGAAGCAAAAATGTGGCTGTACATCATATGCAACCGGGTATCTCCTTGTGGGAATGTCTCAGATGTCTCATATACAAGGGCTTTGATTATTGCATGCCTCCTGGACGACATTCCTGTGAATATCGGTCACTACATCCTGCAGGAGATGAAGGGATATTTGCAAGACAAGGAAGCAGGGATGATGTTCCCTTCATTGATCACCCAGCTATGCATGAGAGCAGAGGTTGAGGTACGTAGCACCGATCGATGGCTACCAGTTGATAAACCTTTTCATCCACTGAGAGTGACAGGAGAGGGTAGTGCAGTCAAGAGCAAGAAAAGAAAGGTCACCACCAAGGCTGCTGGTTCAGAGTCATCTTCACAGGCAGCGCCTGAGGGACCATTCGGGGTGCTAAACTCCGAGCTTGCATCTATTCAGGAGTTAGTATCACAGCTTCCGAGTGGTCCTTCATCCTCCCAGCCTGGGCCTTCATACTTCTCCAGGGATGAAATGCAGAGTTACTTAGATGCGCAACATATTTAGAAAGATTCTCTTGAGAAGATGGCAGCATCAGTGACCAGACTTGAGGGAGCATACGGTACCTTGGCCAAGGCACATGTAGACCTCCAGTAAGACTTTGAGAAGGAGAAGAAGAAGACAAGAAGAAGTGCAAATTCATGATAAAAATGTGGAAAGGCATAAAGGCCATCTTCAAATGAGGAAACCCAGGCAAGAAGATACCAGTGGCGGCCAAATATGATAGCGAGGAGTATTCCTTCATGTCAGAGACTGCTGGTGATGATGGTGATGATGATGATGATGAGGAGACTAATAGTGATGAGGCCACGAGCGATGCACGACATTGATCTACCGTCCTCCCTTAATCTGCAGATCTCAGGGAGACCCTCAAACTATTTATGCTTTATATTTGATATTGTGCAGTGAGGACAATGCAATGTTTTTAGTTGGGGGTGGTTGTAAGAGTATACTTATTCATACTTTGATATTGGTGTGCCCTTGCCGGGCTAATTTCGTTACTATGTATATTGTGTGCCCTCGCCGGGCTTATTATTATGTTGTTGTGGATATTGTGTGCCCTTGCCGGGCTATTTTGTGCAGCAGGTGCTCTTGCCGAGCTTGGTGTGATTAGTCTATTTCTATTTTTCTTTCATTATTTATTTTCTTTAGTAGATTGTTGTTATTAGTATAAGTGCTTTTATTTTAGTATCTTTTTTAGTAGTTTTATTTTCTTTTATGCTTATTTCCTTAAGTGCTATTTCCTTGGGTTTTCTTCATGCTACGGTTCTTTCCCAAGGAACATTTTTGAAGTGAACCGGGTGACTTTTCCCTATGATAGATGGCGTGACAACTTTCTTAAGGGAATTAGTCTTGTTTTGCTAGGAGGAGACTTTTGGATTATTTGGTACTAATAAAATTAGTCTCTTGAATGTAAAATATGAATCAAGAATACCCCTCCGAATTTTGATGTTGAACTAAAACAAGTAAGTTGCATGGTGAA
The DNA here is from genome assembly GCF_000715075.1 of Nicotiana tabacum. Lineage (NCBI taxonomy): Eukaryota > Viridiplantae > Streptophyta > Magnoliopsida > Solanales > Solanaceae > Nicotiana > Nicotiana tabacum. Next base: position 117,027,170 of record NC_134086.1, on the reverse strand, counting down.
GAATAATTTTTGTGATAAATTTTTGGCTCTTTTAGTGACTCTTTGTACACTAGTTTGAATAATATTGCTCTAGATGCTATCCATCTTAATTAATTCATGTGCCATGTGTGTTAGTGTTTGTACAAATAAATCTTGTGTTTACTTCTATCATCTAGAACTTGCCCGGATGGTCTTTCAACGCTAATGATAGTATGTTGGTTGGAGGGATGAGCTTAGGCATTCTTTGTTTGATTTGCAAAACCTCTTTAGCCTTTCAAGCCTACCTTTGTATAAATAATATCACTAGCACCCTATTTGAGTCTTTAAACCTTTTTCTTTGGCCAACTCATTACAAACCTATCCCCTTTTGTAAAATAATTCCCTATTTTGAACTCGTCCCTCCTTTATCATTGAGAATGAGGCTAACAGCCTAAGTTGGGGGTGTGATGTCAGAGTGGAAAGTGGTAAGGTTATACATTGAGTATATGGTCATATACCTCAAAGTGTGTGTATTAAATTATTCAAACTCCAAAAGAAAAATTGGTATATAAAAAAAAAGGGGAATATTTGTATGTATATAAATTATGGAGCCTTGAAGAAAATTAGAAGAGGTATTTAAGGTGGTTCTGCATTGGGAACTAGATGCCAATGAGGCTATGTGGTTTGAAGAGAAACAAAGTGCAAAAGAATGAAAAATGTGAGTAGTGTTCAAGGAGGGTGAAGTCACTTGTATCAAAATGCTTATCCGACCCTTCCCTAAACCTACATTACAAGTTTAAAAAGTCCTTAGACTTCCAACCGAACATTCTTGAATAGGCGATGAATTAAAATAAGGGCAAGCTTATGGTATGAGATGTTGTAACACTTGAAATTCTTTGTGAGAGTGAGTGTTTGTGTAAATTTGTCCTCGATGTTGTATTGTAAATATAGTGATTTTGGGACTTTCTTTCTTATGAGGGCACATGAATTAGGAATGATTGGTGAAATTGAGTAAGTTGAGCATATGTAGAAGACTAGTGCTTTTGAGTCACTTCTTGAGGCTTATTCTTGTCACTTGATTATTTTTAACTCCATTGCACATTTTTGAAGTTGCTTTTAAATGAGGGAGATATTCGAGAAAGATGCACATACTTGAGCCAAATTATTAGTACCAACCAAATCCATAAGTATGGTGCTTAAATTGGGGAATGTGATATGTAAATGATAGCAATACCATTTGTGTTTTACGTGGTAAATCCTCATTGAATTGTTGGTTTTGATTTGCTTGAGGACAAGCGAAAGCTTTAAGTTGGAGCTGTTGATGAGTGGTGATTTTACCACTCAACCTAGTTTCTTTTCCTTAGCTTTTAAGTCCTTTAACTATAATATAAGGTCATTTATGGTGTGTACTGTTAGATTTTCAGGAAAATGATGCCAGGAAGTGATTTGATTTCAATTGGAGTGGAATTGAGCAAAAAGGGTGGAAACATGCAAAAACTCCCCAGTGATTCCGCATTTGCGGAAGGACGCTTCTGCGAGAAAATGACCGTTTCTGCGAAAATGGCTGAGCATGTAAGAAACCGCATCTGCGGTTATAATGTCGCTTTTGTGGTGGCACATCTGCGTCTTTTGCACTGCATCTGCGATTACAGAGTTGCATAGGGCCCCCGCATCTGCGAGTGGATTTCTGCTTCTGCGGTAGCGTATCTGCGCTTTTGGGGTCCGCATCTGCGGTACCAAGCATATCTCTATACGCCGCTTCTGCGATAAGAAATCCGCATCTGCGGAATCGCATCTGCGTGAATTGTTCCGCAGATGCGGTGGACAGGCATTAGATCTGGGCAGATTAGTCAATTCACATTTTCTCAACCCCAAACCATTTTTATACTCATCCAAGTAGATATCTTAGGGATCTTTGGCATATTTTCAGTTCTTAGGGCTTGAGAAAACAAGGTTGGAAGCTAGGTCTTTGCACACACACTTTGGTTTTGAAGATTTGATGCTTGTGGTTAAGATTTTCTTACCCATTTATGTTGCTTTCTTCATTTCCTTGCTTTGTATTGTATATCTAAGTGTGTAGTATTTTATCCAATACTTGAATCTTGTTTATGGAAATATTCTTGTTTAAAGTGTGGATTAAATACCTTGTTGTGCTTATGTATTGAATGAACACTAGTATGAGTAGTGAACCGGGTAATCTAAGGTTTTGGGTGAAACCGTTGTGGATGAACTTGTTGTTATATTAATATAGTTTTGAGTTGGTTGTTAATCTCTATTTGTTCAACTACGTTTTGATTTTGGTTAGTTGAAAGGATCCTCAATTAGCCGTGCCTATTTATTATGTATCTGTTTGAGAGAGAGTGCATATTTAGGTAATTATTTGAACAACATCACTTCCAGAGTATAGGCGGGAGTCATAACCGAGGGTTTAGAGGTGGAGTAGAGATAACGATACCTCGGGTGCGATCTAAGTGAACTGTAATGCGAATCTAGCTAGCGTAGCTTGAGAGAGTGCGTCTAGTAAATTATCATAATTACTTGAGAGAGAGAGTTATGATAGCTGGAGAGTTCATTATCGATAGAGACAACTAAATCATAGCTATAAGAAACATACGACTAAGGAAATCAACAATGGGGGATTAATTAGCATAAACTAGCTCATATTTGTAAAGTCATGAAATACATTGGATCCTTACTCGAGTGTAATCCCGATGCAACCATAGTTGTAGCCATTGATCATTTTAATTGCTTTCTAGGTTAGTTTATATTTTCACATTTAGATATAAATATTTTCCAAACCATATTCTAAGCATTTGGCATTGCACGATAAGTGATAATTTTCTTACATTCCTAATCGCCTAAATATTGTTCTTTGTGGGATTCGACCCTGACTCATAGTTGAGTAAATTATATTGCATGCGACCGTGACTATTTACTTTTTAGTAGTGAATTTGAACGACATCACTGGGTATGCAAGGTGTACCACGAGTAGAGTGGAAGGGCACTTTAGATCACACTTCCAGCAGAGTTATTTCATTCCTTAAGGCACAACGGATGGTTGAGAAGGGGTGTGACGCGTATCTAGCTTATGTGAGAGATGTCAGTATTGATACCCCTATAGTTGATTCAGTCTAGTAGTACGAGATTTCCCTTATGTGTTTTCAGTTGATCATCCGGGTATGCCACCGGACAAAGATATTGATTTCAGCATTGATTTGTTGCCAGGCACTCAGCCCATTTCTATTCCTCCTTATCGCATGGCTCCTCCTGAGTTGAAGGAGTTGAAGGAGCAGTTGCAGGAATTGCTTGACAAGGGTTTTTTTGGCCTAGTGTATCACCTTGGGGGTTCTCCTGTCTTGTTTGTGAAGAAGAAGGACGGTTCTATGCGTATCTGCATTGATTATCGCCAATTGAACAAGGTTACAGTGAAGAACTGGTATCCTTTTCCTCGTAATATGTTTGACCAGTTATAGGGTACACGAGTGGTCATTGCGAGTTCCTTGTTATGTCATTTGGGCGGACGATTCTCCAGCAGCATTTATGCATTTGATTCACAATGCGTTCTGGCCATATCTTGACTCGTTCGTCATTATCTTCATTGATGATATTCTAGTATACTCCCAAAGTCGGGAAGATCATGAGCAGCACTTGAGGACAACGCTTCAGACTTTGAGAGAAAAGAAATTATATGTGAAGTTCTCGAAATGTGAGTTTTGGTTGGATTCTGTGGCATTTTTGGGTCACGTGGTATCGAATGAAGGGATCAAGGTGGATCCAAAGAAAGTGGAAGCAATATAGAGTTGGCCCAGACCATCCTCAGCTATAGAGATCTGTAGTTTTCTTGGCTTGGCAGGTTATTATCGTCGGTTTGTTGAGGGATTTTCATCTATTGCAGGACATATGACCAGGCTGACCAAGAAGGGTGCTCCGTTCAAGTGGACAAAAGAGTGTAAGGAGTGCTTTCAGAAGCTCAAGACAGCTTTGACTACAGCCCAGTATTAATATTGCCTACAGGTTCGGGGTCTTATACTGTCTATTGTGATGCCTTAAGAATTGGCCTTGGAGCGGTATTAATGCATGACAGTAAGGTAATTGCCTACGCATCCAGACAGTTTAAGGTACATGAGAAGAATTATCTTGTCCATGATCTCGAGTTAGCTGCTATTGTTCACGCCTTGAAGATCTGGCATCATTATTTGTACGGTGTTCATTGTGAGATTTATAGTGATCACCGGAGTTTGCAGTATTTGTTCAAGCAAAAGCACCTTAATTTGTGCCAGAGGAGGTGGTTAGAGTTTCTGAAGGACTATGATATCACTATCTTGTATCACCCGGGCAAGGCCAATGTGGTGGCCGATGCTTTGAATCGCCGGGCGGAGAGTTTGGGGAGTTTGGCTTATCTACCAGCAGCGGAGAGGCCCATGGTGATGGATGTTTAGGTCTTAGCCATCCAATTTGTGAGATTGAATCTTTCGGAGCCCAATCGGGTTCTAGCTTGTGTGATTTCTCGGTTTTCCTTGTTTGATCGTATCTGAGAAAGTCAGTATGATGACCCTCATTTGCTTGTCCTCAAGGACAAGGTTCTGTATGGTGATGCCAGAGATGTGACCATTGGTGATGATGGGGTATTGAGGATGCATGGTCGGGTATGTGTACCCAATGTTGATGGGCTTCGGGAATTGATTCTAGAGGAGGCCTACAGTTCGCGGTATTCCATCCATCCGGATGCCGCGAAGATGTACCAGGATTTGAGGCAGCATTGTTGGTGGAGGCGGATGAAGAAAGATATAGTTGGGTTTGTAGCTCGGTGCCTCAATTATCAGCAGGTAAAGTATGAGCACCAGAGACCGGGTGGCTTGCTTCAGCAGATAGAGATCTAGAGTGGAAGTGGGAGCGTATCACCATGGACTTTGTAGTTGGACTCCCACGGACTTTGAGGAAGTTCAATGCCATTTGGGTGTGTCACGCTTGGGGGGCGTGGCTGACACTCGGTGTCGCACTAGCCCGAGTGAACCACTCTACAATTCTCTCTCTTTTTTCTTTGTAACTAACATGGGCCAACATGGTCGCAACTCGTAATGTATAACTATAAGTGGGAAATACTGATCAATAAACTATTGTTCTTAAAATATGAATACATATGAGTCGTCAAGGCCTCTGACAAAATGAGCCTCTGTGTACAAAGCCTCTAAGATTATTTGACATCAAATAGGATAGGGTACCGGCCTACCCATAAGTTTGTAGCAAAACTTTAACACGATGACTCATAGACTCGGCTGCACTCCGAATGAGGTGGAGTCTTACCGATCCTTCGTTAAAGCCAATCTCGTCTATTATGAGGGCTCGTCAAACTGATAATCTATACCTGCAGGTATGAATGCAGCGTCCCCAACAAGAGAACGTCAGTACGAATAATGTACTGAGTATGTAAGGCATGTAAATCAGTATATAAAGAACATGGAAGAAATATGGAGTACATGATTCAACCTGTAAGTCTGGATATTAGCTTATAACTTTAGCAGTTAGATAAGATTCTCCTATAACATCCAATTGGTTTTACAAATTGGAAGACATAAATGACATAAAATTTGAAACTAAAGAATAATTTTATATTTATCAAGCATTGATGTATTGAGAAAATATGAAAAACACAAATGACATGTTTCATCAATTTTACAGATTCTAGTATCCCAAATATATATATTCAACTCTTCCCACTTCAGAACAAAGTTCAAAAATTATTCATTGGATTATTGTTTTGAAGATTTGGAATTAGACACCAAAGAGAAATATTTTGGCAAAATGAAAGAGTGGGGGTCAGTGTCCCATCACATAGGATTGATACGGTAGCTGAATTGCAATTATTAAATAAAAAGTAGGACACAACAGTGGTGTTCGACATGTTGAGAACTAAGTAATGGTGTTCAAGTGAAGGTTCATCAGTTTACGTAAATAAGTAATATCTCTAATAAAGAAGCCTAACCCAAAGTAATTGCAACATACTAAAGATTTTTAATGTATCATAGTGGAAACAGGAAATGAGTAATTTTATGTCGTAGTAAACAATCTAACATGAAAGAGCTATGCCTAGAATTTCTAGTCAGGCCTTTTCTTTCTACCACCAGATTGCTTTGCATGAAATAAACTATAACATAGAGCATAACCAAATAGATCAGTCCGGTCAATTTGTGCATAAAAATGCAATATGTTTCATCTACCCTCATATACTGAATTCACCTTCAAAACAACCTTATGGTTCGCATTTTATTACAGTTCTCATCGAAGAATAATTCAGACCAAAAATATGTCAGTACTACCATTTAATACTTATAGTGTCATGCATATGCGTATGAATGTCATGTCGTGCATAGGTACATGTGTTCATAACATCATCAAGCCTATGAGGGCATCCCATTATATCATCCCGGCCACTGTGGGCAAAATCATCATCGTATACTAGCTGATCAGGTGGTGGTGCGTATATAATGCCATAACCTTTCCCATATCCCATATACATATATATACATATATAATGCCGTTTGAATCATACTTACATATATATGCGTATATAAGGTCATTTGAATCATATTTCGGCCACTATGAGCAATATCATCATCATATACCAGCTGATCAGGTGGTGGTGCGTATATAACGCCATAACCTTTCCCATATCCCATATACATATATAAACATATATACGCGTATATAACGCCGTCTGAGTCATATTTCAGCCACTGTGGGCAACATCATCATCGTATACCAGCTGATTAGGTGGTGGTACGTATATAACGCCATAACCTTTTCTCATATTCCATATACATATATATACATATATACGCATATATAATGTTATCTGGTCATGGATCAATATACATGCATAAATGAATGCAATACATGAGATGTTAAAGTAATGTTAAAGTAATGCCCATATACTCGTTCTGCCATATTCTACTTCTCAAAAGTAGTAACCACACTTGTGGAAATGGGATTAAGCGTACAAATAAGACATTCAACAGTATCACGCTCCTCTTAACAATTGACAATCTTATTTTCAAGTAATGGACACCATAAATACTCACAAAAATTCCATACTTCTTTATTAATCATTTTTGTCCTTATTCTTTTCTTTTCCCCTTTTTAATTATCTGGTACTATTAATCATTTCATATAACTAGCTATTATTCAGCTCCCTTTGTGTTTTAGATTAAATCTGTCAAATGTTGTCCAACAAATGTATAATTCACCTAACCCGTTCAAAGGTTAATGTACTCGTTGGTGTAACCCAAATTCATCCTTCCAAAATATTGAGTTAACTTGGGTTATGGTACTACTTCAAATCATGTCAATAAGAGAGTTTGTAAACATAGAATAAATATTTACAAACAAATATTTAAAATGACATACCTTTTTTGTATAAAAATTATGTTTAACTAGGTCCATTTTGTAATTAAAGATTAGAAAAGATTCAAACAAATAGAATAAAATCTCCAGTAGTGCAACAAGTTTGTAACCCATTTCTCACCCATATTTCAAAATAAATATTTTGATATTTCTTGAGTTGAAGAAAAATAATCTTTTTACCTTTTCCCCTTTAAATTTTGAGGTGAGTGTTTGGTGCTGGATTTTATCCATTGCTCTGCATCTTTTAAGTGTAGTTGGCAAATTAATTACACAGCTACTACTCTATACATTGTTACGGCGGGTAGTTAGAGCAGTCAATATTTGAAGTTGGCTATATATAGTTGCTACACAAAAAGGTTAGTTTACTACTATTACTTAACCATGAAACAAACTTTATCAACTTATATATTTTGAGACCCATGAATAGACGATAAAATAATAAGACATATGGGAGCTTAAGAATATAGGCATTTCTAATACTTCTAAGAATAGAGTCATTTATGAAAGTTGTGTATTTTGCTCGTTTCATTTGTACCGTATGAATTATGCCAAAAGAAAAAAGAGATAACTTTAACATACATGTTATTAAAGTTGAACACCTCTTAAATTTGGCAAAAATCCCAAAGAAGTAAAGTATTGAACCACCTATTTCATTAACAAAATCATCGGGCAACCCTTAATCCCATTTCAAAGGATGTAACGACTGCAACGCAACCATTCTGTTGGTTGTCATCATAAGAAGTTTGGAAAGTCTTTGAACCAAATCAGTCTGGTTATCATCAAATAGCTTACATTCTTGATCATGAAGAATTTTAGCAAAATGGGTAAGTTTAAAACAAGGCCAAGAAGGGTACTTTGGGTGGCTACGGCTTTTAGGATTGAGAATAGAGATTTTTGTATCAAATTCATATGGGGGTCTGTATTTTAGTGGAAGAAAATTGTGTTGCATAAGCACTATGGTATATGAGTCACTTTATAGACCATAGGTGGCAACCACGTTGCTTCACTAAGGCTTATCCAAATTTATCAATCCCCCACTAATCCAATAATTAACTAATTACCTATATAATTAAGAATTATCTCAAATTACTTTAAATAACTACTCACTATTTAATATATTTTATATATCATACTATCACGGTCATATGATACCTTGTATGATACTAGTTCATAAGCATCGGGTATTATAGCTCGGACCATATTTTATCCCAAAGTGACAAATTTCGACCAACCTCATTTTCTTCAACTCGTTTACCCTCTCACATTCACGACTTTATTTATCACTTGTTTATAAATATCGTAAATACCTATAACCTCAACAAAAAAAAAATAGCCTTGTCCTCGTTTTAAAGTACTACTATTACAATATTAAAATAATAAATCGTGGTACCATATAAAATTAATACATATACTATTATTTCGTTCAAATATCCATATATATATATTCTCAACTTCTAATTTCCTAATCTCATATAAAGGGTAAAAAAATTTGTATGCTAAATTCTTAAAATGGTAAAAAGATAACCTTCTTGTTTTTGTGAAAAAAAATAATTCATATCTTTACAATAAAGAAAATCTCATAAACTTTTCTCATATTATGTGTATAATTTAAAGCATTTTCGAAAATAGTAATATTAATAACTATAGAAAATCATGCTTTTTAAATATTTTTCTACAATAAATGTTCCACACAAAATAAATACCATATCAAAATTAGTAGTAATGGTAATTATCCAAAATTATACTTATAAAACTTTTACTAAACTACTTTACTTAAAAGAAAATACCACACTAACATAATATCTTACGGTATTAAGGTTGTTAAATTTACGAGGTATAACAGGGTGATTGTGGATCGGCTAGCCAAGTCTGCGCACTTCATTCCTGTGTGTACTACCTAGTCTTCAGAGCGGTTGGCTGAGATTTATATCCGGGAGATTGTTCGTATGCATGGTATTCCAGTTTCTATCATTTCAGATAGAGGTAGTCAGTTCACATCATGGTTCTGGAGGGCCGTACAACATGAGTTGGGTACCTGGGTGGAGTTGAGCACAACATATCACCCCCAGACGGATGGACAGTCCGAGCGCACGATTCAGATTCTTGAGGATATGCTCCGTGCGTGTGTGATGGAGTTTAGAGGTTCTTGGGATCAGTTCTTGCCACGGACTAAGTTTTCCTACAACAACAGTTATCAGTCCAGCATTCAGATGGCACCATATGAGGCTCTGTATGGTAGACGGTATAGATCCCAGATGGGTTGGTTCGAGCCGGGCGAGGCTAGATTATTGGGCACAGACTTGGTTCAGGACGCTTTGGAGAAGGTTAAGATGATTCAGGATAGACTCCGCACAGCCCAGTCCAGACAGAAGAGTTATGCGGACGTGTTGCGACGGGTTTCGCCTATGAAGGGCGTTATGAGATTTGGGAAGAAGGGAAAATTGAGTCCGAGGTTTTTCGTCCTTTTGAGGTATTGCGACGTGTTGGGGAGGTAGCTTATGAGCTTACCTTACCTCCCAGCTGGGCAGGAGTTCATCCGGTATTTCATGTTTTGATGCTTCGGAGGTATCACAGTGATCTGTCGCACGTGTTGGATTTTAGTTTAGTTCAGTTGGACAAGGATCTATCTTATGTTGAGGAGTTGGTGGCGATATTGGACAGACAGGTTCGAAAGCTAAGGTCAAAGAGCATTGCATCGGTAAAGGTTCAGTGGTTGGGTCAGCCGGTCGAGGAGGCGACGTGGGAGACCGAGCAGGATATGCGCAGCCGTTACCCTCATCTTTTCACCACTTCAGGTATGTCTCTATGCTCGTTCGAGAACGAACAAATGTTTTAAGTAGGGGAGGATGTAATGACCCGGCCAGTTGTTTTGAGAATTAACACCCCGATCCCCTATTACCTGCTTTCCCCGTGTTTATTTCTGCTATCATGATTTGCCGAGAAGATTCGTTTTGAGTTTCGGAGTGTTTTGGGATATTTAGTCCCTAAATGAGAGCTTAAGCTTTAAAATTTGGACCGTAGTCGGAGCAGTGTGAAGACGGCTTCGGAAGGGAATTCAGTCGATTCCTCCGTTAGGTGATTTCGGTCTTAGGGGCATGTTCAAATTGTTTTTGGAGGTCCGTAGCTTATTTAGGCTTGAAATGCCGAAAGTTGAATTTTTGATATTTCCGGCTCGATAGTGAGATTATGATATCGGGGTCAGAATCCTATTTTGAAAGTTGGAATAGTTCCGTAATGTTGAATGTGACTTTTGTACAAAATTTAGGGTCAATCGGACGTGGTTTGGTTGGTTTCGGCATCGGTTGTAGAATTTTGAAATCTTAAGTTCATTTAGTTTGGATTGGAGGGTGATTTGTGATTTTAGCGCTGTTTGAGGTGATTTAAGGGCTCGACTAAGTTCATATGGTGTTTTAGGATTGGTTGGTAAGTTTGGTTGAGGTCCCGGGGCCTCGGGTGTATTTCGGATGCTCAACGAGTCATTTCTGGACTTAAAGAAGTGGCAGATTTTTATGGTGTTTGTTGTAGAGAAATCTTTCTTCGCGTTCGCGAAGAGCATCTGGGAGAGGCAACTGAGTTGTGCTTCGCATTCGCGATGATGCTCCCGCGTTCGCGAAGGTGTGGACCCTTTAGCCTACGCATTCGCGACAAGATCCTCACGTTGGCGAAGGGTCTGCCAGTGCAAGCTACGCGTTCGCAAGTGGGCCCTCGCATTCGTGAAAGAGGAAATTTGGCCAGTGGGATTTGTGCATCACGTTCACGAAGAAGAACGCACCTAAGGCAGAATTTAAATTCCAAAATCGAGGGTTTGAGTTCATAACTCAAAAAATTGGATTGAGAGCTCGGCAGGAGGCGAAATTTGGAAAGATTTTCGGCGGAAGTTTGTGGGTAATGATTTCTAACTCCTTTTTGATTATAATCCATTAATCTAAACATGAATTCATCATTTAATTTCGGATTTGGGGTGAAAAATTGGGAAAAAGTTGAGAAAAGTTCTTAGGCCTAATTTTGGGATTTTGATCAAGATTTTAGTATCGGATTTGAGTGAAATTGATATGGTTAGACTCGTGAGTGAATGAGTGTTCATAATTTATGACTTTTACCCAATTCCGAGACGTGGGGCCGGGGAGGATTTTTGGGCGTTCTTGTATTTTCTTGCCTTAGCTTCGAGTTCTTTAGCTAAATTAGTTATTTGTAGTTGTATTTACGTTATGATATTAATTTGATTAGATTTGGGCCACTCGGAGTTGGATACTCATGGCAAGAGCGTGATTTCGGATTGATTTTGAGCTGGTTCGCCGTAAGTGGCTTGCCTAACCTTGTGTGGGGGAAACTCCCCTTAGGATTTTGGTACTGTTGTTATATGAGTGTCGTGTACATGAGGTGACGAGTGCGTACACGTGCTAATTGTTGAAAAACCTCATTTTTATTAAGTAAATATCTGTGTTTTCTTTTAATTGAACAATACTTGTACTTGACGTTTCCTATTTAGCTTAGGAAAGCATGATTATATGACCTAACTGTCGTAACTGCTTTAACTGCTTACTTGGATTCTGTGCAGCATGTTTAGAGTAGAAATTCCTGTTTATTCTCGAATAGAACTGTAGATTTCTTTCTTAAGACTGTTGTGTGTTTACTTTGGGACTACAGATAGGTATTCCGGGAGATCCCCCTGCACTTTACAATTGGTACTACGGGACGATATCCCGGGAGATCCCCCTGTACTGTATATTTACTTTGGGACTACAGATCGGTATTCCGGGAGATTTTCCTACATATTTATGATTTGGACTACGGGATGATATCCCGGAAGATCCTCTCCATATTTACGTTTGGCACTACGGGACGATATCCTGGGAGATCCACTATTGCTATCTCTATGCTCTGAGTTGTTTCTTCATGTGACTTCCTTCTTTATCAACTGTTAGTATTTCAATTATACTATCACATTTTATATTGTTTTATCTTGTTATATATATATATATATATATATATATAACCAGTAGGGCCCTGACCTTCCTCGTCACTACCCGACCGAGGTTAGGCTTGGCACTTACTGGGTACCGCTGTGGTGTACTCATGCCCTTTCCTGTACATGTTTTTCGTGTGCAGATCCAGGTTCTTCTGCTCAGTTATACCACCAGTGAGGCGAGGCGATTTTCAGAGATTTCGAGGTATATCTGCCACGTCCGCAGACCGAGAAGTCCCTCTCTATTCTCTCTTTTAGCTATAGACCTTCTGTAATTGATTTTGTTTAGACTTCTCGAATTAGAACACTATTTATTTCCTCTAGTTTGTGATTCATGAGATTCCAGTTTAGGGAGTGTTGTTATTGGTCGAGAGTGTTATTATTGTATATGCCGAGCGACATTTTAAACGCTTTATCTATATTTACCTGTTGGATGGCTAGTTGTACTTTTAAATTCCTTTTTCCCCAAATTGTTAGGCTTACCTAGTCGTAGAGACTAGGTGCCGTCACGACAGTTCACAGAGGGATAACTTGGGTCGTGACATTTCCATGTATTTTTATTGGGTAAAATCTTCTCCGTAAAGGTTACAAGTGTTATCATCCTCAATCTAGGAAGGTTTATATTTCAAGGCATGTTATTTATGATGATTTAAAATTGCCATATGTGCCTCCTAGTTCTACTTCACATGAAGAATCGAACTGTACACAGTTTGTTACTTAAAGTGAATTCTGAAAGAAGGGTACAAGTGCACACACTCTACTTGATCAATGTATACAACAAACACCTGAACTTGTGGATGCTCCTGTTCAGCTCCTTGATGAATCTGACGCCATGCCATTACATTAGTTGCAACAACAACTTGCACAATCTCCTCCACACTCACAAATTCAGCTACTAACCGATACTTCATCAAGTACTTCAAACACCATGCTTCCAGTATCTCCTCTCCAAAGTTCAGAACAACATTCCTCAAGCTCCATAGACAATATTGATACAACTTCCTCATCCAGTATCTCCTCATTAAACCCATCAGAATTTGAAGGTATTCAACTATTTGTTAACCTCCCTCCTATACAACCCACAACAGCCTTGCCTACTTCTTCGCCTCCCCACCACCACATAGTCCACCTAATACCCATCATATGCTTACTAGAAACAAAACCAAGTCCATCTCCAATCCTATATTTCAGACCCTTTTCATTGCGACAACAAATCCAGATCTGAAAGGACCACGAACCATAAAGGATGCAATGTCCAAACCACACTGGAAGGAAGCTATGGATGAAGAACTGCGTGCTTTAAAATCAAATGATACTTGGGAGTTGGTTCCTCGTCGACCATATATGAACGTTGTAGGATCAAAATGGTCTTCAAAACCAAACTTAGTGCAGATGGCTCTGTGGAACGATTCAAAGCGCGTCATGTCACCAAAGGATACAACCAAATTGAGGGGATTGATTTTGACACTTTTAGTCCAGTCGTCAAGGCTACGATAATTAGAATTGTTCTATCTATTGCTACAACCCGCAACTGGCCACTCAAACAACTTGATGTAAAGAATGCTTTCTTACATGGCGAGCTCAAAAAACTGGTGTTTATGGTGCAACCTCCGGGATACAAGAATCTACTCTTCTCTGATCATGTGTGCTTGCTTAAGAAGGCTCTCTATGGCCTCAAACAGGCACCCAAAGCCTGGTTTCACAAATTCAACACATCTTTAGCTCATCTTGGTTTTAAATGTAGCAAGGCTGATTCCTCCCTGTTCGTCTGCCACTATCATAGAGGTATATTCTTGCTCCTTCTCTATGTTGACGGCATTATTTTGGCAGGTAGTAGTGTTGCGTTGCTTGATCAGCTTATCTCCAACTTAAAATCCACAATGGGCAATCTCCATTACTTCCTTGGTGTAGTTGTTTCTCAAAGTTCCGATGGCCTATTTCTTAGCCAAAGAAAATATGTCGAGGACATTCTTGAGCGCACAAACATGCTTGCTGCTCGTGCTCATTAGATGCCTCTATCTCAAAAGCACGGTCTTCATGAATCAGTTGGTCCATCAGTTGATCCATCTGAATTACGAAGTGCGGTGGGTGCTCTTCAATACCTTATGCTTATGATAAGTAGAGATTTTGACTACTTATTTGCACTCTTTTACTTTTGTTTTAGCTCAAAATTGCTTAAAGGTATCCCTGAAAACTAATGAAATGTGCTTGCTTGCAAGAGTGTTGGAATATGAGCTAAAGAGATAAAAATCAACTCAAGAAAAAGTAATTTTGGACAAGAACCAAAACAAGGCCAAAAAGGGCACAATGCAGACCGCATAGTATTGAGTGAGGTCGCAAAACATAAGGATGCCTCTGACAGAGTTTCTTTGCAAAGTGCGGACCGCACAATTAAGTGTGGTCGCAGAAGATGAGGTTCAAAGAGATGGATTTTTAGGCCATGAAGAAGTGCGGACCGCACCATTATTATGCGGCCGCAAAAATCAAGAGTGCGGCCGCACTCAGAAACGTGCGCTCCGCAGAAGTCCCCTATGCCAAAGCTCAAGGTCAAGCAAGTGCGGACTGCACTATTATTGTGGAGTCGCAAAAGCAAGAGTGCGGCCGCACTCATAAATGTGCGGTCCGCAGAAGTTGAAGAAGTGCGGCCGCAACCAAGAATTGTGCAGCCGCAGAAGTCCAACCTGTCAAGGTAAGTTTCAAAAATGCGGATCACACACAAAATTGTGCGGCCTCATAACCTCTGCAGGGTCAATTTTTTGTCCAATAATTTTAGCTGGATATAAATAGATCTTTTTATCATTTTTAGGTTAAGTTTTGTGCACCTGAGAATAGATATCCGTTTTTCTTTACTGTATTGAGTAACATTATATTAGTTTAACATTTTAACATTAAATTTTCTTCCCTTAATCATCTATTATGGATTTTATCTTAGCTTCTTTTTCAATTTTTTTATTTTTCATTTTTCATGAGTAGCTAAATTTCTAGCTAGGGTTGTGACCCAACCCTAGTGTGGGTACTTAATGGGTGTTTAATTTAGGGCTTGTTTGTGACTAGGTTTGTTATATTTAGCCTAGTTCTTGCTTGAATTCAAGAATTAATGGTTGCAAACATTGATTCATGCCTAATTGACTTAGACTCTCCTTGAGAAAGATAGACTAAGTCGAGGAAAACTTGGCTAGCAAGGAATTGAGGTGAACTCAAGAAATTGATAGCTCAATTAAAGAGTTGAATCTAGATATAGTAAGACCCGACTTGAGTATTTATAACTTGTTTTGTGCAATACCCATTTGGACTTGAGAAAGCCAAGTTGGGAAAAATCACTCTAACTACTGAGAGGTATAGAGTGGGTAAATGCATGTGATTGCTATATTACAATCCCGATCAATCAAACTTGCCCTAGATTTTAAAATCCATTAGGTAACCACCTAGGTGGAAGTCACGACCCTAAATCTTTTATAAACTTGAAAAACAACAACACCAAAAATATTATCTCTTAGTTTTTTTATTTGCAAACATTAGCATAATCATTAGAAGTAGAAAGAAATAACTAAATATGTGAAAGTATAATTTTGGGCACGTCATACACTAGACTAGGTATATACCTAATCCCATATAAAGCTCTATGTGGAATTGACACCGACCCGCGTTGGGTATTTATAGTTGCATTGATCGCCTCACAATCCCAATTAGTGGTGTGAGTTTGGGTGACATCAGCTTACTCAACCAGAAATAAGTCACGCCGTGAATCTTTTATGCCAGTTTATGCAGAGTCCAACAGAAAATCATTGGACTGGGGTTAAGCGAATTTTGAGGTACATTGCTGAAACACTACATCTTGGCCTTCGCATCACATCAAAGTTATCTCTACAGTTCGTGGGTTTCTCCGATGCAGATTGGACAAGTTTCCCCCTCACTCCGATCTATAACTAGTCTGTGCATTTTCTTGGGTTCGAACTGTGTGTTTTGGTCCTCAAAGAAGCAAAAAATAGTCCCCAAGTCAAGTGCATAGACTGAGTATAGAGCGCTGGCCTCATTAGCTGCATAATTAACTTAGATTACATACATTTTCAAGGATATTGATGTCTCTCTTCTGAGTTCACCAGTTATGCTTACTGATAATCTAAGTGCACTTCACCTTACAACTAATCCAGTTCTTCATGCTCGCACAAAACATATAGAACTTGACTAACATTTTGTGCAAGAGAAGGTCGTCCAAGGAGCCATGATAACTAAATTTGTTCCTTCAACTGAACAGGTTGTCGATGTCTTCACAAAGGCACTGTCAAAGTCCCAATTTTGCTTCATGCGATTAGAGTTATGTCTATCCACACCTCCAACTTGAGGAGGGATGTTAGACAATCACCTAAAGACCAAGGACACGTGACTTAGTCTAAACAATCCTAGCCGACAGTTATATAAGCAGTTTGTATGTGTAAGTCTTTCTGTAAGTCTCAAACTCTATTATTGAGTAAGGCAAATAAATCTCTGTGTAGATAAGAATGGAAGGGTTAGTAGGACTTTCCTATATAGTGTATAAATATCTCATCGTATGCACCGTATGACACAACGAAAGAAATAGAGTTCTAAATATTCTTCCTTTTATTGAATTTCTTTACTTACAACACTATTTGTACTCATTACATTGTATCTAAAATGGCAAAGCTACAACAGATTCCTTCTAACTGAATTCTATTATTCTAACTGGCTAAACTAACTTTAACTAATTCTTCCTCAATGTAACTAATTTTTGACTTTGCATGACTTTGTCTTCTATACTTGAGCTGCTCGAGTTAATCCTCTATAATTGTGTATCAGTACTCCACCATTGAAGATCTTTGTCTACAAAGATCAAAAGCAGAAAACCTAGTTTGTAGGACTGTAATAAACTCCCATGTAGCAGCATTAATAGGAAGTCCTTTCCACTTAACTAAGACTTGTGCAACAACTTTATTTCCTTTCTTTACCATTCTTCTTTGCAAAATTAGTTCAGGATAAGGATAATAAGTACTGACTAAATCAATTATTGGAGGATAAAAAATTTGAGATGGAACTTCATAGCATCTTTTCAACAATGAAACATGCACTGTGGGTGGATCTTGACTCAAGAAGGAAGTAATAGAGTGTAGGCAATAAGACCCACCCGTTTGAGAATCTGAAAGGGTCCATAGTACTTAGAAGCCAATTTGTGTAATGAGTGGTTGGATATAGTCACTTGTTTATAGGGTTAAATCTTCAAATAGACCCAATCACCTACATCAAATTGCCTATCACTTCTGTGTGAATCTGCTTGTTGCTTCATTCTATGTTGAGCTCTTCTTAGATCGTGTTTAAGCAACTGCACTAGCTCGATTAAGCAAAGTGTTGTCAACTTCAACTGAATCTGACTCCCCTGGCAAGTAGGGTAAATGTAAGGAGGTGGTCGACCATATAATGCTTCATAAGGAGTGGTCTGTATGGCCGAGTGAAATTAGGTGTTATACTAGAGCTCAGCCATAGGCAAGCGTGAGTACCAGTTGGCAACATCTTCATTGTAGTAGAACCTTAAGTAGGTCTCAAGACTTCTGTTCAACACCTTAGTCTGTCCATCAGATTGGGGATGGTATACAGAAGAGGTGTTCAATTGAACTTCTTGTAGTGAGAACATCTCTTGCCAAAAGTACTAAGAAAGACAACATCTCGATCACTTGCAATGGTATCAGGTAGACCATGTAGTCTCACCACAATGTCTAAGAATACCTTAGAATTAATTGAGCAGTATAATATGCTTCAATGGAATAAAATGATCGTACCTGCTAAGCTTGTCCACTACCATAAGTATCACCTCATAGCCATTAGATTTAGGGAGGCCATCAATGAAATTCATACTAATTTGAGAGCACACTACATCTGGAATAGGTAATGGTTGTAACAAGACAGGATAAGTAGTTAGGTCTGATTTGTTCCTTTGGCACATATCACATTTCTGAACAAAATCTCTCACCTCTTTCCTCATGTTCTTCCAATAGAACAGTGTTAGTAGTATTCTTAGAGTAGCTTCAACATCTAAGTGTCCACCTTGAGGGGATGCATGCCATAAAGTGATGATTGTCTTTCTCAATTCTGGTACCTTGTCTATTTTAGTTTCCCTTGAAACTATGTGAACTGTTTGTGAGTATCTGTATCAGCTTGAATTTATTCAATGAGGTGCTTCAACTCCTAATTTGAGTCCCAATTATCAATTATAGCTTGAAAAGGATCAGTATGATTAGGTGAAACCACCAGTGCTAATAGTTCAGCTCGAGTCACTCTAGAAAGTGCATCAACTACCTTATTCTCCACCCCCTTCTTGTACTTTGTTGAATAATCAAATGGCATTAGTTTGGTTAACCATAACAGCTGGGAGTTGGTGTGTAAGGTATGCTCTATGAGATAATTCAAGGCCTTTTGGTCAATCTTGATAATGAATTTATGTTCCAACAAATACTGTGAGTCTGTGACCATTTTGTTAATGCATGTATAATAGCCAATAACTCTCTACATATACGGACATAGATACATGTCTAGCGGACAAAGCCTTGCTAATAAAAGTTATTGGATGCCCTTCCTGCATAAGTGCTGCTCCAACGCCATATCAGCTGGCATCAATTTCTACAATTAAAGTTTTGTTAGCATCTGGTAAAGCTAGAATAAGTGCATTAGTGAGGACTTTCTTTAGCTGCATCAGTTGTAAGTGACCACTTGAAGTTATTCTTCATAGTTAGTTCAATTAAAGGTTTACATATGACTCCAAAGACTTCAATAAATCTCTTGTACTGGCCTACCAACCTTAGGAATCCTCTTAGCTATTTGAGTGTAGGCAAGGTAGACCAGCTCTGCACAACTTCTATTTTGTGAGGGTCAATAGACACACCTTCTGCTATAATGAAGTGTCATAGGTATTCAATCATATGGACTCCAAAGAAGCACTTGCTCTTTTTGGCAAAGAGCCAGTATTTTTTCATCTCTACAAATATAATTCTTAAGTGAATTAAATGATCATCCATGTTGATGATGTAGATAAGTATATCATCAAAGAAAACCAATATCTGTTTTCTAAGTAACTTCTGAAAGATGGAATTCATCAGTCATTAAAAGGTAGCAGGAGAATTTGAAAAGCCAAATAGTATCACTAAATACTCAAACTATCCAGAGTGAGTCCTAAATGTAGTTTTAGGTATATCCTCTTTTGCCATCCTAAGTTGGTGATAGCTAGATCTTAGGTCTATTTCAGAAAAGACCTTTGATCATCTTAATTCATCAAGCAGGTCTTCCACAATAGGATTGGAAACTTGTTCTTGACTGTGTATTTATTTAGGTCCCTATAATCCACACAAAACCTCCATGTTCCATCCTTTTTTCCTACTAAAATCATTGGAGATGCAATTGGACTACAACTGGATTAGATGATCCCTTGATCTAGCATATGTTGTACTAACCCCTCAATGATATCCTTTTTAACTGAGGGATCTATAGGGTCATTTGTTCAAAAGTTCAGTACCAGTTTTCAACACAATCATGTGATCAAACACACTTCTAAAAAGTGGTAATTTAGTAGGCTCTTCAAACAAGTTGGAATACTCACACAATAATTGCACTAATCTAGCATCTGTTTCTAGTTCTTTCTTAACTTTTAATGCATGCCATTGTTCTTTGGTATTTTCCATTAGTACTACTTGAATCATACATAGTTAGAAAATGTTAATGTGTGCTTGGCCAATTTGTCAGCTTCTTGAACCTTGACTTGGATGCCAGCACCTCTGAGGAGATGTTTCCTTCTCCTATACCAAAATTCCATAATCAATTTTCTAAAGTTAATTTTGATGTCTCCAAGTGTTAGCAACCATTGCACTCCCGGTACCACCCCACAAGAGCTTAAGAGCTCGTTTGGTAGGGTGCATTAGAAAAAATAATGCATGCATTAACTTTGTGTATTAGTAATACTTTGTTTGGTATACTTTTTTAACCTATGTATAATTAATACAAACATTAGTTATACATCCTATTTGGTATTTTCCTATATATAGCTAATGCATAGAAAATTATGGTATTAGTAATACCAAGGCTATTAATGCATGCATTAGCATGATTAAAAACAAAATTATCCTTAAAGTTCCTTAAAGCTAAAGAATATAGAAGGCATTTTTTGTAAACAACTAATTTACTTAAAAATTATGCAATGTATTTTAATTTTTAATACACCACAACAAACGGCATATAAAAAATAATTTATGCATAACTAATGCTTGCATTACTAACTCATGCATTACTAATCCTTGCAGTACTAATACACCCTATACAACATTATTCTTATATACCTTACCAAAAGACCCCTAAGGGCAGTAGCAAGAACTCTACTGAAAACTCAGCTCCGTGCAACAACCAAGTGATGGTGCACATCTTATCCACCATCATGGTTCCATTAGCAACAGCCAACATTTGAGAGTGAATATGCCTGATCTTGCATCCCAAGTGTTTGACCAAGTGAGGATCAATGAAATTGTGTGAACTACCAGTATCAATAAGAATATTCAAGGCCTTCTTAGGATGGTAAACAGTTACTTTCAGAGTTCTGTAACCCAAAGAGACATTCGAAGCATGAATGGAAATATCCATCTGTTCTACATATTGAGATGAATCTAAGGAATTGAAACTATCATCTTGCAACAATAGTTCTTGTTATTCACATGTATCTTGTATTTCCTCCAATTTTAATATGTATATCTGTTTGGATTTTTACACCTATGCCCATGTACATACTTCTCATTGCAGAAGTAACATAATCCATTTGCCCTTTTGTCATTCGTTTCATCTATCTCAATGCTCTCCTATTGACACCCTTAGTATAAGATGAACAACTGAAATTAGGATTGGTAACAATAGTTTACCAGTAGTTCCTGACCCAGCATATCTCTTGACCAAAGGTCCTGATATATAGGAAGTTTGTTTGGTTGCAGCTAGGTAAACCTCCTACATTTTGGCTATTCTATACATATGTGATAATGTAGTTAGGTTGGTGAGCTTGACTGCAATGTTAAGCTCATGTTTCAAACCTCAAATGAAGTAGCTAATTGCATTTTCTTGAGATAGTCTCACCTTATTCAGATTCATCTAAAAAATAGCTTGATATTCCTTCACTCTACTAGTTTATTTGATCTTTTTGATTTCCTCCATATGATCATCAAAATCAGCTTCCATGACATACTTATTCCAAGTAGCAGGTTGTAGGTACTACCTGTATCTCATGAAAGAGATATGTCATTGTACAACTTCCCTTCCAACTGTAATGCAGCTACTTCAACCTTTTCTTCTGCAACTACCTTTTCCATGTAGAAAATTGTTCGATTTTGAACAACCATGACCTCAGATCTTCACAAGTAAATCGTAAGAAATCCATTCTAGACCACCTAAAGAAATTAGAATTGTGGTGATTGCAGCTCGCATGGCTTCTCTCTCGATGAGACCTCCCTTCAGAATGTTCACCTTCATTTGGTAATGGAGATTCGTTTTTTCTAGTTTCCCTTGAATTATCAGTTGTTCCTTAAACTCAAGGACTGTCTGATCTAACTGCTTCAGTTGCAAAACTTTACCAGATAAAGCCCCTACATCAGCTATCAATTCACGTAGTCAGTTGGTTCTTCAATTGAATTATCAGCTGATCGTGTGCCTTTCACCATGATTCCAAGGATCGAGAGCTCTGATATCAATGTTACACGATTGTAGGAAGTCAACTTGAACTCGAGTATCACAACACTTCCCCAGGAATTACTCGAGAGAAGCGGTAGAGATAAGGAATTTGCATAAGAAGAAGAAGAGAAGAGAGAAATTAGGATGAAACTTTATGTATTGATTGATGAAATGAAATCTGTAGCTTACAACACTATTTGTACTCATTATATTGTATATAAAATGATTAAGCTACAAATTATTCCTTCTAACTGAATTCTATTATTCTAACTTCCTCAAAAAACTTTAACTAACTCTCCCTCCATGTAACTAACTTTTGATTGTGCATGACTTTGTCTTCTATACTTGAGATGCTCGAGCTAATCCTCTATAATTGTTTATCAGCTTGGTCCATTTTCGAGATGGGAAAATTTGGGTTGAAACGGCCACATTGAGACCGGTTAGGGCTAGGCTGAGGGTATCAGAGGGAAGCTAGCCTGAACTCGACCACCGAGGCACCAACTCGGACCAGGCCTGGTTGGTAATTAATTTTTATATTATAAATTAGTAACTAATATAATAGTAGTAATATATTATTAGCAAATAAGTCTAATCTTATTCAGAATTTTAAATTATAAGTCAATATGACAACAAACTAGCAATAGGAATAAAATTAGTTGTAAATGGTTGCAAAACATTAAACGACCATAATTTTGCGCTCGTTTATTCAATCATTCTTTGTATTTAGTGTATTTTTTGTTATATTAATAATATAATAGTAGTAACTTTATCACGGCCCGAATTTTCCACCCTCGGGAGTCGTGATGGCGCATACTAGTGAAAGCTAGGCAAGCCAATTATTCCAATTATTTAACCCTTTTCATTTTTAATCCCTTACAATTGTGAGTTAACATTTTATAAACAACGGAAATAATAAAGCGAAAGAATGAAATGTAAATTTAAAATAATACCGATACAAATCCATAAACATAAGCTACCCAGAACTGGTGTCACAATCTCACAGACTATCTAATAATACTACAAATAGGATCTGAACAAAATAGATACATGTCTGTCTCTGAAATAGTAAAGAACGGAAGAAAAACTAGATAAGAAGGGGACGCCAAGGCCTGCGGACGCCTGCAGGACTACCTCGGGTTGCCTGATGGACTGAAGGCAGCAACCTCACTGTGGTTCAAAAGCTACAGCACCGGGATCTGCATACAGTTCAGAGTGTAGTATCAGCATAACCGACCCCATGTGATGGTAAGTGCCTAGCCTAACCTCGGCGAAGTAGTGACGATACTAGGACAAGACTACCAAATAAACCTGTGCAGTTATATCATATATAGCAAATAATATTGACAGAAACTAGCAGTTTAAGGATGGGAATGGGAAACATGCTGCGGGGAATATCATGTACAAATATAATTTCAGTAAAGAAGTGAAAGGATCACGAAATTCAACTGTAAGCAGGAATTAGGAAATCAATGGCAAGTGCACGGCATCACCCTTCGTGCTTTTACTCTCGTCCTCACCATAAGAATTAGTACAATTGGCATGGCATTACCCTTCGTGCTTTTACCTCACATTGTCACGACCCAAATTCCACTAAGGGTCGTGATGGCGCCGGACACCTCTGTCAAGCAAGCCAACTACAATTTACTAGCAATCTCTCATTTTAAATTATTTTGAAATCATTTCCTTTAAACAAATAAATAATAAATAATAAACTCCGCTGGATAAAAGAGGGTGTCTTTACAAAATTTAACTACTCATCTTAGAACGCGATGTCACAAGTACATGAGCAATTTCTAGGGAATGAAATAAAATACAGTAACTGTCTGGAATACAAGTGGACAGAAATGAAAATACAGTACAATACTCTGAAGGAGACTCTGCTGGCTACGGACGTCTCGATAAATGCAACTCACCTAAGTCTCTATATTAACCATGTCGTTATGCCACTAGCCACTAGCCACATATGAACCTATGCAACAAAAATGCACAGCAAGTGTAGTATGAGTACGAAAACAACGTGTACCCAATGAGTATCCCGTCTAATCTCGAAGAAGTAGAGACGAGAGGTCGACTTCGACACTTACTAGTGGTCCAACGATAATATAGTAAAAATGTGAGGAGATCATGAAATTTTATTAAAACAACAATTATAATTCATAAAGCGAGATAGCAGGTAAACAACTTCCCAAATAATAATGAAGTTTCAAAGAATTTACTTTTCATTATCTTTATCAATTTATATCCGACCAGGAAAGGCAAATGAGAACATTTATAAATCCCAAGCAACAATACAAGTATGCGCATATCATGCCGAGGTCGTACGTCCCGATCTAACATAAATGTAAAATGTGCACTGCCAAGGGTCGAACAGCGCGTACCATAGATGCATTTATTACCCTGCTCGTGAATCATCCATGTGACGCGGTCAACATAAAATAAACAAACACCCTGCTCGCGAATCATACATGCAACGCAGGTATACATAGAATCACATATTCAAACAGTTAATCAAGACTTCATTAGGGAACAACTATCCAAGGAAAATCCAAATCCTCCCTTTTTTTTAACGATTTAAGAAAAATGAAGTTTAATCCTTTTAGAAATTCATTTACCAATTCGATAGAATTTAAGCAAGTCAAACCGTCAATATGATTACAAATATTTCCAAGTATAGCATACTTTTGGGTCCTAGACTACCCGGACAATAGCATAATAGTAGCTACGCACGGACTCTCGTCACCTGTGCGTACGTAGACCCCACAAATAGGAGCACATAACCAATTATTTCACCTATGGGAATAATTCCCTCTTACAAGGTTAGAAAGGAGACTCACCTCGCTCCGAAGATCTATAACCGGCATTCCACGCTCTTCCAAAGACTCGAATGATGCACAATGCTCCAAAACTTGCCAATAAATGCAAATCCATTTATATACGTTCAATTACTCATTACAACCCGATTTATAACAAATCCTAACCCCGATCGAAAAGTTAACAAAATTGCCCTCAGGCCTACATGCCTGGATTCCTAAATTTTTCGAAGATAAACTTTACCCATAACCTCACGAACTCAAATATATAATTTACTCTCAATTTCATACCCAAATTCGTGGTCAAATTCCAAGAATATCGATTTTCTAGGTTTTCCCTCAAACCCCAAGTTTCTACAAATTCATGCTCAAATCTGTACATAATCAATGTATTTAACTCAAGATAGGTGGGGATAGCTTACCTTATCGTTTATGATGAAAACCCCCTCTTGAAACCCTCCAAGAATCGCCCAAGCCAAGAGAAAAATGAGAGAAAATGGCCATATCCCGATTTTTAAAACACTCATTGCCTCCAGTCCTTTCGCACCTGCGGTCCCGTAGGTGCGGACCAATTGCCGCTTCTGCGGTCTTCCCCCAAGCCTTCAACTTCCGCATCTGCGCGTCCTAGCCTAGCCTAGCCATCCATTTCCGCTTATGCGGCTCCGCACCTGCAGCCCTACTATCGCAGGTACAGTTACACCAGCAACCAGCAACTTCAGCCTTCTCCAAAATTCCGTTTTCGATTCGTTAACCACTCAGAATCCACCCGAGGCCCCCGGGACCCCAACCAGTCCCAAATTACGGACTTGCTCGAGGCCTCAAATCATATTAAACAACGATATAACCACGAATCGACCTCCAATCCAAGCTTTATGAACTTTAGAATTTTAAACATCTACTTTCGATGTTTAAACCTATCAAATCACGTCCGATTGACCTCAAATTTTGCACGCAAGTCATATTTGCCATTACGGGCCTGCTCCAACTTCCGGAATCGGAATTCGACCCCGATATCAAAAAGTCAACTCTCGGTCAAACTTCTCAAAAACCTTAAAATTTTTATCTTTAGCCAAATGATTCCAAAATGACCTACGGACCTCTGAATTCACTTCTGATCGCGCTCCCAACTCCAGAATCACCATACAAAGCTACTCCTAGACTGGGAATCCCAAACGGACATCAATAATACTGAAATTTACTTCAACCCAAACTTATGAAATTTCTTCCAAAATGCTAACTTCCACAATAGGCGCCAAAACGTTCCCGAATCTTTCAAAACCCAATCCGGACATACGCCTAAGTCCGAAATCATCATACGAACCTGCTGGAACCTTGAGTCCCGATTCCGAGGTGGTTTACTCAAAAATTCAACCTTAGTCAATTCTCTCAACTTAAATATTCCGAAATGAAAATTCTCTTTCTAAATCAACTTAGAACTTCCGGGAATTCAATTACGATCATGCGCACAAGTCATAATACCTAAAGTGAAGCTGATCATGGCCTCAAACTACTGAACGGCATGTTAGAGCTCAAAACGACCGATCGGGTCGTTACATTCTCTCCCACTTAAACATACGTTCGTCCTCGAACATGCTGAGAACTATACTGAAGTAGTCTGAAATCACTGTTTAACACCTCGAGCACCTACCCGTGCTACCACAACTCAGCTGGGCACCCTAGCTCGATCAATCTGAAGATACCTTTTTTCACTTAGGCAAATAAGCCTTAGAGCCTAATTCCAACATCCGGAATTCTCTGTCAGGCCTGTTCCAACATATGCTCACCGAATCAATAACTACACGCAACACCAAAATATGATTGCGTACCTTAGCTGAATTCACACCTTGAACCACTTTCCCCATAGGACCACAATAACATTCTCTGATCCATTTGGTCGAAATTCCATGAATCTGATGCTCCCATTGCACCTCATGACATACATAGGTTTTGCTAACTCTTACAATACCGCCACGACAGAGGAGATGTGTAGAAATTCATAACCAACTGCTGAATCAACAAATCATTAGGTCTATACTCCTGACAAGAACCATTACCTCATTCTGAACCAAATAATGGTCTTAGCTCCTTAATATACTTCATATAATCAGATTGCACTGATCCTAAATCCAATGATCTCGTCTCACCCCGTACGAACTGCTCAGGCAATAAGCCACCCCAAACATGATCAAAAAGTCTCATAAGCCATCACAATGTGCCAATAGGCTATCAATTCAAACATGATACATAAAGGAAACGAACTCTGGAAAGGAAATCTAATTACCCCGCTCGCGAATCATCCATGCGACGCGGTCAACATAACTAAAGATACACCCCGCTCGCAAATCATACATGTGACGCGGACACACAGCTAATATGAGCTTTCCTCAGAGAAATAGGAAACAAAACACATAAAAACATATACGGGGAACTGTACCCAACATCACACTGTTGCAGCGCGCAACCTGATCCAAACAACATACCCATGACGGCGTGCCACCCGATCCACAAATAGAATTCACATAAGGAGATATACATCAAGCTAAATTGCTCATTACAAAAAAAATACCGAATATCGGTCACAAGTATGCTAAGTGCATAATACTATCCCTGGGGAGACATATAGCGTTATAAGCTACAAACTCAAGCACAGCTGAGGTGCGATATACAATCTGAATCTCAAGAGCCATTCTGCTCATATAACATCATCTCTACGCAGAACCTCAACATATAAGAAATTCACCAAGCCGTGTCATGACTCATGCGACGCAATACATCATTACATTAAATAGATGACGACAAAATAACACCCCGACTACTCTTCCATAAGGAGCGCATTACTGAAATGAACATATCTGGCCTGATATAGAGCCCATATTCACATTTAAATCCATCCACAAACCTCAAGCTGATTCTGATCACACTGAACTAGTCTAATAACCTTTTAAAGGTCCATAATAACTCCCCCTTTTTTCATAACACCCGAGAACTACCATCATGACCGGAGTAATCCTCCACGGTCCACAACCCAATAAACTGAGTGCCTTCCAGGCATCAATTCTCAATTTAACGACATCACTACAATCTTCATACTTGGTTTAACTCTTTAATCAATCAAGCGACTACATGTCACACTTATATAACCTTCCCATGGGGCACACTCCCACAACCTTCCGTAACAGATAACAGGCCTGTACATCCAAAGCACCGGCCGTACTAACGTTGAAAAGTGATCAAGAATCCTTAACTAAGATGCAAAGCCTTTTTCATAAAGCACCAATCTCAGGTGACGCTGAGGACAATAACAACTTAATTTAAACATCGAAACTCCTTCCCTGCTCACCCAAGCCCGTGACATCCTTGTCAACACCGAACTGCAACCTTGATCCTTACTTCAATTTCCATACCACTTACTGCACCCATCATGCCAATATGCGATAGAACACGATTTTCATCATAACTCTGAAATCGCTAATAAGTTAACGCTTCATCATATAAAAACTTTTCACCTAACTTACTTCAGGAGAACCATAGTAACACACATGTGAATTCTCATAACCGTAGAATATACAAATCTCTAAGTAGTGGTCTAAGACACCATAGCCCTTCCGGGATCCGCCTCCACATAACAAGCCATAACAGTAGAATGCTTCTAAATAAGATCAATTACGGCGGCCGACAAGCCTCACACGTTCTGTCACAATCACTTGCGTAACTTGATCACGTTGAAGGAACTGATCACTACCACCAATATGCCAACTCAACTATGGCTACCCAATCTATCTTCTTCCAATTTATCCTTGATTGCCTTAGAAATAATATTAACTCCATTCAACGCATAACACACTCCATCTGCACTCATCCCGAGTGACCTTGAATCACGGGACCATGCTGTCTCAAATCCCACGAACCATTTCATACCCCCCAAATGCTACACTGCAAGTCAAAACATCATAGGACATTCTGTTCCTCTTCTCATAAGCTGCTACAAAGCTCGCTTCTTAACCGTACCTATAGGCTCGAAATCATTAGGCACCACACTTTAGCCCTTTGAATCCACTAGGGCCATTGTTAAGAGCCACCCACTCTGACTTGGCCCCGAATATAATCAACTCCATGAATCTTCTAGCACATGAATACCTTCTCAACGAAGCACCCGGCAGAATTACTTCCCTTGAAACTCGCACCTATACAAGGCATAAATCATGAATCCTTCCCCAAGTCTGAACGTGAGCCAACAAGGCCAACCATAGCACACCTTTAACAATTCTTTTTCTCAAATTACCACTTATGTTCTTTTCTCGTAGCTGAAATAACCTATCAATTTGCTAATAACCAGAAACCTCGCAAGTAGTTAACCATGCAACCTAATCATAGGCGGGGGGACTCTCCCACTTAGCTCGAAGCCACTATTACACAACTCTAGAATTCACGAGGATTCTTTATCTCTTATTGACATAACCTTGCGCAATCAACTGCCAAATTCTCGGAATCTTCCGGTAAAATCCCTTTTATATTCTGAATCATCAACCACATTCGCACGACCGATCTCTTTGTTGTACAACCAATAGAATTCTTCGTAGAAGCCTCACCAACCACGCGACCGCTAACCTGCTCACAGGGAATAACCTACCTGTGGAAATCACTTCCCGACATCTTCCAATGCTACTACATGATGTACATTCACTACGACATCAATAACCCATCCCGAGTCCGAGCTCACTCTCTAGCTGCACAGGTCCATTCACCCCTCGTGGACATCAATTAAAGGTGCAACAATATCCTTCCAATTCAAAGTTATGTTGTATACTTCTTTATTTCAAGCAGCTCCTTTCCATTGTACCAAATCTTCTGCTGCATAATAGCCCATATTTTAGCTTAAATTCGTAGACCTCAATCATCCATCACTAAAATTCCCAAACCATTTCAAACTCTCCTTAAGGCGCGTAGTCATTCTACCACCAAGCCCATATGCAACTCCGCCACTCTCTCACTTTGGCAGAACTCCCCCCTTTAATCAACTACTCCACCTTTGCTTCTTATACTTGGCCTTCTAGAAATTTTAACCACCGCCTGACATTCCCCACATGTCCTTCCTCATCCTTTGTCGCTCAGTTGTTGCCTTAAATAAAAATCTATCTTCGTAACACTTGAACCCACAAATTGCTACTAACTTTAAACCTCTCCGAAGATCTTTTTTTTCGAGCCGTCAGCATTAGAACACCGATTCAATCTAGAACCATTATAGTCCGGTTGTCTTTGCTCCACTGGGAATGAAATGCCGAGTCTCTGAATCATGCACTGGGTAGGCCTCCTTTCAGGTCATTCACTGCCCCGACATATTGGTAAGTATCCTACTATCACATCAATACTGGGCGATATCAATGCACAAATCATCATAACATCGATGTCAGATCTCGAAACCTTAGGTAATACTGATACAAAGTTGAAATGACAGAACGACCTTCTGCAAGGTGACGACAATAGCCCAAACAACTACGTAGGGAGAAACATCTCGTATCACATCTGTAGTACTATTACAATTCCTCAATTCCTGATTTATAATAAGCGCTTTGCGTCTCATAAGATTGAGTAGGAAGGAAACAGGGGCATAAGACTCAAAAGAATCAAACCGCACAATGAGGAATCAAGAAGGGAAGTGCTCCTAACAGCCCTGTAGCCTCTCGAAGATAAGTACAAACATCTCTGTACCGATATGCAAGACTCTACTAGACTCGCTCATGACTCGTGAGACCTAAGGGAACCTAGTGCTCTGATACAATGTTGTCACAACCCAAATTCCACTAAGGGTCGTGATGGCGCCGGACACCTCTGTCAGGCAAGTCTACTAAAATTTACTAGCAATCTCTCATTTTAAATTATTTTGAAATCATTTTCTTTAAACAAATAAATAATAAACTCCGCTGGATAAAAGAGGGTGTCTTTACAAAATTTAACTACTCATCTCAGAACCCGATGTCACAAGTACATGAGCAATTTCTTGGGAATGAAATAAAATACAGTAACTGTCCGGAATACAATTGGACAAAAATGAAAATACAGTACAATACTCTGAAGGAGACTCTGTTGGCTACAGACGTCTTGATAAATGCAACTCACCTAAGTCTCTATATTAACCATGCCGTTATGCCACTAGCCACTAGCCACATATGAACCTGTGCAACAAAAATGCACAGCAAGTGTAGTATGAGTACGAAAACAACGTGCACCCAATGAGTATCCCGTCTAATCTCGAAGAAGTAGAGACGAGAGGTCGACTTCGACACTTACTAGTGGTCCAACGATAATATAGTAAAAATGTGAGGAGATCATGAAATTTTATTAAAACAACAATTATAATTCATAAAGCCAGATAGCAGGTAAACAACTTCCCAAATAATAATGAATTTCTAAAGAATTTACTTTTTATTATCTTTATCAATTTATATCCGGCCAGGAAAGGCAAATGAGAACATTTATAAATCCCAAGCAACAATACAAGCATGCGCATATCATGACGAGGTCGTACGACCCGATCCAACATAAATGTAAAATGTGCACTGCCGAGGGTCGAACGACGCGAACCATAGATGCATCTATTACCCCGCTCGCGAATCATCCATGCGACGCGGTCAACATAAAATAAACAAACACCCTATTCGCAAATCATACATGTGACGCAGGTACACATAAAATCACATATTCAAACAGTTAATCAAGACTTCATTAGGGAACAACTATCCAAGGAAAATCCAAATCCTCCTTTTTTTAACGATTTAAGAAAAATGAAGTTTAATCCTTTTAGAAATTCATTTACCAATTCAATAGAATTTAAGCAAGTCAAACCGTCAATAGGATTACAAATCTTTCCAAGTATAGCATACTTTTGGGTCCTAGACTACTCGGACAAAAGCATAATAGTAGCTACGAACAGACTCTCGTCACCTCGTGCATACGTAGCCCACACAAATAGGAGCACATAACCAATTATTTCACCTATGGGGACAATTTCCTCTTATAAGGTTAGAAAGGAGACTCACCTCGCTTCGAAGATCCATAACCGGCATTCCACGCTCTTCCGAAGACTCGAATCGATGCACAATGCTCCAAAACTAGCCAATAAATGCAAATCCATTAATATACGTTCAATTACTCATTACACCCGATTTATAACAAATCCTAACCCCGATCGAAAAGTTGACAAAATTACCCTCGGTCCCACATGCCCGGATTCCTAAATTTTTTAAAGATAAACTTTACCCATAACCTCACGAACTCAAATATATAATTTACTCTCAATTTCATACCCAAAATCGTGGTCAAATTCCAAGAATATCGATTTTCTAGGTTTTCCCTCAAACCCCAAGTTTCTACAAATTTCATGCTCAAATCCGTACATAATCAATGTATTTAACTCAAGATAGGTGGGTATAACTTATCTAATCGTTGATGATGAAACCCCTTTCTTGAAACCCTCCAAGAATCGCCAAGCCAAGAGAAAAATGAGAGAAAATGGCCAAATCCCGATTTTTAAAAGACTCACCGCCTCCAATCCTTTCGCACCTGCGGTCCCGTAGGTGCGGACCAATTGCCGCTTCTGCGGTCTTCCCCCAAGCCTTCAACTTCTGCATCTGCGCGTCTCCTTCCGCAGGTGCGGTCCCGCATCTGCGGCAAAATGACCGCGTCTACGATCCCAGTGTAGCCATCCATTTCCGCTTCTATGGCACAAAGGCCGTTTCTGCGGCTCCGCACCTACGACCCTACTTTTGCAGGTGCGGTTACACCAGCAACCAACAACTTTAGCCTTCTCCAAAATTCTGTTTTCAATCCGTTAACCACCCGGAATCCACCCGAGGCCCCTGGTAGCCCAACCAATCATACCAATTAGTCTCAAAACACATTACGGACTTTCTAGAGGCCTCAAATCATATCAAACAATGCTATAACCATGAATTGACCTCCAATCCAAGCTTTATGAACTTTACAATTTCAAACTTCTACTTTCGATGTTTAAACCTATCAAATCACGTCCGATTGACCTCAAATTTTGCACGCAAGTCATATTTGCCATTACGGACCTGCTCCAACTTCCAGAATCGGAATCCGACCCCGATATCAAAAATTCAACTCGCGGTCAAACTTCTCAAAAACCTTAAAATTTCTATCTTTAGCCAAATGACTCCAAAATGACCTACAGACCTCCGAATTCACTTCCGATCACGCTCCCAACTCCAGAAACACCATACGGAGCTACTCTCAGACTCGGAATCCCAAACGGACATCGATAACACTGAAATGCACTTCAACCCAAACTTATGAAATTTCTTCCAAAATGCTAACTTCCACAATAGGCGCCAAAACGTTCCCGGGTCTTCCAAAACCTGATCCAAACATACGCCCAATTCCGATATTATCATACGAATCTGTTGGAGCCTTCGAATCCCGATTCCGAGGTAGTTTACTCAAAAATCCAACTTTAGTCAATTCTCTCAACTTAAAGCTTCCGAAATGAGAATTCTCTTTCTAAATCAACTCAAAACTTCTGGGAATTCAATTTCGATCGTGCGCACAAGTCATAATACCTGAAGTGAAGCTGCTTATGGCCTCAAACTGATGAACGACGCGCTAGAGCTCAAAACGACCGTTCGGGTCGTTACACACATAATCATGGCACAGAATTATCTTTCGTGCATTATCATTTATATCATGGCATGGCATGGTACACCGTGCGGCACGACATCACCTTTCGTGTTTTTACCTTACAATATCAACACGACATCACTCTTCGTGCTTTACACTCTTCCTCACCCAAGTAACACTCACAAAGCAATTTGGGCAAGGGAATCAATAATATCACAATCAAATCCCTGCAAAGGAACAGTAGCATAACAACAATATCCCGACAAGGGAAACAATATCATGAGTAATAACATCCCGGCAGGGAGACAATATCATAAACCTCTTCTCTTTCCCACAATTTCTTCACAACTCAATTCTCAATTTGAGCCAATGCTCTACAATGTTCAATTACGAATAATACTTCCACACGCCTTGTTCAACAATAGAAATCATCACATAAAGCATAAACAATACGAAACGGAGTCACATCAATCATAGTATAAGACTCACGGGCATGCTAGACACCAAATTATAGATACTCGTCACCACCCCTATATGTTGTATTCAAAAATTAAAATATAGCAAATAAGACACAACTCCTAATCCC
Source organism: Nicotiana tabacum (assembly GCF_000715075.1). Taxonomy (NCBI): domain Eukaryota; kingdom Viridiplantae; phylum Streptophyta; class Magnoliopsida; order Solanales; family Solanaceae; genus Nicotiana; species Nicotiana tabacum. The sequence continues at coordinate 116,993,110 of NC_134086.1, read as the reverse complement.
TCAAGCTAAGGTTAGACCAAACACCTATCCCAATGCCACGAACACAATTCAAGCCTCAACTACAACTTTACCTCTTGTTCCCACCATCAATTCTCTTATATCTAGCCACAATTTACTTAACGATATCAATAAATGCTAAATGAATCAACTCTAATGCATGAAAATAGGTTTTCTAAAGATTTCCCCAAAAAATCAAAAATCGACCTTGGGCCCACATGGTCAAAACCCGAGGTTCGAACCAAAACCTGATTACCCAATCACCCACGAACTCAAATATATAATTTATTTTGAAATTGGGCCTCAAATCGAGGTCCAAATCCCCAAAATTTGAAAATCCTAAGTTCTACCCAAAACACCCAATTTCCCCCATGAAAACCCTTGATTTTGAATTGAAATCATGGGAAAAGATGTTATAGATTGGATAAAATGAGTTAGAAATGACTTACAATTGATTTGAAGAAGAACGTTTCTTTAACAAATCGCCTAAGAGAGCTTAAGGTCTGAGGGAGTTTGAAAAATGAAGAATTTTTGTCAAAGTTATAATTTGCACAAGCACAGATATCACATTTGCGATGCCAGGTTCGCAAATACGGCCCAGGCTTCGCAAATGCGAAGGTAGGACTACCTCTGCTTTCTTTGCAAATGCGAACAACTGTTCACAATTGCAGTACCTGCTAAGGTCGCATTTGCGACATGAGCTTCGCAAATGCGAAGGTTCCCTGCCCCAGCCCATCATCAAATTCATTCCACGGCCTATCCAAAACTCACCCGAGCCCTCGGAGCTCCAAACCAAACATGCACGCAAGTTCAAAAATATCATACGGACTTGCTCGTGCGATCAAATCATCAAAATAACATCAATAACTATGAATTAAGCCTCAAATTCATGAAATCACCCAAGAACATCAAACTTTTCAATTTTCTCAAGTGAAGGTCCGATTTATACTAAACGAACTCTGATTATTACCAAACTTCATAGATTCAACTTAATTATTATTTCAAACTTGTACCGGGCTATCAAACCAAGATACAGCCTCGATAACATCAAGAAATTACATCAATTAACTTCAAAAAGCCTTTATATTTTCCAGAAAATAATTTTCTTTAAAATTTTTTTATTTCACAGGCTTGGGACCTCGAAATTCGATCCCAGGCATACGCCAAAGTCCCATATTTTATTACGGACCCTACGAGACCGTCGGATCACGAGTCCAGGTCCGTCTACCAAGAATGTTGACCAAAGTCAACTTTAATCAATTTTAAAGGTCATTTTCCTTATTTTTCTTAGATTTCACATAAAAGCTTTTCGGAAACGCGCTCGGATTGTGCATGCAAATTGAGGTGAGATAAAAAGAGGTTTATAAGGCCTCAGAACACAGAATTTACTTTCAAAACGAGTGATGACCTTTTAGGTCATCACATTCTCCATCTCTAAAACAACCGTTCGTCCTCAAATGGACATAAGAAAAGTACCTGAGTCGGAGAAAAAATGGGGATAACGGCTCCGCATATCGGATTCAGACTCCTAGGTAGCTGCCTCAACAGGCTGACCTCTTCATTAAACACGAACAGAAGGAAAACTCTTCGATCTCAACTGACAAACCTACCAGTCTAGAATAGCTACCGACTCTTCCTCATAGGACAAGTCCTTGTCCAACTGGACAGTGCTGAAGTCTAACACATGGGATGGATCACCGTGATACTTCCGAAGCATGGACATATGAAACAATGGATGCACGACTGATAAACTCGGCGGCAATGCAAGTCTGTAATCCACCTCTCCCACTCGATCAAGAATCTCAAACAGGCCAATGAATCTAGGGCTTAGCTTGCCCTTCTTTCCATATCTCATCACGCCCTTCATAGGCGATACCCGAAGCAACACCCGCTTGCCGACCATGAATGCTACATCACGAACCTTACGGTCGGCACAACTCTTTTGCCTGGACTGAGATGTACGAAGCCTATCCTAAATAATTTTAACCTTGTCCAAGGCATCCTGTACTAGATCCATACCTAACAATCGAGCCTCTCCCGGCTCAAATCTCCCAACCGGCGACCGACACTTCCTACCATATAAAGCCTCATAAGGAGCCATTTGGATGCTCGGATGGTAGTTGTTGTTGTAGGAAAACTCTGCTAAAGGCAAGAACTGATCCCACGAGCCTCCAAAGTCAATAACACAAGCTCGGAGTATATCCTCCAAAATCTGAATAGTACGCTCAGACTGCCCGTTTGTCTGATGATGAAATGTCGTGCTCAACTCGACCCGTATGCCCAACTCATGCTGAATTGCCCTCCAAAAAAATGAGGTAAACTGCGTACCTCGGTCCGAAATGATAGACACAGGCACACCATAAAGACGAACAATATCACAGATATAGGTCTCGGCTAACCTCTCAGAAGAATAGGGAACTGCCACAGGAATGAAATGTACTGACTTGGTGAGCCTATCAACAATAACCCACACTACATCGAACTTCCTCTGAGTCTGTGGGAGTCTAACAACAAAGTCCATAGTGATACGCTCCCACTTCCACTCAGGAATCTCAATCTTCTGGAATAAACCACCAGGTCTTTGATGCTCGTACTTTACCTACTGATAATTCAAACACTGAGCCACATATGCAACAATATCCTTCTTCATCCTCCTCCATCAATAATGTTGCTTAAAGTCCCGATACATCTTAGCGGCGCCCGGATGAATAGAGTACCAGGAACTATGGGCCTCCTCTAAAATCAACTCTCAAAGTCCATCCATATTAGGCATACAAACTCGAACCTACATCCTCAAGACTCCATCATCTCCAACTGTAACCTGCTTGGCACCCCCATGCCGCACCGTATCTCTAAGGACAAGCAAATAAGGATCATCATACTGCCAATCTCGGATACGCTCAAATAATGAAGAACGAGTAACTGTGCAAGCTAACACACGGCTGGGCTCAAAAACATCCAACCTCATAAACTGATTAGCCAAAGCCTGAACATCTAAAGCAAGCGGTCTCTCACCAACCGGAATATATGCAAGACTGCCCATACTGGCTGACTTTCTACTCAAAGCATCAGCCACCACATTGGCCTTTCCCGGATGATATAAGATGGTGATATCATAGTCTTTTGATAGCTCCGACCACCCTGTCTGCCTCAAATTTAGCTCCTTCTACTTGAACAAATATTGTAGACTCTTGTGATCCGTGAAAACCTCACATAACACGCCATACAAATAGTGCCTCCAAATCTTCAACACGTGAACAAGGGTTGCTAACTCCAAATCATGAACTGGATAATTCTTCTCATGAATCTTCTATCGTGAAGCATAGGCAATGACCTTGTCATCATGCATCAACACCGCACCAAGTTCAATACGAGATGCATCACAATAAACTGTATATGGCCCTGAACTTGTGGGAAAAACCAACACCAACGTTGTAGTCAAAGCTGTCTTGAGCTTCTGAAAGATCGCCTCACTTGTCCGACCACCTGAACTGGGCACCCTTCTGGGTTAACCTGGTCATCAGGGCTGTGATAAGTTAGGATTTTAACATGTTTTATGCCCCTACTTGCCTATGCTTTGATCATATATTGTTACAAAATAGTCCTAAAAAGCTCACAAGTTGTGCTTGATTGCAGGTTTGATCGACAAAGTGACGAAATATCAAAGATCATCTAAAAAAGGAGTGAAACCTGCTCAAGTATCAAAGACCAAGAAATCTAAGGAAAGAAAGCCTAGTGCGAACCGCGCAAAGTTGAATGCGGCCGCACTAGGTAGTTCAGAGAGTTGGTAAACTAGGCTAGAGGCAATGCGACCGCGGTACACATCTCGCGGTCCGCGGTGAAGGCTCCACGGCCGCACTACTCTTTTGTGCGTTCCGCGGTCATGAGATTCAGAGAGATGAAAGTTTACAAAGCCAATGCCATACGGTCCGCGGTCGTGATTGCGCGGACCGCGCCATATCTTTCCGTGGCCACGGTCCATTCTACGCGGTGCGCGGAGTCCAAGTTCAGAGAAGCAAAAGTCAAAGTCAAAGAGCCCAGTATGGCCACGGTCCATTTAGTGTGGCCCATACTGACGCCGCAAGGGTATTTTTGTCCAGTTTTTCTAGCCTAGTATAAATAGAACATTTTACCATTTAGGTCATCTTTGGTATTCAGACGTGAGCTGCGCTCCTGAGAACGATATTTGTAGCCATTTTTGGCACTTTTGCTTTACATTTACGATAGATTCTTGTAGTTTAATTTTAGCAATTAATTAATATGTTTAGTTCTTCATCTATTTCTTCAATTTCTTTATTTAGCATCAATAGCTAAACGCATTAGCTAGGGTTGTGGCTCAACCCTACTATGGGTAATTGATGGTTGTTACCATCTAGTGTTAGATTGACTATGGGTGTTTGCTATTTGGGTTGATTTTATGCTTTAATCTAGAATTGGTGGTTGCAAACACTGATTCAAGCTTTGTGGGTTTAACTCTTCTTGAGAAAGAGAGTCTATGACCCCAAAATTTACCCAACAAGGAATTGGGATGGACTCATGATAAATGATAGTCCCAATTAACGGGTTAAACCTCGAAAGAGTAATTACCCTACTTGAACCCTAGTTGCTTGGTCTAATTTGCCTACCTATTTGGTCTCGAGAGAGTCAATTGGGCAAAATTACTCTCTCTACCGAGAGGTGTGAGAGTGGGTAAAATTGTGCAACAGTTATAGCATAAGCCCCAATTATGTCAATCGAACCTTAGTAACATCAACCCATCAATTAGCCACCTAGGTAGTGTCATGACCCTAGTGCCCTTCTTCCCATTAGATACAACTTAGCAATATTCTCGTAGCATAATTTAGTGTTAATCAATAATTTTTATAAAAATAGTTATAATTCGATAACCCAAAAATGTTTGAAGTGACATTAGGAGTACAAACACATCTCTAGGCTAGACAGATAATCCAACTCCACTACTAGCTCCCTGAGAAAATCGATCCCGACCCTCATATCAGGTAAAAGCTATTGCGACCCGCTCTTCCTACCTTAGTGTTGCGTCGAGTTGGCAGCGATCAATTTTTGGCTCCGTTGCCAGGGAGCTTATGGTGTTGACTATCTATTTATTTAGTTTTGTGTTTTGCTTCTCTTCCTTCTTGTTTACTAATTTTGTTTGTGTCGATCAATCTGGTACAAATGGATCTTAATGCAAATGACCCTCTCGGCAATATGATAGCGGGGGAGGAGGTAGAGGATCTAGAACAAGATGAGGTCCTACCTCAAGTTCCACGGAGAGGCCGAAATGCCAATGTAAATGCAAATGAGAACAACAATATTCCAGACCCTCCTCCGCCACCGCCGAGAGTGGCTCCCAGAGTTTTACCAAATCAAGGATACGCCAGTGCTATTGTTCCTCCCCGAATCTGGGCGGGGAACTTTCAAATCACAAATATTATGTTGACCTTGCTCGAGCAAAGAGGGTATTTCACGGGTACCTCCGATCAAAATGCCTACAAGCACTTGAAGGGGTTCGTGGATACATGCTGGGGTAGCAAGCAGACAAACGTGTCCGAGGATGCGTTGAGATTGAGGCTTTTCCCGTTCTCTCTTCGGGTTAAAGCATTGGATTGGTTAGAAAGGCTCCCCAATCATTCTATTACAACATGGGATGAATTGGCGGACAAATTTATTGCCAAGTTCTTTTCTCCAAGTCATATGGCGGCTCTTCGGGATGAAATTCTACCCTTCAAGCGAGAGCCAACGGAACCTTTGCATGAGATATGGGAAAGATATAGAACAATGGTGAAAGAGTGCCCTAATAATGACATGACCGAGGCTATGATTCAACAAACCTTTTATCGGGGCATCAATACCATGAATCAATGCATTGTGAACCAATTGGCCGGAGGGAACTTTATGAAACTTTCTTACCAAGAGGCACGTGATGTACTTGATGAAATGGCCGACACCTCTTTGGCATGGCAAAGCCGAGAAAATGTGCCCCAAGATGACCCCACGGTCATCCATTTGCACAAGGAATTGCCCGATCATGGCCAAGCTATTGCCGAGCTTACAACAACTACGAATCAATTGGCAAAGGCACGATTGCAACAAGTTCAAAACTCGCACCAAGTCAATGTAATGGAAGGTGTTTCTATGTCGAAAAGGAGGCAAAGAGGACAACAACTTCAAGGTAATTGTGAACAATATGACAACAATAACGATGGTGGTTGTTATTCAAATGAGTGCTATGATGATCAAAGCGAAGAGGTCCAATATGTCAATAACTACCAAGGGAATAGAGGCAACTCTTTGAATCAACAATGGCATCCCCAAGGAAATTGGGGCAATCAACAACAAGGTGGTGGCAATTGGAACAACAATAATCAAAACAACAATTGGGGTAATCAAGATAACAATCAAGGCAATTGGAACGGGAACAACACTAATTGGAGCAACAACAACAATCAAGGAGGGTGGAACAATAGCGGGAACCAAGGTAATCGGGGGCAAGGCTTTCAAAGGCCCCCATGTACCAACAACCGAACAATCCACCCCCTTTCCTTCTCAAGGTCCGAGTTCTTCCGGGAGTGATATGGGGAGAATTGAGAACATGTTCGAGCAAATGATGAAAAAGAACTAATATTCTGATGCGCAATTGGCTTCTAATAATACATCTATCCGAAACTTGGAGGTGCAACTAGGGCAAATTTCTCAAGCTTTGAATACTCGTCCCAAGGGTGCTCTACCAAGTGATACAGTAGTGAACCCGAAGGGTAGGAATAACAACCATGTGATGGCAGTTACAACTAGGAGTGGAAAAGGCGGTGATGTGCATGCCTCGAGAGAAAAGCGGATTGTAGAGGATGATGTTGAGCTACGTGATGATGATGTGCCTTTGATTATTGATGATATGGTTAATCAAAATGTGAACAATGATGTGCGGATTGATATTGATGAGGCCAAGGTAGAAACTCAAGATGCTGTGAACCCGTCTAGGGAACACGTGATTGACATGCCCGAGCCAGTTGTGCCAAGAGCCAAGGCTCCTTTGAAAAGGCCACCTCCACCTTATCCTCAGAGGCTCGCGAAGCAGAAGAATGATAATTAGTTTAAAAAGTTCATTGATATGATGAAGATCTTATCTATTAATGTGCCATTGGTGGAGGCACTTGAACAAATGTCAGACTATGCAAAATTCATGAAAGACTTGGTCAAAAAGAAGCGTTCTATGGATTGTGAAACTATAAAGATGACTCACCAAGTTAGTGCTATAGTGCATTCAATGGCCCCGAAGCTTGAAGATCCCGGTGATTTCACCATTCCTTGCATCATTGGGAGTGCGGATTTTTCTAAAGCTCTTTGTGACTTAGGAGCTAGTATCAATTTGATGCCCTACTCGGTTTTCAAAACTCTGGGTATTGGGCAACCTAGGCCAACTTCAATGAGACTTCAAATGGCGGATCAATCGATGAAGCGACCTTTGGGCATTATTGATGATGCGCTTGTCCGGGTGGACAAATTCATGTTGCCGACCGATTTTGTGATTTTGGATTGTGAGGTGGACTATGAGGTTCCGAGTATCTTGGGCAGACCTTTCCTTGCAACGGGGAAGGCATTGGTTGATGTTAAAGCAGGTGAGCTCACTTTCCGAGTGGGAGAAGAAAAGGTCATTTTCCACATTTGCAAATCTATGAAGCAACCCAATAGCATCGAGGTGTGCTCATTTGTAGACCTTGTCACAACAGTGATTGTGGATGATACCAGTGTTATGATCAACGTGGAAGATCCTCTTGAGGTCGTGCTTCTTAATATAGATGTCAATGATGATTCTAGTAGAGCGAAGTGCGTGAATGCATTGCATGGGATGGGTTCATATTCATATGAGCCTAGGAAACTATCTTTGGATCTTGAAAACCGCAAAACTCCACCAACAAAGCCATCGATTGAAGAGCCACCGGTGTTGGAGTTGAAGCCACTTCCTCCACACCTCAGGTATGAATTCTTGGGTTTAACTTTTACTTTAGCTATTATTCTTTCATCTCGCTTAACTAACATGCAGGTTGACGCCACTTTGGCGATACTTCAAAAGCGGAAAAAGGCAATTGGATGGACATTGGCTGACATTCGGGGGATATGCCCCGCATTTTGCATGCATAAGATCATTTTGGAGGAGGATGCAAGTCCTTCCTTGGAGAATCAAAGAAGACTAAATGAGGCGATGCAAGAGGTTGTGAAGAAAGAGGTTATCAAGTGGCTAGATGTTGGGGTGGTTTATCCTATTTCTGACAGTTCATGGACTTCTTCGGTGCAATGTGTATCGAAGAAAGGTGGTATGACCGTGGTGACCAATGATAACAATGAGCTCATTCCCACTAGAACGGTCAACGGGTGGAGAGTTTGTATGGATTACTGGAAGCTGAACAAGGTGATTAGAAAAGATCATTTCCCATTGCCATTCTTTGACCAAATGCTTGATTGTCTTGCGCGCCGGGCTTTCTATTACTTTCTGGATGGTTACTCGGGGTACAATCAAATTCTAATTGCCCCGGAGGACCAAGAGAAGACCACCTTTACATGTCCTTATGGCACATTCGCTTTCTCTAGAATGCCATTTGGATTGTGTAATGCTCTGGTGACCTTCCAACGTTGCATGATGGCTATTTTCACCGACATAGTGGAGGATATCTTAGAGGTCTTCATGGATGATTTCAGTGTAGTAGGGGATTCTTTTGAGGAGTGCTTGGTAAACTTGGATAGAGTGTTGTCCCGATGTGAAGACACCAACCTTGTTCTCTATTAGGAAAAGTGTCATTTTATGGTAGAAGAAGGTATAATGTTGGGTCACAAGATCTCAAAGCGAGGAACTGAAGTTGATAAGGCCAAGATTGAGGTTATTTCGAGGCTCCCTCCCCCTACTTCTATCAAAGGGGTGAGGAGTTTCCTTGGGCACGTGGGTTTCTATCGGAGGTTCATAAAGGATTTTTCTAAAATGGTACATCCGTTGTGCAAGTTGCTAGAGAAAGATGCAAAGTTCTTGTTCGATGAGAGTTGTATGCAAGAATTCGAGCTTCTTAAGCTCAAGTTGACTTCTACCCCCATCATTACCGCACCAAATTGGAACTTGCCTTTTGAGCTCATGTGCGATGCTAGTGACGTTGCAGTTGGGGCTGTTTTGGGCCAAAGGATCAACAAAATGTTCCATCCGGTGTACTACGCAAGCAAGACCATGAATGAGGCTCAAACGAACTACACAGTCACCGAGAAAGAGTTATTGGCTATTATTTTTTCTATGGAAAAGTTCTGACCTTACCTTATGGGGGCCAAAGTGATAGTGCATACCGACCATGCCGCCCTTAGGTATTTGATGACCAAGAAGGACTCAAAGGCAAGATTGATGAGATGGGTATTGCTTCTCCAAGAGTTTGATTTGGAAATTGTTGACCGAAAAGGGAGTGAGAATCAAGTGGCGGACCACTTATCCTGTTTGGAGGAGGAGGAGAGGCCTTGTGACGGCCTTGAGATAAACGATACATTTCCCGACGAGCAACTCCTTGCGGTGTCAATGAATGGAATGTCGTGGTTCGCCGATGTCGCAAATTATCTTCTTACCGGAATCATCTCGTATGATCTCTCTTCCAACCAAAGGAAGAAGCTCAAGCGGGATAGCCTGGATTTTTATTAGGACGAGCCATATTTTTTTAATATTTACACCGATGGTGTGATTCGATGATGTGTCCCGGAGGAGGAACAATTGGGTATTTTGGAGGCTTGCCATTCCTCTCCCTATGGTGGCCATCATGGCAGGGCGAGAACGGCTTCTAAAGTGCTTAGTTGCGGATTTTATTGGCTTACCTTGTTTAAAGATACAGGTGATGTGGTCAAGAGATGTGATGAATGCCATAGAGCCGGCGGAATTTCTAAAAGGGATGAGATGCCCTTCAATAAAATTCTCGAAGTAGATATTTTGATGTTTGGGGCATCGATTTCATGGGTCCTTTTGTGAGCTCTTATGGGAACACTTACATTCTCGTGGCAGTGGACTATGTCTCAAAGTGGGTTGAAGTCGTGGCTTTGCGCAACAATGAAGCCCGGAGTGTTGTGGCATTTTTGAAAAAAAGTATCTTCACAAGGTTTGGCACTCATCGTGCTATCATTAGTGATGGGGGGTCTCACTTTTGCAACAAGGCTTTCGACACGTTACTTTCTAAGTACGGTGTCAATCATAAGGTTTTGACCCCCTATGATCCTCAAGCTAGTGGCCAAGTGGAAGTCTCTAACAGAGAAATTAAGAGTATCTTGTCTAAAACTGTCAATGCTAATAGGACCGATTGGTCGAAAAAGTTGGATGACGCTCTTTGGGCTTATCGGACGACTTACAAAACTCTGATTGGTATGTCTCCGTATCGGTTGGTGTTTGGGAAAGCTTGCCATCTTTCGGTGGAATTAGAGCATAAGGCCATGAGGGCTTTGAGGAGATTGAACTTAGAATGGGATGTTGGGGCAAATCTTCGGGTTGAACAACTTAATGAGCTCGATGAGTTTAGATTCTATGCCTACTCCAGATCGTCCTTGTACAATGACAAAATGAAGTACCTTCATGAAAAATATGCTTGGGGTAAGGAGTTCAAGGTTGGAGATATGGTTCTCTTGTTTAATTCCAGGTTACGTCTGTTTCCGGGTAAGCTCAAGTCAAAGTGGAGTAGGCCTTTTGAAGTTGTGTTCGTGACCCCATTTGGTGCTCTTGATCTAAGGAACAAGAATGTTGAAGTATTCAGAGTCAATGGACATCGGGTCAAGCATTATCTTGAGATATTTGATGATAGCCACGTGGTGGCACTTCTCCATCTAAAGTGATGTGCTGGTAATATGCGTCGTGCCGCGACGTTAAATCAGGAGGTGCTTGGGAGGCAACCCATGTCTTTTTCTTTTTGTTATTTTCTGTGTTTTTCTTGGTAGTGTAGGTTTGATTTTTGAGCTAACTGATTGTGAGATGTTGCAGGGATTGAGTTGATGCAGCGCAAAATAGTTTGAAAAAAATTGACCAGTCTCTGAAGTTTGCCAGTGCGGCCGCATTGCACTTTGTGCGGTCTGCACTGGTGATGATCAAAAGTGGTGCTCTCTGAAGTTTGCTACCGCGGCCGCATTCCATTTAGTGCGGTCCGTGGTGGACCTCCGCGGTCTGCTTTTCTGCAGTCCGCGGAGGTTGCCTTCTCAAGCTTCAAGTGAAGAAACCCAGCGCGGTCCGCAGTCGGTTTTGCGCGGCCACGCTGGTAGGTGAGGATGGGTCCCATTGCTTCTCTATAAATAGACCCCAAGGGTCACCCTTCACCCTTTTCGAACTCTTAACACTCAGAAGCCTAAAAGCACTGTTCACACTGTCATTTGATTGTAATTCTTGTTTGCATTGATTAGTTGCATTCCATCTTCACAATCTGGTAACATTTCATCCATATTTCATTGATTAATTTTGTACTTACCTTTTATTTTCATGCCCAATAGTCTTAGCTTCTTTTTATTCTTTATTTAACTGTTAGCGTAGGGTAGTTTTAAATGCTGGATTTGTGTGTTGAATATGCTTAGTGATTGGGCATCTGAGTAGGGACAAGTTAGGTGTAAAAATTGAACAAAAATAGCAAAAACTTAAACCCTAACTTAGTGCCTGTGCAAAATACTCTCCGCGGCCCGCGGTCGCCTTTGTGCAGTCTGCGGTGCCCTGACGCGGTCCGCATGGCCATTTTGCGCGGACCGCGATGCCCAAGTGACTGAAATTGAACCTATGCCCAGCGCGGCCGCATTTCACTTTATGCGGTCCACGCTGGCCCACCACGGCCGCGATCCCACTTTGTGCGGACCGCGGTGGGGAGATTCAGAGAGATGTTTTTCAAGGCCTTGTCCCAATGCGGACCGCGGTCGCCTTTGCGCGGCCGCGGTGCACCCAATGCGGCTTCACTCCTTTTTTTGCGGGCCACGGTACACTGTTTCTGCAATATGTTCTGCAACTTTTGATCTTCTGTTCTGCAATTCATTTTCCACAAATCTTTCACTGTCTGTGTTGATACTAACAATGCTAGATGTTTATGCTTGCAGGCAATGGTTAAAAAAAGAGGCAAAGGCTCGAAACAACCCGACCGAGGTAATTCCTCCTAGGGAGGGAAGCAAAGGATGGTAAAACTCACTCCCCAGGCTAGAAAAAACATAAAGGATATGAGGAAAGCAATCAAAGCGGCCGACAGAGCCATTGACTACTCAGGGAGTGAGTACGAGCCCTCCCGGGAGATCTCTTCAGATTTAGTCCCACTATACATCCCGTATCCAGAGAAAGCCATATATAGAGACACTCATCCCTCTTCCCCCGATGCTCGAGCTTCAATCAATATTTCTTTTGGGTCATCTGAGGGCTCAGCGGCAGGTAGTGGAGATGAATAATCTACCTCTCCCATAGCGTCAATATCTGGAGAGGGTGCTAGAGGTGATGAGGGAGATGGGAGTTACCTGGGGTGGTGTGCCTCAAGTTGGGGGTGTTGACCGGACTATAAAATCCCGCTGTTTGGGAAGATAGCTTCGTCAGCCAGGTGGCGTTCCACAAGTTCAGGGAATGGTGGCCGACACAAAAGTTGATTCTTGAGAGGAGCTTTATTGACAGAGACCTTCTACCCCTACACCCCATTGTACATAGATAGTTTCAAGCTCGAATGGGTTGGGAGAACTTCAAAGATAATTGTGTGAAGGCGAATGAGCACATGGTCAAGGAATTTTATAGCAATGTGTCCCACATCTTGAAGGGCACTAAAGTGACCAAAGTGCGAAACAAAAATGTGGTATTTACCGTGAAGGCACTAAATGAATACCTGGGGTTCAACGAAGAAGATGAGTCCCTTTACAATGAAAAGTTGGCAATGGGCGAGGAGGTTCGTCTGTGGTTAGCCTCATACCTGGCAGTCCCGGGTACGGTTCCAGAGTGGTTACAAGTAGGGGTCAAAATACTTTGGAGGACTTTTAACTTTGAGGCTAGGGGATGGTTGACTTTTGTGTGCAGTCCGCTCGATCCCACTACCCACGATTAGACTATTCCGCTTGCTCGGGCTGTTCTTGTTGCATCTATTATGGCGGGATACCCTATCAACATGGGCAATGTGATGTCCCGCATCATTTTTGCAGTGGGGGTTGAGCATGACCGGAACTACCCTTTTTCCCAGCACCCTCACTATGTATTTCAGGGACCTGGAGGTGGAGAAGAGACCTTTTGACATCAAGGTCAAACCTGTGGCTCCGTTTTCATGGTATAATCTAAAGGGGTCAGACAACCCCAAGGACAAAAATTACAAGTCACCTGCTTCTACTCCAATCAGCCAGTCTAAAGAGTTGGTTGTGGTAGAGCCCTCCACTGAGCCTACTTCCACAGTCGCTGACATGCCTTCTGGACCTTTCACTACTGTTGGTCCCTCTACTTCAGCTGGCCCAGGGATTCGATCTTCCCGGGCCCATCCTATCACTGCCCACCAGCTGAGCCAGACACTTCATAGCTTGAACAACTAGATGTTAGCTGCGTCATCCAAGTTGTCCATCTTGACTTCTACCATTGCGGCTCAGTCGGCACCGCAGCCAACACAGTTTCCACAGGCCATTGAGGATACATTGAAGAAGATCCTGGAGAACCAGGAAAAGATCATCAGTACTCAGGGTGCCTTGGCTAAGGCAGTAGATTCACATGGCAAGGCCCTGAAAAAGATTGCCAGGGAGCACAAGAAGCTGCGCAAAACACGGGCTTCCAAGGAGTCGGTGAAAGAGCTGAGAGCAGATGTGGACAAGCTGATGGCAGACCAGATGCCTCTTGACTTATTATTCGGGGATCCAACACCAGCAACAGCACCAGTAGCAGAACCATAGTAGGAGCAGACTTAGAGGCTTCCTAGGAAGAAGATGAAGCTCCCTAGTGTAGACGAGGCAGTCATCTAGTTGGCAGACCTATATGAGGTCTCCTCCAGTCAGCCACAGGTTGCTCCAGATATTTATCCCGTATAGGTCCAAGCCCCAATCCCAGCAGCTGAGAAGCAGGAGACCGGGAACCAGTTTGAGGTTCCCGTACATACAGAGGACCCGGGGACCACTCATGTTCACATGCATACATACGAGCCTTAGGGAGCTCCTATATCCTTTCATCTTGATTTTTGATGCTTATTTGTTTAGTTGGCATTGGGGACAATGCCAGCTTTCATTTGTGGGGGTGCGCCCTACTTTTTATCCGGATGATTGTATACATTAATTGACTTAGTTTATGTTTTTGTTGATTTTCTATTTGGTCTGTATATAACTTTACATTTAGTTACTTTTATCGCACTTTTTATCTTCTCTTTGGTCTGTATAAAAAGTTACATTTTTGTATATATTCATCCCCTGTTGTACATTCTAATCCCCTATTGTAAATATTCGTTCTATTTTCTATTTTCGTACAAATTTTTCATTTTTAGCTTAGTAGATAGACTCGCAGCCTTTTTGTTACGTTATTGGCGTTTTCAATAAGCCCTTGGTTTTCTTAATGCTACGGTTCTTTCCAAGGGTGGAGTATTGTGCGAACCAGGTGGCTCTTCCCGATGATGGATGGCGTGACAATCTTCTTAAGGGTTTGAGTCCGTTTTTAATTTTTTTTTTGTTTTTAGTAGTTTATAGTTAAGGGTACCTCAAGCAAAACTTCACTTGGGCCTAACACATTTGCATGTGATCCCATGGTCAAAGACAAGTGGTTGTGTTTAGGATGGTGAAAGTAGTGACCTTGAGACTCTTGTTTTGACCAAACAAACATCATGTGGTCTTTCGGGACTATTGTGTGCTCAATCGTGTCTAAGGTTATTGTGGGCCCTCGACTCTATGTCTTTAGCAATCCTTGAGTGTGTGTGGTGAGAAATCGAATTGTGAGTCCAAGTCCCGAGCCAATTGTCTAGAACTTGCCCTGAATGTTTGTTGATGCGAAATTTTGAGTGAAATTCGACTTGAGAAGTGATCATAGGCTCTCCTTAATCCAAATAATAGTCGAACAATTCCATAGCCTACCAATGATATAATCCCTAGCTAACCTTTTTTAGCCTTAAACCTTTTTCTTTCAAGAACCAATGCTACAAGCCTATACCCGTTCTAAATACCCTTTCTTGGCACCCAAATTGTCTCTTGAGTAATGACAAAAGTCTAAGTTTGGGGGGGAGAGACATGAAAGGAAACAAAGTGGTAAAAGATACAAAAGCAAAAAGGAAAGGAAGGCGATGAAAAAGAAAGAAAAGAAAAAGACAAAAAGAAAGCCCAATGTGCAAAGAATAAAACGGGATTCAAGAAAAACAAAAGTGAAAAAAGTGTGGAAAAGTAAAAAAAGGAGAAACGCTTTGAATTGAATAAGAAAAAGTGACAATGTGTCTCTCTAACCCCTTGAAAAGAAGTGAAATACTCAAAGAGTTAAAGAGAATTGTGCCAAAATGAATCAAAAGAAGTTCTTAAGGGAAGATGGAACCCATATAGACCAACAACTTTTCCTACCCTGAACCAAAAGCCTTCACATTGACTCCACAAAAGCCCTATATGATCTTGAGTTGGATGACGCTCGCATTAGTGGATACTTACATGACGGTCAAGCATATGGTACTTAGAGCCGGACTTGTGACCTTTCCTTGAGAGAGACGAGTGAATTCCCATTAACCTTGGTTTGGGTGCTTATACACTAAAAGGTGAGGTTTGCTTAGGGAGAGTTGAGGATGTGTGAGTTTGGGTTCCAAAGCGACCAAAGTAATTGAGAGAGTTCTTTGATGTAATGAGTCAATTCTTGATGCTCTTTTGTCACACTTGATCCATAGTTTTTCAAAGTTTAAATTTTGTTAATGATCCATTCGTATTGAGGGCAATTGTTAGTCCCAATTTATGCTTGTTGAGGTTACTTTAGGACAGCTGGAATTACATGGATTTTTCTTTAAGGGGTGGGTCTTATTTTGTTTGCTTGAGGACAAGCAAATGTTTAAGTTTGGGAGAGTTGATAAGTTAGGATTTTAACATGTTTTATGCCCCTACTTGCCTATTCTTTGGTCATATATTATTACAAAATAGTCCTAAAAGGCTCACAAATTGTGCTTGATTGCAGGTTTGATCGACAAAGTGACGAAATGTCAAAGATCGGCTCAAAAAGGAGTGAAACCTACTCAAGTATCAAAGACCAAGAAATCTAAGGAAAGAAGGCCTAGTGCGGACTAGAGGCAACGCGGCCGCGGTACACATCTCGCGGTCCGCGGTGAAGGCTCCGTGGCCGCACTACTCTTTTGTGCGGTCCGCGGTCATGAGATTCAGAGAGATGAAAGTTTGCAAAGCCAATGCCATGCGGTCCGTGGTCGTGATTGCGCGGACCGCGCCAGCTCCCTCCGCGGTCGCGGTCCATTCTACGCGGTGCACAGAGTCCAAGTTCAGAGAAGCAAAAGTCAAAGTCAAAGAGCCCAGTGCGGCCACGGTCCATTTAGTGCGGCCCACACTGACCCCGCAGGGGTATTTTTGTCCAGGATTTCTAGCCTAGTATAAATAGAACATTTTACCATTTTTAGGTCATCTTTGGTATTCAGACGTGAGCTGCGCTCCTGAGAACGATATTTGTAGCCATTTCTGGCACTTTTGCTTTACATTTACGATAGATTCTTATAGTTTAATTTCAGCAATTAATTAATATATTTAGTTCTTCATCTATTTCTTCAATTTCTTTATCTAGCATGAGTAGCTAAACGCATTAGCTAGGGTTGTGGCTCAACCCTAGTGTGGGTAATTGATGGGTGTTGCCATCTAGTGTTAGATTGACTATGGGTGTTTGCTATTTGGGTTGATTTTATGCATTAATCTAGAATTGGTGGTTGCAAACACTGATTCAAGCTTTGTGGGTTTAGCTCTTCTTGAGAAAGAGAGTCTATGACCCCAAAATTTACCCAACAAAGAATTGGGATGGACTCATGAGAAATAATAGTCCCAATTAACGGGTTAAACCTCGAAAGAGTAATTACCCTACTTGAACCCTAGTTGCTTAATCTAATTTGCCTACCTATTTGGTCTCGAGAGAGTTAATTAGGCAAAATTACTCTCTCTACCGAGAGGTGTGAGAGTGGGTAAAATTGTGCAACAGTTATAGCATAAGCCCCAATTATGTCATTCGAACCTTAGTAACATCTACCCGTCAATTAGCCACCTAGGTAGTGTCACGACCCTAGTGCCCTTCTTCCCATTAGATATAACTTAGCAATATTCTCGTAGCATAATTTAGTGTTAATCAATAATTTTTATAAAAATAGTTATAATTCGAAAACCCAAAAATGTTTGAAGTGACATTAGGAGTACAAACACATCTCTAGGCTAGACAGACAATCCAACTCCACTACTAGCTCCCTGAGGAAATCGATCCCGACCCTCATATCGGGTAAAAGCTATTGCGACCCGCTCTTCCTACCTTAGTGTAGCGTCGAGTTGGCAGTGATCAGGCTGCAATAGATGAAAACCCCTCCATAAACCGACGGTAATAGCCTGCCAAACCCAAGAAACTCCGAATCTCTGTAGCTGACGTAGGTATAGGCTAGTTCTTGACTGCCTCTATCTTTTTGGATCCACCTGAATACTCTATGGTGATGAAACGTGACCCAAGAATGCAACTGAACTCAACCAGAACTCACACTTCGAAAACTTGGCATACAACTGACTATCTCTCAAAATCTAAAGATCAACTCGCAGATGTTGCTCATGCTCCTCCTAGCTGCGGGAATAGATCAAAATATCATCAATGAAGACTATCACGAATAAATCCAAGTAAGGCTTGAACACCCGGTTCATCAAATCCATGAAAGTTGCTGGGGCATTTGTCAACCAGAATGACATCACCAAGACCTCATAATGCTCGTACTAAGTGCGAAAAACTGTCTTAGGGACATCAGAGGCCCTAATCCTCAACTGATGGTAGCAAGATCTCAAGTCAATCTTCGAAAATACCTTGGCACCCTGAAGCTGATCAAACAAATCATCAATCCTTGGCGATGGATACTTATTCTTGATTGTGACCTTGTTCAACTGCCAATAATCTATACACATCCTCATCGATCCGTCCTTCTTCTTAACAAATAACACCGGAACACCCCAAGGCGAGACACTAGGTCTAATAAAACCTTTATCAAGAAAATCTTGCAATTGCTCCTTCAATTCTTTCAATTCAGGCGGGGCCATACGATGGGGCGGAATAGAAATGGGCTGAATGCCCGAAGTCAAATCAATGCAGAAGTCAATATCCCTGTCGGGTGGCATACCCAGCAGGTCTGAAGGAAATACCTCACGAAACTCACGAACAACATGCACAGAATCCATAGAAGGAACCTCGTCACTAGAATCATGAACGTATGCCAAATAGGCCAAACATCCCTTATCAACCATATGTCGAGCCTTCATATATGAGATAACCCTATAGGTAGAATGACCAGGAGTCCCTCTCCACTCTAAATGAGGTAAACCCCTCAAGGCTAAGGTCACAATTTTGGCATGACAGTCCAAGATAGCGTGGTAAGGTGATAACCAGTCCATCCCTAATATAACATCAAAATCAACCATGTCCAAATTAACAAATCTACTCGAGTCTCAAGACCCCCAATCACAACTATACATGAACGATGGACATAATCTACCATAATAGAATCACTCACCGGTGTAGACAGATATACAGGAGCACTTAAAGAATCACTAGGCATGACCAGATACGGTGCAAAATAAGATGACACATAGGAGTGTGCAGATCCTGGATCAAATAGAACTAAAGCATCTCTACTACAAACCATAATAGTACCTGTGATAACCGCATCAGAGGCCTCAGCCTCAGGCCTGGCTGGAAGAGCATTACATCGGGGTTGGGCCCTACCACTCTGAACTATATCTCTAGGACGATCTCCTGCTGGCTGACCTCCACCTCTAGCGGCCTGACCTCCACCTCTAATACCTCTACCTCTACCTCTAGCACCTCTACCTCCACCTCTAGCTGGCTGAGCAGGCGGTGGAACACTCAGTGCCTGAACCATGGCATGGGAACCCTGATGCTGAGAGCTGCTCGATGCTCGAGGGCAAAATCTAGCAATATGCCTCGTATTGCCACAAGTATAACAAGCCCTCGGTTGTTGAGACTACTGAACCTGACGTCCTGAATAACCACTCTGAAAACTTTGAAGCGGAGGTGCACTGATAGGAACTGGCGGCGCTGATAGCATCCTAGGAAGCTCAAATCTATTCAAGGCTCTGTTGGACCAATTTGGCACCTAAAATGTGTCCAAACTTGCAGCCCATGAAGTCCTATACAAAGCCACATTTCTATAGCATATAAAGGACTTACTTGATGTCCAAGAATGATACAATAGTCGTGCTAGATGTTGAGTGCAAGTTGGTGCCAAGTTGCTTGCAAATTTCCTTCAAGATTTTCAAGTAACTATCCAAGATTGGTTTGAGACTTATTTCCATATATTATGGGACTATATTTATTTCTTTCCTAGTTAGTTAAGGTTATGTTTTCCTTTTACTAAGATTTTTAGAATTACTTTCTAAGAATGACTTGGTTTTTGCTTCATAGTATTTTTCTTTTCCTAAGGTAGTTGGACTTGTGGTCCAAAGTAGTTTAAAACTTTATTTACTTGTTTTTTAGGTAGAATTTCGTGACCCCTATCTATATAAAGGGGTGCATTCTTTATTTTTTGACTTAGATTATTCAGATTATTATCAATAAAAATTGTGAGATTTTTCTTGCACTCTTGTGTATGGCTACTCTTGGATTTATTCTTAAACCTTCATAACTCAACTTAAGGTAGTAAGATTAAACCCTTTTCGAAATATCACTTCTAGGTATTCAAGAAAGGTGATAAGTTTAGGCTTATTGTTGTTCTTGTTATTCTAAAGGGTCGGGTTTCACAATCTATCTATTGTTTTTAATTCTCTACCAAAGGTGATTAGTTCTTTGTTAGCTAATTGTTGTTGTTAGGATTCAATTTCAAGAATAGACTTCTTAAATTCAAGAAACCCTTTCTTGAATTAAATCTATCTTTAATTTTCCGTCATTTTTCATTTCTTTATTTTCTTTTAGCTTCCACACGTTTCTTGATTTTAGTATTTTTATTTAGTAATTCTTGAATCCCCTATCGTGTTGTTATTAGGTGCACTGTAGGGAAGCTGATCAGAATACTGTGTATGAGAACCACGGCCAGCTGGAGCACCGTGAGAAACCTGAAATGCTGAATGAAACAGCCTAGAAAAATGGCCCCTACCAAAAGAATCTCTACCTCCAGATGAGGCACCACTGAACCTGGCCAAATGACGAGGCCTCTTGTTAGACCCCTAACCACTCCGCTGTGATAGAACCATCTCAACTCTCCTAGCCACATTGGTCGCATCCTGAAAAGAAATCTCGTTCCCTGTCTCCTTAACAATCTACAGTCGAATAGGCTGAACGAGTCCCTCTATGAACCTCCCCACTCTCTCTCTCTCTCTCAGTGGGAAGTATAAGAAGAGCATGACGGGCCAAGTTAATAAATATGGTCTTATATTGAGTAACAGTCATAAAACCCTACTGGAGATGCTCAAATTGCCTCCGATAGTTCTCCCTCTGAGTGATCGGAAGAAACTTCTCCAAAAATAGCTGAGAGAACTGATCCCAAGTCAAAGCTGGTAACCCAGCTGGCCTAACCAAACAATAATCTCTCCACCAAGTCTTGGCGGATCCAGACAAGCGAAAAGCAGCAAATTCGACCCCATTGGTCTCCACTATCCCTATGTTTCGTAGAACCTCATGATAGTTGTCCAAGTAATCCTGTGGATCCTTAGAAGATATACCACCAAAAGTAGTAGTGAAAAGCCTGGTTAACCTGTCCAACCTCCACAAGGCATCAACAGACGTAGCTGGCCCCTCTCCGGTCTGTGCCACAATACCAGGCTGAACTACCCCAACTGGATGAGCTGCAGGAGTATGAAACTGGGGAGCCATCCGGAGTGCGAGTAGCGGGAGTCTGGGCTCCTCCTCCAGCCTGAGAGACGGCTGGTGCTACAGGAAGCAAACCTGCTTGGGTGACACTCTCCATAAGGCCCACTAGATAGACCAGAGCATCCTGAAGTACCGGGGTGGCGATGAACCCCTCTGGGACCTGAGTTCGTCCTGCTGGAACTGTCTGGGCTGGAACCTCATCGTCAAACTCAACCTGAGGTTCCGTCGCTGGTGCTACTGCTCGAGCTCTGGGCTGAGCCCTGCCTCTGCCTCGGGCCCTAGCACGGCCTCGACCTCTGCCCTTCGCAGGAGCTGCTACTGGGGGCTCGGGCTGCTGGTCAGCTGATGAAGCAGTATGTATTCTCACCATCTGCGAAAGAATAGAGTGGAAGTTCAATTAGCATTGAGAAATCAAGTCGCACGACAGGAAATAATAGATGTGAAGTTTTTCCTAACTCTGTAGCCTCTAGGAGATAAATACAAATATTTCCGTACCGATCCCTCAGACTCTACTAAGCTTGTCCGTAAATTGTGAGACCTAAGCAACCTAGAGCTCTAATACCAACTTGTCACGACCCGAATTTCCTACCCTCGGGAGTCATGATGACGCCTACTAGTGAAAGCTAAGTAAGCCAATTATTCCAATTATTTAACCTTTTTCATTTTTAATCCCTTAACAATTGTGAGTTAACATTTTATAAACAGCGAAAATAATAAAGCGGAAGAATGAAATGTAATAATTTAAAATAATATTGATACAAATCCATAAACATAAGCTACCCAGAACTGGTGTCACAATCTCACAGACTATCTAAGAATACTACAAATAAGATCCGAACAAAATAGATACATGTCTATCTCTTAAATAGTAAAGAACAGTAGAAAAACTAGATAGGAAGGGGACGCCAAGGCCTGTGAACGCCTGCAAAACTACCTCGGGTCGCCTGATGGGCTGAAGGCAGCAACCTCACTGTGGTCCAAAAGCTGCAGCACCGGGATCTGCATACAGTGCATAGTGTAGTATCAGCACAACCGACCCTATGTGCTGGTAAATGCCTAGCTTAACCTCGGCGAAGTAGTGATGAGGCTAGGACAAGACTACCAAATAAACCTGTGTAGTTATATCATATACAACAAATAATATTGACAGAAACTAGCAGTTTAAGGATGGGAAGGGGAAACATGCTACGGGGAATATCATGTACAAACATAATTTCAGTAAAAAAGTGAAAGGAACACGAAAATTCAACTGTAAGCAAGAATAAGGAAATCAATGGCAAGTGCACGACATCACCCTTCGTGTTTTTCTCTCGTCCTCACCATAAGAATTAGTATAATTGGCATGACATCACCCTTCGTGCTTTTACCTCATATAATCATGGCACGGAATTACCCTTTGTGCATTATCACTCATATCATGGCACGACATTGTACATCGTGCGACACGACATCACCCTTCGTGCTTTTACCTTACAATATTGGCACGACATCACCCTTCGTGCATTAACACTCTCAAAATCATGCACGACATCACCCTTCGTGCTTTACACTCTTCCTCACCCAAGCAACAATCACAAAGCAATTTGGGCAAGAGAATCAATAATATCAAATAAAATCCCGGCAAGGGAAATAATATCATGATTTAGAACATCCCGGCAAGGGAGATAATATCAAAAGTAATAACATCCCAACAAGGGAGACAATATCATAAACCTCTTCTCTTTCCCATAATTTCTTCACAACTCAATTCCCAACTTGAGCCAACACTCTACCATATTCAATTACCAATAATACTTCCACAAGCCTTGTTCAACAATAGAAATCATCATATAAAGCATGAAAAATACGAAACGGAGTCACATCAATCATAGTATAAGACTCACGGGCATGCTTGAAACCGACGTATAGATACTCGTCACCACACCTATACGTCGTACTCAACAATTAACACATAGCAAATAAGACACAACTCCTAATCCCTCAAGCTAAGGTTAGACCAAACACTTACCTCAATCCCACGAACATAATTCAAGCCTCAACTATCGCTTTACCTCTTGTTCCCACCACCAATTCGCTTGTATCTAGCCATAATTTACTTAACGATATCAATAAATGCTAAATGAATCAATTCTAATGCATGAAAATAGGTTTTCTAAAGATTTCCCCAAGAAAATCAAAAATCGACCCCGGGCCCACATGGTCAAAACCCGAGGTTCGAACCAAAACCCGATTACCCATTCACCCACGAACTCAAATATATAATTTGTTTTAAAATCGAACCTCAAATCGAGGTTCAAATCCCCAAAATTTAAAAATCCTAAGTTCTATCCAAAACACCCAATTTCCCCCATGAAAACCCTTGATTTTAAATTGAAATCATGTGAAAAGATGTTATATATTGGAGAAAATGAGTTTGAAATGACTTACAATTGATTTGGAGAAGAACTTTTCTTTAGAAAATCGCCCAAGAGAGCTTTGGGTTTGAGGGAGTTTGAAAAATGAAGAATTTTCATCTAAGTTATAATTTGCACAGGCGCAGATATCGCATTTGCGATGCCAGATTCGCAAATGCGAACTCGCAATAGCGGCCCAGGCTTTGCAAATATGAAGGTAGGACTGCCTTTGCTTTCGTCGCAAATGAGAACAACTGTTCGCAATTGCGGTACCTGCTAAGGTCGCATTTGCGTCATGAGCCTCTAATGCGAAGGTTCCCTGCCCCAACCCATCATCGCAATTGCGATGTTTCTTCGCAAATGCAAGCGCGCATTTGCGAGCCAGGCTTCGCAATTACCTGCAACATAACAATAGTTTTCCTAAGTCAAATTTCACTCCGCGGCCTATCCAAAACTCACCTGAGCCCTCGGGACTCCAAACTAAACATGCACACAAGTCCAAAAACATCATACGGACTTGCTAGTGCGATCAAATCATCAAAATTACATCAATAACTACGAATTAAGCCTCAAATTCATGAAATCACCCAAGAAAATCAAACTTTTCAATTTTCTCAAATGAAGATCCGATTTATACTAAACGAACTCCGATTCTTAAACTTCACAGATTCAATTTAATTATTATTTCAAACTTTTACCGGGCTCCGGAACCAAGATATGGCCCTGATAACATCAAGAAATTCCATCAATTAACTTCTAAAAGCCTTTATATTTTTCAGAAAATAATTTTCTTTAAAAATTTATTTCTAGGGCTTGGGACCTCGGAATTTAATCCGGGGCATACGCCCAAGTCCCATATTTTATTACGGATCCTACGAGACCGTCGGATCACGGGTCCGGGTCCATTTACCAAGAATGTTGACCAAAGTCAACTTTAATCAATTTTAAAGGTCATTTTCCTTATTTTTCCTAGATTTCACATAAAAGCTTTCCGGATACACGCCCGGACTATGCATGCAAATCGAGGTGAGACAAAAAAGAAGTTTTTAAGGCCACGAAACACAAAATTTACTTTCAAAATGAGTGATGACCTTTTGAGTCATCACAAACTTAGCCTAATCTTACTCAAAATTTTAAATCATAAGATAGTAAATTAGTAATTGTGCTCGAGTAGGTGGACAAACTTCCATAAGGCAGTTTGGTCGAGCTAATTTCGAGAAAATAATTGTTTTTTCTTAAATTGGTACAACATTTAAATCATTCAATATATATATCCGTATGAAAAAATAGCTTTAAATATCAAATTAACTAGTGTGAATGTTAATTTTAAAAATAGAATAAAATAAAATAAAATTTTAAAGAAATTAATTAATTTGGCTCCGTCTAGCTAGATCCACCAAAATACATTAGCAGGTAGGGGGTTGGACCAAACAACCATTTTCCTAAACTGACCCGACCCCTAATGGCAGTCCGGATCAGTAATCGAAACTACCCGGACTGGTAATCGGAAGGGTCCAACCTTGGGGGGAGGGCAGATTACACCTTTGATTTTTATATTCCTATACTATACATAAAACTTTATTACCCTCTCTAATCAAGTTTTAATTTAATTACATGGTCTTATACAATTTACCAATTATATACAAATTAGTTTTAAATGAGTATTCCTTTAAATTAGGAATTGAATAAGGAATCAATTATTTCCCATTCATGTTTTCTCTCTCCTGCGTTCTCTCTCTCCGCCTCTCTCTCATGTGCTCTCTCTCTCTCTCTCTCTCCGCCTCTCTCTATCTCTCTATTTCTCAATCATGTTGCACAATTGGTGTTCAAATTGAAATTGTCAATCAATAACTTAGCAATTTTCTCATTCATGTTGCACAATTGGTGTTCAAATTGAACAATCAATAAATTTTGAAGGTGTTTGACTCTCCACCATTGACAACCATTAAAAAGCTTTGAATCTTTGAATTCGAATTTGGATTTCAAAAATCATTATTTATTTGGATTTGGTGTTATTGCAAATAATTGGGAATATTGTTTGGAGTTTATATCTCAATTTTGAGGGTATTTGATAAGATTAGACTTGATTTTGGCTAAATTGCAGATTGAAGAAGAAGAAGAAGAAGAAGAAGAAGAAGAAGAAGAACACATGGCATACAATATA
The DNA here is from genome assembly GCF_000715075.1 of Nicotiana tabacum. Taxonomy (NCBI): domain Eukaryota; kingdom Viridiplantae; phylum Streptophyta; class Magnoliopsida; order Solanales; family Solanaceae; genus Nicotiana; species Nicotiana tabacum. Next base: position 116,967,573 of record NC_134086.1, on the reverse strand, counting down.
CTTACGAAATTGTAGTAAAGTTGTATTATAATTTTATGTAAATTGTATTCTGTTATAGTTATATATATATTTTTATTTGAATATTGTATGAAAGTTAAAAAATAGTTGTATAATGTATGAATCGTTGTATAAAATTTATATTTAAGTTATCAATACTATCTTTTTACATAAAGTTGTTGATATGTATCAAAATTGTATTAAGAGAGTTTTGATTGGAATTTTAGAGAGGAAGACATATTGTATAAAAATTAATAAGAAAATTGTATTTAAGTTGTATAATGTTGTAGATGTATTTTAACTGGTAAAAATAATGTATGAAAGTTGTAGATACGTTGTATATTAGTTGTAAATAAGTGTATATTGTATAATTAGTTGTATGAAATTTATTTTGAGTATATATGAAAGTTGTAAATAGGTTATAAATAAGTTGTATATTATATAATTAGTTGTATAAAATACAGTATAGTTTTTTCTCTACAACATCTGCTCTATAGCCGTACTAACACTTTGAAGAGGTCCTTCTAAAAAAATAAGGTGGGTCGCCATTGACAACCTACATGATGTCATCATGTAAGTAGATACGAAGAGAAAAATTGGGTATATTTCAAGTAAAATTGTTCCTTGGGAAAAATAAAACATACTCCTATTTCAAGCTAGATATGAAATGGGAGCTAATAATTTTGTTGGGAGAGAATATGCTGGTTCCTTGTATTTTCTTTCTTTGTTCGGAACGACGGATAAAAGTTTTAGATGAATATAAGAAAGAGATGAAATTTGGCCATTAAATTATCATAGGGACACGTGGCTTCCGTCTAAATGTGCATTGAGATTTAGATGAGCTCTATTTACTGGAGGTGATCCGGTTATGTCGAGGAAGAGGCAAACCCAAAAATGAAGAAGATAAAGAACACCAAATTTTAACATAGAAAACCTTTCAAATCGAAGGTAAAAACCATGGGATCACAAAGATCCAAAAACTCCACTATAACAATAAGAGGGTTACAAAATTTCTCCAAATTGGCTACACAACAAGTGCTAAACACGGAGCAACAATAGTAACAAGAGCAACAACTAATCAATTGAAGAAAGAGGAGAATCCACAAAAATGATGTTGTTGTTCGAGGCTCGAAATCAGATGCTATGGGCATCCAAATCCGATCTCCATCGTTCAAATCAAAGACCAAGCTGTTACTAACACTCATCAAATATCAGCCCGATCCAACGGTTAACAAATCAAAAGACGTGATTTGAAGTTGGCTGGTCGGAATAAAAATCTGCAACAAAAAAAATACTTTTTTTTATCTTCTCTCTTGGTGAAAGCTCTCTCAAAAACCACTCTTATGTGCTTAAGTCTTTCAAAGACTTGTATCAATGAGCATAGACCAATTCTCCAAGGTTGTCCTATTTATAGATCATTAGTGGTGTTTTCTCTTAAAGCCAAAACCCACTCAAAATAAGAATAAACTCCGAATCTAATTCTGAATAGGAATGGAAATCAAAAGAGAATAAGATTAGATCATTGGGCTTTTGGCTGGACAACATGGGCATGTGCCTAATAAACTCTCCCTCCAGTCAAGGGGCCAAATGTGTCTTCAAGTAGAGGAACTATTGACATGCTTCATGCCTCCAATTTTCTGCAAAATTCATGTTTATCTGCAACCACCACCTTTGTCAGCATATCCGAAGGATTTTTATCAATGTGTATCTTCTTAACCTCAAATAATTTCTCTTCCATGACTATTCTTATCCAATGATACTTTCTATTTATATGTTTGGTCTTAGAATAAAAAGTGGAGTGCTTGGTGAGATAGATAGCACTTTGATTATTACAAAATAAGATGTACCTTGGCTGCTCAAAGCCAAGATCATTATTAAACTCCTTTATCCATAGTAGTTTTTTGGCACCTTCTGTGACAACAATATATTCCGCTTATGATGTGGATAGAGCTATGCACTTCTGTAGTCTAGATTACCAAGAAATAGCCCCCTCCTGCAAAAGTGATCAAATAACCGGAAGTAGATCTTGACTTATCAAGATTGCCTCCTAAATCAGAGTCTGTGTAACAAACAAGTTCAGGCTTGCCATTGCCAAAGCACAACTTCAAATTTGCAGTACCTTTCAAATACCTTAATATCTATTTTATTGCATCCCAATGTTCTTTTCTAGGATTAGAAAGGAATCTACTAACATTACTAATGGCATGTACAATATCTGGTCTAGTGCAAACCATAGCATACATCAAGCTACCAACGGCAAAAGAGTAAGGAATACGAAACATCTCCTTTTTCTCTTCATTAGTAGATGAACTCTGACTAATACTCAATTTGAAGTGTTTAGCAAGAGGAATACTAACCACTTTTGCATCTGTCATATTGAACCTCTTTAGTACCTTCTCAATGTATTGCTTTTGGGACAGAAAAACTCCTTTCTATCTCTGTGTCGGTGGATTTGAATGCCCAAGATTTTCTTTGTTGGCCCCAAGTCCTTCAACGCAAACGATTTGCTCAACTGTTTCCTAAGGACTGCAATTCTGGATTCATTCCTGCCAACAATAATCATGTCATCCACATAAAGCAATAAAATAATAAAATCATCATCAGAGAACTTCCGAAAGAATACACAGTGGTTTGAAGAAGTTTTCTTGTACCCTTGTTCTTCTATGACATATTCAAACTTCAAATACCATTACCTTGGAGCTTGTTTCAATCCATACAGGCTCTTTTTCAATTTGCAGACATAGTTTTCTTTTTCCTTAGTTACAAAACCCTCAGGTTGCTCCATATAAATCTCCTCATCTAAATCACCATAAAGAAAAGCAGTATTGACATCCATCTGCTCTACCTCTAAATCTAGACTTGCGGTTAAGCCTAGAACCATACGAATAGAAGACATCTTCACAGCATGGGAGAAAATTTCATTAAAGTCAACTCCCTTCTTCTGGCAAACCTTTAACAACTAACCTCGCCTTGTATCTAGGCCCAGAGGTATGGTTATCTTTCTTTACTATGAATATCTATTTGTTAGATAAAACTCTCTTACCTTTCAGCAATTTCACTAACTCATATGTGTCATTCTCATGGAGTAACTTCATCTCATCTTCCATGACTTCTATCCACTGATCTTTATGAGTATCTTGCATGGCTTCAGCATAGCTCTCAGGTTCTCCCATGTCAGTCAAAAGTACAAACTCACTAGGAGGATAGCGCATGAATTTTCTTCTCCCGTGTAGATTTTCTAAGAGATGTTTCAGGAGCATTCGAAGTAGTTACCTGAGCAGGAATTGGTTGTTGATCAACCACAACTTCATCAACTGGAGCATCCATAACATCTACACCATGATGATCATTTTGATCTTGGTCACTATCTTCATTATTGTCTTGGGTTCCTTCATGTGCAATAAGGTGCCTTAGCAATAGAAGCTGGATCAATATCAACTAAGCTCTCATTTCTTTGAGAATCTGTCTTCTCAGCTTTGTCAATATCTTCAATAGTCTGGTCTTCAAAGAATATTGCATAACAAATTCTAATAAGTTTATTGTCAACTGGATCGTAAAAACGATACCCAAACTCATTTTGACCATAACCTATAAAGATGCATTGCTTAGTTTTGACATCCAGTTTCGATCTTTCATTTTTAGAAACATGCACACAAGCTTTACACCCAAAAACTCTCAGGTAATCATAAGAAACATCTTTGAAAAACCAAACTCTGTCTGGGACATCACCATCCAAAGCAACAACAAGAGACAAATTGATAACTTAGGCAACAGTGTTAAGTGCTTCCGCCCAAAAATATATTTGGAAGTTTAGCCTCTAAAAGCAGGCATCTAACTCTTTCAACTAGAGTTTTATTCATCATCTCTGCCAAACCATTCAATTGAGGCGTCTTGGGCGAAGTTTTCTGATGACGAATTCCTTGTTCCTTGCAATAGTTATCAAAGGGACCACAATATTCACTACCATTGTCAATGCGAATACATTTTAATTTCTTCTCCGTCTGTCTCACAGCTAAGGCATGGAATTCCCTAAACACGCCAAGTGCTTGATCTTTAAATTTCAAAGGATACACTCAGAGCTTACGAGAATGATCATAAATGAAGGTCACAAAGTAAAGTGCACCACCTTTTGACTTTACTTTAAAAGGACCACACAAATTAGAGTGTACTAGCTCCAATAAATTGGGCTTTCTTAAGGGAGTATGGCTATGAAAGGAAACCCTTTTTTATTTGCCAGCTAAACAATTGATACACCTTTTCAGCTTTGCTTATTTCACTCCAGAAAACAAACTTTTCTTAGCCAAACACGTAATCCCCCTCTCGCTCATATGACTCAATCTTCTGTGCCATAATTCTGATAAAGTATCACTTTCCACCAGATTTATTGAGTCATTAAGAATAGATCCATATGTCGCATATGAATGACTAGACTTGACTCCTCGAGCCACTACTAACGAGCCCTTAGTGAGCTTCCATTGGCCATTAAAGAGGGCATTATGGTAACCTTCATCATCTAATCTTACTGCGGAGATCAAATTGAAAGGAAAGTCTGGAGCATGCTTGACATCTTGAAGAACTAACGTTGAACCATTATTAATTTTCAAACAAACTGTACCAATACCAAACACCTTAACTTCACTAGCATTGCCCATCTTTAATACTCCAGAATCAACAGGAGTATAAGATGAGAAAAAGTCTTTTGTTGGTGTAAAATGTGAGGTAGCTCCAGAATCTACTATCCACTTGTCTTATGGGATACCAAATTGATGACATTTTCATCATAAGCAAAAAGAAGGTCATTTCGAACAATAGTAGCAACATTGTCTCGTTATTTTTAACTTTCTTTCCTTCTCTAATGTCTTGCAACAACTTGTGGCAAAACTTTTTGATATGTCCTTTCTTGCCACAATGGTTGCATGTAATATTATGGTATTTGGACCTTGACTTACCTCTACTTTTACCTCTATTCCTCGAGCCTCTTGTTCTATCTCTCCCCCGGTCTTCTGTAACCAATATATCTGCTTGCGAGGACGAACCCTGAGATTTTCTCCTTACTTCCTCGTTCAACACACCACTCTTGGCATATTCCATGGTCACCTTACCTCTAGGAGCTGAATTTGTCAAAGAATCACGAAGAGTTTCCCAAGAGTCAGGGAGTATTAAGAAGCCAAAGTCCTTGCATCTCATCATCAAAATTAACTCCCATTCTAGACAACTAGTCGAGGATGCCCTGAAAATTATTTATGTGATCAAGGATAGGGATGCCTTCCTTGTATTTAAAGGTCATCAATTGCTTTAGCGGGAACAACAAGCATAAAGAGTCTCTAGCTTTTCCCACAATGATCTTACATGTGTCTCGTTCACAATATGGTTGCGATCATTATCTTCAACCTGTTGTTGTATATATCCACATACTTGATGGTGCTCAAAATCTCAATCTTCATCAGATATACTCTCGGGTTTATGCTGCAAAAACAGGGAGATGCATCTTCTTCACGAGCAATAAATCTTTCATTTTGCTTCTCCAAACATTATAATTTCTCCCATTTAAACATACAATCTTGCTTATATTCGCCTTCATTCCGTAACAACCCGGATAAATAACGAAGGCTCTGATACCGCTGTTATGTCGAGGAAGAGGCAAACCCGAAAGTAAAGAAGATAAATAACACCAAATTTTAACGTGAAAAACCTTTCAAATCGAAGGTAAAAACCATGGGATCACAAAGATCCAAAAACTCCATTATAACAATAAGAGGATTACAAAAGTTCTCCAAATTGGCTACACAACAAGTGCCAAACACGGAGCAACAACTAATCAATTGAAGAAAGAGGAGAATCCACAAAAATGAAGTTGTTGTTTGAGGCTCGAATCAGATGCTATGGGGCCCAAATCCGATCTTCACCATTAAAATTAAAGGTCAAAATATTACAAACACTCAGTCAAAATATTAGCCCGATCCAACGGTTAACGAATCAAAAAACGTGATTTGAAATTGGATGGTCGAAATAAAAATCTGCACCAAAACAAATACTTTTCTTCTCTTTTCTCTCTTGATGAAAGCTCTCTCAAAAATCACTCTTATGTGCTTAAGTCTTTCAAAGACTTGTATCAATGAGCCTAGAACAATTCTCCAAGGATGTCCTATTTATAGATTATGAGTGATGTTTTCTCTTAAAGCCAAAGCTCACTCAAAATAGGAATAAACGCCGAATCCAATTCCGAATAGGAATGGAAACCAAAAGAGAATAGGATTAGGCCATTGGGCCTTTGGCTGGACAACATGGGCATGTCCCAACAATCCGGACCTATAGGGAAATTGAGGGGATGCGAGAAAAAAAAGGATGGTGTAACTAAATCCCCTAATTTGAGGCACTAATAATAGATTGTATATAAATGGTAAGAAAAATTTGTTTACGACGGGTAATATACAAAATATAGATAATTTTAGTAAATAAGTTTCAAATATTGTATAGGAAGAAAAAATCCCTTGTTTGAAACTATATAAGAGGTTAACAATTGTCACGATCCCAAATACCTTGGTCGTGATGACGCCTATCACAGTACTAGGCAAGCAAATCCAATATTTACCATATCGAGTTCTTTTTATAAAAATCATTTTCTAAAACCGATTAAGTCTCAGTTCTTCATATGCCACAAATAAATCAATAGAAATATGCGGAAACTAGTACAAAATGATACTAACACAGCCTGAATCCGATGTCACTAGTCATGAGCCTCTAAATACAACCCAAAGAACTGTCTGAATAATACAAAATAGTCTGAAATAACAAAACGCTAAGATAGGAAGGAGGAAGACAGGGCTGCGAACGCCGTGCAACTACCTTGCGATCTCAGGATAAACTCTGATAGTGCTGGAAGCTCTCACTCTAATGCTCGGGCACCTGGATCGGCACACAAGGTGAAGGAAGTAACGTGAGTACGCCAACTCAGTAAGTAACTAAAGTAAATAAGGTGAGTGCAGTGACGAGCAATTAAAATCATACAAGAAATCTCAATAGAAATATCAAGTCAAAATCCGCAACTCAATAGCCAGTTATCTCGTAAAACTTTAGTTTCGATTAAAGATCCTTTGAAAACCTTTTTCAACGGAGGCTCAGTATAAAAGAAGAGTGAAAGCAACAAAAAGTCATAAACAAGCCTCTCGTGCAAGGTATCACTCATAAGTATAGCCTCTCGGGTAAGCCTTTCAGTCACTCATGACTCAGCTCTCATCAAACAATACTCACTCTCAGCACTCAGGCTCATTAATATCTCATAATAATAATAATAATAATAATAATAATAATAATAATAATAATAATAATAATAATAATAATAATAATGACAACTCGTTTACAGCCCGATCCATAGTTTATAGTCGACTACGCTCACTGGGGGTGTGCAGACTCCGGAGGGGCTCCTACATCCCAAGCGTCATATTGCTACGACGCGCAACCCGATCTAATATATATTGCTACGGCATGCAGCCCGATCCATATGTATATCGCTGCGGCGTGCAGCCTGATCCATATATATAATATCGCTGTGGCGTGCAGCCCGATCCATAATATATATATAATCCTCACCATTAGGTCCTCAACCTCTCTCAGTCAATAACCTCACGACCACTCGGGCATATCAGTGAAAATCAGGGAAACTCAGCCCAAACAGTTTTTATGTATTAAGAAATAGAGTGATGGAACCAGATTTAAACAATTAAACAGGTAAAACATGACTGAGGATATGTTTTCAAATCAAATAGAGTGAGGAAAGTAGTAAAAATACCCCTAAGGGTCTAAACAGGTCGACACAAGGTCCCAAACACGGCGTACAACCCAAAATATAGTACCAATCACTAAAAATATGGGATATCATAAGATTTCAAATCAAATACGCAGCTTAATAGCCGCTGCAGGACGGATCAAGTCACAATCCCTACCGGTGCACGCCCGCACGCTCATCACCTAGCATGTGCGTCACCTCATTTATCAAAATAATACGATATACCGGGGTTTCATACCCTTCAGATTTACAATAATTACTTACCTCAAACCGGATGAAATACTACTCTGCGACGCCCTTGCCTCTCGACTCAGCCTCAACTCGCGTCGAATCTATCCAAAATCAGAACCATAACGTCAATATATGCCAAGGGAACGAAGCCTATGCAAAAATAATCAAATATATTAAAAAACCCGAAATTGGTCCCACCCGACCCCCGGGCCCACGTCTCGGAACCCGATAAAAATTATATCAATAGAATCTTTATCCTCCCACGAGTCTATTCATACCAAAAGCATCAAAATCGAATCTCAAATGGCCCCTCAAATCCCCACTCAAAGCTCTCCAATATCAAGCTTTAATCCCTCAATTTTCTTCCTTAATTTCCACTAATACCATGATTAAACAAAGGAAAAATGGTCATAAACATAAGTAATGAAGCTTAGGTAGCTTACCCAACTGATAATCTTCGATTTCCCCTTGAAAATCACTGCCCTAGCTTACTTCCCATCTTAAAAAATGGAGAACTTAGCAAAAATTCGCGAAGGAAACCTTATATACTTTCTGACCCAGGGATTTCGCACCAGCGGTCCTCTTTCCGCTCCTACAGTATCGCTTCTGCGGTCAAACCAACCACTTATGCGGTTTTCACTTAAGTTCTCGGGACCGCACCTGCGCCTCACCTTCCGCTTTTGCGGTCTTGCAGGTGCGCTCAAGCTTTCACATCTGCGACTTCTGATCCTTTAGCTCCTGGCCGCATCTGCGGCTGCCCTTCCGCTTATGCGATCTCGCACTTGCGGTCTCCAATCCGCAGGTGCGGTTATGACAGGGGCAGCAACTTTAGCTGCTCATTTCCAAAGCCAAACTTTCCGAACAACCTTCCGAATCCATCCCGAGGCCCTCGTGACCTCAAACAACAATACGAACAAGTCACATAATACTATTCAAACTTATACCAACCTTCGGAACACTCAAAACAACATCGAATCACCAAAACACCCTTGGATTCAAGCCTAAGGGTTCCAAAACTCCCAAATTCTGCTTTCGATCAAAAAGTCTATCAAACCTTGTCCGAATGACCTGAAAATTTGCACACACGTCCCAAATGACACAACGAACCTACTCCAACTTCCGGAATTCCGTTCCGACCATTATATCAAAATCTCCACTACCAACCGGAAATGCCAAAATTCCAATTTCGCCAATTCAAGCCTAAATCTACCACGGACTTCCAAATTACATTCCGATCACTCTTCTAAGTCCGAAATCACCTCACGAAGCTATCCGAATCATAAAAAACAAATTCTGAGATCGATTACTCACAAGTCAAATTCCGGTTGACTTTTCCAACTAAATGGCCAACTTAAGAGACTAAGTGTCTCATTTCTTTACAAAACCACTCCGAACCCGAACTAACCAACCCGATACCATATAATACAACTGAACAAGACATAAAGAAGCAGAAATAGGAAAAATGGAGCGGTAATTCATGAAACGACCGGCCGGGTCGTTACATCAATATTCATATATGCACATATGCATTTTAGTGAGAACTTTCTTTTTCGCCTAGGAGTAAATGGACATTTCCATTATGCATTTTCCCCTAAACATTATTTTACTTACAAATAAAAGAAATCTATCATAAATTTGTTAGCTATACACACTGTATTTTGAGAGAACTAACACGAGTTAATGTGATGTTGGGTATCAATTATTATTAAACGAAAAGTGCATTCTATTGATCTGTGGATCATTAATGCAATACGTGGTATTGTGAATGTCTATTAATACTATAAGATATGGATAGATGCATTCCCCATGCTTTATCATAGTTGTTCAAAGTCTCTTTCTTACAAGAGACCACGTTTCAACTAAACGAAATACTTCACTTCATAATAATATTAAATAGATTCGTCATAAAAAAGAAAATCTAAATAGACCAGTCACTCTTATTAAATATTCGTATAAATTTTACGTTAAATTCTATAACACGTTTAATTAGATCACACCGATATAACTAAAACTTTTAGATATGCAATCAATTTTTATTTTTTATTTTTACAAAAAGAGGGAAATGATTATATAGTTTATGAATATGAAACACAAAAATGTCGATTTGTCCATATAGAGCACGCATGCAAGCTCAAGCAAATCAAAACCAAATTGAAACAACTGGAAAAGATATTTAGCATTTATTCCAAATGCAAAGGAATATTATTGTAAGTGATACTTGACAAAAAAGAAGAAAATGACATAAAAGAACAACAAGAAAAAGAAAAGAAAAATGAATGCTAAAATAGGAAAGGGGCCAAAAAGACAGTATACTCCTAGATATTATTATCATTTACATGTCAGTATTATTATTATTATTATTATTATTATTATTATTATTATTATTATTATTATTATTATTATTATTATTTTGGTGGTGTTGTTGCTGGAATAGAATCTTAGGCATTCTATATAATGTGGATACATAAATTAGTAATATGATAGTGGCAAAATTAAGTTAAAAAAAGGACATAATACCAAACTTGTACATCAAGAGGTTGTATTATTTCCATATTCATATACAAAGTTGTCATTAGAAGTAAGAAAAATTTACCATTACATGCCGATCCATTAATTTTAATCTATTTTTATTTTGATGTCAATACTAAATAATAAAAAAATTATTTTTAGTTTTACATGTTATAGTTTAAAATTCACTACTATGGTTATAATTCAAGTCTCTTTTCGTCTTCTTGATAGAGGGTTTATCGGAAACAACTTCTCTGTCCCGGGTAGAGGTAAGGTCTGCGTACACACCATATTACTCCGACCCCACTTGTGAGATTTTATTGGGTCGTTGTGGTTGTTGTTGGTGGTTATAATTCAACATTCATTTTTTCTATACAATTTGTATTATTAGCAATAAACATTTAGTATGAATTTAAAATTTCTATATTAAATTTTTTTGCAATTTTTAATTTTTTTAACAACTTGTTTGGATGGTTGTTACCTATTGTATCGTATCGTATTGTTACTTTAAATACAATGTTTGTTTTGATTGTTACTTAAATTTTATTGTATCGTATCATTAAAACCATCGTTACGTAACAATGAAATGTGTCACTTTATGTAACGACCGATTTGGTGTGGCCGCGTCGTTTTCTTGTGTTTTTCTCTCAATCTCACCCTTCATTATTATTAAATAATTTTATTTTATCATTTACCCTACCTTTTTATGTACCATCTCATTTTTCTTTATAATATGCAAGTTTATTCATCATATTATTGGTGTGTGACACCATGAAACGATGCCAAAATAACACAATCTATCCAAAAATTGTATTCGTCAAACGATACAATACAATACAATACAGTACAATACGATACATTATGAAACGATACGTAACAATCATCCACCCTGTAAAAGTGTTTGTAAAAAGAAAATATATGTGATGGTGCTAAAAAAGGTTGCTACTACATTTGCACACACCCTTTTTCTAATGGTAGTGTAGCCAGCCATTAGTATTTATAGGAGTTTTTCTCACTAAGCAGTCTCTTTCTTCCCCCCTCCCCCACACCAACAACTCAAGGGTCCAATAAAGGGGGGAAGCAGACTTCAGCTTCTCTTCCCCCACCTTCATCTTTTGCCTTAACCATCAACACAGCTGTTCCCAGTAAGAACATTATTTTTTGTTATATGTTTGTATTGAAAAGTTTGTTGACTAAAAGAGATTGTTTCTTTATTATTGTATATATGTAGGGGAAAAGTTGGGTTTTTATCAGATGATGAATATGGAGAATAGAATACCCCCTGGGAGTTATTTCCAGTACTCTCCTACTGGAATCCATGCTCCACTTCAGAGGTCTTCTTCTCTTACAGATCGTGAAAGGTCAAATCTTGATTCTCTTTCAGTTACTATTTTCTTGTTTCGATTCACTTTTCATCTTTTGCTGCTTGTTTTGTATGTTGGGTCTGGATCTGTTTTTGTGTGCATTATATAATCTTTATGATCGTAGAATATTAGCTTCTTGTTGTTCTTATATGTGGTGACACTTTAGGATCCCTTTTCTGTTGTACAAAGTCTCTCCAAGATACATAGGCAGATCCAAGATTTTAAGCAAATAGGTGCAAAATGCCACTGAACCTACAACTATTTGTGATAATTGGTTCAAACTTCTGTAATATAAATATATGACTGTAATAACTTTTCAACTACATGTATTTACTTCGAGATAGTTGTATGTTTAACCTACATGGTGAATTAGTGTTTTTTAATAAGATAGTTGTATGTTTAACCTCTTGTCAAGTCCACCTCTGCAGCCCGATTAGTATTTACGTCCGAATCTCTATTTCAATTGGCCAATTATTTATAAATAGAGCTCTAGATGCATCTTTCGCTACTAACCTCTGATTTGGCTGCTTCGAAATGGCAGATATTTGGCCGATTTATTGGGAGAGAGGCAAAAATTGGGGCCATTCATGCAGATACTGCCTATATGCAGTAGGCTTCTAAACCAAGGTAGCAAAATGTGACCACAGGAACTTTTTATGATAGTCTGGGTGTCTTTGTGTTGGAGTGGAAGTATCTTTCTTCTGATGAAAGTATTATTAACTGTTTGATCCGAACAAAGTGTTGAATTGTTTATTGATGGTATCCTGAATTGTTCATGTATAACTTAGTCCTGGTAAGTAAAAGGCCACATAGTTTGAACACCACTAAGTGCGGGCTTAACCTGTGTACAAAGTGCTTCGGCCTAGTGCGAGGTTACGGGCGATTGGGCGCATACTGTATGCAAAATTCCCTTAGCATTTCTCCAAAGAGGCAGTTTCCACATTTTAACCTGTGCCTACAAGTTACCAAAGGAGCAACTCCTGTTGCGCCAAGGCTTGCTCTCATAGGTCAGAACACCCTTGAGAAAATTGATGTCTTGTGATACAAGATCGCGAGTTACTACAGAGTCTTAAGTGTTAATAGTTTTTTTCTTCCCCACCTTCAGAACACCCTTGAAAAAATTGATGTGCTGTGATACTAGATCCCGAGTCTACAGGGTCTTAAGTGTTAATAGTTTTTTTCTCCCCCACCTTCATGCCAACCCAGCATGTAGAAGAAATGTATATAACCCAAAAAGAGTAAAAGTAAAGGTCTTCTTTACATTTCTTCGGCGTCACTGAGATATAAGTTTAACGTCCCGTAAGTGTTGGACTCCTACACATCATATTTGATGACCCTTGTCAACGCATGCTTAAGACTCCCACGTGTTGCAAGTGAAGTATGCTAAGATTTTATAATTTATGGCATAGATTATGCTCTCTGTGCTTTTTGACCTCCCAAATATAAAAAAAAAGGTGAAAAATGAAGTATTTGGAGTCTGATAATTTGATGACGAAGAGGGCAACTTTGGGTGTTTCTGGAACGGGGTATTTGTCAATGACCAATAATTATACAACAATATTTGGTGAAGAAAGTTTCGGTAATACGCCAAAATAGCTGGATTTGATGGTAATATAATTAATAGTGAAGATACGATGCAACTAATTCCAGCACCTAAACTTTCTTTGTTGATTTGTTTCCTCTAAAAGGACATCCCATAAATCAGTGAATGTTATTTTATTAGGAAATTTTACTGTTTGGGTCGGACTTTCTAATTCAACCGCTCTGATGAATTGAATTTTCTCTTGACTTTTTAAAATATCACCAAAGATAAGATTGTTGACCCGTGTATTTGTTCGGTGGTGCCTCTACATGAGTTTTCACTTTGGCTTAAGGTCAAATCATGCGAGCTTTTCTTTTTCTGTATGTCTGTAATCTGATCTCGTTGCACATGATGCCTTATTGGATATCCAATTATTCTGACTCTACCATAGTTAGTAATCAGTCAGCTAAAGGCAATTTCAGTATCATATGCATTTTATAACTGAATAAGGTGATGAAGCGGTAGTTTGAGGTTTGCAAGCCTATGATTGGACTGTGGAGTCGTAATATGTTAGGGCTGATTTATTTATCCATAAAAGAAAAAGAGTTAAGGACTGATTTGTATTAATTGTTGGTTAAAAAAATGCAGAAAACTTGGGGGACTTTGATTAGTAACCAAATATGACAGAATAAAAACTCATGATTTGTTGGTGCTACAAGTAATGCTCTACAAAGAGAAATGAAGATTGAGTAGGAATACTCCTCAAAGTTAAAGCTTTATTAACCACCATGCATCAAATTAGCTAGAAAAGCTTCACAAGAAAAGTTAATAAATTCAGATTTACCAACTTTATTGAGTTCAAAGAATTCATCAAGTTTTTGTCACTTTTCTTATTTCCTATTTTATACAAGTTTTTAATACAGGAAAATAGAGCAACTTCTATTGTTTGACTTTTGAGATCAGGAGTATTCTAAAGTAAGATGCAAACACTTTTAAGTAACTAACTGAAAAATCATTAAGTGGAATAGGAAAAGATTTATTTACCTAATGCTAAGTTACCAAACAGAAGTCTCTAAGTAGCTGTTCCGGATACAAATCTACAAATCAGAATTTGGTTGAAAGCATGACCGAGAAAAATGTCTGGTTTCCACTTTCTTTCGCTCGTCTTCTTTATCATTCTAGTCCTGGAATGATGAACTTTTTGTATCAATGCGAAATTTGATGTCGAGTTTGACCCTGTAGCTTAATATTGTGCTCTCTAGCTCGTGCATTTAACAGCGGATGTGGCAAGGGCTTGTGAAGTAGTTCTAGGAAAAATTATTCATTTGGGTCATCTTATTGGCATGCTTATTTTACAAACTTCAAATGTGGGTAACATTACTATTTGTTTAAAACGGATGAAATTGAATATGGTTAACATGAAGCCAAAAATGGTGTCTTATGGATGGCTTTGGTGAATCCACCACTGACAGCCTTAGCTGAAATCTTGTGGAAGGTAAATTGACGGAAGCATCCTATTTAGTGACTGAATAAGGTCTTGGATTTCTTACTTCTGCAGAAATCATGCGAGCATCGGCATTGTTGTCAAATCAGTTTGTAGATCAGGAAAGGATGGGACAAGAGAGTCCACATAGATCGATCAGTCAACAGATGAATGGAGGTCAGATAAATGTAGGGGCATGGAGTGCAATGCAAACTGAGGTATGATAAGTTTCTTTCTTCATGGAAATTAGCTTAGGTATGTATGGCTTTAATGGGTCATACTTCGGTATGTAATCATGTCATGACTATTGTTCTTAATGTGGTCATACACTTCCATACTGGTTCCCTTCAATTAAAGAGTGTGAGCAAGAGTTGTTTGTATAACATTGTTGATTTCAGTAATATGATTTTTCTTGATTCTCAAAATATGAATAACTATTAGGCACAACATTATTAGCATTTCTCTATTTTTAGCATACCTTTAATTTTATAAACCAATTGGAAGTGAGTTAGTTATGTGTTCCCTTGGACACCAGAGGCTTATAGCACACCATTCAAGCATTATGGAGTTGTTGTTGTTCATAGAGATGTAATCTATTAATTGTTGAATTGCTCATATTACTGAAATCATATTATTGAAATCAGGAAATACTGAGCTCAATTGGTAGTTTCAACATCTGTTTAGTTTGAGCCTCAGGACACTATGCCTATCCGCAAATGTTAGAAAGAAATGGCACGTGCAGTAGGTGGGAATGCCTATCTGCAAATGTTAGAAAGAACTGGCACGTGCAGTAGGTGGGATTCTCATACATCGTTATCAATAATAGTGCCTTTGTTGATGATGGTATTGCCAACTCAGATGTTATTACGGACTTGTTGCTGTTCACAGAAAATGTTATCTATTAATTGTTTTGTCGTCCTTGCATGTGGATAACTTTCATGAAAATATAACCTCCATTTCTCTTCCCACTTGTTGCTTCCTTGTCAAGCAAAAAACAGAACCTAGTTAGCCATAATTAGAATCGAAGAAAAGCACTTCTTGTTTGGTGTTAGTCAGAAATTGTAGGAGTTGTTAGTCCTAGTCCCCAGTATAGATACTGTAAGTAGTTGACACCTCTTTGCTTGTGTAATATATTTGTTAATTCTATTTTCATAACTTAAAGGAGTTTGAATAACTGCTTGAGGACATTGTTGGAGGATTTACCACTTGATATTATGTAATTACTACAGGAAAACAGACTCCTCCAGAAAATGGCTCCATTTCAACCTTCCCCCCTGGATTGGCATGTTGTGCCGGGAACTGCAACCACTCCTGTTGTGAAGAAAGTCATAAGACTGGATGTTCCAGTGGAGAAGTTCCCAAATGTATGTGAAACCTTATTAAAGTGGTGTTTAATGTTTCTCATTGTCTTCCTAAATTTTGAAATAGATCTTAACCAAGTTAAAATCATGCAGTTTAATTTTGTCGGTCGAATTCTGGGACCACGTGGGAATTCCCTAAAGAGGGTTGAAGCCATTACAGAATGTAGAGTCTACATCAGAGGTCAAGGCTCAGTGAAGGACTCTATCAAGGTATTGGGCCCTCTTACTATTCTTGCTCAATAATTGTTAAAAGAGCAAGCTTGAATAACTTAACATTTACTATGCCTTGGTTCGTGAATGCGTAGTATGCATCTCTAAGAGAAGTCTCTCTCTCTCTCACACACACACACACACATCCTTTGTCTTTGTCAGAGTAGTTGTAATGTCCTGAATCTTTTTGTTGTCTAAATTACAAGTAGTTTTAAATTGCTCAAGGTTTATTGTTTTTCTCTTTTGCAATTTCACATTGTTCTCTCCCACCTTGTGTAGGAAGAGAAATTGAAAGATAAACCTGGGTACGAGCACCTCAAAGAGCCACTACATCTCCTGGTGGAGGCTGAATTTCCGGAAGACATCATTGACGCCCGTATTGATCATGCAGTTTCAATCCTAGAGAACCTCTTAAAGCCCGTGGTACGAGTTAAAACGATATAGCTGCTGCCATTTGCCATCATTTGCTTTCAACTTTTATCTAGCCCTTTTGACTTTTTTTCTCCCTCACTTTGCCTGTATCAGGATGAATCTATGGATGTTTATAAGAAACAACAACTAAGGGAATTGGCCATGCTAAATGGTACATTAAGGGAAGAAAGCCCGAGCATGAGTCCTCGAATGAGCCCTAGCATGTCTCCATTTAGTAATACAGGAATGAAACGAGCAAAGACGGGAAGATAACACCTATTCTTGGTCATCAGGGGACCCCTAATTGCTGGAATGTTGATTGCCTGTCTAGTGATAGGCCCAAAATATAGCTTATCCACCTGAGTAGTACGACTTCTGAGTCTGCTTCTGGTACGGAATGCAGGCATCCCGCAGGCAGCTTCTTTAGATAGGTCTAATGGCTTTTTTCTGTAACCATCTTTCCTAGAGGTTTTGACCTTTAGTCTTAATCTAGGTTTAGTGGTCAATGTGTTAAAGCAATTACAATAATTTCATTCTTATTGAATACTCACGATGTTTCATGTATTATTTGAATGCAGACTAACTGCTTTAACTTCTGAATAAATATATTGAGAACATAAGCTTGATATATGAGTATGCTGAATATCTCACTTCAAGTTGTACCTATGCTTCAGTTCCTTGCTGTTAAACTGTAACTTCACGCTGAAGTTAGTTCTAACTCTAACATGAAGCCTAAGAACTTTGATGGTTAAGGATGCACCATGTGAGTAAAAGTCCAATATTCCCACCAGCCTTGTTATCGCAAAATAAAAGAGAGGAAAAAAAAAAGGCACTGTAACACTATCCATTAAACTGCTTCCTTAATCTATAAGTTCAAATTTTTTAGACAATTATCAAGTTTCTTTTTCATCTCCATTCTTTTGAGAATGATGAATTGTAGTCTTGGACAAATGGAGGTTGAAGATTTGGCACAGGTTGAGTGGCAAGGAAGAAGGGAAAGCAGTGCCACCATTAAAAAAGGAGAAGAGAGCAAAACAATAACCACCCAGTTTAATCCCACAAGTGAAGTCGGGGAGGGTAGCGTGTACGCGGACCTTACTCTTACCTTGGTGGGGTAGAGAGACGGCTTCGGATAGACCCTCGGCTCAAGAAAACGAAAAGAAACAAGGCCAGAAAGATAATACCAGCAACCTAAGAACCAGAAAATCGAAGGAAGGGAGGAGGACAACAACAATCCCTAAATAGATATGAAGAAAGTTCTGTCCAGAACCAAGGGAAACTATGTTTCGGACCAAACATTAAGAAACTTCATGGGTGTTTAATGCTTAACTAGTACTCCACAAGGATGGACTTCTTATTAAGGGAAGAGAGATCATCTTCCACTCACACAAAAAGAGTAGGCCGAACATTACATCGGAGGGTACAAAAGTAAATGTGTACACTTAGATACAGTTTAGCTCATTTGAGCTTTTGTGAAAAAATATACCTCATGTTTCAAAGCCATCTAACAATCTGCAAATACCTACTACACAACTATTACAGAGTGAATATGTGAATTGTGAAGGATGAATTACATTGCTGAGTTGGAAGGGCGACCTTTGGCAATATTTGTCATCCATCAATCTGTCTCCAAAAAAAAGAATGCATGATAATTTTGGTTCTGCTAATACTGGTACATATTTCTACAACTGTGAAATAAAGATTCTCTTGATTATGCCAAGATTCTGGAATCATCCAACCCATTGTGATCTCTGAATCAAGAATCTGAATTTAGGATATTACTTGCATCTGCCCCTGCGTTAAATAGTAATTCAAAGCAAAAGTCAGATGCAAAAAAAAAAACTAGACTACTCAATATAGATAGTTGACAGCATCACATAGTATTACAGTTTCAGCAGATATCGGATAAAAAAAATTATAACATATCAGCATTTGGAAAGGAAAAAAATGACACTTCCTCATCAGCATGACCAGTTCATGCACCAAGCAATGACACTCCTCAAAGCCTAAACAAAGGATAACATACCTGCCAAGTTATAAACGATCAAAAGAAACTATGTAGAACATACCACATGCACATCCAACAATAGTGCTGGCCCTCCCGGAGAACCCCTAGGTGTCAAGGCCGAATCAGAGAATTCTAAGAAATGGGTTACAACCATCACATTCACCATAGAAAAGTATGTATTTCACAGAATTGAATCTTGACCTCCATAGAGCATATGTATTTCACAGAATTGAATCTTGACCTCCATAGAGCATACAAGCACTGACCTTAAATTTTTTAAGAAAAACTATTACGGCATTTATGTAAGCCATTAAATTTAAAAGCTCATGCTTATAAAATATGATAAGTTCCACATCCCAATATTGTTTGCCAAAATAGACAGCCACAACACAGAATTTCAGAATATCGGATTAAAATATTCAGCAAAGGAGAAAAGTAAAATTGTGTAGCGGCTTCATATTTGACAAAAGAAGGGGTACAAACCATATTAGCTTGATACAATTTTGAAATAGCTAAGGGGAACCATATTTTTTTTAAGCACAATAACAAAGAGTAGACATGCCAACTTACTAACAAAGGAAATAGAAGAAGACTGTACGAAATATAAAAGCATACTACAGAAAATGTCAATAGGTAATTGACATTTTCTTTGGAAAATACTAAAGCAAATAAACAATCTTTATCAAAAGATGACTCTAAGACTACCCACACAAATATATAAGGTGATAAACATAGCAAGGTGCACATTGAGTAATATTTGCTCCTTCCTTCCCATTTTTATACGACAAAGTCTGGCAGAAACCTATTGGCTGAAAGAGTTACTTTGCTCAGGTATGACACTGATAGTGGTAAAAGCATTTTTCATATCATGCTGAAGTTTCTGCATATGTTTACTATTAAGACACCAGAACTACATAGCTTAAAGTTTAAACTATGATTGTTCCATGCAGTTGATCAGTGTTAGTGTGCTGAACATTGAAACACCCAAAAAAGCGAATGTCTTCTTAAAACAGTTGTGCTAACAGCATTATGCTCACCACCAATCAATAATTCTATGATTCCACTAAGCGCTAGGAGTAGAAAGCAGAGCAACATTGCTTTTTTCCTTTTAGATTTCCAAGGAAAAGAGCAAGCACAATAAGGAGCCTCACCTCAATAGATTGATTGTCAACATCTGGTACAAATTTAATCCCGAAGACCGAGCTCAAGCTCTAGCTCATCATCTTCTTCAAACAACTTTAGCAGACGAGCATACTGCTCTTCGCGCTTCTTCTTTTGCCAAAACTTGAAAAGGAAAAATGCTAGAAGCACTATCGCCACAAGGGCAAGGCATACAACGAGTATCGTTGACCCAGTGTGACTGCTGGTTGCAGCATGACTATCAGTTTTTGTTCCATTTTTGGGATTTGAAGAATCATCTGAAAAGCCTGAAAGTGAAAACATACGTATAACGCAATCAAACTGACAAAATGAAACCAAACTCAAATATACAAAAGCTAGTTCATGAAAATGTAACCATAAACAGTTTTGATGGGGTCTGTTCCTGGTATCTTCGAACAAGGACAGAAAAACATCAAATGATAGAAATGCTTATGGGAAGCGAGCTTTTTGAAGCACATTGACTCCATGTCAAGGTTTATTCGGCCATGCAAAACCAGATAGCTGGAAATAAACCCAAAACCAATCTTATTCACAGATATTTGGCTAACTTAAAGGTTAAGGGCTCGTTTGGTCGAGGGATAAGGGATAATTAATCCCGGGATTAAATTTGTGCTGAGTTTATCTGGTTGGGACAAAATCATGGTATAATTAATCCCGAGATTAATTTTTCTGGGATTGTAGTATTTTTTTTTATCCCTACGAGAGGGTGGAATAACTCATCCCGGGAAAATTAATCATGAACTAACTGGTTTCCCAACCAAACGACCCCTAAGAGTACTTGTTGTGTACCTAAAATAGATAGATAAGCATATCTCCTCTCCAACAGCTTAAAAGTTAAGATAAGATGGTCATACAGTTCTACATAGTATCAGAACAGACATCACGAGTTCAAGTCTATTATCAGAAAGAATTTTCGTGTGCTTGGTTCGACTTAAAAAACGAGTCTGGTCTGATAATTGCATGTAGTAAACTGCATCGAATTGGTGTTAGAATATCTCTTGTAACAAACCATAGTCATACATTTGGAAAAAATAAAAAATAAAACATGAAGCTGTAATTGAGTTTATGTGACATCAAAACAAGATCTTTTTCATTTCCTTGAAGTTGTCAAAAGACCCCAGTTTCAAAGTTTTCTCATCCCTAGTTCAACATACCTGCTTAAAATAATGGTGATACCCAGATATATAAGATTACACCGATAATAATTAGCAAACGACAACCTTTTCACACACAACCCTTATCCCAATACGACAGTAAAATCGAAAATAAATTACGAATTTTGCATAACATCGGACCATTACAGCCCAATTTTAGCTTCCTAGATACTAAATTTCTATTATTTTTTTTAATGTTTTCTTTGATCACACTTATTGGTACATTTTCAAATACTTTTTGTTCTAAATGTATAAAGTTTATTTTCAAATACTTGACAGGGCGGATCTAAGAGAAATATTTGCCAATATAATTGCGATATAACCCATTAAAATCGACATAACTAAAATATAATTGAATGAATCTGATTATTGGTAATGTAAAGATCTGGGGAGAATTCAAACCTGCGATGAAATTATGAGAAAAGGAAAGGAAGAAGAGAAGAAAGGGAAATGATGAGACCCCCCTCATCTCTCTTTGCTTTTTCTCTCTAAAGCTTTTCCTTTTTCTCTCTGCTATATACAACTCCTCCTCTTTCTATGGTGATATCGCCCGCTCGCTGCCCCTCTCTGCCCTCCCTCTGTTTCCTTTGTTTCTGTTGTGAACACAGATATTTTTGTTCCTTTGCTCTGTTCCCTTATTTACCAAGAGCTTATAAACCAAATTTAGTGGGCGTTTGGACATAACAATTGTAAAATTTTAAAAAAAATTCAAATCAAAATGGTATTTTATTTTGGGTCGTTTTTCAAGTTTTGTGAGTGATTTAAGTAAAATTTTAAAAAATAGCTTTTTGGAGTTTTTCAAATTTTCCAAAAATTTCAAAATGTATCTTCAAATAAAAAATGGAAATTTTATGAACAAACGTTGATTTCGAAAAAAAGTTAATTTTTTTTGGAAAAAAGAGAATTTTTTAATGTCAAATGGGCTCCGAGCTGTGTTTGGACATGAATATAATTTTGGGTTATTTTTGAAATTTTGTAAGTGATTGAGTGAAAAATTTGAAAAATAAAGTTTTGGAGTTTTTTAAATTTTCGAAAATTTAAAAAATGCATCTTCAACTGAAAATTGAAAATTTTATGAACAATGCTGATTTCGGGAAAAAAATGATCTTTTTTTTGGAAAAAAAGGGAAAAATTTCTTATGTCCAAACGGGCTCTTAGGACCCGTTTGACCATAGATTTTGCCAAAATAAACTTGGGTTTTATTTGGCAAATACATATTTGGCCATAGATTTTGCCTATATTTTGGGAAAAGGCGCAAGGGCTTCCTGGCCACTTAAACTTGCATCAGTTTATAAAGCCGATATATAATATCTTGGGTTTCCCATTTGAACACCTTTACTTGAAAAAATGGCTACTAATAAACACTTATAATAATGCGTGTTGTTCAGTTGCTGCTGACATGGATTTAATTCAATATATTGCATAGCCACATCATCCATTCATTCACTTTTTTTGACACCTGTATTAATCAGTCACCCACAATTATAGCAAAGATGAACATATACAACTACTGTCACTTGTATTTTCCGATTAAAAACCATCCTAGCGTCCCGTCGCCGGCGACCGGCCAAAAGAGCAGTTGCTAATAAGGAAGATGAACACAAACATAACAGCATTGGCAAAGCCGGAATACCTAGTTATAGAACGAAACCCACCTTTTACTAAGACTATTGCCAATTTCAACACCCTCGATTACCTCCGTCTCACCACCATCTCCGGCATCTCTATCACTGTTGACTACCTCTCCTGTAAACTCTTTTCTCTGCTTTACTTTTTAGCAGTCAAATCTTATTAATCAACTCTTAAATCAACCAAAACCCTAAGAAAAAACCCGTTAACAAATCAACTGACCCAGATCAAATAAACTCCAAGAAACTAAAAAAAAAGAAAAAGAAATAACTCCAGCACTAGACATGCAAATGAGCATAAAATTATAGAATCTTGAACTGAATCTTAAGCCAAAAAAAAAAAGTGGGTCAAAGTAACACTGTGAAAAAAAATAACGGCGGTGGTCGGTGGCGGGTTATAGTTCCGATAAAGATAAATAGAACAGAGATTTATAGATACAATTATACAGGTGCAGATTTACATATATATAGAGAGAAAAAGAAAGTATTGTAGAGAACAAGAGAGCAAAAATGGATGCAACAAAATGCATGGACGATTTATTTTGGTGGGGAAGACGACAGACGCTGGGAGGGAGGGGAAAAGAGAAGGGAAAAGGGAAAGGTCTCTTTTTTTCTTTTCATTTTTGGTCTCATTTATATTTTATTTTGATTCTCATATTTTTTTAATAAAAATAATACAATCCACGCGCCTTTGTAGCGTGATTTGCACACAATTTAGCCATGTCAGCTGCACCGCTTCCATGTAGCATAATCAACGGTCAAATGTGTTTATTAGTATCTATTGCATCAAGTTGGAGTGTTCAAATGGGAAAAGTGCAAGTTCATGTATCGGCTTTTAAAAGCCCTACAAGTTTAAGTGGCCAGGAAGCCATTACGCTTTTGGAAAATTCCAAATTCCAAATTCCAAATCCCAAAACCAACTATTAAGCTGGTTTTGGGCCAAAATCTTTACACACTCTAATAATATAGATGTTTTTCCAAAATAAATTTGGGAAATATGTTTTGAAAACGTATGTCCAAACACATTTTTATCTTCAAACTAAATTTCACATATATTAGATTTTTCAAAGCAAATTAGGAAATCTATGGTCAAACGCTAAGTTACCCCAAACTTTTACTACAACTTTTCAATATGGTTTGATGAAGCTTTTTAGTACTTATTTTTAATATTTTATGTAATCATCCTAACATTCTAGTTTTGAATTCGGCCTTTTTCATTCAAAAATCTTTAAGATTTATACAACAGAAAAAAATGCTCATCATCATTTTTTTTAACCAAACGTACTGCTACTTATAATCAATTTTATGAAGTCTATTCAAAATGGTTATTTATAAAGTCAGTTTTCGGACATAAAAATTGCTTATTATCGCTTTATATTTATCAATTACTTTTACTCTTTAAGTCTATTTTAATGAAAATTATTTTGCAAACTAAGAAGTGCTATTTTGATTCATTTATTGTCACGCATAAACAATTTTAAAGCATAACTAAAAGAGTTTTTGATTAAGATAATGTAATTAGTGCTAAACAAGAAAGGATTTATTGAACTCTTAAAAGTCAAACTTACATATAAAACCTCAATTACAGCAGATCATACTGTGTTTTCATCAAGGTGCACACAATTGTACATGATTAATTCTTTCCACAATTAACCATTGTGAACTTATTTATTATACAATATAATTGATAAATAAATAGAAAGTGGGGGGACTATCTGTATTGGAAAAAAACTGAGTCTGAATATTGAAGATGACGTGTCATGACACGTGGACTAGTCAAAAGGTCAAAACGCAATAAATAGCCAAGAGGCACGGGCGACAACAGATAGAGGGAAAAGAAAGCAACATAGGTGTGGACCGTTACTAAAGTAGGTACGAGTCTCGTACCTATTCGAGTCGTTTAAAGATCAAAGATCAGAAGAAGTTGAAGATACGAATCTGATGACGTAAAAGAGTTTAAATACAACATTAAATGTCAAATACGTTAGAGAATCTGAATTAAATAGAAATGATTATGTAACGTTTCTTTTAAATATCATTTATTGCTCATAATTGCCTCAATAAGACAAAGACATTATATCTTCTCCTAGAATCAACTATAAAAGGGGAAAGACTCAACATCTGTGAGGACACGAAAGACTATTGAGATCTTACTGAAATACAAAACTATTTACTGCTTTACCATCATTCTCAAAAATATTTTATTTTCGTCTCCTGATTATCAGTAACCCGAATTTCTTTCTAGCTTTGACCAAAGACCCCATATTTTTGGTTAAACAAATTGGTTCCGTTGCCGGGACTCTGATAATCTTTTCTTTTAAGCTACATCTTGTCCATTGTTATAACCATGTCAAACAACAACACCAACAATAACAATGAAAACACTTTGGGAAACCCTGAAAATCAAATCCATCAAAATCAAGGAGATTTACATAACATTGAAGTGGTTCCCTCCCCTCAAAATTCACCACATCAATCTCGTGAAGGTACTCCTGAATCTCGTGTTGATCAACAAGAACAATCTGAACACTTTGAAGGTGGTACAAATGAAGCTTTACAAAAGCTAATTGATGCACAGGCCGACAAAGCTCTTCAGGCTCTAGTTAGTCGATTGCCTGCTGCACCACCCACACCAACTCCTAATAATAATACATTGGAGAATCCCCGTTCTGGTCTTCTGGAAATGGAGGAATCACCAGTGAACCTCAGGAAGGGGAACCAGGTAATTCAAATAATTCCTATTTGCAAAATTTAGTACTAACCTTGCAAAAACAGATTAAGGAACAAAATGAACGTATTGAGCAAATCCCTAGAGTTCCGCCTGTAATAAAAGGAGTTGACATGGACAAATACTCACAACAACCTTGGAAGCCAAGTGCTGCTCCCCTTCCAATTCCGAAAAAGTTCAAAATGCCTGACATCCCGAAATATGATGGTACTACAGACCCACGTGACCACGTGACTGCATTTACAACAGGCGTAAAAGGCAACGACTTGACCAAACAAGAAATTGAATCAGTACTGGTCAAGAAATTTGGAGAAACACTCACCAAGGGTGCATTAACCTGGTATTCTCTTTTATCTGAAAATTCTATAAATTCTTTTGCTGAGCTTGCAGATTCTTTTATTAAAGCACATTCGGGAGCACAAAAGGTTGAGAAAAGAATGGAAGATATTTTCAAAATCAAACAAGTAGGTTCAGAGTTGCTCAGAGACTTTGTTGATAGATTCCAGCATGAAAGAATGACTCTACCCCGTGCGCCTGACAACTGGGCTGCAATAGCTTTTGCAAGTAATTTAAATGACAAAAGTTCTGAAGCCACGAGAAGACTCAAAGAAAGCCTTCGAGAATTCCTTGCAACCACGTGGAATGATGTTTACAACAGGTACAGTACGAAGCTGCGAATTGAAGAAGATACCGTACCTAAGTTTCATCATGAAGAAAGGGGCGGTTCCAGAAGATCAGAAACCGAAAAAAGATCAGGTAAAAATAGGTACGATCCATATATGGGACCTGGAGGAAAAGACTCACGGTCAAAACAAGATAGCCAGCAATATGATCAAAAATCGAGGAACAGGGAATCTGGTTCTTCATCAAGATTCAGAAATGATCGGAACAGACAAGAGTCACGAGATGATGACAGAAGTTTAAAGGCAAGGTTTGGCGGATATAACTTTAATGTCACTACCTCCGAGCTCGTGGCTATTTTGAGAAGTATGGGAGATAAGGTACGATGGCCAAAAGAGATGCGGTCAAATCCAAATAGACGCAATCCAGATCATTGGTGCGAATTCCACAATGATCACGGGCACAAAACTTCAGAATGTATATTCTTGCAGAGTGAAGTGGATCATCTATTGAAGCAAAGGTACCTCACTGAGTTATTTAGTGAAAAAGGTAAACAAGCCTATATGAAAAATAGGCAAGAGCCACCAAAGCCTCCTTCACCCAAGAGAACAGTGAATGTGATAAGTGGGGGAGAAGATATTCACGGCATAACCTACACAACTTCGAACAAGGTTTCTAAAGTAACAATTACACACGGGAAAAGGGTACGGCAGGTTTTAGAAAATGAAAGTATTTCATTCGATGATGCAGATACCGAAGGAGTGATAACCCCACATAATGATGCACTGGTAATATCTTTACTTGTATATGATACTAATGTAAAACGAGTTTTGATTGATCCAGGGAGTTCCGTAAATATTATACTACTAAGGGTATTACGTGAAATGCAAGCTGAAGACAAAATGATACCCAAGGCGCATACCTTGTCAGGCTTCGACAATTCAAGCGTGGTAACAAAAGGAGAGGTAATTCTAACAACTTTTGCTGCAGGTGTTGTTAAATAAATTAAATTTCAGGTAGTTGATATGGAAATGGCCTACAATATGATCATGAGGAGGCCTTGGATACATGATATGGATGTTGTTCTGTCAACTCTACATCAAGTTATTAAATTTCCATCACCGTGGGGGATTTGTCAAATTCGAGGGGATCAGCAAACAGCGAGGAGTATCAACATTGTAACAGATACGAGCACTATAAACAAAGAAAAATAGCAATTATAGGAAATAGTTGAAGGTGTCAGCAATCAAACCTCATCTGAGCGAGAGAAAACAGATTTAGACTCGAGACCTGATACAATTCAAGAACCTGAGGAGAATGAAAATATCAAAACAACCATCAAGAACTCGAGGCTGTGATATTATTTGAGTAATGGCCTGAACGGAAAGTTTATGTTAGAGCTAATTTAAACTCAAACATGCGAGGTATGTTAATTGAATTTCTAAAATCTAACATGGACTGTTTTATTTGGTCCCATGCTGACATGACAGGGATACCACCGAATGTGATGACTCACAAATTAAACGAAGACCCATCCTTTACACCAATAAAGCAAAAGAAAAGAAAGCAAGGGGCTTTCAAAAACCAGGTGATTCAAGATGAGGTCCAAAAGCTATTAAAAATTGGGTCAATCCGCGAGGTAAAGTACCCTAATTGGTTAGCCAACACAGTTGTTGTACCTAAGAAAAATGGTAAGTGGCGAGTCTGTGTAGATTATACAGATCTTAATAAAGCTTGTCCAAAAGATTCTTTTCCTTTACCACATATAGATCAATTAATTGATGCAACTGCAGGACATGAACTTTTAAGTTTTTTAGAATACATATTCAGGGTACAACCAAATTAAAATGGACCCTAGTGATGAAGAAAAAACTTCTTTCATCACAGACAGGGGGACTTACTGTTATAAAGTAATGCCCTTTGGTCTCAAAAATGCTGGGGCAACCTATCAAAGGTTGGTCACCAAAATGTTCCAAGCACATTTAGGAAAGACAATGGAGGTATATATAGACGATATGCTCGTCAAAACCCAGCAGTCTCATGATCATATTTCTCATCTATCTGTTACATTTGAAATTTTGCGAAAATTTAATATGAAACTCAACCCAGAAAAATGTGCATTTGGAGTTGCGTCAGGTAAGTTTTTGGATTTTCTTGTTTCTAACCGTGGTATTGAGGTAAATCCTTCTCAGATCAAAGCAATGGAAGAAATCCCTGATATCTTTACTAATAAAAAGGAAGTTCAAAGATTAACGGGAAGAATTGCAGCTTTGGGGAGATTTATTTCCAATTCTTCAGAAAAGTGTTTTAAGTTTTTCTCTGCACTCAAAAAGCAAGATCATTTTGAATGGAATGAAGATTGTCAACAAGCCCTTAGAAATTTGAAAGCTTATTTGTCAAAACCACCGTTATTGGCAAAACCAAAGGTGGGAGAAAAGCTTCTCATCTATCTGGTTGTGTCTGAAGTTGCGGTAAGTGCTGTTTTAGTCCGTGAGGACCAAGGTAAACAATCTCCTATTTATTATGTAAGTAAGTCCTTACTAGATGCTGAAACACGATACCTGTAAACACGTGATTTTTGCTTCACGGACAATCGCTCCAAAAAAAATAAAAATAGTGACAAATGACTTCGCTGTACAAATTTTTCGATTTTTCCGTGACATGTGTTGTTAGTCATTTGTGGGTCTGTCCATTTTACATCTAATCATTGTCAAACAAAATACAAAAAATATGTGTCATTAAAAGAAATTTCAAAAAATATATATATGTGCATCGTTCGTTCTGGGTTGTGATTTAAATTACTTAAACAAGTTAATTTGGTGTGATAATTATGTTAAAATGCTACATTGTTGTTTGTTTTAATTCCATTTGTTTTATTACCTATTTGTTATTTTTCATTTGTTTTTTTAAAAAAAAAAATTTAGAAAACAAAAAGAAAAGAGTTGAAAATCGGTTTGGGCCCAAAAGAAATAAAACAAAATAGGCCCAAACAGGCACTCAAGTCCAGTCCAAATCCGGCCTGCCCAAGCACTAATTCAAACGACGCCGTTTCAGGCAGGTCGATCTGAGCCGTCTAAGCCTCTTGATCCAACGGTCCACATACTCACCCGTGACCCGACCTGTTTAGCCGGTCCAACCCAATCCATCACTTAAACCCAAACGACACCGTTTTAATACCAAACGACTTCGTCTCACCCCTCACCAACAGATCCAAGCCGTTGAGATCATCTGATCCAACGGCTCAGATCTAAACCCCTAGACCATATATAAGCTTTCCCTCACACCCCACGCCCCCTATCCGAACCCCACCCTTCACTCGTCTCCTTCCCCAAGCCCTGAAACCCCCAAACCCTAACGCCGCCCTAGTTTCCTTTTCACCAGAACCCGGCGGCATGAATGCCGGTGACCACCCCCTTCACACCCTTGAAGCATCCAACCACCCTGAACACGAATCCACTAGCCATGTACCTCGAATCACCTCTTATCGTCTCGAATCTGGATTTGAAGATTCGAGACAAAACTCGATCTATACCAAACCTCCCCATCTTCATACCAAACACTCCCCGGACCCTCCTCGTGACCAAACCAAACTTGGTTTGGTCCGAATCTACCCACAACTCTTAAAAAACCAGATCTGAAAATCTGAACCTTAGAACACAAGAGCCTGAGGAACCCGACCTGCTTCATAGAGGGTTTGAGCTCTAATAGACCTTAACCAAGGTGTTCTCGGTTTGAGAACACCCTGGTTAGAGTTTGTTTGGCCTCAAATGGTCAAATTTAATTCGGATTGGGGTCGGCCTGCTTTGAACATTTTTTAGTAAGTTTTCCTTTTCTGTTTTTGTGTGGATGAGTATGTTAGCATGTTCTGTTGTGTTTGTTCGGTGTTTTCTGATACTTTTCTTAATTTCTTCCGTCTTTGTAAAGACCTTTTATTTGGTCAATTGTTTTCTGTGTATGATTTGAATGTATTCTGTGATATACATGTTCGATTAGATTAGTCGTCAAACGAGTTAATTCATATAGGTTCCCAGTGATTGAACAAAGTTGTCTGAAGTCATTCGGGACTCTGTACGTGTTGTTTATATGAACGATTGATTGTTATGTGTTACGATTAATATAGTCGAGTCGATATATGTCGTCAATTAGTTTCAGTCATTAATGGTAACAACTTGATTCATGTTGTTTATTTTTGCTGTGATCGTATTTGAATCCCATTAGGAACTGAATTGTATTGCCTATTGATTTTGT
Source organism: Nicotiana tabacum (assembly GCF_000715075.1). NCBI lineage: Eukaryota > Viridiplantae > Streptophyta > Magnoliopsida > Solanales > Solanaceae > Nicotiana > Nicotiana tabacum. The sequence goes on along the minus strand of NC_134086.1, from coordinate 116,937,152 downwards.
TCAAATTGAATTAAAGAACATCTAGGGGAAGGTTATAATGGCAGTTCAGACTTTGATTTTAAATATGATGCCATGTTTATTTGGTTTAGACCGTGGGCAGCCTGTGTATGGTTATCTTTAAGGAATTAAAATAATGGGACATCATGTACTGTCAGATTATATTCCTGCTGCCCATACTTTGGTTAAATAAACAAGAGATTAGGACACTTTAACAACAAAAAGAGAGAGGGGCTGTCAGGGATTTCATGGGAGTTTTGTTATTTAAAATAAGTGAGTGGAAAAACAACAGGGAGGGGGAATTTTGAGTTGTCAAACAGACTGCAAAGTGTTAAGGTTAGGCTATAAAAGAGGCAGACCTTCCATTAGAAAAGGAGGAGTTCATTTTTTTGGAGTCTTGAGAGATTCTGTGAGTAAGAAAACTGAAAAAGGAAAAACAGAAATAAATTTCAGAACACTGTGAATGAGTATTGTTTAAAAGAAATTGTGTAAGAGTCCAAGTTGATCAGGCTGTCTTTGTGGTTTTGCTTTTGGTCGTTTGCCAAGCTTTTTGTGGTCATTGGATTTTTGTTGCTGTTACATCCGATATCTTGGGCTTCTTGCTGTCTTTCTGCTCTTTTTCTGGGATTTGTCTGTCTGATGCTCAAGCACCTGTGGGCTACATAGTTGCTGCTGGTTGTGTTGCTGTGTTGTTGCTATCTGTTGTTGCTGTTGGTTACTTGCTGCTGATACTCTTTCTCTTCCTTTTCTTATTGTGCAAACATCCAGGTACACGACTAATACTGTCAATGTAACTTGAAGTTGAGTATGAATGCAAAAAGAGAAGAATTGAAGATTGTTTACTTTAAGCATAGACTGTTATATTGAATATCATGTAATGCATAATAGTTTACATTTTGTTTGGATACTGAAGGTAACTTGCACGCCTAGTAAATATCAATGTATGAGGATTGAATGTTAGTTGTATATGTATGCTGTTAGATAAATATTCCTAATGTAGTAGGTTGTATCCCAGACTTAGGTTTAAATTGTGTAACATACTCTTTAATGTAGGCCAAACATGTAAACTATCCACTACTAGTATAGTTCTTTCCCTTCCGATAAATTGGCTCGTATAACTGTTTAAACCATACTTTAAGTCAAAGAACACAGAGCTGGCAATCTTAACCTCACGAAGGTTGAGCCCAAGTCGAGCAAATCAAGCAGGCTCCCAGCGAAAAATAGTGGCCTAGGCCCAACCGCTACTGCTTGGTTTGGGGTTTGGGCCCTTAATATTCGTTTGGTTGATTGTGTACGTGGCCGTGCTTCTGATTTTGCGCAAGTACTCGGAATTCTGTTATAGATAACTTGCAAGCATGTAATTAACTAGGACTGTCTCTATTTTCAATTAGTAGAGACAAACGCGACAAGAAACGTAGTTGCTATAGGATATCCTTTTAAAATAAGGACGAGATGAGCCTCGACAAACAAAAACGCACAAGCTGCGGGACCCTCATTAAATGTATATATCGAAGCATTCAGTTTCCAAGGCGGGTCGTTTAGCAAATCTCACGACCCTCCCGGAATAATAACGCGATAGCCTCTTTAGGCGCGTATTTAATAATTTTACCTTCTTAAATTCGGGTGCGCATTTATGTGACCCAAATCCAAATCTCGACGGATTCGAAATGTGTTTCTAATCACGGGTACATTGATTGTGACGTGGTTCGAGATGCATGTCCATGACGTCGCAAATTCCTTTTAAAAAAATAGAACGAGACGAGCCTCGACAAACAAAATTTACAAAGCTGCGGGGCCCTCTAGATGTATGTATATATTAAAGTATTTAGAATTCGGGATATGCCGTTTAATGAATTTTTACGACTTTCCCCAAAATAACAAGACGCTAGTTGCTTTAGGCACGCCTTTAACAATTTATTTTCCTTAATTCAGGTACACATTTCTGTGACCCAAATCCAAATCTCAACCGAGTCGAGATATATCGATAACCACGTGTACATTGATGTAACGTGGTTCGAGATATGTTTTCACGACGTTGCAATTCTCGTAAAAAATAATAATAATGACAAAAGTGGTTTAAAGTTAAATTTTGCACACAGGTTCAACATGTATTAAATCAGATAATCAAGCCAAATATAACAGTTGAGCGACCGTGCTAGAACCACGGAACTCGGGAATACCTAACACCTTCTCCCGGGTTAACAAAATTCCTTATCCGGATTTCTGGTACGCAGACTATAATATGGACTCATTCTTTTCCTCGATTCGGGATTAAAACTGGTGACTTGGGACACCCTAAATCTCCCAAGTGGCGACTCTGAAATAAATAAACAAATTCCGTTTCGATTGTCCTTTAATTGGAAAAAACTCCCTTGCACCCTCGCGGGTGCGGAAAAAGGAGGTGTGACAGCTCTGGCGACTCTGCTAGGGATCATGGCACCCAGAACCGCTGGTTCAGGGTTAAGAATTCGAGCTTAGAATAATTGTTATGGTTGGCTTTGTTTATTATCTGATTTTTACATGATATATGCCTAATGTGCTAAATGATGCTTTTACCACTTTAATATTATTTGAATTGTGAATATATACAACTGTTACGAAACCCCCTTCTTTCTGAGTCTTCTGAATTTATGGTGTACACGTGCGCGTGACCCACCTTTCTGTTAAAGTCATACAAATAAGACGGAGTTGGGACAAGTAACTAGGCCGGGCAGACTTTCGTGCTCCCGGTACGTTGCCCCCGCTTCGGCTCAAACTGTCTGTTTGGGTAAGCCAGGTTTAGAACAATCAACCTCAGGTTTTACACTTAGAATAACTCAGCCATGTACCGGATCCCTAGTAGGAACGTTTATTTGCATCATGTGCATTTGACTTATGGGACTCAACACAGGGGTTGGGTCTGTCTAGGACAGGTGAACCCGAAATAAAAAGACCATCCTGATGCATCCTACTTGCTATATGTGCATTCATTTGCCTCGAACATGCTTGCTGACCGGCTTAAATGAAATCATGGTAAGAGCTGAGGAATAAAATGGGTTTTTTTTGAAAGTAAAATATAGTTTTCAAATCTTGAAATAAAGGTATTTAATCTTGAAAATAGTTTGAAAAATTCCCAAAAAATAGTTTTAAATCTTGAAAATAGTTTTGACTGAAAATGATTAGAGTATGTTTTCAAAATGAGTCTTGACTTTATTAAATTAAATTTCAGATACAAAATGAGCACCACACAAAACCCCTCATCCGCAAATACAGAAGAGTTTCTATTCCAGCTTCAAATATGGTGGTGTGAATTAGACGAAGATGGTCAAAAGTGGGTCATCAAGCATTTGGGAAATCTCCCGGATATTATGAAAGTTAAACCCCGTGATGATCTGATTGCGGCATTAGTAACTTTTTGGGACCCTGTTCACAATGTCTTTCGTTTCTCTGACTTCGAGCTCACTCCTACATTAGAGGAGGTAGCTGGATATGTTGGTTTTGACGGAAGTTTAAGGAATCAAAGCTTGATATTCACGAAGGCTCCCTCGGTACATCGATTTTTCGGTCTTCTGAACATCAGCAGTCAAATCAGGAAAAGCAATGTCGTCAACGGATGTTGTTCTTTCAACTTTTTGTATTCAAGGTTCGGAAAGTCAGATGGGTTCGAAATTCATGAGAAAGGCCTTACTAACAAACAAGACAAAGACGCATGGCAGGTTCACCGTCGCTTCGCCTTCATGGTGGCTTTTCTAGGAATCATGGTCTTCCCGAACAAAGAACAAACAATCGATATTCGCACTGCAAAAGTTGTGCGAATCCTCACCACCAAGGAAAACCACACCCTTGTCCCCATCATTCTCTCAAACATTTATCGGGCTTTGACTTTATGTAAAGCAGGAGCGAAAGTCTTCGAAGGATGCAAAATTTTGTTGCAAATGTGGCTGATTGAACATCTCCAACAACAGCCCAAGATCATACAGTATGGGCCAAGCAACGATAATTACATCGAGGGTTATGAGGAAAGAGTGAAAAATTATCAGGTTCCAGAAGGGATAGAAGCATGGGTATCTCGGCTAAGGGCTCTAACGACAAATCAAATTGAATGGACTCTGGGATGGCTACCGATGAGGGAAGTGATACATATGTCAAACTCAAATAGTTATCTGCTACTATTGGGATTGAGAAGCATCCAGCCATACGCGCCATTGAGAGTCCTAAGACAACTAGGAAGATATCAAGTAGTTCCTGATGATGAAGATTTGAGTACGCAAGAAATCGAATTACACCCAGAGGCCACTATTCCTGAGGCGTTACTTCAGCAGATGTGGAATAGATGTCGATACTTAAAAAGCGATACTCAAGTCCCAGACACTACAAAGGGTGAGATAAATCCTGGATATGCAAGGTGGTTCGAGAAACGGTCTCGCGTGGATGATGTACCAGAACCTGAGCTGAGAAGGCCAACTAAAAGACCCCATATTCAAAACTTTAATGATAAAATCCAAGAGCGGTTGATCTGGGGAGAAAAAGAGAAGGGGTACAAAGCAACTATCCATGCCCTAAAGGAAAATCTAAGGAACCTCAGTCTGGAGAAGGATTTGCAAGCACAAGAAGCTGAAGGCGAGAAGAAGAGTCTAGCCTGTGAGAATGAAAGTCTTCATGCTCGATTTCTGAAAATGAAAAAGGCTTCTGAAACGCCAATGAGGAATTGGAAGGATCAAAAAACCATCGCCAGTCTTTTTGAAAGAATGCAAGATTATGATTCCGTTCTTGCTGCAAAAGAAAGGGTGTTGAGCAAAGCAAAAGAAAGGATCCAACAATTAAACGAAGAAGCCAGATCTGATAAGGAACGCCAAGATAGGCAATCCAAGAAAGACAGGGCACAATTCAAGAAGGAAAAAGACCATTGGATACGATCAGAAGACCAACTTCGTGCACAACTAGAAGAGGCAAGAAGGTACAGAGAGCATCAACAAGCGGACACTGATAGAGAAAGAGCGCAGATGAGATTAGAGCAGGCCAGACTCCGAGCTCTATTAGAGTCAGCCCTAGATCGTGAAGGCCGTATCCGAGATATAGCCACCACTCGCCAGCAGCAATTGCAGAATCAAGGCCAACATCTCCAAGATTTCAGGGCACAAATCCACGACCTGGCGGTCTACACCTCTCAAAGTTATGTAAACTGCCAAGGAATGGATTATGAAAGGTTTACAGAGCATGCACCCACCTTTGCCCGTCATCTAGCAGTGGAGTTGGAAAGGATGTATCGAACATTGGGAGGTCATCCGGGTCAAGCCCCGCCTTGAGCAAATGATCTAGTAATTTACAACACAAGTGGAAAGTGGGGCACGTTATGAGATGTTAAGAATTGTATCTTTTTATTTCAATTTGAATGTGTGTATTTCAAGACATTGTTTTTACAAAGTTTTCAAATGTAATGTTTGTTCATCTTCTTTTTATAAATGTTAGCCTCATGGCAGAACTACGCCTGGTCTGATTCGCGCGGGGACGTGATACGTAGGCAATCCCCATAAGATTCGACCGCTTTTAATAAATAAAGAAAAGAAAATACAAATAAAATAAAACGCAGGGTTTCCCAAAATACTTTAAAGGGACGAATGAGCAAACCGGGATGACGCATGTTGTTTGAAGCAAAGCATGTAGAAACGGTTAACTGCCTAGGTGCATTGCATCCTCTATGTGTTATGGTCAAATCTGTTAAAATCTAACGCTAATAAAGTTTGTTGTTGTCTGATCCAGACAAGTTAGTTGTTAAAGAACTCTGGCAACACACTCATACCAAACCAGATCCAAAGGACCGGTAGCAACAAGCATGACTACTTCAGAGAATAGCAATGAGGAAGAAAGGCCGATGAGCCAGTTGTTAAAAGAAGTGATGGAAAAGATTGAAAGGATGGGACTAGAGATGAATGCAATGCAGCTAGCCATAGCCAAAACACAAAAGAGCCCTGAAACACTGGGACACATGCCAGAATACCCTCACTCCGGCCCTTCCACAAGCCGCCCAAATCCCCTTTATCATCAAGAAAGAAGCCCTCATGATTCCCAAGCTCCACCACCCCATCAACCTCTCCCAACACCCAATATTCCCATTTTTGTGGGACCCACATCAGCCCCTTTGCAAAGAACGACCAGTGAGCCATTGTTTCAGGCTCACGATACACAATACTATCCCCCTGAGCCTACATTCCATGCACCCGAGCCTCAAGCTTACAATCCACATTTGGAAGTGCCGGCAGAGATTGAAAAGCCGGCTAAGGCCCCTGAATAGGATGAAGTGCTGAGAAAGTTCAAAAGCCTGGAGCAGTCCTTCAGGAACTTACACGGGCTGGGCAACCAAGTCAGCGTAGCATACAAAGATCTGTGCCCTTTTCCAGACGTCCAACTCCCGGCTGGGTTCAAGATGCCTAAGTTTGATTTATATGAAGGACACGGTGATCCCATGGCACATTTACGGGGATTCTGTAGCAAGATGAGAGGGGCAGGCGGCAAGGATGAGCTGTTGATAGCTTATTTTGGCCAGAGTCTGAGCGGATCTGCACTAGAATGGTACACCAGGCAGGATTCCAGTAGGTGGTATACTTGGGATGATCTGGCCCAGGCTTTCGCAGGTCATTTCCAGTACAACCTCGAGATAGTCCCTGACCATCTCACATTATTAAGAACTGGGAAGAAACCCGGGGAAAGTTTCCGCGAGTTCGGGTTCCGCTGGAGAGAACAGGCAGCTAGAGTCGATCCTCCCATGAGAGAGGGAGAGATGGCGGATTATTTCTTGCAAACATTGGACCCAACCTACTTTGGTCACTTGGTGACAACGGTTGGAAAATCTTTCAACGAGGTGGTCAAGATAGGGGTCATGATAGAAGAAGGTCTAAGGTCTGACAAAATCTTAAACTATTCAGCACTCAAGGCCACAACCCAGGCTATTCAAAGCGGCACGGGAGGTGCGCTGAGAAGAAAGAAAGAAGAGGTTGCCATGATCGAGGCAGGCAGTTGGTCCAGGGCTGGCAGGCCACACTACAACCAACCCAGACCTCACAGGTCAAACTACCCATACAACCCACCACAAAATTTCTATCCACCTCGAGAACCATATTGTTCCGTACACCAGTCCCAGGCATACACCCAGCCTCCGGTTCGCCCGCAATGGCGCGCGCCGGTTCCCCAGAACGTATATACGCCACCACAAAACACCTACCCTCCACCAAGGGCGTATAGAAACCCTCCAGGGGCAGGCTTTCGGGGAAATCCAGATGCTAGGAATGACAGGTTGCGGAAACAGAGAACTTTCACGGAGTTGGGAGAAACCTACACCGCCTTGTTCCACAAGTTGAGGCAATTGGGTTTGGTTAGTCCTGTCCAGACTCGAGAACCAAATCCCCCACCTCAGAATTTAGATCGATCAATCAGTTGTGAATACTGCTCAGGGATGCTCGGGCATGACACCGAGAAATGTTGGAAGTTAAGGCATGCCATACAGGATCTTATTGACACCAATAAGATCGAGGTTTAGATACCAGAAGCTCCTAACATCAACCAAAACCCGCTGCCAGCTCACCACGAAACTCACATGATTGAGTTGGTGTATGAGGGAGGAGAGTTGAGAAAACCCTCACAAACAGTGATGATGATTCAAGCCGCCCCAAAGGAAGTTTCAACCAGTGGGGGAACGAGGGTACAGTCACAGGGAGAAAGCGTCAAGCCAGTAGTGATATTGGGAAAGAGTCCGTCCGCCATAACAAGCAAACCCGAGCCAAACAAGTTGGTAATATCAGGGGTTCCACCCGCACCTGCCGTTGTGGTAAAGGGGGCATATAAAGAACTGGTCACCATAAAGCCTGTAGTCCAGCTGCCAATGATTGATAGCAAGGCGGTGCCTTGGAAATATGAAAAGGCGGTGGTGATGTACAAAGGAAAACAGGTGGAAGAAGTCAGTTGTGAAGCGCAAGGGCTGACTTGATCAGGTCGATGTTTTGCTCCGGTGGAGCTAAGAAGAACCAACCTAGCTGCAACCAAGAAACCTGTGTCCGAAGAAGAGGCTGAAGAGTTCCTGAGGAAGATGAAAGTACAAGACTATTCTGTGGTCGAACAGATGAGAAAAACACCGGCCCAGATCTCACTGTTGTCATTACTGATCCATTCTGAGGAGCATCGTCGGGCCCTGATGAAGATATTGAACGAAGCTCATGTACCCAGTGAGATTTCTGTAAACCACCTGGAAACCATTGCCAGCAAGATTTTCGAGGTGAACAGGGTAACATTCTCAGATGATGACCTACCGGTGGAAGGTACGGAGCATAATAAAGCTCTATACCTAGCTGTCAAATGTGAAGACTCGGTGGTAACTCGAGTATTGGTGGATAACGGCTCAAGCGCCAATATTTGCCCACTATCTACCTTGAACCAGTTAAAGATCGACCACAGAAGGATCCACAAGAACAGTATCTGTGTCCGAGGGTTTGACGGAAACGGAACAGCCACTGTAGGGGATGTTGTACTTGAACTGACCATTGGTCCAGTCCTGTTTACCATGGAATTCCAGGTGTTAGACGCCACAGTATCTTACAACATGCTGTTAGGACGACCATGGATTCATGCAGCAAAAGCAGTGCCCTCCACCCTACATCAGATGGTGAAGTTCGAGTGGGAAAGACAAGAGGTCGTGTTACACGGCGAGGATACAACGTGCATCACGGGCGGAGCCATTGTACCTTTCATAGAGACTGCTGATGACAAAGGTCCTTGGGTCTACCAGATTTTCGATACAGGGTCAGCCAACAAAATTTCTGAAGGAGAAATCATCCCGCACCCTAGGATAGCTGCCGCGACAGTCATGATGGTCTCGGAAATGCTGGGTAATGGATTTGTGCCAGGAAAAGGCCTGGGAGTCGATTTTCAAGGGATTGTCCAACCTGTCTCCATTCCTAAAAATCTGGAAACTTTCGGATTGGGGTTCAAACCAACCGCAGCAGATAGGAAGCAAGCGCGAAAAATGAAGAAGAGGGTTTGGTTTCTGCCTAAGCCGGTGCCACGTATCTCGAGGTCTTTTGTCAAAGCAAGTGCCAAGGGGTCACCGGCCCCAAAGATTCTAGGACCATTGATCGGTATAAATGAGGACCTGAATCAGAGTTTTGAGAGGCTGTTTGCGGATGTCAGTATGGTGGAAGTTGGAGAAGGTTCCAGCGGAACAGAGATACAGTTTGTGGGGCCTGAGGCCAAAACCAACAATTGGACTGTTACTCCTCTTCCTGTCCGAGGGGAGTCTTGGTAGTAGGCTTTGATTTATGTTTTGTTTGTTTGTTTGTTCGGATTATTCAAGGGTGTAATCTAAATTTTACTTTCGTTTTGTAAAAGTGTGAACCCTTTTATCCCGCAAGTTTAATAAAGTTCTTTTCTTCTGTCCCATTTTAATTTTGTTTTGTTCTTTTTCTTTCTGAACAGTTCTCTTTTTACTGGTTCTAATGACATGGCATGCGCAGCGGATCTTCGACCTAGTCTAATAAATCAATCTAAATCTGACTCAACAATGCAAGAGGTTGTTTGTGATGATGAATCTGAATGTGACGAAGGTGAAGCCTTCGAAGAGATAAACCGAGAACTGTGCCAATTTGAAGAGAAACCCAAGCCTAACCTAAATGACACTGAGGCTGTGAATCTAGGAGACGCTGATAACGTCCAAGAGACCAAAATTAGCATCCACATTGAGCCGAATGTCAGAGAAGAATTGATCAAAACCCTCATGGAATTCAAAGATGTTTTCGCATGGTCATATGACGATATGCCTGGATTGAGCACCAATTTAGTGGTTCACAAATTGCCCACTGACCCGGCATACCCTCCGGTCAAGCAAAAACTAAGGAAATTTAAAACAGAAATGAGTGTAAAGATCAAAGAAGAAGTAATTAAGCAGTTGCAAGCGAAGGTCATTCGGGTCACTCGATATCCCGAGTGGTTGGCCAATGTGGTACCAGTCCCAAAGAAGGATGGAAAAATCAGGGTGTGTGTCGACTACCGCAACCTCAACAAAGCAAGTCCCAAGGACAATTTTCCATTGCCCAACATCCATATCTTGATCGATAATTGCGCGGGGCGCGAGATCGGATCCTTTGTAGATTGCTATGCGGGTTATCATCAGATCCTAATGGACGAGGAAGATGCGGAAAAAATAGCGTTTATTACGCCATGGGGAACTTACTGCTATCGGGTAATGCCGTTCGGATTGAAGAACGCCGGGGCAACATACATGCGAGCAATGACTGCTGTGTTTCATGACATGATACACAAAAAAATCGAGGTGTACGTCGATGATGTGATCATCAAATCTTGGCATCAGGAGGACCATATAGCAGACCTAAGGAGATTTTTCCAAAGACTCCGGAGGTATGATATCAAGCTTAACCCGGCCAAATGCGCATTCGGGGTTCCATCAAGAAAGCTGCTAGGATTCATCGTCAGTCGACGGGGGATTGAGTTAGACCCATCCAAAATTGAATCCATCCGAGATTTGCCACCGCCAAAGAACAAAACAGAGGTAATGAGTTTGCTGGGTAGACTCAATTACATCAGCAGGTTCATCGCTCAACTCACAGCGACTTGTGAGCCCATATTTCGGCTGCTGAGAAAGGATGTTGCGGTAGGTTGGACGACAGAGTGTTAGGAGGCTTTCGACCAAATCAAAGGGTATCTGTCTAATCCACCCGTATTGGTCCCGCCTAAGCCCGGGAAGCCCCTATTTCTTTACCTGACGGTCTTGGAAAATTCATTTGGTTGTGTATTGGGGCAACATGATGACACAGGAAGGAAGGAGCAAGCCATCTACTATCTTAGCAAGAAATTCACAGTACATGAGGTCAAGTACACTCAACTCGAGAAAACATGTTGCGCCCTAACTTGGGTAGCTCAGAAGTTGAAGCACTACCTATCTTCATATACTACTTATCTCATATCCCGTTTGGACCCATTGAAGTATATCTTTCAGAAACCTATGCCCACGGGAAGGTTAGCAAAATGGCAAATTCTGCTCATAGAGTTTGATATCGTCTATGTGACGAGGACAGCCGTGAAAGCCCAGGCGCTGGCCGATTATTTGGCGGAGAATCCATTTGATGAAAAATACGAGCCCTTAAGAACGTATTTTCCTGACGAAGAGGTAATGCATACAAACGAGTTGGAATTACCCGAGGAACCAGGTTGGAAGCTTTTCTTCGATGGAGCTGCAAACGCGAAAGGGGTTGGAATATGAGCAGTACTCATTTCTGAAACAGGACAACATTATCCTGTTACGGCTCAACTACGCTTCTATTGCACCAACAATATGGCCGAGTATGAGGCTTGCATTCTAGGTCTGCGCTTGGCTGACGACATGGATGTCCAAGACGTCTTGGTCTTGGGAGACTCGGACCTCTTGGTACACCAAATTCAGGGAGAATGGGAAACACGAGATCTAAAACTCATACCATACCGACAATGCTTGCATGACCTGAGCAAGCAATTTCGATCGGTGAAGATCAAACACATCCCGGGAGTTCACAATGAGGTTGCGGATGCCTTGGCCACCTTAGCATCAATGCTGCACCACCCTGACAAAATGTATGTTGATCCTCTGCACATCCAGGTCCGTGATCAGCACGCCTACTGCAACGCCATAGAAGAAGAAGCAGATGGCGAACCCTGGTTTCATGATATCAAGGAATACCTCAGAATGGGGATATATCCAGAACATGCCTCTGGAGACCAAAAAAGAGCCCTTCGGCGTTTGTCGAATGGTTTCTTCCTCAGCGGAGGAGTATTGTACAAAAGAACCCCGGATTTGGGATTGTTGAGATGCATAGATGCCAGTCAAGCAACGATGGTTATGGCAGAGGTACATGCTGGAGTTTGTGGGCCACACATGAGCGGATATGTATTTGCAAGAAAGATCCTTCGAACAGGGTGTTATTGGCTCACCATGGAACACGACTGTATCACTTTTGTAAGGAAATGCCATTAGTGCCAGATACATGGAGATTTGATTCATTCTCCGCCAACGGAGTTACATACGATGTCAGCACCCTGGCCGTTTGTGGCATGAGGCATGGATGTCATTGGGCCCATCGAGCCGGCAGCATCCAACGGTCATAGGTTCATTCTAGTGACCATTGATTACTTCACCAAATGGGTTGAGGCTAAAACCTTCAAATCAGTAACCAAAAAGGCAGTGGTGGACTTTGTCCATTCCCATATCATCTGCAGATTTGGGATCCCAAAAGTGATCATCACGGATAACGGTGCGAATCTTAATAGCAGCCTGATGAGAGAGGTATGCCAACAATTCAAGATTACACACCGCAATTCCACCCCATATCGTCCCAAAGCGAATGGGGCGGTCGAAGCAGCCAATAAGAATATCAAAAAGATACTGCGAAAGATGGTGGAAGGATCTAGACAATGGCACGAGAGATTACCCTTTGCTTTGTTGGGTTACCGCACTACTGTCCGGACTTCCATAGGTACAACTCCTTATTTGTTGGTGTACGGAACTGAAGCCGTAATACCGGCGGAGGTTGAAATTCCGTCCCTCCGAATTGTCGCTGAAGCCGAGATTAATGATGATGAATGGGTCAAAGCTCGATTGGAACAGTTGAGCCTGATAGATGAGAAAAGACTGGCAGCAGTGTGCCATGGTCAGCTGTACCAGAAGAGAATGGCAAGAACATATAATAAGAAGGTGCGCCCCAGGAAGTTTGAAGTAGGGCAGCAGGTATTGAAGAAGATCCTCCCACATCAGGTCGAGGCAAAAGGCAAATTCGCCCCAAATTGGCAAGGGCCTTATATCGTGACCAGAGTACTGTCCAACGGTGCTTTGTGTTTGACAGATGTCGAAGGTAGATGTGTCGACATGGCTATCAATTCAGATGCAGTCAAGAGATATTATGCGTAACTTCTTTAATTATGGCAATTTTTGGTTTATTTGTTTGTATTTGGCATTTATTGGATAATGAGATGACGGAGGCAATTTTTTCTTCTATCCAAACACTTTTTAACCCTTGCTTCCCCCTTTGAGCCTTAAGTTATTCTTTCATACCCCTCTTTTGGAATCACTAATGGAAAAGACATGAAAAAAAAGAAAAGAAAAAGAAAATGAAAAGAAGGAAAAAAAAAGAGGAAGATAAAATCATAAGAAATACAAAACCGTGGGAACTACGTTTGACCTGATTCCTCGAAGAGGATACGTAGGCGCCTCACGGCTCGGTCATAGTGTGCATCATAGTAAATATAGGATGCATAATGTATATAGTGGGCACAATATGGCACAATGTGCGTAACGCACATAGCTCAACATAAGTGTAAAAAAATAAAATTCCCCAAGCAAGAAAACTGGGGCAGAGGTTATGTTTTAAGTTCCAACAAAGGTTTGATTCCAAAAGTTGTAGCACATCACCCATCAAATTATTTTCATTTTTTCTTTAACCCCACACCAAAACCAACATCAACGTCCAAAAGACCTCCCGATCAATGTTCAAGAGATGCCAAGTCCGGCAAATAAGGCCGAGAATAATACACCGATCCCCAGCAAAGAAGAGGATCGTAAGACTGGGAATGAATTGATGGTCAAGGGAATCTCCAGAAAAGAGGGTCGTATCTATAACACCCCGATTCCCCGAAAGAAATAAAATGAGAGAGTCTTATCGGTGAAAACCTTCACAGGCACCGAGAGGCGATGTAAGATGAGGGACATGAAATGAGAGAGTCTTATTGGTGAAAACCTTCACAGGCACCATAAGGCGCCGGGAGATGAGAGAAAAGAGAGAGTCTCATTAGTGAAAACCCCTCGAAGGGCACTATGAGGCGACAAGACAGATCAACAAAAGCTACCACATTCGAAATGGACACTCCTTTATCATCCCCAGCAAATCAAACCATCGGGCAAATCGATTGATACAAATAGAATGGGTCGGGAATCGGTGGTGCACGTCATGATCACGGGGACCAGTCATGTCCTCCAGATAAGTTCTTTTGAGTTTCTTCTCCCACCAAAATATTGGTTCAGAAAGATTTTCTCCTTTTTCTATCTTTTATTTCTTTTCCTAAAATGTGTCTTGAAAGGATTTTTCAAAGCTTACTACCAGAAACCGGAGGGGAATTCATCCAATGCAGGATAATACAAACAGTCTTAAAGGCCGATCCCAGGCAATGCAGTGATCGTGCCCGGCAATTTTGGAGGAAGTAAGCTCATAAAGGGAGTGGTTTCGGGAGTTAAAAGCAGACTCCCACAGCATGTGCTTAAAGAGAAAGCAGAAAAGGGGATTAATTGAAAGCCAATCCCCAGCAAGCTAGAGACCCCCAGCAGGCAACTCTGCCCATTAATCAATTATGGGGACATAGAGCAAGAAAAGGGGAAGAGAGAAAAATCGTTCGCCGGAAAGGCACCCTCTACCACCACGATTAAAACTGACTAAATCCTTTTGTCTGCTGCAGGAGAACAAAGGATTGATAATGGCAGCAAGACGCAACGCCAGGAAACCACCAAAAACCAGGGCAGAAAATTTTCTGCCGATTGTCGAAAATTTTCTCGGAAGAACGGGGAAGCAATTTCAATACATTTAAGTTCTAGGTCGCCCACCAGTATAATGCGGGAATACATTTAAGTTCTAGGTCGCCCACCAGTATAATGCGGGAATACTTTTTAAGTTCTAGGTCGCCCACCAGTATAATGCGGGAATACATTTAAGTTCTAGGTCGCCCACCAGTATAATGCGGGAGTACATTTAAGTTCTAGGTCGCCCACCAGTATAATGCGGGAATACATTTAAGTTCTAGGTCGCCCACCAGTATAATGCGGGAGTACATTTAAGTTCTAGGTCGCCCACCAGTATAATGCGGGAATACATTTAAGTTCTAGGTCGCCCACCAGTATAATGCGGGAGTACATTTAAGTTCTAGGTCGCCCACCAGTATAATGCGGGAATACATTTAAGTTCTAGGTCGCCCACCAGTATAATGCGGGAATACATTTAAGTTCTAGGTCGCCCACCAGTATAATGCGGGAATACATTTAAGTTCTAGGTCGCCCACCAGTATAATGCGGGAATACATTTCAGTTCTAGGTCGCCCACCAGTATAATGCGGGAGTACATTTAAGTTCTAGGTCGCCCACCAGTATAATGCGGGAATACATTTAAGTTCTAGGTCGCCCACCAGTATAATGCGGGAATACATTTAAGTTCTAGGTCGCCCACCAGTATAATGCGGGAATACATTTAAGTTCTAGGTCGCCCACCAGTATAATGCGGGAATACATTTAAGTTCTAGGTCGCCCACCAGTATAATGCGGAAATACATTTAAGTTCTAGGTCGCCCACCAGTATAATGCGGGAATACTTTTAAGTTCTAGGTCGCCCACCAGTATAATGCGGGAATACATTTGAGTTCTAGGTCGCCCACCAGTATAATGCGGGAATACTTTTAAGTTCTAGGTCGCCCACCAGTATAATGCGGGAATACTTTTAAGTTCTAGGTCGCCCACCAGTATAATGCGGGAATACATTTAAGTTCTAGGTCGCCCACCAGTATAATGCAGGAATACATTTAAGTTCTAGGTCGCCCACCAGTATAATGCGGGAATACATTTAAGTTCTAGGTCGCCCACCAGTATAATGCGGGAATACATTTAAGTTCTAGGTCGCCCACCAGTATAATGCGGGAATACATTTAAGTTCTAGGTCGCCCACCAATATAATGCGGGAATACATTTAAGTTCTAGGTCGCCCACCAGTATAATGCGGGAATACATTTAAGTTCTAGGTCGCCCAATCAGCAACCCCACCTGAAGACGGAAGGTTACAACAGAGATCCCCAAGCAGGAAACAATAAAATCCCCAGCACCGAGAAGTAGAAGGCTGCAAAAGCAAGCGCGCGATTCAAAAGGAAAAAGGAACGCGTCTCAAAAGGAGCAGTTTGGGAACGTTATAGCATGTTCAACATAACAATTTTGATGAAGAAAGCCATACCACTGGAGAAACCATTGAAAGGCTTAAAGAAGAGGGCCATGTTCCCAGCAGATCAAGAAGTGATGAAAACTGGCATTCAGAAAAGGCGAAGGACAAGTATCATCCCCCAAGTTCACAAAATAAAGGCATTAGAGGAAAGCGTTAGCCGACAAGAAAGCAAGGCAACAAGAACAAGTTGAAGATAGATGAAACCTCATGATCCATAGTCTAGCTTAGCTTCTTGTTTTTCCTTTCAGAACAATGTAACAGGGAGATCGGTTGAGCGGTAGCATCCTACGGCAGCATGCAACAACGCACAACAGCAGCAAGCACTACAATCGCACGGTAGTCCCAGCTACCAAAATTTCCCGAACTACATTGACCTGATTCCTGTTCAGCCTAGGATATGTAGGAAACCTCTAAAGCAAAGGTTCGGTCAAATCTTTTTCAAAAATGCTTCACACGGAGTACTCGGACGAGCAAAAATCGTCCGCTTTATCTTTGCGCGAAAACCCTTCGTGTCTTCGTGCAAAGAGGGGCAGCTATAAGCACGTGATTTTTGCTTCACGGACAATCGCTCCAAAAGAAAATAAAAATAGTGACAAATGACTTCGCTGTACAAATTTTTCGATTTTTCCGTGACATGTGTTGTTAGTCATTTGTGGGTCTATCCATTTTACATCTAATCATTGTCAAACAAAATACAAAAAATATGTGTCATTAAAAGAAATTTCAAAAAAATATATATATGTGCATCGTTCGTTCTGGGTTGTGATTTAAATTACTTAAACAAGTTAATTTGGTGTGATAATTATGTTAAAATGCTACATTGTTGTTTGTTTTAATTCCATTTGTTTTATTACCTATTTGTTATTTTTCATTTGTTTTAAAAAAAAAATTTAGAAAACAAAAAGAAAAGAGTTGAAAATCGGTTTGGGCCCAAAAGAAATAAAACAAAATAGGCCCAAACAGGCACTCAAGTCCAGTCCAAATCCGGCCTGCCCAAGCACCAATTCAAACGACGCCGTTTCAGGCAGGTCGATCTGAGCCGTCTAAGCCTCTTGATCCAACGGTCCACATACTCACCCGTGACCCGACCTGTTTAGCCGGTCCAACCCAATCCATCACTTAAACCCAAACGACACCGTTTTAATACCAAACGACTTCGTCTCACCCCTCACCAACAGATCCAAGCCGTTGAGATCATCTGATCCAACGGCTCAGATCTAAACCCCTAGACCATATATAAGCTTTCCCTCACACCCCACGCCCCCTATCCGAACCCCACCCTTCACTCGTCTCCTTCCCCAAGCCCTGAAACCCCCAAACCCTAACGCCGCCCTAGTTTCCTTTTCACCAGAACCCGGCGGCATGAATGCCGGTGACCACCCCCTTCACACCCTTGAAGCATCCAACCACCCTGAACACGAATCCACTAGCCATGTACCTCGAATCACCTCCTATCGTCTCGAATCTGGATTTGAAGATTCGAGACAAAACTCGATCTATACCAAACCTCCCCATCTTCATACCAAACACTCCCCGGACCCTCCTCGTGACCAAACCAAACTTGGTTTGGTCCGAATCTACCCACAACTCTTAAAAAACCAGATCTGAAAATCTGAACCTTAGAACACAAGAGCCTGAGGAACCCGACCTGCTTCATAGAGGGTTTGAGGTCTAATAGACCTTAACCAAGGTGTTCTCGGTTTGAGAACACCCTGGTTAGAGTTTGTTTGGCCTCAAATGGTCAAATTTAATTCGGACTGGGGTCGGCCTGCTTTGAACATTTTTTAGTAAGTTTTCCTTTTCTGTTTTTGTGTGGATGAGTATGTTAGCATGTTCTGTTGTGTTTGTTCGGTGTTTTCTGATACTTTTCTTAATTTCTTCCGTCTTTGTAAAGACCTTTTATTTGGTCAATTGTTTTCTGTGTATGATTTGAATGTATTCTGTGATATACATGTTCGATTAGATTAGTCGTCAAACGAGTTAATTCATATAGGTTCCCAGTGATTGAACAAAGTTGTCTGAAGTCATTCGGGACTCTGTACGTGTTGTTTATATGAACGATTGATTGTTATGTGTTACGATTAATATAGTCGAGTCGATATATGTCGTCAATTAGTTTCAGTCATTAATGGTAACAACTTGATTCATGTTGTTTATTTTTGCTGTGATCGTATTTGAATCCCATTAGGAACTGAATTGTATTGCCTATTGATTTTGTTCAAATTGAATTAAAGAACATCTAGGGGAAGGTTATAATGGCAGTTCAGACTTTGATTTTAAATATGATGCCATGTTTATTTGGTTTAGACCGTGGGCAGCCTGTGTATGGTTAGCTTTAAGGAATTAAAATAATGGGACAGCATGTGCTGTCAGATTATATTCCTGCTGCCCATACTTTGGTTAAATAAACAAGAGATTAGGACACTTTAACAACAAAAAGAGAGAGGGGCTGTCAGGGATTTCATGGGAGTTTTGTTATTTAAAATAAGTGAGTGGAAAAACAACAGGGAGGGGAAATTTTGAGTTGTCAAACAGACTGCAAAGTGTTAAGGTTAGGCTATAAAAGAGGCAGACCTTCCATTAGAAAAGGAGGAGTTCATTTTTTTGGAGTCTTGAGAGATTCTATGAGTAAGAAAACTGAAAAAGGAAAAACAGAAATAAATTTTAGAACACTGTGAATGAGTATTGTTTAAAAGAAATTGTGTAAGAGTCCAAGTTGATCAGGCTGTCTTTGTGGTTTTGCTTTTGGTCGTTTGCCAAGCTTTTTGTGTTCATTGGATTTTTGTTGCTGTTACATCCGATATCTTGGGCTTCTTGCTGTCTTTCTGCTCTTTTTCTGGGATTTGTCTGTCTGATGCTCAAGCACCTGTGGGCTACATAGTTGCTGCTGGTTGTGTTGCTGTGTTGTTGCTATCTGTTGTTGCTGTTGGTTACTTGCTGCTGATACTCTTTCTCTTCCTTTTCTTATTGTGCAAACATCCAGGTAGACTAATACTGTCAATGTAACTTGAAGTTGAGTATGAATGCAAAGAGAGAAGAATTGAAGATTGTTTACTTTAAGCATAGACTGTTATATTGAATATCATGTAATGCATGATAGTTTACATTTTGTTTGGATACTGAAGGTAACTTGCACGCCTAGTAAATATCAATGTATGAGGATTGAATGTTAGTTGTATATGTATGCTGTTAGATAAATATTCCTAATGCAGTAGGTTGTATCCCAGACTTAGGTTTAAATTGTGTAACATACTCTTTAATGTAGGCCAAGCATGTAAACTATCCACTACTAGTATAGTTCTTCCCCTTCCGATAAATTGGCTCATATAACTGTTTAAACCATACTTTAAGACATAGAACACAGAGCTGGCAATCTTAACCTTACGAAGGTTGAGCCCAAGTCGAGCAAATCAAGCAGGCTCCCAGCGAAAAATATTGGCCTAGGCCCAACCGCTACTGCTTGGTTTGGGGTTTGGGCCCTTAATATTCGTTTGGTTGATTGTGTACGTGGCCGTGCTTCTGATTTTGCGCAAGTACTCGGAATTCTGTTATAGATAAATTGCAAGCATGTAATTAACTAGGACTGTCTCTGTTTTCAATTAGTAGAGACAAACGCGACAAGAAACGTAGTTGCTATAGGATATCCTTTTAAAATAAGGACGAGATGAGCCTCGACAAATAAAAACGCACAAGCTGCGGGGCCCTCGTTAAATGTATATATCGAAGCATTCAGTTTCCAAGGCGGGTCGTTTAGCAAATCTCACGACCCTCCCGGAATAATAACGCGATAGCCTCTTTAAGCGCGTATTTAATAATTTTACCTTCTTAAATTCGGGTGCGCATTTATGTGACCCAAATCCAAATCTCGACGGATTCGAAATGTGTTTCTAATCACGGGTACATTGATTGTGACGTGGTTCGAGATGCATGTCCATGACGTCGCAAATTCCTTTTAAAAAATAGAACGAGACGAGCCTCGACAAACAAAATGTACAAAGCTGCGGGGCCCTCTAGATGTATGTATATATTAAAGTATTTAGAATTCGGGATATGCCGTTTAATGAATTTTTACGACTTTCCCCAAAATAACAAGACGCTAGTTGCTTTAGGCGCGCCTTTAACAATTTATTTTCCTTAATTCGGGTACACATTTCTGTGACCCAAATCCAAATCTCAACCGAGTCGAGATATATCGATAACCACGTGTACATTGATGTAACGTGGTTCAAGATATGTTTTCACGACGTTGCAATTCTCATAAAAAATAATAATAATGACAAAAGTGGTTTAAAGTTAAATTTTGCACACAGGTTCAACATGTATTAAATCAGATAATCAAGCCAAATATAACAGTTGAGCGACCGTGCTAGAACCACGGAACTCGGGAATGCCTAACACCTTCTCCCGGGTTAACAGAATTCCTTATCCGGATTTCTGGTACGCAGACTATAATATGGAGTCATTCTTTTCCTCAATTCGCGATTAAAATTGGTGACTTGGGACACCCTAAATCTCCCAAGTGGCGACTCTGAAATAAATAAACAAATCCCGTTTCGATTGTTCTTTAATTGGAAAAAACTCCATTGCACCCTCGCGGGTGCGGAAAAAGGAGGTGTGACAATACCCACAGCTAGAAAAGTTAGCATTAGCTTTGATCATGGCATCTAGAAAATTAAGACCTTATTTTCAATGCCATCCCATTGTTGTAGTTACTGCTTTTCCGCTTCGAAACATTTTGCATAAACATGAATTGTCAGGGAGGTTAGCAAAATGGGCTATAAAATTAAGTGAATACAAAATCATTTATCAACCTAGGACTGCTATAAAATCTCAAGTATTAGCCGATTTCGTAGCTGATTTTAGCCAGGGGATGCATTTTGAAGCAGAAAAAGAATTACAAGTTTTTAATGGTGCAAACCCGGGGACTTGGATTTTATTCACTGATGGTTCATCTAATGTAAAGGGAGAAGGTCTGGGTATAGTTCTCATACCACCTACGGGTGAAACTATTAGGCAAGCTATAAAATGTCATTCTATAACTAACAATGAAGCAAAGTACGAGGCTGTAATTACAGGTTTAGAATTGGCAAGAGAACTCGGCATAACACAAATTATAATCAAGAGTGATTCTCAACTCGTGGTCAATCAAATGCTGGGGACTTATACAGCCAGGGAAACTCGAATGCAAGAATATATCGAAAAGGTACGGGAACTAATAAAGCAATTCCAAACTTGGAAGGTAATGTAGATCCCAAGAGATGAGAATGTGGAGGCAGATGCTTTAGCTAATCTCGCATCTGCAGCTGACGTAGCAAATGACGCAAATGCTTCAGTCATACATTTATTTCATTCCGTTCTCGAACCTGACAAGAATGAGGTAAATTTTAATCATTTAACATGGGATTGGAGAAACGAAATTATTGCTTTTTTACAACACGAAACCGTGCCTAATGACAAAGGGAAGGCTCACGCGCTTCGTAAAAAAGCCGCCCGATATTGTTTTTATCAAGGAAATATTTATCGAAAGATGTTCGGTGGACCACTAGCACGGTGTCTCGGACCCTCTCAAACAGAATATGTGATGAGGGAAGTGCACGAAGGACATTGTGGAAATCACGCAAGGGGAAGGTCACTGGTAAGAACATTGATTCGAGCAGGATATTATTGGCCTAAGATGGAAGAAGAGGCAAACAGTTTCGTGTCCAAATATGATAAATATCAAAGATACGACAATAATATGCATAGACCAGCTGAGTTACTACACCCTGTTATAGCCCCGTGGCCCTTTATAAAATGGGGAATGGATATCGTAGGTCCACTTCCACAAGCAAAAGGTCAGGTAAAGTTTCTACTTGTACTCACAGATTATTTCACTAAATGGGTAGAAGCAGGAAGCATTTAAACAGGTACGAGAGAAGGAAGTTAAAGACTTCATATGGCGAAATATAATATGCCGTTTTGGAGCACCAAAGGAGATCGTGTGTGACAATGGACCACAATTCATAGGAGCTCAAATCACAGAATTTCTTCAAAGTTGGCAGATTAAAAGGATAACATCTATGCCATACCATCCAGTGGGTAATGGACAAGCAGAATCCACTAACAAAGTCATTATCAACAACTTGAAGAAGAGGTTACAGGATTCAAAAGGTAATTGGCCTGAGGTATTACCTGGAGTATTATGGGCTTATCGTACAACGACAAAAACAAGCACTGGAGAAACACCATTTTCAATGGTTTATGGTGCGGAAGCCTTAATTCCAATTGAAATAGGTGAACCAAGCACACGGTACGTTCGTCCAACAGAGGAATCTAATGATGAAGAGATGCGGGTCAACCTTGATTTGCTTGAAGGAAGAAGAGAAGCTGCATTGATAAGAATGACAACACAAAAGCAAGTAATTGAACGATATTACAATAGGAAAGCACGCCTCAGATTTTTCAAAATTGGGGACTTCATGCTTAAAAAGGTGTTCCAATCTGCAAAGGCTGCTAATTCAGGAAAGCTAAGTCCAACGTGGGAAGGACCATACAAAGTTTGTGACATTATGGGAAAATGAGCATACGAGTTGGAGACAATGGACGGCAAAGTTTTACCCTCACATTGGAATGTCGTCCATTTAAAGAGATATTACTTCTGAGAAAGTACCCATGGTCAGGTATCTCCATGTTAAAATTTTTCTTTTGAATTATTAAAGTTTTTCTAACGATTTTAGATGCTAGGCAAAAACCCTAATTCATGCCAAATGATGAGTCACGACCTGCAAGGCAAAATAGAGTATTCTAAAATTCCCAGCCCAGGGTTATAATTAATCTGATGGAAATACACACGAGTTAGGCAGTCTTCATCTATAATCGCACCTCCGAGTCCTGTATATTTTTCTGTTTCAGGAAAAGGACCAAATTTAAAGAAATAAACAAGTGCTCGAGGCTTCATACTTCACCGCTCAAACACTTGGGGGACTACATATTATACACAGATATGTGTAGAAAAACAGATACGAATATCAAACAAAAGTCGACCACAAAGAGACAAGTGTTGAGAAAAAGTTACAAAGTCTTCAGCATTCATCATCATGTTCAACAAACACAAGACATTCATCATAATGTTTTTCCCATGAGAACAACAGAGTCATCTCTCAAACTCATAAATGAAGTCACCTCTCAAACCCTTCCTAATATATAAAGATAGGGTCATGACTATGTACTGAAACATGTTATGAAGAAAACTTTGTTTATTTTATATTATGTAAAAATCTGTTACAAGAAAAACAGTTACGAGAAAGTTATAGATGTATTTTAATACATGTAATAGTCAAAAAACTTGTTAAAGTTCATGAATAAAAACTTGTCAAAGTTGTTTCATACAAAACATGTGTATTCCTATTTCTTTCATCGTATTATAACACCATTATGAAGTTGAGACGTCTTCTTCATTAAGTGTCGATAAAATAAAAGGGCCCTCTTTTATAAACCTCATGTTAATAAGTCATGAGAAGAATCATAAAGCATTTTCAAAGGATAAAAATGCTAAACTATTCTATAAGTCCTAAATAAGTAAGGAAAAGGCAAGAATAGAACACATTGAAGTATTAGCAAGACTTCTTAATATAATTAAAAAGACTAAGTAGAAACTTAGTCAATAAAAGTTTATACAAGTGCCCCATTATGATAACTGGGGACTTTCTGTCACGACCCAAACTGAAGGGCCATGACTAGCACCCGACCACACTTGCCGAGCACCAACGTACATTTCATCTAACCTTCATTATTATCTTTTAGGGCTGACGAGATCAATATAAATGGTAGACCTAGATCATGGAAAACCAGAAATAAAATATGACGGCATGAACATACATAGCAGGGGATGACCAGACAATCAAGAAACTACATATAAGGTATGAGCTACCACGCTACTATGAAAGACTATACAACAAAAACTAGCCGACAAGGAATACCAAACTATACATGAGCCGACACCTGTCTATGAGCCTCTAAAAGAACATAAGTGTTGCAACATAGCCGGAACAGGGCCCCGACATACCCATAATGTCTATAACAAAAATTGCATACCAAGACCAAGGCAAGTCCGGAGAAGGGATCTCGCCAATCACCGCTGAACTGGACAGTCTACTGTGGTGGGGGAGCTGCACCTGCCTATCTATCAGGACCTGCAGCACAACATGCAGCGTCCACAAATAAAAGGACGTCAGTACGAATAAAGTACTGAGTATATAAGGCAAGGAACCATAAATACGATCAGTAATGTAAGTAAGGATAGAGAATATACAACCTGTAACATCTTAGTACCTCTGAGGGCTACTTACATGAAATGCATGATACATATGTATAAATACATAAACCTTTAAAGCATTCGCCTCTGTGGGCATCATCATCATCATATCGTACTCGGCCATAATAGGCTCGTTAAAAAAAACATACCCGGCCACATAAGGCTCGGTAGAATCGTACCCGGCCACGTGGAGCTCGGTAAAACCCAACTGATTAGTGGTTGCACAATAGGTGCCGTATCCGGCCAACTATAGCGTGGCTTGGTAGAGTAAAATAGATACATATATATAATGCATTCTCGACTCATGGAATCACATTCTAAACCTTTCAGAGTGACGTAAGGTCGGTATCCTCTGTACACGTTATTAGGACTAACTCTTCACTATGAACCTTATAAGAATCAGGAAGTACCAACAACATTGATAACATAAGAATAAGAGAAGCAACATTAACATCAATCGTTCCATAAGAGGGAAACAATGTAAGTACTGCTAGCTTCTAAGAGTAGAGTGTCTTTGGAAGCTCGTTCATTGCATTATGTACAATCGGAGTCGTGCAAAAGAAGGAAAGGTATAGCCTCACATACCTTGTATATACTGCCCCAATCTCAAGCTATGCAATTGTCAAACTCCTTAGTCTACAATAAGAGAAACGATACTATCGTTATCATTTAAGCGTCATAACTATTATGTATCGACCACAACCTATTTTACGATGAAACGGACAACACCTACCCTATATATATGACCTCACACCATTCAAAACAGTCACCAAACAGCCCAAACAACATCAATAATAAACATATTGAGCCTCCCAAAATAGTCCACACACAGCCTAATCACTCCATACATACGACGACCACCGTAGTCGTGTCAAACAACCTGGAAATGTTACGAATAACTATCAGCCCATAACCCTATATATATATATATATATATGGTGTTTCTCCACACCCTTCCTACTCCAAAACTCCACAAGATAGTAGTAAAATACGCAGCCCAACAACAACGCAAAACAGTCCACAAAACAATAACATTACTACCAAGCCTTTCGATATATATCTCACAAGTTCTAGCTTCAATGGCTTAGACGCAACTTGGATAATCTTAAATACATATAGAGTAAGAGGTTACTTACCTTTATAAAGAAATAAAAACTCCAATTTGACCTTAAATTTCCATGAAATATCCCTCCAATGCTGCCACAACAACAAAAAAGCGAAACTAGCGATCAATTAGTGTTTTTCGGCACTAGAATCACTTTAGAAGGATTGAAATCACCTAGGATTGATATTAAGAACATGAGGGAGTATTTACAGAACATAAACCCTTTAAAACAACCTCCCACATGAGCTGGAATGACACAAAAATGAGCAACAACAAGAAGAACAAGAGACTTGCTAGCACCACAGAATTCCCGACACTTGATTTGTGTTGTTTGCCCTTTTTTTGGGTCTTGAATCTTGAGAGAACCTTGAGAGGATGTTCCTAGGGTTATAAGGTCTGAAAATAGTGAGAAGAAATGACTTAAAACGGGTTGGAGGCATCCTATATAGGTCCAAATATCTTAAACCGCCTTAGTGGGCCCCATAGAGAGGTGCTTGGCGCAGTCTCGCAAAAACGTGAATATCTCTCTACTCCGAGATCGTATCGATGAACGGTTTAATGCGCTGGAAACTAGACTCATAGATCTTTAATTTTATTGGTATATCACCCCGTAATTCCTTGTAAATTATGAGAAAAGATTAGAAACATTTGACCTAATGTTTAAGTAAAATTATAAACCTAAGTTGCGACAACTTTTGTCGACTTTTGTTTCATAACTCGTTTGACTTCAAGACTTATGATACAGATATTATATAATTAAAATACCTTGATAAATGACCTCTTGAGTGTATTAAGCACTGCTAGATTACCTGAAAATATGAGTTACAACATCCTTGATTCGTTTAACTTCTAATACTGGTTAATCACCCTTATACACTCTTGTATCACTTAAGACCAATAGGATTGACTTCTTATCATCTCAAAGATAATTCCTTCTTGG
Organism: Nicotiana tabacum; assembly: GCF_000715075.1. Classification (NCBI taxonomy): domain Eukaryota; kingdom Viridiplantae; phylum Streptophyta; class Magnoliopsida; order Solanales; family Solanaceae; genus Nicotiana; species Nicotiana tabacum. The sequence goes on along the minus strand of NC_134086.1, from coordinate 116,910,840 downwards.
ATTTATGTTAACTAATATATGGCATGAACTAACACATGTGGATATGGGTTGTAACACCCTCCCCCTTAGGAACATTCGTCCTCGAATGTAAGGGTTTATGGGGAGTTTAAATCATCGTGGATTCCAATGGAAATTTCCGATCAATTTTCCCCTATAAAATGGTCACTAGCAAAACTTGCAACTAATTAAGCCCAACATATGGCTTCACAAGGCTACACAAAGCATTATGTGTATTTACATTATCTACATATCACCATTTTTTTATTAAGGAGGAGTATTCTCAAATTATTGCTTACCTCATAGAGTCGTTTCACCTTCCAATGTATCCTCTCTTCCACCAGCATCCTTGTTATCTTCATTCTGGAATAAGTAAGGGAATTTAGACTTCATCTCCTCTTCTGCTTCCCATGTCATTTCTTCCATATTTTTGTTCCTCCACAATACTTTGACGGAAGCTACATCTTTTGTTCTCAGCTTGCGGACTTGCCGATCTAATATCGCCACTGGCACTTCTTCATATGATAGGTCCTCTGTAACTTGTACATCTTTGATAGGGACTACTCGAGAAGGGTCTCCAATACATTTTCTCAACATAGATACATGGAATACCGGGTGGACAAATTCCAATTCGGATGGCAATTCTAACTCATAAGCAACCTGTCCAATCCATCGAAGAATTTTATACGGCCTGATATATCTTGGACTCAGCTTACCTTTCTTCCCAAAACGCATAATACCCTTCATTGGTGAGATCCTCAGGAAAACCTAATCACCAACCTCAAACTCTAGATCACGACGTCGGACATCAGAATAAGATTTTTGCCTGCTTTGTGCCGTCCTCAATCGCTCATGTATCACTTTCACCTTCTCAATAGCTTGGTGAATCAAATCTGGCCCATATAATTCTGTTTCACCGACTTCGAACCATCCAACTGGTGATCTACATCTCCTCCCGTATAGTGCCTCGTATGGGGCCATTTTAATACTGGAATGGTAGCTATTGTTATAGGCGAATTCTATGAGTGGAAGATGATCATCCCAATTCCCCTTAAAATCTAGAACACATGCTCGTAGCATATCTTCCAGTGTCTGAAGGGTACGTTTAGTTTGTCCGTCAGTCTGCGGATGAAATGCTGTGCTGAGATTTACCTGTGTGCCTAAACCCTTCTGGAAAGACCTCCAAAAGTTAGCCGTAAATTGAGCTCCTCGGTCTGATATAATAGATATGGGCACACCATGAAGCCTAACAATCTCCTTGATATACAACTTCGCATAATCTTCAGCCGTGTAAGTTGTCTTCACTGGCAGAAAATGGGCACATTTTGTAAGTCGATCAATTATCACCCAGATGGAGTCAAACTTATGATAAGAGCGAGGTAATCCAATAATGAAGTCCATATTAATCACCTCCCACTTCCAAGTCGGAATCTCTATATTTTGAAGCAATCCACCGGGTTTCTGATGTTCTATCTTTACTTGTTGACAATTGGGACACTGGGCTACAAATTCTGCAATAGACTTCTTCATATTATCCCACCAATACTGCTCCTTGACATCATGATACATCTTTGTCGAGCCGGGATGGATGGAATATCGGGATTGATGAATCTCATTCATAATCTTCTCTCGCAACCCTGCCACATTAGGCACACACAATCGGCTCTGGTATCTCAGTGCCCCGTCTTTTCCGATCCCAAAAGCCATACTTTTACACTGTTGAATGCTTTCTCTTAATCGTACTAAGATAGGATCTTCATATTGTCGTGCTTTTACCTCGGCTACCAAAGATGATTCTGATGTATTCTGTACAGTAACACCTCCGTCATCAGAGTCTAACAATCTGATTCTCATATTGGCTAGCTGATGAAGCTCTTTAATCAACCCCCATCTACCTGCCTCAATATATACTAAGCTTCCCATTGATTTATGGCTGAGAGCGTCTGCCACAACATTGGCTTTACCGGGATGATACAATATCTCGACGTCGTAGTCTTTCAATAATTCAAGCCACATACGCTGCCTCAGATTCAACTCTTTCTGCTTGAAGATGTATTGTAAAATCTTGTGATCTGTGTAGATGTCAACATGGACGCCGTATAAGTAGTGCCGCCATATCTTCAAAGCATATATTACTGCAGCCAATTCCAAATCATGGGTTGGATAATTCTTTTCATGCTTCTTCAATTGTCTTGATGCATAAGCAATCACATTCCCACGCTGCATCAATACGCACCCCAAACCTATACCTGAGGCATCACAATATACCACATAACCTTCTGTTCCTTCAGGAAGAGTGAGCACTGGTGCAGATGTCAATCGATTCTTCAGCTCCTGAAAACTACGTTCACAAGTGTCAGACCACTGGAATTTGGTAGCTTTTTGTGTTAACTTAGTCAATGGTGATGATATAGAGGAAAATCCTTCTACAAACCACCTATAATATCCTGCTAGCCCTAGGAAGCTGCGGACTTCTGATGGTGTTGTAGGTCTCGGCCAATTCTTTACTGCATCGATCTTCTGAGTGTCGACACTAATACCCTCATCAGATATCACATGGCTAAGGAATGCTACTGAGTTCAGCCAGAATTCACATTTGGAGAGCTTAGCATATAACTTACGATCCTGAAGCGTCTGTAATACTATCCGCAAGTGGCCCGCATGTTCCGCCTCCGAACGAGAATACACTAGAATGTCATCAATGAATACAATCATGAACACATCAAGATAGGGCCTGAATATAGTATTCTTGAGATCCATAAAAGCTGCTGGGGCATTTGTTATCCCGAACGACATCACCAAGAACTCAAAGTGCCCATATCTTGTCCGGAAGGCCGTCTTTGGAATATCCTTCTCCCTAACCCTCACCTGATGATACCCTGAACGTAAATCAATCTTAGAGAAATACTTGGCACCCTGGAGTTGGTCAAACAGGTCATCAATTCTTGGAAGTGGATACTTGTTCTTTATAGTAGACTTATTCAACTGTCGATAGTCGATACACATCCGTAACGACCCGTCTTTCTTCCACACGAATAGGACTGGTGCACCCCAAGGTGAAGTGCTAGGCCTAATAAAGCCCTTATCCAGCAAGTCCTTCAACTGCACCTTCAACTCTCGCAACTCTGCCGGGGCCATTCTGTATGGAGGAATAGAGATCGGTTGAGTGTTAGGCAACACATCAATGCTAAACTCAATCTCCCTTTCAGGAGGAAGGCCTGGGAGTTCATCTGGGAAAACATCTGGGAATTCGTTGACCACAGGGATTGATTGTAAAGTAGGCGGTTTCGCCTCCGCATCCCTAACGTGAACGAGATGATAAATGTAACCTTTTGAGATCATTTTCCTTGCCTTAAGATAGGAAATAAACCTACCTTTCGGTGTAGCAATGTTCCCTTTCCATTCAATGACGGGTTCACCCGGAAATTGGAACCTAACCATCTTCGTACGACAGTCAACATTTGCATAGCATGAGGCCAACCAGTCCATTCCCATTATCACATCAAAATCAACCATTTCTAACTCAAATAAATTTGCCGAGGTTTGACGACTACAAATCATCATAGTGCAACCTCTATATACCCTTCTAGAAATCACAGAATCTCCTATCGGAGTAGATACCGCGAGGGGTTTACTTATCAATTCAGGTTCAATGCCAAACTTATTAGCCACAAAGGGTGTAACATATGATAATGTAGATCCCAGATCAATCAGCGCATATACATCATAAGAAAACACAGATATAATACCTGTAACAACATCTAGAGACAACTCGAGATCCTGTCGACCTACTAGAGCATAGGTTCGATTTTGAGCACCACTCGAACTCGACATTGTACCTCTACCCCTACCACGACTTGTCGACTGCTGAAAACCCCGTGCTGGAGGTCGAACTGATGAGGAAGAACCAGATATAGATCCAGTCGGCTGAGCCATACCATCACCTCCTCTATTAGAACAATCCCGCATCATATGGCCAGGCTGCCCGCACGAATAGCATGCATCAGAACCTCAACGACACAGTCCAAAGTGGGCCTTGCCGCACTGATCACAATGTGGTGTTGGGGGTCTCATCTGACTAGTATCCCTGTGATGTTGCGAGCCAGATGCCCGCGAACTCTGACCTAGACCAGAATAGGATCGATCATATCGAGGCCTCTGAAACTGTGGAGGAGCACTAGCTACAGGTGGCGCCGAACTCCTCGAAAACTGTGGCCTGATGCGGCCTTTGAAGTCATCAGAATACCCTGCAAATCTCGCCCTCTTATGCTGGCCTCTATCCTGCTCCCTAACTGCCCTCTGCTGGCGCTTACGATCCTCTAGGGTCTGGGCATAAGCTTGAATACGGGAAATATCCATGCCCTCCACCATGGAGGCTGTCGTACACTTATTTATCAGATGTGGTCCCAACCCATTCACGAACATATGCACCCTATCACTCATCTCGGCCACCATATGGGGAGCATACCTTGCCAAAGAATCAAACTGCATACTGTACTCTCGCACACTCATATTACCTTGTCTAAGGTTCAAGAACTTATCAGCTCTAGCTCGTCGTATCTCAACTGGCAAGTAGTGACGAAGAAAGGCCTCAGAAAATTCCTTCCACACAGCTGGAGGAGGGTTCGGACCCCTGGATCTCTCCCAACTATCATACCAGAGAACCGCTAAATCCCGTAGCCGATAAGAAGCCAACTCTACTGCCTCTGTATCACTAACATGCATAACCCGAAGTGTACGATGAACCTAGTCAATAAAAGTCTGTGGGTCCTCCTTGGGGTCTGATCCGGTAAACACTGGAGGGTCTAAATTAATAAAATCACGAACTCTTGTACTAACTGGTTTCTCAGGAGCACCTGTATTCTACCTCTGAGCCTGAGTAGCTACCAAGCTAGTCAATAACTGCAAAGCACTCCGCATTTCCTGGTCTGGTGTGCCAGACGGAGGAACTGGAGGCACTGGGTGCCTTCTAATATCCTCTGGAGGAGATGGAGTAGATGAGGTATGAGAGGGCATCTCACTTTGAGCCTCACTTTGTCCTGCTCTGACTTGGGGCACCTGACTGGTACCCTCTCCCGCTGCTGTATCAAGCCGTATACTAATCGTTTGCTTCCTAGTCAAAGGCATCACTGAAAAAAACAAGGTGAATATTAGAGACGAACACTTACGACTCAACTCTACGCGCGATCTAGATTCAGGAAGAATGTAACAACCCTAGATGTCATGTAGCCTCCTAATATTAAATGTGGCACGCTACACATCCATAATCAAGACTTTACTAGACACGGCTCATAGACAACCCCTAGGACAGACTTGCTCTGATACCAAGTTTGTCACGACCCAAATTGAAGGGCCATGACTAGCACCCGACCACACTTGCCGAGCACCAACGTACATTTTATCTAACCTTCATTATTATCTTTTAGGGCTGACGAGATCAATATAAATGGTAGACCTAGATCATGGACAACCAGAAATAAAATATGACGGCATGAACATACATAGCAGGGGATGACCAGACAATCAAGAAACTACATATAAGGTATGAGCTACCACGCTACTATGAAAGACTATACAACAAAAACTAGCCGACAAGGCATACCAAACTATACATGAGCCGACACCTGTCTATGAGCCTCTAAAAGAACATAAGTGTTGCAACATAGCCGGAACAGGGCCCCGACATACCCATAATGTCTATAACAAAAATTGCATACCAAGACCAAGGCAAGTCCGGAGAAGGGATCTCGCCAATCACCGCTGAACTGGACAGTCTACTGTGGTGGGGGAGCTGCACCTGCCTGTCTATCAGGACCTGCAGCACGACATGCAGCGTCCACAAATAAAAGGACGTCAGTACAAATAAAGTACTGAGTATGTAAGGCAAGGAACCATAAATATGATTAGTAATGTAAGCAAGGATAGAGAATATACAACCTGTAACATCTTAGTACCTCTGAGGGCTACTTACATGAAATACATGATACATATGTATAAATACATAAACCTTTAAAGCATTCGCCTCTGTGGGCATCATCATCATCATATCGTACCCGGCCATAATAGGCTCGGTAAAAAACGTACCCGGCCATCATAAGGCTCGGTAGAATCGTACCCGGCCACGTGGAGCTCGGTAAAACCCAACTGATCAGTGGTTGCACAATAGGTGCCGTACCCGGCCAACTATAGCGTGGCTCGGTAGAGTAAAATAGATACACATATATAATGCATGCTCGACTCATGGAATCACATTCTAAACCTTTCGGAGTGACGTAAGGTCGGTATCCTCTGTATTCGTTATTAGGACTAACTCTTCACTATGAACCTTATAAGAATCAGGAAGTACCAACAACATTGATAACATAAGAATAATAGAAGCAACATTAACATCAATCGTTCCATAAGAGGGAAACAATGTAAGTACTGCTAGCTTCTAAGAGTAGAGTGTCTTTGGAAGCTCGTTCATTGCATTATGTACAATCGGAGTCGTGAAAAAGAAGGAAAGGTATAGCCTCACATACCTTGTATATACTGCCCCAATCTCAAGCTATGCAATTGTCAAAACTCCTTAGTCTACAATAAGAGAAACGATACTATCGTTATCATTTAAGTGTCATAACTATTATGTATCGACCACAACCTATTTTACGATGAAACGGACAGCACCTACCCTATATATATGACCTCACACCATTCAAAACAGTCACCAAACAGCCCAAACAACATCAATAATAAACATATTGAGCCTCCCAAAATAGTCCACACACAGCCTAATCACTCCATACATACGACGACCACCGTAGTCGTGTCAAACAACCTGGAAATGTTACGAATAACTATCAGCCCATAACCCTACATATATATGGTATTTCTCCACACCCTTCCTCCTCCAAAACTCCACAAGATAGTAGTAAAATACGCAGCCCAACAACAACGCAAAACAGTCCACAAAACAATAACATTACTACCAAGCCTTTCGATATATATCTCACAAGTTCTAGCTTCAATGGCTTAGACGCAACTTGGATAATCTTAAATACATATAGAGTAAGAGGTTACTTACCTTTATAAAGAAATAAAAACTCCAATTTGACCTTAAATTTCCATGAAATATCCCTCCAATGCTGCCACAACAACAAAAAAGCGAAACTAGCGATCAATTAGTGTTTTTCGGCACTAGAATCACTTTAGAAGGCTTGAAATCACCTAGGATTGATATTAAGAACATGAGGGAGTATTTACAGAACATAAACCCTTTAAAACAACCTCCCACACGAGTTGGAACGACACAAAAATGAGCAACAACAAGAAGAACAAGAGACTTACTAGCGCCACGGAATTCCCGACACTTGATTTGTGTTGTTTGCCCTTTTTGGGTCTTGAATCTTGAGAGAACCTTGAGAGGATGTTCCTAGGGTTCTAAGGTCTGAAAATAGTGAGAAGAAATGACTTAAAACGGGTTGGAGGCATCCTATATAGGTCCAAATATCTTAAACCGCCTTAGTGGGCCCCATAGAGAGGTGCTTGGCGCAGTCTCGCAAAAACGTGAATATCTCTCTACTCCGAGATCGTATCGATGAACGGTTTAATGCGTTGGAAACTAGACTCATAGATCTTTAATTTTGTTGATATATCACCCTGTAATTCCTTGTAAATTATGAGAAAAGATTAGAAACATTTGACCTAATGTTTAAGTAAAATTATGAACCTAAGTTGCGACAACTTTTGTCGACTTTTGTTTCATAACTCGTTTGACTTCAAGACTTATGATACGGATATTATATGATTAAAAACCTTGATAAATGACCTCTTGAGTGTATTAAGCACCGCTAGATTACCTGAAAATACGAGTTACAACATCCTTGATTCGTTTAACTTCTAATACTGGTTAATCACCCTTATACACTCTTGTATCACTTAAGACCAATAGGATTGACTTCTTATCATCTCAAAGATAATTCCTTCTTGGATTTATGTTAACTAATATATGGCATGAACTAACACATGTGGATATGGGTTGTAACACTTTTACCAAAAAATCCCTTAAAAACTAAGGGATAAAACCATCATCCAATTGAAGGGGTTAGCACATCAGAAGTTGCAATATTAATTTCACTTTCAGCCACAGGCACGGTGGCAACTTCTGAAGAAGCAGCAACAGGAACGGTTTCAGCTGAGCTTGGAATGTTAGAATCAACTAGGGAAGCAAGAGTCACGGAAGCTTCAACTTCCACAGACTGAGTCATAGAAGTTTCACCCTCTGAAGCTGGAATTGCAACATTTTCAACTTCAACTGCCATAGCAATGACTTCTTCATTTAAAGGTTCTTCAGCCACGGGAGCTTCAATTGACGGAAAAGGAAAGTCAAGTGGTTGTTGGGTTCTCTCAATGGTATCTAAAACTTTGGCCAACTCTGAGTTTAAATCAAAGTTTTCTTGACTGTCCTCCATTAAAGCATCACGACGAGAGTTTAGAAAAGCCCAACTCACCTCTATGTTAAAATTCTCCTCAAGAAGTTCATACCCCCTTTCCCACATAGCAAGATCATTCTTTAACACTTGATTTTCAGCTAAAGAGGATTCAAAGGATGCGTCAAGGGAGGCATGAGAACTCTCTAAGGTACGTACCTTATCAGAAGAGATTTTTAAATCAGCTTGAGCTTGAGTCAAGCTTTGCACTAACTCCCCTGCATACTCTTCTTTCTTGGCCAAGAGTACCTTAAGTTCTCTAATCTCTTCACTACAATTTGATAGTTGTTCTGAAAATGAACACTCAAGGCGCTCCTTATCTTTCTCAAATTGGCTTGAAGAAGCCTTGGCAACTGCTAGCTCAGAAGTCAGACCTCGCTTTTGTTGCTCCAGGAGATTTCTACTCTCTAGCAATTCTTCTATAGTTCCCTGAGCATTCTCAAACTGCTCTTTCCAATTGGCTGCTTCTAGCTGTGCTCCCCTGGCTATTTCCTCAGCCTCGTGGATAGACTTTTCAGACTCACTGGCTTTCTTTTCCAGAAGGGAAATTCTTCCCATCAATTCTGTACCAATGAGGTTAGCCTGCAGTGACAATTCATAGAAACAAGAATTTTTTTTAAAAAAACTTGTTAGTAAGTGAAGGAAGAATACCTTCAAAGTAGAATGAATAATGTCATTCATCAAAGTTAAGCAGCTATGGCTGTCCATCTTCTTCTTCTCAATATCTCCAATTAAAGGCCTAAGCCAGTCATCTGCTCCACCAGACTTCCTTAAAAGGTTGTTGTTAGCAGGAACTTCAAGCGTAACACTCCTCATAGCCAAGCTTCTGCTACTAGAACCCTCCTCTGCATATTGAACAGAGGAAGGGGGAGCTATAGAAGAAAGAGTGGTAGAAGAAGTGAAAATAACAAGAGTCATAGGACTCGAAGCAGGTAAGGGAGCAGAAGTAGGTAAAGAAGCAGGAAAAGAAGGAATGGGAACAGAGGAAGAAAGAGGAACTTCATCTAAAACTGGACCTAGTTCTCCACTTTCAAAACCACCAACGAAGAGACGATGAATAGATTCGTTGGTGTCCCTCGGAGTGGTTTCATCTTCAGAGGGAATGTGAACAGGTTCAGTAAGAGAGGCACAGACAGGGGTAACTTCAACTTCATTCTCGGAAACTATGCGTCTCCTGGCTCTTGGTCTAGCTATCAAAGAGGTGTCTTCGTCTTCATCGTCCTCAGAATCTTCTTCTACAACTTTCCTCTTTGACAGCCTAGCTTGAGTTCTCTCCACAGAAAGAGAAGTACCAGAAGAGGCTCGAAGGGCAGTAGCCCCTTCGGTTGTCATTCCTCGAATAGCAAATCCTGACAAAAAGAAGGATTTAAAAAAAAAGAAGTTAGAAAAAATAAAGGACTTGTCATACGAAAAATGATAAAGAGATGTATACCGTGAGTTTTCACTTTCCAACCATGTAAATTGGAAATGGATTTCCACGTTCTTGCCTCCATAGGAACGACTTTCATGATTAAATCTACCCAACCACGGAAATTAGGAACGGGTTCCACATCTCCCATGGTTGCTATAGAAAAGCAAAAAAGGATGAAATTAGAAAAGAAGTTGAAATTCTTAAGAGGTAAGAACGGTAAGTAAAAAAACTTACGTGCAAAGTTCCACTTCTCAGGGAAGGGGATATTTGTTTCACCCACCAAATCAACTGTGCGTACCGCAACATAACGAGTGTACCACCCGCGGTCCTTGTCATCTTCAGGGCTTACTAAGACCCTTTTACTTCTTGCAGTTAGAGTAAAAACTCCATTGTGAAATAACTTGGGGTGGTAAAGATGAATAAGGTGGGGAAAGGAAAAATCAACATCGGCTTTAACAGATAAATACGTCAAACAAGCCACCGTTCTCCATACAAGGGGACCAATTTTTCCCAAACAAATTTTGAAAAAATGACATAAATCAAGTATGACTGGGTCAATAGCAGGAATAAATCCCAAAGTGAAGGGGTAAGTATAAACAAAAGAAAATCCAATCCTAAAAGAAGATATTCTTTGATTTGGATTAGGGATTACTATACGAAAATCACTTCTCCAGTTGCAATCTTTTTGAATAATAGAAACCAAAGGTTCAGTGATTAAATAAGGGAAAGTGTCAGCTTTCTCTAAATTGACAACTTGCTCACGAAGAGATTTCCTATCATTCTCAAAAGATAGGTCGTTGGGTACTATTTCCTTAACTAAAGGCTCTTGAAGAGACTCAGGAAGTTCTTTACCTTTAGAGGAAGATTTCTTAGTGATAGAACCTCTGGAAATAGTACCGGAGCTAGAAGAAGGCATGACAGAACCAGAGGCACCACCACGAACGGATCCTAGGCTACGAAGCCTGCCTCCTCTTCCTCTTCTATGTCTTACAGGGGCATTGGGGAAGCTATCAAGAATTGGGATTCTTTTAGGGTTAGGATTCGAAGATGCCATTGTAGAGAAAAGGATGAACTCAAGGAGAAAGGAGTAGAAATAAAGAGTAAAGGATCTGTTAAGGGTTTATGAAGAAAAGGACAAAGGGAAAAAGGATATATATGTATATAATAGCAACCGTCAAGCAAAGAAGTGTAATGATGGAAAGCCTATAATAAAGGCAACTATCGCTTCGTGAATATAAGGGATGAATAAACCTTGGAAAAAGGCTGCAGAATTACAAAACCAATCGGAAGGTGACACGTGTGCAGAGCATTAAATAGAAAAGACAACTGGGGCGTCAGTACTATCATAGCATTGATTACAACAAAAAATTCCCTTTTTGTGAAGGTCCACTTCCCAAATATTTAATGGATAAATAAATGGAAAGTGGGGAGACTATCTGTATTGGGAAAAACTGAGTCTGAATATTGAAGATGACGTGTCATGACACGTGGACTAGTCAAAAGGTCAAAACGCAATAAATAGCCAAGAGGCACGAGCGACAACAGATAGGGGAAAAAGAAAGCAACATAGGTGTGGACGGTTACTAAAGTAGGTGCGAGTCTCGTACCTATTCGAGTCATTTAAAGATCAAAGATCAGAAGAATTTGAAGATACGAATCTGATGACGTAAAAGAGTTTAAATACAACATTAAATGTCAAATATATTAGAGAATCTGAATTAAATAGAAATGATTGTGTAACGTTTCTTTTAAATATCATTTATTGCTCATAATTGCCTCATTAAGACAAAGGCATTATATCTTCTCCTAGAATCAACTATAAAAGGGGAAAGACTCAACATCTGTGAGGACACGAAAGACTATTGAGATCTTACTGAAATACAAAACTATTTACTGCTTTACCATCATTCTCAAAAATATTTTATTTTTGTCTCCTGATTATTAGTAACCCGAATTTCTTTCTAGCTTTGACCAAAGACCCAGATTTTTGGTTAAACAAACTCCATGATCCTTTCCCCTAACCAGGTCATGAGCTTATTTCAAATTTTATCTTACATAGTAATGATTTAAGCAAGTATTAGACACAACTCGAGTCCAATCCGTGATCCTTTTTCCATAATTAGGAAGCAATTACTTGAAGAGATGGGTAGTCAGTGTAACCAATAAGTGGATCATTAGGGTAGAATGTGCTCCTATTATACTTGTTAAGTGGAGCATTAACCTCAATTCATTAGCTATTGCATCTACATTTGAGTCCTTTTCTTCGCCATCAGAATCTGTAAAAGGAGACAATTTCATACCAACTTTTTCAGCTCCGATATATTTCATTGATCACTGCTTCTACTACTTTCAGGCCAAGTCAACAATGAATTGATCAATTAAGTAGCCGCCATTCGAAGCATTGATCTCAACTCCATCAAATCCTGTAATTAAGTTAACAATCTTTTAACAATATTTTCAATCTTCTGAAGAGGGTGAACTAAAAAGGGTCTTACTTAGCTCTTCCAGATCTAATTATTATGTATTTAATTACCAGATTAAATTCTCAATCTTCTATCTAAACGGTTGATCAGTAATCAAAATATAAGTTACCAGCTTTAATGGCGTTACGGGCTGCGATCCTGAAACTATTGACAATTCTAGGGATTCCAAATTAGGACGACGTGTTGGTTTCTCGTAAACTTGATCATCTGCAGGTGCTGCATGTGAATAAAGGAAGAAATTAAAGAAACCGAAAAATAGAGAAATGCATTAGAAAACAATATCAGATATAGTTGTGCCATGCATGACATATATTGTAATCTCTCACCTGTAAGTATGGGAATTCCGCCGATAAATAAGGCACTAATAGTAGGGACAGACAAGCGAGCTGAATGCCAAATTTGACAAAAGAAGACACCTCCTTTCTCATGTACACCCTCCACTACTGCTTTCCATGCTTCTCACTCCATATTCGGGCACCTAGTTTATTAACAATATTAAAATATTATTCTTAATATCTTATTAACTATTTGTAGAAATACACATGAAGAAGCGGATCGTAGCTTCTTATTTATGGTAAAATAATTTAGCCTAGAGAAATATCGGATGCAGCAGTAGCTTCAGAAATGAGAAGACCGCCGTTAGTAGCTCTTTGAGCATAATATTCAGTAGCATGTGGCTGCTGTGGTATATTTTTGTGTGCTTTGTTCCTCGGTAACGCTGGAAATACTATTCTGCAATAACAATTATAATTTCCAAGGTCAGATTAAGCTAGTTACTTATATGTTTAAAGAGCTAATTCAATTACTAGCTAGGCTAAAAAAATAAGAACAAAGATTAACAATGAAATTATGTAGAGGGCAGTTCTGACCTATGCGAGAGATCAAATTTCCCCAGGTTGTAAGGAGTAAAGAGGGGCACGACACAATTGGTGTTTCTTTCAATCTTCAAATTAAATTAGATTTCTCTCTGTTTTCTTCTTTTCTCTTCTTAGGTGTGCTAAGCGGAGTGAGAATACTCTCCAATATATAGAAAAATATAATCATATCTTCGTTAATAAGCTAATAGTTTCAAGAATAATCTTCTTAAAAGTACTAAACAACATGAACCATTGACTATTGAAACTATGTCCGATCATCTAATTATATGGGAGTAGTTATTGTATACGGTGGACATCAGGGCTACCCGATTTCGTTCTTCGATGGAAAAAGTGATACCGTGTCGAGAGGTCAGGACGCCGAGGCCCCTTTCCGATATCGAGGTCGAGGTCGATATCATTTTCCGAGGTCGGAAAAAGGCATACCTCGAGATAATACCGTTATGATTCAGTGACTGAAAGAGCGAGATAAACATAACGGCCTGAAGATTACGGCGTAAATTTTAGAATAGATTAGTCCTTGGCGGTTAGACAACTGTCAATTATGATTTTCTGTTGTAATTAGAAGTGTACCTTATTTAGGACTCCCCTATTATATAAAGGAGAGCTCATTTATTTGTAAGATACGTTTTAACTAATAAGAAAATACATGCCCTTTATTCTCTAGCTATTTTACTTACTGTTCATCAGAGTTGCTTTATAACTTGCTACCCCCACTATTCCACCTCGAGACTGTCATAGTTCGAGGTCAAGATTTGGCTTGCACACTGGTTCGATCTATTTTATTCTTCAATTTATATATTTAATTCCTTGTTTATCAACTGGTATTGGACTAAATCATATATCTTTAAAACCATAATATAAGCTTAACTGTTACTCGGATTTTAGGCTAAATAGTTTGGCGCCCACCGCGGGGCTAAGGATAATAGTGATTGTTCAGTGTTGATTCTGATAACACACATTATTTCACGCTTGTTCTTGTCAAGAATTTTTTGCTTTCAGGTTAAAATATGTCAAACTCACAAAACGCACCTATACATGGTGACGATGGTCTTGGGTTTCATGTGGAAAACGATAATGTAATTGCTCCAGGAGCCGGGGTGCCACCAATTAACCCTGGGGGAGTGCCAGTTGCGGATCCAGTCGACGTAAGTTCCCACATTGCTTTGAATACGGAATTAGGCGTGGACCCCGAAGGGAGTGTACGCAGGGAAGGCCGATCTGGTGGCCAAGGAACACAGAGCATAGGAGACGGGGGAGTTAGTATCCAGGTAATATTTGAGATGCTACAGGCTCAACAGGACGCTATTTCACAGCTTCAAAGTCAACATAGAACTCTGAGTGTGGTCAAGTCAGAAATCACGTGCCGTACCGAGCCAATGGCGGAAAGGTCGAACGGTAACGGATCAGGGACTGATCCTACAATTATGAAAATGCTCGAGGAGCTCACCAAAAGAATTGATTCGGGAAAGAAGAAAATCGAAGATAATGATAAAAAAAATAGAAACGTACAACTCCCGAGTTGATAAGATACTGAGGACACCCCCGATCTTAAAGGGTTTGAATTCAAAAACGTTCGTGTAGAAGCCTTTCCCTTAGAGTGAGGCTCCGAAGCCCATTCCTAAGAAGTTTCATATGCCGGATATACCTAAATACAATGGGACCACCGATACTAATGAACATATCACTTCGTACACATACGAAATAGCAGACAATGAGATCGAGTCCGTTTTGTTGAAAAAATTTGGGAAAACTCTATCAAAGGGAGCAATGATTTGGTATCACAACTTGTCACCGAATTCCATCTACTCATTTGCCATATTAGCAGATTCTTTTGTGAAGGCACACGCCGGGGCCATAAAGGCCACAACCAGAAAATTGGACGTTTTCAAGATAAGACAAATGGATAACGAAATGCTGAGTGAGTTCGTATCCCGATTTCAAATGAAACGCATGGATTTTCCACCAGTCACAAATGATTGGGCCGTTCAAGATTTCACTCAGGGGTTGAACAAGCGGAGTTCGATAGCATCACGTCAGTTGAAACAAAATCTGATCGAGTATCCAGCTGTAACTTGGGTAGATGTGTACAATCGATATCAGTCGAAGATCAGGGTCGAGAACGACCAATTAGGAGCCCCTTCCGGTTCAGTATATCCAAATAGGTCGACAATTAAAAACCAAAGGGACGTCGACAGGGAGCCAGGTCGAATAGGGACCGATATCTCCGACCAAAATACAAGTTACATATTAATTTAAATGGTATCTCTTACAAAATTCATAAATCCATTAAGGTACGGAGGAATTTCCATTGGTGGTGGCGAAAAAGAAGCCTAGTCATTACCGCTTTCGAGCGAAGTAGAATCCTCCGCAAGTTTAGCTAGCATTTCTTCGTAAGCTTCGTCTACCTCTGGTTGTGATTCAGCAAGTCCAAACTTTCTTCTTTCCGAACGGATCTAATCTTTGAAAAGTACTAACTTTTCCAAGCTCTCCCTCATAGATGCTCTATAATCACCAAGTTGAAATCTTGCTTGACTGAAAGCGCTCTCCGATGCCATTGTTGAAGCTTGAATAGTTAAAATGTCTCGGGCCATCCTTGAAAGAATTGAAAAGTGTTTTTCTTTGTCCTTCTACTATTCCAAAATATTAAATGAGCCTCCGGGATTCACTTCCTCAATTCCCTGTGACAAATAAACTTCAAGCTCATTTAGTTGTCAAAAATCACTAGACTAGAACCTTGAGAACCCTTGAACCCGGCCCAAGCACTAAGTGATCTTACTCCTGCATTTCTTTTAGATAATTGAGAATCAGAAGAAGAAGGAGTTGGAACATTTGGTCTAGCCTGATCTAATGAAACTTGATAAGCATTATAAATAGTTTGAGCATTTATTTTTTATTGAGGCTATTGCTTATGGAAGTTTAGACAACTCATGTGATGACCCAAAAGGTCATCACTCGTTTTGAAAGTAAATTCAGTGTTCCTAGGCTTTAAAAACCTCTTTTTGTCTCACCTCGATCTGCGTTCACAGTCCGGACGCATTTCTGGAAAGCTTTTATGTGAAAACTAAGTGAAATAAGGAAATTGAATAAAGTTGACTTGGTTCAACATTCTTAGTAAATGGATCTGGACCCATGATCCGACAGTCTCGTAGGGTCCATAGTAAAATTTGATACTTGGGCATATGCCCGAAATCGAATTCCGAGGTCCCAAGCCTGAGAAATGAATTTTTAAAGAAAATTATTTTTTGAAAAATATAAAAGCTTTTAGAAGTGAATTGGTACATTTTCTTGATGGTATCGGTCCCGTATCTTGGTTCCGGAGCCCGGTACA